>NC_046287.1:35290000-36490000 GCF_004115265.2 Rhinolophus ferrumequinum
TTTTTAAATTTGTAGTTAGGTTGTTTTGATCTTTCTCCTATTTACAGAAGACCTTTTAGTATTTCTTGCAATGCTGGCTTGGTGGTAATAAATTCCTTTAGCTTATTTTTTTCTGGAAAGCTCTTTATCTCTCCATCAACTTTAAATGATAGCCTTGCTGGATAAAGCAATCTAGGTTGTAGGCCTTTGTTTTCCATCACTTTAAGTATCTCCTGCCACTCCCTCCTGGCCTTCAATGTTTCTGTAGAAAAATCATTTGATAGTCTTATGGGAGTTCCCTTGTATGTAACCCTCCGTCTTTCTCTTGCTGCTTTTAGGATTCTCTCTTTGTCTTTAAGCTTTGCCATTTTAACTATAATGTGTCTTGGTGTGGACCTGTTTGGGTTAATCCTGGTTGGAACTCTCTGCACTTCCTGGACTTGTATGTTGGTTTCCTTCATCAGGTTGGGGAAGTTTTCAGACATTATTACTTCAAATATGTTCTCAATCCCTTGCTTGCTCTCTTCACCTTCTGGTATTCCTATGATGCGCATGTTGTTGCGCTTGATGTTATCCCAGAGGTCTCTTAGGCCATCTTCATTGTTTTTTATTCTTTTTTCTTTTTGTTGTTCCGTTTGGGTGATCTCTGCTACCTTGTCTTCTAAGTCGCTGATTCGATCCTCTGCTTCATCTAGCCTGCTGGTAATTCCTTCAAGTGAGTTCTTAATTTCGGTAATTGTGTTCTTTAGTTCCAACTGGTTTTTCGTTATGATTTCTACATCCTTCTTTATGTTTTCTCTAAGCTCGTTTGTTATGATTTCTACATCCTTCTTTATGTCTTCTCTAAGCTCCTTAAACATTCTTATCACCAGTGTTCTGAACTCAGTCTCTGAGAGGTTGGTTACGTCTGCTTCATTTGGTTCCAGTTGTGGAAGCTTCTTCTGTTCTTTTATTTGGGACGTGTATCTTTGTTTCCCCATTCTGGCTGACTGTGTTTATTTTGATATATTAGGTAGATCCCCTAGAGTTCTTAGTTCTTGCTAGGTTATCTTGTGTAGTATGTGTCCTTTATATTTGACTCGCACCACGTCGTCCTCCTCTGCGTGTGCTCCAAAGGTGAGTCTTGTGTTGTGTACACTGTCCCGTTCAAGAAGATCTTTAATTGCTTCCCGCTAATGAGCAGGTGGGGTCAACTCCTGGGCTGACCTGCCGTGAGACTTGGCTCTGCCCCCCGCAGGGCACTCTGCTGCGTGAGGGTTGACCACCCCAATGTGATTTGGCCTCTATGGGCTCCAGAGCCTGCCGAGAACCCCCTCTAGGTATGTGACCTGTAGGTCAACCCCGGCTGCACTCCGATTTGGTCTGGAGTTGGCCCCCAGATATGCCGAGTCCCGTGCCACCCAAGCTGGGCCCCGGCAGGGAAGTCCCAGAACAAGGCAAATCACCAAGCACAGCAGCAACGACAACAGCAAAGAAGAAGAAAAGAAAAAAAAAAAAAAAAAAAAAAAAAACAGCCGATAACCCCCGCTCAACACAGGCAAAGATATCAAAGATACAAGATAAAGCAAAACAAAACCAAGCAAAGCAAAACAAAGCAAAACAAAAAGCAGCGACCGTCTCGGCCTGAGCCCATCAAGCAATGACCAGGTTGTCCTCTGCTGTACCAAAGAGCCCCCTGCTTATTGCGCAGGCAGAGCCGTTCACCTGGTGCTCAGAGAGACTTTGGGACTGCAGACTTAAAAGCGTGGGCCTGAGGGGTCTGGATGATAGTCTCCACAAAGTCAGTGCAGCTTCTGCCCTTGTCCGCACGTATGCACACCGAGAGGAGCACCACCAGTCCTTTGTCCAGAGCTCGTGAGTCCTAGGGCACTCCTTCAGTGTGTGTGTATGGGTGCGGGCGGGAGATTTCTGATCTGCTGACCGTGCCTCACAAGCTGGGCCCTGGCAGGGCAGTTTCAGAACAAAGCAAATCACCAAGCACAACAACAACAACAACAACAAAGAAAAATATCAAATACGTTCACATGCAAAAACCACCTGATAACCCCACTCGACAGAGGCAAAGATATCAAAGATATAAAGACAAAGCAAAACAAGACAAAACAAAGCAATACAAAAAGCAGCGACAGTCTCGGCCTAAGCCCACCAAGCAATGTCCAGGTTGTTCTCTGCTGTACCAAGGAGCCCCCTGCTTATTGCGCAGGCAGAGCCGGTCACCTGATGCCCAGAGAGACTTTGGGACTGCAGACTTAAAAGCGTGGGCCTGAGGGGTCTGGATGATAGTTTTTACAATATCAGTGCAGTTTCTGCCCTTGCCTGCACAAATGCACACTGAGAGTGGCACCACCAGATACGTGACCAAAACTCTTGAGTCTTAAGGCACCTCTTCAGTGTGTGTGTGTGAGTGCGGGCAGGAGATTTCTGATCTGCTGAAAGCCCAGAGCTGCGCCTGCCTCACTGCTGATCTCCGGGTGTGTCTCGGCAGCTGCACCCACCCCACCCTAGGCAAGCCAGGAAGGGTGGGGGCTGGAGATGGAGGGGTCTTCACTCTCCCAGGCCAGCCGTGCGTCGCCCTCTTCCCGCAGGCCAGAAAAGGTGGTGGCTGGGGGTGGAGGCGTCTCTTCTCTCCTAGCGCAGCCAAAATCACGCACACTGCCCAGTCTGCCTGGGTCAGGGCTGCCCGTCAGGCTTCCCAAAGCGTGAGCGTTAGATACCACTTCTCAGTTCAGGGGCCGGTTTAAGTCTCTGGAAGGGCGGGGTAAGATTGGGAGGGCAGGGCGGGGGGGAGGGGCCCAGGTATGGAGACTGTGCCCCCCGTCCGCCGCAGGGCGCGCCGCCTTCCCGGCGGGAGAAATCAGCCGCGGGACGCAGGGAAAGCGCCCGCCTCCCGGTCTCTGCGCTCTGCGCGCCCGGCACAGCGGGGCTGCACCGCGGTTTCCAGTCCCAGTCTCTGGAAGGGCGGGGTAGGATTGGGAGGGCAGGGCGGGGGGGAGGGGCCCAGGTATGGAGACTGCGCCCCCCGTCCGCCGCAGGGCGCGCCGCCTTCCCGGCGGGAGAAATCAGCCGTGGTACGCAGGGAAAGGGCCTACCCCCGGTCTCTGCGCTCTCCGCTCCGCCTGGGATCCCGCGCCTGCCCGGCTCCGTGGTTTTCGGTTTTCGCCCCCGCCAGCTGAGGCTCCGCTGGGGGCTGGGCTCTCCCGCCGCTGCCGGCCGGGCGCTCCCACGCCGCTTCTCCTCCTCCTCTCCTTGCTCCGTCCAGTTAGCTTATCCCCAAGAATTTCTTAGCTTCAAGCAATCCACGAATCTCTCCACAATATTGTGTGGTGAGCGAAAATTTCCTCGATGGGTTATAGTTCCCGTTTGCAACAAGATCTGGAGGAGAACTCAGATAGTGCGCCCTGCTGCCGCCATTCCTATGACCACATTTGACTTTTGTAATTAAAAGAAGTGCTCGAAGTGGTTACATCAGCATAATTTTAATACAGTTTTTTTCTTTTTTAAAAATGTCCATACATTTTTTTGGCACCCTCTGTATATATAATGTTTGATAAGGAATGCGCTCACATGATTACGGAGGTTAACAAGTCCAAATACATAATGTAGGCCTATAGGTTTGAGACCCAACAAAGCATTTGGTACGGATAAAGTCTAAAGGTAGTTTGCTAAAGAGTTCTCTCTTGCTCAAGAAGCCTGATCTTTTTGTTCGGTTCGGGCTTTCAACTGAATCAATGAGGCCCACTTGCATTATGGAAACCAGTCTATCCTATTCGAAGTTCACCAGGTGTAATATTAATATAATACAAAAATACCCAAGTTGACACATAATATTTACCATCACAAAGTCCGTACCAGAGTTCACATCATAGTATATTAATTTAGTTTAAGTAAATACTTTCATTTCAAATGAAACTTTTTTTTTACACTATTTATTTAATCTAACTAGCTTGGTGATCTATATTCTTCCAATTCCACAATTACTATTAAAAAAAAAAACTGATCTGAGGCTTTGATTTAAGCAATACTGTATTGTCAATATTTATTAGGTTGTGAGGGTTGCAAATTTAGCAGTAAGGTGTCCTTTATAAAGAAACATTTCTCTTTTTTTTCTGCTTTGTTTCTAACTAAAGAACCAAGCAATCAATAAATTTCATTAAGATTAATATGTATTTAAACAAAATTTTGGGACTTAATAAGTGTTAAATAGAGTTGTGATCAAAGAAAATAAAATAAAATCATGTTATCATGCTTTCATCCAATTTAGGTTTTTATTAAAATACATGTAATATTAAGAATGCTGCCCAGAAATCAAAAATAAAAATTTGCAAAATGAAACAGAGTTCAGTTGAAGTTGAATGAATTAATTATATTGTGACTTGTAGCAAGGACTACTGTATTCTTAGGAACCTGTGTCCTAAGAATAGAACAAAAGGACACAAAGGAAAAATTTCAAGGGATAAAAACAATAAAGAAAACCTGAAAGCAGAAGGACATAAAGATCTTGTACTTTCACATATTCAAAAATATTTCTTGAGCATTTTGATAAATACATTTTGGAGAGAAAGAAAAAAACACTCATATTCATAATGAAAAGTGGAACATAAACACAAGCATCAAATATTATAAAAAATATATAAACAAAATACTTTGAAGACAAAAAGAAAAATGAGTTATGAAAGGTATTATATTTTAGACATATGATTACATAATTTTAATAGTTTATTATACACTGACTTTGGTGAGGGGGGATCCATCTAAAGTGTTTATTTCTTTTAATGTACATTTAGAATGAAGTCAGATGGTCTACCTAAGTAATTAAGTATTCAATTAGAAGTTACATGTGGTCACTCACACACACACACACACACACAACCACACATGCCTTATATTATCCTTCAGGTAGTAAATCTTGCATTTAAGAAAGGAAGTTTTACTATGTGTACTTGATTTGACTTGTGGGGATAAAAAAATTGAGTTAATGAAAGCATTGTTAACTGCCGTATAGATGCACCAGGGGACAGATGGAGTATGAAGAGCTCCTTGAAATAAGAAAGGAGGCACAGAAATCTCCATAACATACGGAAAAGTCAATTGTTCAAGAGGGAACACATGTCTTATATTTAGCACAATTTTCTCTGATCTTCTAGTTTTGACATTCATTTGGTACTGAGATTACAAATGATTCTTCCTCTCCCAGATAGCAATGTGTGTGGATTTTGTGTCTCCAAACAGTCAGGATGTTCTAAGGAAATTTACAGGTAAAAGTGATTATTCATTCATTCAACATATTATTTAGAGATCTGTCAGAAGTTCTGCTCAAAGCAGAGGATGTCAACATAGTAACTATTCACAGATCCTGCAAGACTTGCAAAGAGGCTTAATGTAACCACCGTTTTAATTATCAGGGAATCTCCTTGGAGCATATTAAACTTAAAAAACAACAAAACAAAAAGCACATTAACACACCAAAGTTCAGAACTCAGTCAGCAAGGGAAATACTGGCAACCTTCTACTTTGTTTCTTTCCACTCAATAAGCACTTACCAAAAGATAACAATTTTCCAATTAAAACACAAGAGGAAAATGGATTTTGAAATGCCATTATGTAGTATTAGAACATCTAATTCTTTGCATCACTTTTTTGTTTCAATCACTCTACTGCGCTGCTTAATAATATCACAAATTCTATTATTTTTTAATATATAAATTATTAAAAATGTGTGATTTGATGTTTTAAAAGCACAAGGATTATTTTATAATTAAATCTATGTTTATCTTGGCATTGTTCAACTGAAACAGTTCACAAAAAAATGTAGACATTGCCCAGATAAGTTCTATAAATCTATATATTTCACACACAAAAAAAAAAAAAATATATATATATATATACACACATATGTAATATATTTTTCTGCATATTTAGTTTAACAAATTTTAATCAACATGCTGTATTTTCTTTCAGTTAAATATGCATACCTACATCTAATTTACACAATGCATTTTTGTAGATTATTGTTTATATTGTCTACCAAATTATAGAGGCAAATTTGATGATGTTTTCTATTAGTCTATTGCTGAATATATATATATATATATATGTGTATATATGTGTATATATATGTGTATATATGTGTGTATACATATATGTGTATATATATGTGTGTATGTGTATATATATATGTGTATATATAAATATATATATATATATATATATATATATATATATATACACACACACACACAGCCTTAACAAATAACGTCAGTGGAAAAAATTTCTGAAGTCTCTTAACAACTCGCACAATGCTCATTATATAATGTAATCCCATAGTTTTGTTTTATTTTCACTTATTTCATTTGTATGCACTTTTTATCTTTTCAAGGGTATTTAGGATCTTTCAGTTGCATTCTGTATTTATATATTTTGATTATATCATTTGGGATGTGGCTGTTCTGTACCTTAAGGACTAAACCATTTTATTTTCTTTTAGTCTGTCAAGTAATGATGCTACTTTTATGACTTACTTGTAACTATAAATGATATATTCAATAACTATATCTTTCTTTTCTTCCTCTAGAATGGTTTAGTTGAGATTACATTTAGTTTTCACTGACCTGTGAAAGTGTATGTAGCTATTATTGAAATAAATGTATTACATTAACTTCAACCAAATATTGAAGCTATGAAAATATTTGATATATGAATTTTTGCTGAATATTTATGGTAGATTTTGACAAATTACACAATGTTAATAAAAAATAAATATTTGATATTTTTAAATGTTAAACTTTTGAATATATATACACATTTAAGTCTCATTGTAATAGTTTTGCTAATTTGAATACTTACATTCATTTCATTAATTACTATTAACAAGTAACATGCCCATTTTTGTAATATTTGTATAGCCTAGAGAAGATCCACAGAAGCAATAATGACCACTGGTGATCACTACTGAGAAAGGTAAGAGCCAAAGGGTCTGAGAAAATACACATTACGAAATCTCTATACAATCAATAAATGAGTGAAAATGATCTTTAAATAACATATTATCTTGGTAGCAAACTGACATCTGGATTGAGGTGCAGAATGTGGGCCCCCTGCTTCTCCACATTAGTGCACTAAATTAGCAATCAACTAGTTCATTGTGAAATCAACTGCTGTTTCCAAACAAAGAATGCCAGCATCCAACTACGGGTTGCTAAGTGCCTGATTACACTAAGTCAAAGAAAGGCTGCCAAAGCTCTCCTTTAGTCTAACTTGAACACTAACGCCAAGAGACATTTGGTATGCGGAGCAGAACTAGTCAGACATGGGTAATTGAAAGGCTTAAATTAGGTTGTTTCTGTGTTATTCCCTTTTCTTACAATCACATCTTTATACTTACACTGGACGTGTATAGCGTTTGTTTGGATCTATACGATACTTATAGTAAAAGATGTAAAGATCCACTAAAACACCCAATTATATATCTTTATACTTGTTCTATGTCCCTCAGTCCTGCGGTGGTTTTAAGATTTGTGCACACTCAGTCTTACTTAACCCAACTGCTATAATCTCCAGACATCCTTTGTTGTAATCTAGGGCCTAGCAGTCACTGCCCCCAAAATTATATTAGAGGTTCCCAGTGAAAATTAACCAAAAGGTATTTTCTCAGCTAGGACTCCACACACAATAACACAGTCCTCCCCCTCGACAAGGCCTTGCTATTAGTTATCACCGCTGGCTTCCTGAAAATAAAATAAACAAGTTGACTGCTGACTTGGGAAAAGCAGGAAAACGAAGGTTATTCAGTTCCATACATACCTGCCATACCCAGAATGTGTGATCACTGAACAAACTAGTCCCTCAATTCTTCCCTATCTTATGTAGAGCTGTTTCCACAACCTGTTGCCTTCTTCCTATTATCGTTCCACTTTGAATTCCACACTTAGCCAATACACTGACAATAAAAATGATTTAGACGCTCACATTTATTACATGTGAGTAGCACAGATTTGAGTCTTATATATCCAACTTCCTGCTGTCATTTCTATCTGGAATATTTTTATATGTTCCAATTAAACTGGCAACTACAGAGATTTTTATTCTGGTAATGGCATTACCGTATACCTTATTTCACATGTTAGGAATTTGTCATTTATCTTTGTCTCCTTCTTCCTCCTGCAATATTCTGCATGCATTCAGACCCACAACATTTCTTGCATTCTAATTGCTTTCTTTTTCTCGGGTATTGTCCCATGAAAGATACATGGAACACTCCCTTAAATAACTAGCCATCAACTATAGGATGAAGATAAATCTCCTGTAGAAAGTCATGAAGGACCCTTCACGATTTGGGCTCTGCCCATATTGCAAAACTCATCTTTTATCTTCCCCTGCCTGATACTTTATGAACCAGAACAGTAGATTTCTTACAATTTCCAGAAAAATTGTGTTGTTTTGTGTAACAATTATTCATTTATGTATTGGGTCAGAAAATACTAATTAGCCCTTCTAGAGAGTTTCACTGGGCCTTTGTTTACTCTGTCTTTTTCCCGAAGATGATTCTCTCCTACTCCATCTAGCTTATTGCTATTATTATTTAATTTTATTTCAGGTGTTGTGATAGTTAATTTTCTGTCAACATGAACAGCCCATGGGTGCCCAGTTTAAACCTTATTTCTGGATGTGTCTGTGAGGGTGTTTCAGATGAGATTAGCACTGAACTAGTGGGCTCAGTAAATTAGATCTCCTCCCTAGTCAATGTGACTGGGCATCACCCAATTTATCGAGGGTCCGAACAGAACAAAAAGGTGGGGAAAGGAGAAATTTGCCCTTCTTGCTTCCTGTCTTCCTGCTTGAGCAGGACATTGGTCTTCTCCTGTTCTTGGACTAGGATTTACTGTTGGCTCCCCTTGACCTCAGGCCTTCAGACTTGGACTGGAATAAGGCCGATGGCTTTCCTGAGTCTTCATCCTGAAGACAGCATATCATAGACTTCTCAGCAACCTAACTGCATGAGCCAATTCCTCATAATAAATCTCTTTCACATCATTCAGAAAGTTAGCCTTGAACATTTCACAAGTTTTAAGTTTCTCACACTTTGACTTTCTTACAGATCTATATAATGCCTGGGAAATAATTCAAAGTGCACATATCACATAGGTTTGCAAAATTTAGAATCCGGATTTTTTTGGGGAAAAAAAAGCACATGAATTAAAACTTTCTAGCTATAAACTGAAAACTAAAACACTAAACTTTTAAATAAAGCCAACATGACATTTTAGTCATTATCAAGCATAAGGTACGGCAAACAAGAAGAAAAATAGCTCTGCATCATTGGGGCACATTCGCTTCATTTGAAGAGTCACAGAAGTTGTTTTTCAAAGCTGATGTGAAAGAGGATAGAAAGTAAGGTTAAGCGTTGAGACATAAATGGATTGGGAATTTATAAAGTGGAAGTGACATTCAGTTTTAGAATTTTTTGGAGCACCTGTTCTGCTTTGTGTGTAGGATTTTATCTGAATTCAGTTACCTCAGATGTATTCAGCTTTTAAATTCATGTTTGTAGAGAATATTTTGTCATTATTTTTTAACATTTTACTGCTCCTACCTTATCTTAGGATCTATGTAAAATATGCATGTATGACAATGTCTACCCCTGTCGTTTATAAGTTAAAGCTACTAAAGCTAACATTTCCCACGGTGGCAATAACTACAAAATATAGAGTCATGCCAAATTGGGTTTTAGTCCTGACTGTGTCACATACAGATTGTTAAAGGATTTAGGCAAAATTTGGGCCTATACAAAACAATGGGAAATTAAGTCTCATTAAAAGTGTATTGAAATTCACAGAAACGTTGATAATTGCCCAGTTTATTTCAAGAGTAATTGAATATTATTTTTTTATCACATACACAACAAAAGATTACTGGAAATGATAAAGCCGTAAACTTATTGCTCATTACATTCACACAGTTATGCTCTTTTTGAATAAACATTAGCTTCAAAGAATCATTATTGTAAGAATAAAACTTGACTTTGACTTTTAGGACATTATTGTAATTTGCTGTACAAACACAGGGGCTTATGGTATTGTTAAAACAGCTTTGCATTTACTCTGCTGGCCAGAGTACTGGCAATTTTCCTTAATTATTAAAAGTCCTTATGTTTAGAGCATAATGCACATAAGGACAAGGCAAAATGTTAGCTATTAATCCTTAAGTAGGAAGTCGTGTGGGTAGAATGCAGCATGGATTATTCTACACTATTTCAAATCCCATAAAGGGACACTGTCATCAAGAGGTTCCAAATAACTAGCTTCAAACATATAGTTAGAATTAGTACCAAGTGTACTGCCTTTGGAACCCAGTGGGAGCTGCGTGAACCATTTGAGACAAATATTTAACCTAATCTCACACCAAAGTAAATCATGAACTTTCTATTTTCAAGTCTATCGAATTGTGGCTTGATTTTTAGTGAGAAATTCTAATATTCTTATAATGAAAATTTTAAAGAAATAACATGCTAATCTAAAGATAAAAACATATGCTGAGCTTGTCAATGATCTGTTTTCCATATCAATCTCTCACTGGTAGTGGTTTGACGATTTTGATTAAATTTAGGGTTCATCAACTATTTCCCTTAAGAAAATAGCTGGTCCTTTCTTCTTAATTGGAATTACTTTTTTTTGTTGTTGCAGATTAAAGTTTTCAGTAGTAGAATTTATTATTCTATGCACATATTAGAGATATTATTTCTTCAATTATTAACAAAATATTTTACATATAAAGTTATAATAAGATAATATAATATGTGGGGGTATTATATGTGACAGAGATTTTAAAAAGCAGAGGTGAAGGTTGAGAGAATTGTATACAGAAAGGAGATATTTTAAATGTATATTTGGTTACTTACAAACAAAAAGAAAATTGAATTAAGAATATAATCATTGCTTTATATTTAGTTTTCTAAAATTGTTGGTCACAGTATTAGTTTCCTGGTCTGCTGGAAGAAAGTACTGCAAACTGGGTGGCTTATAACAACAGAAATTTTTCTACATAGTTGTGTAGGTTAGAAGTCCACAATCAAGTATCAGAAAAGTGATAATCTCTCTAAGAATCCATGGAATAATATTTTCTGTGCTTCTCTTCTGAGTTTCAGGTCGCTACTAGTAATTCTTGGCATGCCTTAGCTCCAGTTTTATTATTCCAGTTTCTGACTCCATTTCATATGACCACCTTCCGTGTGTGTGTGTGTGTGTGTGTGTGTGTGTGTGCACATCCACATTTCCCAATTTTAATAAGGACACCAGTTAAAATGAATTGAGGCCTACCTGAATTCAGTACGACCTCATCTTAACTTGGTTACATCTGCAGAGACCCTATTTTCAAATAAGGTCTCATTTACAGGTTCCAGTGTACATTATTTTTTTAGGGGACAATATTCAAACCAGGAGAGTTGTAAACAATAAAAAAAATAAATAAATACTTTTCAATGACATCTTCCTTTAGAGAGTCAACCTGATTCAACTCAGTATATAAAATTGAATCATTTATTCATTCATTTAATTGTTTATTCACAAATACTTGAATTTGTATTCAAGTAATAGTCACTCAGTAATACACAGTAATAGTCACTCCTACACAGTAATAGTCACTCCTGTAACTACTGATGATTAAAAAAGCAAAGAAAGAAAGGAAAGGAAATGTGAAAACAGAAATAAGAAAAAATGCACAATTTATTACTATTTGAAGTCTTAAGTAGATAGATCATCTTTGGCTTTGAAAAACAGATTTTATGCCAAATTGCTAAACACAGGATGGTCAATGACAATAATGTCATTTCTACAAAGAAGGTGTCCCATGCAGGGTTCTCCCTCATTCCATATAGGCCATTTCACTCCTAACTATCAATTTTGTGGGTTCCACCAGTGGAAAAAAAGGAGCAATGACAGCAATAACAATCCAGTCCTGGTGGTACTGACAATTTACTGACTTTATGATGTTATTTGGCTTGAAAAACAAGATTACTCAGAATTGTTTCTAAAACATAACAACAAATATGGACAGCTCAGTAAATATATACCAAAAAAAAAAAAAAGAAAAAGAAAAAAAGAAATAAAACACTATTGAACTCTATTACCTGCTAAGTCTTCAACCTCAAATTCTAATACGGAAATATCTGGAGCTATTAAGGCTGATTTTCAGCCTATTTATATATCCCACCATACAATGGTTCTCTATATACGTTGTGGGAATCACTATATTTGAATTATCTGTCATGACTACTAAAGCCAGGCAATCTTTGGCCTAAGATAACTAACTTATTGATTCAGAATCTTTGTTGATAACTATAAGAATTTTCATTTAAGTTAGGTCTCTAACTGATTCTTGCATGAAAGTTTAAGAACCATTCCTATATCCCAGAAAGAACACTACTAAGAAATAAAAAGAATTCTTCCAACAAGAAATGTTATAGTATGAAAAAAAATAAATAAAAGGGGGTAAGAAGATTAAGAGAGAGCAATTGAAAAAGTATTTTGATAACTGCTAACTCTATTCACTTCCAGCTCTATCTTTCTTATATATAAATTCAAAGGGAGATGAATCCTGTATATTAATATTGTCAAATAGCAAAGGGGGAAAGTATCAGCTAGTCTCTTAGGCTGAGCACTGAATTTCAAGTTTCTGAGTGTTTATAATCTTACTCTAAATATTTCTTGAATTTGAGAAGATTAGCAAATTTAAAAATCATTATTCTGTTATTACTCGTATGTTTATTAGACCTTATGTTGCCTATTTCCTTCTTTCACAGTAGAATCTCTTTGCTCGCAGTTCTTTTCCTAGTCTCTAAAACCTGTAGGGCTTCAATACATAGTTGCTGAATAAATCAATCAACTGAACTAATCATATTGGAAAAATGTAAAAATCACGCTCTGACAACTGGGAATAAAATTTATCACTGAGGTGCTATGCATCATAGGTAAAAATATGTCCTTAAGAGCTATAACTGCTTAATATTGAGATAATACAATATTATGTCAAGATACTGTAGGTATGAGGCCCGGAAATAACTCTACTCCTAAACAAAGGCCCACAGGCATGGGGAATTTTCCATTTTTTTAAGCAAGGGCACAGCAGTTTTCTATTTATGAATTGGTTTGTGATAACACTTTACATGACATAATAAAGATATTCTTTTAAATTAATTATTCATTGTATTTTCAAATTTTGTAATAGTTATTTTCATGTACTTACATTTTTTAAAAAAAGAACTTAACTGGTAGTTATCAAACATTTATCTTTGATCTCTTTCATTGCATTTTTCCCTACAAACAACTTTTTTAAAATGAATGAGTTTGGAAAATAAGCAATTGGTCAGAATCGGATGGTATTAACTGTTCTCATAGGATAAGGCTCTCAAGGGAATGAATAGTTAGAGAGAAGGGGATGAACAGAACAAAGAGAGATGAGTAATTTTATAATATGACAGACATAGTAATCTAGTAGTTCAAAGCCTGTCTTCCTTTTTTGAGTTCAGTGTCTTCAGAAAATTTTAAATGGATAATTTACAAGTAAACAAGCTTAGAGCCTTCTACTTCAAATTTATGAGCCATCAAGTTCTCTAATATGCCTCATCCCCAATATTTTTTTCTTTTTGACGAATTATGAAAATAATTTTAATAAATCATTATATAGAGTATTAAGATCAGAATATCTGATAAGTTAGACACATAAAATATCATTCGAGACATCTATTTAAAATTAAATATATCACAATCATTTCCTAATTTATATGTGGGGTTTTACTGTGGTCCAAATCATTGAAAGTATATTAAATTATATCCAATATTAAATGATATTAAGTAATATTTAAATATATAAAATGATAGGAAAATGTCATTTCAAAACTACTTATTTTTTAGTATTTTTAGCATATTTTCTTCAAATAGAAGCTCCTTAGAAGTATAGCATACAAAAATTATAAACATGGCACTGTTTAGCTGGATGGATTAAAGGAAGGAAAGAACCCTTTAGTTGGAATCTTTCTAATTCCCACCTCATGTAGGCCATACTATTCATTAATTCAGGATCTAAGAACAATTTGAAAATGAATGTTTTAAAATAGAAATAAATACAGTTTGTAAATATGTATTGTGTTTCTCTGTTTTGTTATATTATAAAAATATATGAAGATGTATAAATGTGTGTCTATCATGTAGATAATTATATAGTACCATGAGTCCTTATAGGGCTAGCAGTTTGACCAGATTCACGATCATAAAACCCAAATTTTGTCCTACCAAAGCCTCTCAGGAGTGCAAGTCCCCCAGAAATATATGTATTCACAGATAACATCACAGCAATGTTCTTTTTACTTTGGCCCTGAATGCACTCTAAATCCCTGGTGTGCCAGACTGGGCTGTGTTGAAGTTTTCTTGCTTCGGCTTAAAGCCAACTTTACCAGTTACTTCTCCATTTGCCCGTAGCATCACATCAGTGTGACAGTGACTGCGATATTAGTTGCAAAGGGGATGTGCCCAATGACAGAGCTAAAGGAAATCAGAAGAGGAATTGGAGACTCACCTTCGACTCAAAGAATGGCTGATCTAATGTCTCCATGTCAGGTTTTTATAAAATGATAGCTTCCAAGAAATACTAGACACAATCTTTTTTAAACAGTGTATCCATTTGGGAACAAGAGAGTGAAAGAATGTACACTTTGACAAGGACTCATAAATGTCACACCTAAAGTTAAAACCCCAGGGCATATTGACCTAAATAATAGCCTTGAATTTCATCTGCTCTAAATAGTATTTCTTTGTGTTGGGGCGGGGCTATGATCTTCAGGAGTTATGGCCTCCCCTAAAAGCAGATAATTAACACACAAAGCACTGCCTCGTAGATAACATAATTTAATTTTATATTTTAGTATATCTGCAAGTTAGACATTATAAATCGTATTTTACAGCTAAGAAATGGAGGCATAGGTGAATAAACATCTTGCTTAAATTTTATAACCGTGGCCTTAAAATAAATTTTAATCTCAGACTGGGAAAATCAATAGCTTAAGCATATATTCTAATTTCAAGTGTTCACTTTGTTTTTTATTCTTTCATTATAATCATAGCTAAACAGAAAATTCATACTGAAAAAATGCATAAATAAAAATATACAGCTCAATGAGCTTTCAGGACATAAAGCACAACCAATATCAAGAAATAGAACAATTTGAAACAGCTACCCTCATGCCTTCTCTTCATCAACCGAACACCTCTCCCCAAAAGAAGCTACTACCAGGTTTATAGAGCTATGGATTATGTCCACCTGAACTTGTACATTACACAAATGAGATTGATACAGTTTATATTTTTAAAATATAACCCTAAATATGATTGTAGCAGTACTTAATTCATTTTCATTCCTGTAGAGTATTCCATTAAGTAATACAACACAATTAATTCATTAGTCCTCTGCAAGTAGAAAAGCATATTTTTTACAGTCTTTACAACTATAAATAATGCAAATGTTTTTCCTTATATTTTGTTAAATACAAGTATAGATTTCTGTGGAGAATACATATGCCCTAGGTTATAAATATGTTTAGTTTCAATAGACAATGTTAAACCAAATTCCAAAGTGGTTGTAACTATTTGCACTCCCACCAACTCTAGTCACAGTAACTTACATAGCTTTGATTCAGTAAGATCAGAACAGTGGTCCTAAAATTTGTGTATGAACTGACTCATGGTAATATTTTTAACACGCAATGTCTCAGAGGTCCATCCCCCAAAAATTCAATCCAATATTATAGAGGAAGTGCCAAATAATTTGCACTTTAATACAAATTTTGTAAGATTGTAATGAATATGATTTGAGGCACATATATGCAAAACTTCCGATTCAAAAAATGTCCTATATCAGAAGCCTAGAACCTGAAGTACAGCATAGATGTTAATATTTAAATAAAGACACGATCTCTCAATTTTTCCCACCAATATAAAGTTTAGACTATTATTATGTAGATATTTCCATAGTTTAGTGGGTACCCTTGATCAAGAAGAGTGGGGTACAATAAGAAAAATAAATAAATTTATAGATTCATGTTGTTGCAAATGGTAAGATTTCTTTCTTCTTTATGGCTGCATAATACTCCATTGTATAAATGTACCACAGTTTCTTAATCCAGTCATCTACCGATGGGCATTTTGGTTGTTTCCATGTCTTAGCTATTGTGTATAGTGCTGCAATAAACATAGGAGTGCATAGAGATTTTTGAATTGAAGTTCTGGATAAGTACCATATGATCTCACTTATTTGCGGATTCTAAAGAAAAGAATAAGTGAATGAACTAATCAGAAACAGTTTGGGAGACAATGAGGAAAAACTGAGGGTTGCTAGATGGGCGGGGGGGGGTGGGGGGTGGGGGGGAGGGTGAGGGGATTGGAGGGCAGTCGGTGACCACAGGATGGCCACGGGGTTTGAAAATTAATCTGGGGAACGTAATTTGGTGGTTACCAGAGCGTAAGGGGGTTGGGGGGTGGGGGATGAGGGTGAGGGGGATCAAATGTATGGTGATGGAAGGGGAGCTGACTCTGGGTGGTGAACACACAGTGTGATTTATGGATGATGTGATACAGAATTGCACAACTGAAATCTATGTAATTCTACTAACAATTTTCACCCCAATAAATTAAAAATAAATTAAAAAAAAAATTATAGATTCATCAAGAAATAGAGAAATCTAAAACCTTACAGTTATTCTTCCAGAAAAAATCATGAGACTTGTTGTGTGTCATTGGCTAAATAAAACAATAAGCACTTCCATGGCTCATTTCTGAGTATGATTTTATTTAGTCTTTATTTTCTTCTACTTTCCTTAGTTTTAAAGTTTTGTTCTATGTGCAATTTGCTTAATTGAGGGTTGTGGCAAAGACATTTAGTGCCTATGTGAGGTTTCTCCCACGTCCTGGACTCTTTTAATTAGATCAGAGCCTTAAGATGGCTGTGTGCCTCCTCTATCCCTATCTCTTTCTTCTGTAGCGTCCTCGAACTCCATACGTCCAGATGGTACAACACAAAATAGTAGAATCTCCAGAAGGGTAAGGTTCTGTGTAAGGAATAGGACCCATCAACAATCTGCAGGTAAAATCAGTGTAGAATTTGCTTCAAGTAGTGGTTGTGACAAAAGCAGAAATCTGATATATATGCGCTAATGACTTAGCAGTAAGTTTGTAGCTGGTGAGAAACTGATATAGAAAGTAAGATATATATTCATATTCATTATGTGAGGGCAAAATATTTGGTTTTCTTGATGCTTACATAATCTTGACATGTTAATAAAATCCCAATGAACTTTCAACTATAGGGGAGGAACCTGGGGAAAAGAAATAAAGTTAATAGTATGTATTGGTTGTAAGTAATAGTATGTATTGAATATACTGAGCAAAATGTTACAAGACAAGAATGGGCTCATAAAAGAGCTGGCTAGTCTGTAAGAAGAAAATGAAACATAATAAAGAGATTCTAGAATCTGTGGGTCTTGTAGAATTGCAAATGCTGACTGCTTTTAGTAAGAGATGAAATTGAGAAAGCTTTTAAACGACAAAGATTGATTTAATCTGAATGCCCCATACAATACAATATTACTTTATGGCAAAAAGAATCACCCATTATTGAAATAAATATGGTCAGTACTTTGATAAACTCTCTGACAGTAGTTATGTTATTACAAAGGTGTCACAAAATGAAACATGAAAATGGAGAACAAGTTATTAAGAGCCTCACATTTCATATTCCTAATATCAGCGCTCACATTTTCAATTTTAAGTTGTAGAGTCAGCCATATCCTTTCAAACTTCTACAAAAATGTTGTGAATTTAGAGACGAAACTCTTACAAGAACAGTTCTCATTCCTACATTTGCATTCCGTCCTTCGTGTTTGGCAGCTACTAAAATGTTCCGCAAGATTTCCATCCTTCCGTTGTCTGTGTCCTGCATAATCCCCAGATCTGATGATGAATTTTACTCCATGATTCAGTTATGTTATGGGGCACAGTTGCTCTTAAAATAGGCAGATTATCCACGTTGGCCTCCTCAAATAACATGAGCCCTCTAAAGGCAGAATATTTTATCTGGCTAGAGGAAAAAATGGAAATCAGATAGACAAATTCCGCCTGGCTTGGAAGAAAACAAACATCCATGCTCTGAATTGCCGTAGAGAGGGATGGCCCTTAGAAGCTGAGAGTGATCTCAGCACACAGTTAGAAAAAAAAAGATGACTTCCACCCCACAATGGCAAACAAACTAACTTTCAACAATCTGAATGAAATCAGAAGTTATTTTTCCTAATGAAATGTACAGCACTAAATTAAAATATTGAAATGAAGTATTAAATTTATCCATGATCAGAATATCCATGTATTATACGTGACATCCAAGCTTGATTTAGGACAAATACGTATTTGACTCTGAATGGCATGTTATTGGATGCCATTTGGTAACTAAGAGGATGATATTTTTTTGCCCAAGTGAAACTCTCCCAGACTTTATAGACCCTAACTATATTGGTGGGTTGGGAAGTTTCCTTTCAAGGATGGATATTCTATCATGGTGTATAATAAAAAATACTGGGTTGGGAAACATTATTTGGGGCACTCATTACTTCAAAAAACAGAAAAAAATCAATATTTAAAAATAGATTGTGGAGAAATAGCCATAAATTACTTTTCTTATGTATTAATGCACACATATAATTTTTGAATATATAGATGTTTTCTATACGCACATATATATACACAAAGTCATTTGAAAGAACTTTCTGTGGTGGTATAATACAATGAAAAAAATGTTAGGAAAACTAAATAATGCTTTTGCGTTATCTCAGAAATCATGATGATATATAAATATATGAGCGCGTTTATGAGATTGTATATATTTTTATCTATATAAAGTCATTAGAAAAATATTGAATTAATGGCTCATTTTGAATAAAAGCTTTCCTGGTAATTAAGAACAATGAAATGTTTCTTTTAATAATATATATTAGTAAACATTTAGTTTTTAATCTTTATTTTACTTGAAATTTCAATAACAAAGTAGTAGATGAGTTTTTTTTAAGGATGCTAATAGAAGTTTCTAGGTGCACAGAGATTGAAACACTTGATCATTATTTTCACAGTCTATCTATCTATAAAGATAATTGTTTTTTTTAAAAAAAACAGAAGACAAAATAAATTACAAAGCTCATTCAGGTTATTGCTTACATGCTTGATTTATAATAGACATTTTAGTAGTAAAGTTCTCTTAAATAAATGTGCATTGAGTTGTGTCAATCTTATTTATGTGACATTCAAACTCATTAGAAACAAGCGTCTAAAGGTGTATCTCAGGCACCTGGAGGCTTTCATACACATCTGCGTTATGTAGAAACAGCATTAGTCACATCCACTTCTGATTTGAAGGAAATCTGGAAAGACAATCAATAATACTTTGTGAGATATTCTATGAGAATAAATCCAGCATGCATGTAGTATTTTGTTTAACAATTACAGTTAAGACTGGTTGCTTTGTGTGTATATATATACACGCACGTATGCCTGGTTTGAGTTAGCTATAATGACTTGCACCAGAATTATGAATTTAACCAGAATTCATTATCAGAACAAAAAGTCATCACTTCAGGGCAGCAACTAAGTTTCAGGGAAGAATCTGCAGTCACATTTTGATATTGACACCAGCATATGCTGACATTGACTTATCTGTGCATTGTTCTGCCAAAGATAGATATGCCTCTAGGTGTCACCTGCTGAGATGTCTGGATACTCAATGTTCTCTGTTCTTTGATCCATGCAATGTACCCTTCATATTAAATCCCTAGGATACATGATCATCTGACTTTCTAACATGCTGATACTTTCCTCTAGGTAACAAAATGAATAAATACATCCATGAATAAATAAAAAAATTGAACTGTTGCACTTACTAATTTCTTTATCCCTTTAGTATAGTCTTAGAATGAAGATTACTTTTTCAAATGAGGCATTTGTATATATGGTCCAGGTAGATGTTTGAGAAATATGTTATGTCAATGAAGGTGACTTTTGGTAACCACCTATGGATGGGGCTGATTGCCTGAGGAACCAACCACAACTTTCAATCCCACTTCTTGATTTCCAGGAAGGAGAGAAGTTCTGGAGGTTAAATCAGTCACCAATGGCCAATAGTTAATCACTCATGCCTATAATGAAATTTCCATAGTATCCCTAAGGAGGGGCGTTCAGGGAACTTCCAGATCGGGGAACCAGAATGCTTCCAGGTGCCACTGTGCCTAGCACCAAGCTTCAGGAGCACAGAAGATCCTTTGTTTAGGACCTCACCCTATGGATCACTTCATCTGGCTGTTAATTCATATCTTTTAAGTTCCTTTGTACCAAATGAGTAATCTAGTGAGTAAACAGGTTTCCTGAGTTTTGTAAACTTTTCTAGCAAATGAGTTGAATCCAAGGAGAGAGTCAAGGTAACCTCTGATTTATAACTAGTTGATCAGAACACAGATAACAGCTTGGGATTTCAACTGGTGTCTTAAGTGGAAGGCAGTCTTGCGGGACTAAGCCCTTTACCAGTAGAATCTGATGCTATCGGTGGATAGATAGTGTCAGAATTAAGTTAAATTGTAGGACACCCTGCAGGGGTCTGAGAATTGATTTTGTAGGGAAGTGTACACATACACACACACAACCACACACACACTCACATACAATGGAATTGGGTCCCAGAATCCAAAAAAATAGATTAGCGAAAATAACCTGAGAATGAATATTTGAATATATTAAGATTGACAGAAGGTAACTTATTTGTTTTATAAAGAGATCATAGAAATCAGTAATAAATTCTATGTAAAAATAAAAAATTATCACAACATAAAATGTGATTGGCTTATCTAATCTAATTAAATGAATGTCAATCAAGATAATTGCATTACCTATTTTGACAGGGTTGTGTTCAGAAGTCACTCAATCC
Organism: Rhinolophus ferrumequinum; assembly: GCF_004115265.2. Classification (NCBI taxonomy): domain Eukaryota; kingdom Metazoa; phylum Chordata; class Mammalia; order Chiroptera; family Rhinolophidae; genus Rhinolophus; species Rhinolophus ferrumequinum. The sequence goes on from NC_046287.1 coordinate 35,310,980, forward strand.
TCTTATTCAGAAGTATACAATATTTCAAAACTTTTCGCAATAAAAATCAATATTTACAGTGTCCTTATAAATGTGTCTTAGAAATTTTACTGTTAGGAAATACCTTATTGTAATATTTGCAAAATCATCACAATATAATTATTGTGCACAAAGTTGTAAGTAATCAATTAATAATAAATCCAGTTTAAAATGTCAGTAGAGAAGTAATTAAGCAAATCACATTATAATAAAAACAACAATTAACCTGGATGACTATGAACACAATTCTCTAATATTACAAGTCATGAACAAACATGCAAAAGCCAAGAAACAAACAGTGAAAACACACAATATGTTTTATTAATTTCAATCTGTAAAGAAAGTATATGTCCAACATGCAAAAAAACAGCAGTGATTGAACTTGAGGAAAAAAGCATCTTATTTTAATCTTACTTCCACGAAACATAGTATTATCATATCATAATTACTGAATTGCACAATTCTTATACAGTTGTCACATCTCAACAAAGAAACAATTTTAACTAAATAATTCTTATTTTTAGTTTTCTTATTTTGTTTCTTATTGTTTTATAACTGTCCCTGAAGTTTTTAGGTGGTTTAAGGTAATTTCCAAATAAATTTATTAATAATCTAAAATTACTGAAGTGACATTTATTACCACAACCAACATTTCTGAATTTATATTTTTAGAATTAATTAGAAACATTAAAGTAAATAAATAATAAATAAACCAGCAAATATCAGAAATAGCTATATGAATCTAGAGAATGGTTATAATACATTGTGATTAAATGATTTCAGTGCAATGTGACTCAAAATGGCACCAATATCACAATTTCCCTATTTTTCATACATGTTTTTCTTTCCAGTCAAATTGTAACTATAAAATTTAAATATTCTACATATTTACTCAGTAAATTGTTTTAGTCTACCAGAATATTACAAGACAGGTGTTATTTATAAGCATTTTACTCAATTAAACAAATAACTTAAAGAAAATTTAGGACCTTAAAATTATGAGAATTAACTCTAGCAATTATCCTTATTTACATAATGTATCTTAATAATCTTTCATAATATATTATGAATTAAAAACTGCATGCTGATTTGGTACTCATTTTACATAAGATATGCAAATTAGAACCATACAGGAGCATTCTCTAAAGAAACTGAAATAATTAATTAATCGTTATGACAAAAAATAGAAGTCAGAAAGTATCTGGATTAATATTTAATCTCAGAGTAGCACAGTATGTTGTTACCAATGTAGCACATAATGTTTACCCTTTCCGTGGTCCTTTATTTTTTGTAAAAAAAAAAAAAAGAAAAAAGCCGTAGCTAGGTATTATTGGAAAACAGAAATGATTAAAAGACAATTATTATACCTCAGCGAAATTTCTGAGGCCCACCAAAACACTCATAAAACAGTATTTACAAAAATGGTTTCTGGCTAGCAACCAAGAATCTACCCTTTCAAAATTATTGCTAAACTATTAATTAATAGATGAAAACCATGATTTCAAAAACTAAAAGAAGGTCTAATGGTATGATCAATACAAACTTAAATTGATAGTAAAGCAGGTAATATCTGTTTGAAACTACCCAGTTTTTCATAGAAGAATTGAGTCAATTGTTTCTTGATTTTGGTGTGGAAATTTAAAACATAACTTTTTTTTTTTTTCCCCCAATGTTGAACTATGAAGTAGGAGAAAGAAAAGGAGAAACAAATAGGGGAGAAGATAAGGGACGCGTTGGGAGAGGAAATGGAGGATGGAGTCGTGGAGTGGAGAAACACGATTAAATAAAAACAAAGAGAAAGAGATAGAGACTATGTTTTGCAGGGACTATAAAAAAAAATCTGTTTATAATTGATTGAATATTTATCACTTACTGGAAGGGGATGAAGTACAAGTGATTGTCAAATTACTATAGGAGCTCAGAGGAAACAGTATAGCAAATATAAATGCAGCAATTGCAATGAGTGAGATCTGGATTTAAATCTTGACGTTACCACTTCCTAAATGGAACTCTTAGGTGGTTATTACATAACTTCATTGGTATAACTTTTCTTACTTATAAAGTGCTTATCACTAAGCTCCTCCAATGTTAGTAGCCAGTAACTGTTGTACTATGTTGTCTCTCACAACAATGGAAAGCCAGGAAAGCTGCGCCAAGGGATCTGTGGTTTCAGTAGGTTGCATTTGGTTGCAACAGAGGAAGCACTGTTAAAAAATCTTTAAGTTCAGAGGATTTCGCCCATTGTGAAGGGTATGGTAAGAGATAAGATATAAATGCATGGTGTCTCAGGAACAATCACTACTGAGGCTTTTATGCTTGATACAATTTCTCATTTGATATTTTAATCAGAGCTGAGCTTTAGAAAAGTTTACCTGGCAAGAGGAAATAGAAATAAGGAGAGGATGGAAAAAGAGGGAACCAATTAAAATGCATTGTCATTGTTAAGTGATTAGTGATGAGATTGTATTTCAGATATTTGAAAAATTTGAGTGCAATCGAAAATCAGTTAGGTAAATTCATAGGTAGTTGAGCAGTCTTATTGAAAGGCTAGTGATGAATGGAATGAAAGCGCCTAACAGAAAATTCATCATACAGTAAATATTATTTTGTGGTCACTAACCATTGTTAGACTCTAGGAACATAGAGAGACTAGTTTAGTAAAACTCTCTTCCTAACCTCCTCTTTTCTGAAAACTAAATTTAAGAAGACATTATTTAATTTGGCAGATGCCAAAAACTCACAGAGAATAACTAATATATTAAATATGATAAGTTGATAAAACTTTTTCAAAAGTTTGAAATGTAGTAATATATAGCTTTAAAAAAAAAAAGATTAGTAAAGCATAGTTTAAAAACTGTAGTTACTGGGTAAAAATAACATGGTTTAAAACAGTTTTTACCAGTACTACTTAAAGGCTCACCATTGTGATCTGATTGCCAAAACAATAAAAATATTTTTAAAGCCTAATAGCTACATAGAAAATATTTTTTCTGTGTTTTGCACAGAAAATGGAAGCAAGACACAGGCAAGCAGTAGTGTGTGTGTGTGTGTGTGTGTGTGTGTGTGTGTGTGTAAAAGAGAGGGAGAGATTAATCATGATAACATCATTTAACGGTAAACATATTTCAAAGGACTCTAATACATCTGCTCTTCTGCTTGGTTCTCAGATTTCAATTGAAGTGTTATACACAGTTCTGAGACTCATGATTTAACAAGAATATCGTTACACTGGATTTCTTCCAAATGATAGAGAGAGGAAAGGAAACTTTGTCATAGAAATTCTAACAAAGTAGATTCTCTTTAAGCAGGATAATATTTCAGACAAATATAATTTTCCAAATATTTGAAAGGTTTCTATGCCAATTAGAGTTTAGATATTTTACCTGGGCTCTGAAGAATAAAGTTGTTAGGAAACAGATGTTTGTATAATGTAATGAGAGCTTTATAATAATTAGAACTGCCACTTTGAAATAAACAGCTTCATAAGGTCACCTTTGGGGTGAGGATGGTAAGGTACTTATCACTGAGTTGTTATATAATTAATACCAACTCTGGGGAATGTCAAAGCATGAGAGAGTAGTCTAGTGCAGATGATGATCTTTAATTTCCTTTTCCTTCCTGAAAATGTATGGCTCTGTAAAACGGAAATGCTTTTGAAATTAACCCAACAATTAAAATTAATATTAATTGGTTTTATTTTGTAATTGCTTATTTTACTCAATGTGTGAATATCATTATTTGAGCATAAATAGAAAAGGTTTTTCTGGCCTTTAAAATAAGTCTTAAAGAACTTTTATTTAGGTATTAGAGATACCCAGATATTCTCCTCTGTCTAGGTAATTTTTAACATTTTAAAGGGTTATCTATTGGATAGGCTGTGGCAATTCAGGCAAATCAATTATTAGCATTACCTAGAGACATAAAGGGAAAACACTCTGGGTTCACGTTAAAGTCAGTGTCAGAGCAAGACAGAAATATATTCTTATGGCTAGCCCAGCAGGTGTGGAGATCCTCAGCTGACTATTTCCAGACAAGGAAAGTATCTCATCTGTGAAAACAGAACTTACCTGCAGGCTCTTGACGACAGCCAAGTGAAGGAAACTGCAGGATTCTCACTTCTCTCTCTGAAACAGGAGAACCCTGAAGAAGCACACCTGCTCATCTAATCGTGTCTCCTGGAACACTGGCAACGGTCCACACAGGAACAGAAAGTTCTGTTGTTTTTTTACTTGTGCTGTATGCGCATTGATAAATTATGAATAGTCTTTGTGTATGTGTATGTGTATGTGTATGTGTGTGTGTACGTTTAAACTTAACCTGTGTGTTTCACGTTGTACATACCCTGACAATTAGTTGTATTCTTTAATTCAAATTTTGCTTTAAGATCCATATTAAAACATATGATATGATTCTCTTTTATTGTTTAGATGCTATATAGAATTCTGTTTTGTGATGTATTATAATTAAAATATCTGTTCCCATATTAGTGGACAAGTCCTGTTTTTTTAATTTTAATTTTTATTGCTATGAACATTATCACTTATCTACTGGAATATATATGCAAGATTTTCTTTAGAGAATATGGCTAAAAGAAAAATTGCTAGTATATATAAATATTTTCAAGGTTACTAGATATTGCCAATTCACTCTCCAAAGTCTGTCTTTCTCAATAGCAATTATTAGGTTTCTTCAAATGCCTGACATTGGAAGGGAAATCCAGTCCAATATTCATTAATAACAAGAATCTTTGAATTTTTGTTGATTTTAAGATAACATTTTAATTTACTATTGAGTATGATATTTTATCTAGGTTGTTAAAGTATAAAGTTTTTGTTTTGTTTTTGTTTTGTTTTGTTTTTTTAATTTAGGTAGTCTGTAATAGCTCATGATGTTTCTTTTTATTTCAATATTATTAATTCTTACCAAGATTCAGCATCAAAATTTATTGAATTCTTCTTCAATATCTAATTTGATAATCATAATGAGGTACAGGTTTAGATTTTTAATGTTTAACTTATATTAAACTATGTTGAAATAGCTTTGCCTTCTTCAACGAGATCTTAAATAGTCATACTTTATTATTATTTTCTCATATATAAAAATTTTGCAACTATTTCTATTAGCCAGGTTTATTTTAAATTTCATTTTGTTGTCTCTGACTAGCTTGGTTGGACTAGCATTACAAAGTGATTTTATTTAATATGTTTATTCTTTATATTATCTTAATATATTTGAATGAGAGAAATAGCTTATTATTTGAAGATTTAATAAAATGTGTTAGTAAAACTGCTGGATCTAATACACTTTATAGTAAGCTTTATAGGGATCGGTACATGAGGAGAGATGGGATTTCTGTCTTCAAATTGAATTTCTTTAATGGTTTTGTACTACTCAGTTTTCATTTTGACTACTGATACTCTTGCCATCTTTTTTTCGTTGTATTTTTTTTCTTTTGCTCACATGTATTAATATATTTCCTTTTTTCTGTTTATTCTGTAGCTGCTAAAGCTGTGCCTACAAGTTTTAATATATAGGACTTTTAATTTTGTTTAACTATTTCAGTCTTAATCATGTTTTCCTCTTTTTCTCAGAATTTATTTGGAAGCATATGTACTTGATGTCTAAATTTAGTTTCATTATACTTTTGTTATATTTAACTGTGTTTTCTAGTTAACATTTTTTACCATCAGAGAATGTGATCTGTATGATAACAGTTTTTTGTCGTTGTTTTTTTGTTTTCATTGTCCCCAAATAGCTTCAGGATTGTACCAGCATTATAAAAATGATGTACCTCTATTTACATTGCCTATACTCTTAATAAGTTTGAAAAAAAGAATTGCCTGTTCCATAAATGTTTTGTAAAACTTACGATACTATGTTAATCTCCTAATGATTGAATTTATTTTGAACTTATAGAATATATATTACCATTCTTTGTGATTACTGATATACTTTCATTTATCCTTGCCATTGTATCACTGCTCTTACTAGTCTGTGATTTCCCCATCCTTGTTCTCCCATTTCTCCTCCTCCTCTTCCTTAATTTCTTTTCTTTAAGCTAGTCATTGACTTTTCCTTTTTATTCCATGGAAATGTATTGTTTTCCAAATCCGTAGTCTCCACGTTGTCTTATTTTCAGCCACCAACTCTTAACATACATCTGGTTCTAACATCCTAATAGTTACTTCATGTCAACATATTTTGCTACATTTTGTATTCCCCCAAATTCATATGTAGAAATTCTAACTCTCAGTATGACGGTATTAGGAAGCTTTGATCGGTGATTCGATCCTGAGGGTAGAGCCCTTATTAACGGGATTAATGCCCTTATAAAACAGGCCCCAGAGAGTTTCCACCATGTAAGAATACAGTGAGAAGCCAGCAGTCTGCAACACAGAAGACTGCTCTCAGCAGAAATTGACAATTCTAGCACACTGCACTCAGACCTGCAGCCTCCAGAACTGTGAGAAATAAATGTCTGTTATTTAGAAGCTGCCTACTCTTTGTTACTTTTTTATAGCAGCATGAACTGTTAAAGACAATACTATTTTATTGTATAAGTATATCATAATTTCTTCAGTTCTCTCTAATAGGAATTTTCTTGATGGAATGGTAGACTATATATCCTTACATACATGTATACTTAACATCACTGTTAATGCCTATAAGATAAATTACACAAATTAAATTTTCTCCCTTAATCCTCACAATTCCATATTTCAGCTAAGTTTATTATTCTTACTTTATAGACTTGGGGCCTAAGGGACAGGGAATTTAAGTGTCTTTTCCATAGTCTCATAGTACTTCCTCTCCAATTGCTTATTAGAGAATGAATAAGAGAATAAAGATAAGTGATATTTGAAATACCATGTTACCCTGAAAATAAGACCTAGCCAGATAATCAACTGTAATGCATCTTTTGGAGCAAAAATTAATATAAAACCCAGTCTTATTTTACTATAATATAAGACTGGGTATATAATATAATATAATATAATATAATATAATATAATATAATATAATATAATATAATATAATAAAATATTATACTGGGTCTTATATTTTTACTCCAAAAGATGGATTAGAGCTGATTGTTCGGCTAGGTCTTATTTTCAGGGAAACACAGTAGTACATATTAATGTATCTACTTGTTTCCTCCCTGTTTTATACAACATAGTTCTAAAATATCTTACTATTCCACTGTAACTAAATCAGAGGTTCTCTATGTATTTATTTGTCACTGTCATGAATAGGGTACAAATATGCCTCAAATCATTGATCCCCTTAACATCCTAAACTCCTAGTGAGATCTCTTCAAGGCACAAAAAATACCTCATCTTCCAGTGTACCATATAAATGCTATTAATTCTCAGTGTATCTTGATATGAGAATGTTTGAGAGATTGTCTTAGTGATCTGATAAATTTTCATGACTCATAACTGTGAACTATGTATCTGGTGAAAGTGATACAAATCAGTAGAATTGTCATTTTTTGGTCACCCATAGAAATCTGCATGAATTTCTGGAAGGTAATATTGTTAAGGGATATACCAATCAAATGCACAAAATATTATATTCTAAGAGATCCCTAACTTTGCTAAGCAAACTTAGCTATGTGTGAGGCTTGCTTGAGTATTACTTTTTCCCTTTCTTCTCACTGTAGGCTAACTGAGATAGGTAGGTATATATATATATATATATATATATATATATATATATATATATATCATTTTGGCATATATATATATATATATATATGTGATTTTGACCCTAAGTTTATTAAAATCTGCTGTCTATAAATGTGATATGATGCAAAATTGAAAATGGAAGATAGGGATAGGGACAAAATCATAGAGATAAGACATATTATGATAGAACAAGAAGTTGACACTTCTCTCATAAACAATACACTTCTTGTTATGTGGTTTGATTTTGTCCTTCTAAAAGTTATGATGACAGAGCTTTTCTTAGATGTGATCTTCTTCACTGTAGGATAAAGAAATGAAGTGGGTCTTCAGTTCCTGTACAAGTCTATGTGAAATATGCAAATTAAAATGGAGTATTACTAAGAGAGTCACTTAAAATAGAGTTAGGAGGCCACTGAGGTAGTGGGGTCTGTGCACATCTTAAACCTCACTTCCCAGAGCTGCTATTAAGTTGCTAAATGTGTTTCTAAGCTCACCTCAAGGCTGAGTCATAAACATCCTAGAACTACAACAGCTGTATGGACACATAAGGACTATACCTCCTTATAGTTTTCACTCCTCTCTCATTTGCATATTGTAACTAACCAATCCCTGTTAACCTAGCCAACAATTCTTTATTTGCATGAAACACATTGTGGTTTTTTGCCTTTATCAAGCATAACTTTCGTTCTCTCTGGAGCACAATTTACATTGCTACCTGAATCTGTGCCTCCAGGGTTGCAATGCTTTTTGCTCAAATAAATAATTTTTTTGCATTATTATAGCCCAAACCTTGTGTTTGGTTAATAGCAGTATCAATATTTCTTTTGAGAGTCTATGACCTTTATGCAAATGTATGTATTTTTAAATAATACCAATAATTTTTCTTGGGTTCTACATTTCCGTCTATCTTATAAGCAGTGACATAGATAAATTAGTTTCTGTTTATCTTTTTAGGGCTCTCTGTATAGAAAATAGCCTTGGAAAAGACAGAGATTATCTTTTTGCATGAGCAAATGGAAGTCATTCTAACTTGTCCAGCATAAAAGTTTAGATTCCCTAAGCTCAGGTTTCTTCTCTCTGCAATTGATTTTGGAGATGTCACCTTGGCTTTCTTTTTTCATCACCTTATGGGAAATGAAACTCAGAGAACAAACACAATAAAATGTTTGCATTCTGCAACTACTATTACTCTGAGTGATAAAACTCTTGGTCCCTGACACAGATGTCTCATGCTTTCCTCCAGTACACAAGAAACTGTAGCAGACTAACCTGTTACCTTGCAAATAAGATAAAACCTCAGATCTTTTGGTTGTTGACAAGCATTGAATGAAATGGAGTTTACTTATAAATATAATTACATAATCATATAAAAATATGTTTATGAATGCAAAAGAGTTTTATTTTTCTTTTTTTATATGTTTTAGATTGTATTCAAGAACATAAAATAGTTGAAGAACATACCTTTTTACCAAATATCTATGTTAAGTTTCAAGACAAAATGCTAGTGAGAAAATTTTTAACTGAATTGTTATATGGTGACTTTGAACACACTGCTGTGGTAATAATTGTACTTTAACATAAAATGAACCTAGAAATCCTTATAACCCCATTATTTAGTTTGTTTGACATCTAAATACTTTATATAGTGCTAAACTAAAGCATTTTATACATTTAGGTATACATTCTGTGCTTCTAAATGTGTTATAGATACAGGTTTCTTTGATCTTGCAATGAAATTCCTTAGTTACAAAATCACATATTGAATGGTAGGAGAATAATGAAAAGTAATAGAATCTACTTACATAGTCTCTAATATATGTACACGAAAATAGCAGAACACAAATAAATGGGGCACATCCAAACTAATAGCCTAAAGAATTCATTTAAGGGAGTATTTCCACTTCAGTGGTTAGTACCATAGAAACCAAGTCAAATAGCTCTGAACTTTTCAGAGGCAATAGAGGAAAAAGTGCAAAGTTCAAATGAGAACATGTTTGGTATTAGCTCTGAAATATTCATTTTAAAAGTTCTTTCTCCCCATAACGGTTTTAAAAGTTGTTATCATACCACAAAAATTATCACAATCATCAAAATATGTGTGAAGGCACTGTTGATGAGGATCTTAGATATTTTTTATAGTGTTATTTGAGAAATGGTACTTGATTCATCTTGCACTCAGATTTTTCTATCATAGAATATTCACTTCTTTGGTTGGAGTAATGCATATGACCAGCCAAAATCTTCAGGGTTACTAGTTCTAAGTTAAAGTAAGAACGAACAGTATTCTCTGCAAGTGAAACAGTTTTGTGTTTTTTCCTAAATTTTCATTTCAATCAAAGTGAAATCATGTAGGTCTGAATATATTATAGATACCTTTAATAAATAGTTTCTTTTTCCTGAGAAAACGTAAACAAATAGTCATTCTCCTATAATCAGTACCGCTTTCATGTAAATATCACTAGTTGAAACTTACGTACTCAAAGATGTTCTATTATAAATCCCTTTTAATGTTAGCAAGAGACAAAGCATTATTTTTGTACAATTGTTAATATTAGCAAAATACATATTATATTTGATATTAAATGCAGTAATGACAGTTTTAGTTGAGAATCCGATTTGTAGTTTCTTTTTAATATTAGGGAATTAATTGTATTCTATTTTCATGTCAATTAATCAGAAAAACCTGAAAACTTCACATATAGACTTCAAACTTTAACCATCTTATTAATATATCTCTAGGAAACAATAAAATTTCAAAGTGAAAAAAACACTTTGAATATGTTATTACTTTTAAAATCATATACACATATACATATTTATAATCATGAATTATTCTCAGGGAAACATTTAAAGATGCCAAGTTAATTTGATCATGTTAATAGATACACAATGACCAATTTTTGTTAATATTAATAAAAAATGTATATATTTTTGTTTCTAGCTGCAAACTTGTATTAAATTACCAGGACTGCCATAACAGAGGATTACAGTCTGTGTGGCTTAAATGACAGAAATTTATTTTGTCACAGCTTGTAGGCTAGCAGTCAGAGATCAAGGTGTTGGCAGAGCTGTTCCTATGCGGTTGTGGGAGAAAGATTCGTTCTAGACCTCTCTAATTGATTTGTATTATATGGTAGTCTCCTCTCTGTTTCTTCATATCATCCTTCTTCTGTCTAAATCTATTCAAATTGCCTTTTCTTATAAGCACCCCAGTCAGATTGAATTAGACACACATTGATGACCTCATTTTAATGTAATTACCTCTGTAAAGATTCTGTCTCCAAATACAGTCACATTCTGATTTACTGTGTATTAGAACACTTTGAGGTGACACAATTTTTGAGGTGACACAATTCAGTCTATAAGAAACATAAATGCCAGAAAGTGGAGATTTTAGTAAGGCATGATCATAATAAACTCTTAAAATGCTGCTGATGATGATGATGATTACTGTTGTTATTTTTTTATTATTACTATTGAATTTTTCTAGGAGAAATTAATAAGAGGTGTCTGCTTATGTATAAAGGACTAAAGAGTGAGAATTACGCCAGTACATTTTAATTTAGATATCTTGTATATTTTTCGTTTGATATTATAATGATTTAGAGATAATTTTATATATCTCAATGATTTCAGTTGATTAAATATTATTAAACTCATACTCTGAATAATTAGTAATAATAAAGCAATAGCAAATATTTACATAGAACATACCAGGTACCAAGAACTGTTCCTAACTGTTCAATATTCCATTTCATGGATAAAAGATTTTAGGAAGAAATAATCTGACAGGGAGGTCTACATGTCTGATGTATCAGGCCAAAGAGAGGACGGTTAGTGTTGTTTCTGACTTAATTCTGATACACGGAACAGGAAAGGAGAGATATGTAAGGCAAAGGAGCTTTGTCTAGAGGTGTGAACTATTTTGATTCACACTTCTTTTGCTTCGTATAATAGTTTGAAATACAAATCGATGAGTACGCTGTTATCTCTTCAAGTCACTAAAGTGTCCCATACGATTTCAATCATATGTAGAATATAAAACTGAAAGCAACAAAAGAACAAGACAAACAAAACTCATAGTCACAGACAATAGTTTAGTGGTTACCAGAGGGTAAGGGTGGGGCGGTGGTAGAAGAGGGTAAAAGGGTCAAATATATGATGATGGAAGGAGAACTGACTCTGGGTGGTGAACACACAATGCAATATGTAGATAGTGTATTATAAAATTGTACACTTGAAATCTATATAATTTTACTAACCAAGTCACTCAATAAATTTAATTTAAAAAAAAAAGAAAGAAAATATAATGATCTTACCTTTTAAGGGACTGATTTATGTATCTATAAAATCTGACCAGAAAAGAATACAATTTCTTATGTCCAATAAACTCATTGCTTTTTCTTAAATAACAAAATAGAGAGAGAAAGAGAGAGTGAGAGACAGAAAGAAAGTGCCCCAGGAAGGTTCACTAACATTACTACCCACTAATCTTGAGAAAGATTATGTCAGGACTGGGCCTGCACCAGACTGTACCTATAATTTGGAATAAAAGCAGTAATAACATATCTAAGGTTTCATTTACTTTTTCTTCTTTTTTTTTCCCCATAAATGACATATTTCTATAGTGTTAAATACCCTGCTATGGAATAATCCATTTTGTTGCAGGGTTAAGTAATAACAACCTATTATTACATAATATGGCAATTTAGCCAACAGGATGGAGGCAGAGACAGTTGTCACAAATATGGACCATATTTTTGAACTATCTTTTTACAAGAGTTGCCTCTATATAGTATGGATTACAGAACTGTCAGTAAAGATTCTTTGTAATATTAACTGAGTGAAAGACAATAGCTAATCTCTCACAACATATTATCTTCCGTAGAGAATCTTAATGATAGACAACAAAGCTCAATCTTCAATATACTTGTTTTATCTATAATTATAATCTAAAGGCTTTGGCAGAATTCCGATATTAATTTAAGCTAAATTGAATCAGTGTAATATACAGTAGCAATCCCTATCCCCTAAAATGGCAGATTTCTGAGAGAAGTCAATGACACAATCAAGCTATCTGCTTTAAAGATGATTGCTTTCGTTATTTTCCAGAATGGCTAATTTGAGGATGTTTTAATAAACATTATAAAGTCAGAGCATAGATTTTTACTGCCATACCCTTTTTCTCTTCCCAACATTATCTTTAAAACTTCAGATAAATAAGCGTCTCTCTCATAAAAAGATAATACTATAAATGGTTAAAAATTGGTCTTATTTATATTGACAGAAGGTGTGTGTGTGTGTGTGTGTGTGTGTGTGTGTGTGTTTGTGTGTGTGTGTGTTTACCGATATTTTTTTCTTTGCCTTCTTTTTATGTGATCTATGTTGACTGAAATAGTACATGAGATTTACCATGTTTCCCTGAAAATAAGACCTGGACTTATATTAATTTTTGCTCCAAAAGATGCATTAAGGCTTATGTTCAGGGGAGGTCATCCTGAAAAATCATACTAGGGCTATTTCATGGTTAGGTCTTGTTTTTCAGGGAAACACGGTAGTATTTAATGTAAGATCATTTAGCATGGTTTTAGATAATGAAAATTTTGTTGAATTCTATGAAAATATATTTATTACTCTTCTCTTTAAACATAATAACCAGTTTGTGAACACTAATTAATACTTTTTGGTTATAATTTGATTGTGGTTTGAAACTTTCCTCAACTCAACTGTTGAAGTTTTAGTTAGAGGCACAGATGATTATTCATTCATCACACCACAGTGTTTGAAATACTGTATAGGATAAATGTATCTCAGAAACTAACTGTAAAAATAACCTAAGGTGTTATAGTTATTTTCATTTAAAAAATGTGTATATTCATACCAAAGCATCACTTTTTTTTTTCTGAATTAAATGTATTAAATACTAATAGTGCCTTGGAATGATATCACATTTTGGTAAGGATACATATCCAGACAAATTATGTATCCTAAGCAGAATTCTAGGTAATTTCATTGATACTTGAAGATTAGGTGACTTTCTGCACTGGGTGTCCATCTACTTTATTTCACTAGAAGTTTCAATAGTTGAGAATCCTGCCTAGATTTTACATGGCAGTTGAGATAACTTTCCAGGGTGCTTCACTATATATCAGCTAATTGGACCACTAATGAGCTGAGTGACTTTTTAATAGTAACTACCTGCAAATCACCCAGTGTGATTACAGATGGCTTCTTAAGAGTTAGCCACTTCAGAACTAGCATTTCTTATTTTTTATATGGTAATGATGTAAGTACAAGATGGAAATTCAAAAATTGGAAAAGCAGTCTTGAATCCTCCAATACAGCTGGAAATTTGGTCTCTTGCTTTTATGTGATATTAAAATTACTAGAATTACTGTAAAATCACTTAATTTGTACTAAAAACAAAAACAAAAACTTACTCTCTTTGCTAATAAGAAACTTCCCCACTAAAGCCAAAAGTGTTTTATGATTTTCTCTATCATCTTAGTCAAAGCATTTTTTTTGATTGCACAGATACATCTTTGATATTTTAAAAGTAAAACTCAGGTTATGAGGAGCACAGTACACTTGATGAGAAATAAATCCTGTAAAAATTATTTTTATAGATGCTTTCTACTTCCTTTATCAAATGCTTGCATTTATGTTTAAATATCTAAAATAAATCTATCTGGCTCAACCTGGTTTGGGTAGATCTCTTTAATCTTACTATAGTAATTTTTTATATATATAAAGTCACTATAGTGAGATTAAAGAGATCTACCCAAACCAGGTTGAGCCAGATGGTTTTATTTTAGATATTTAAATGTATATAAATACAAGTGACTGTGTGTGTGTGTATACATACTAAGAATGGAGAAATTCAATAAGCACATCCTGCCAGCAAGGAATTTAGCTTTCAGTAGGAAAAATGTGTGAATTAAATGAACAAATGAATTAGAATCTTGATGATGAATATATATATACAGTCACAAAAGAAGGTAGCCATTTGGCTTTATAGTCACAAAGAAGGTAACCATTTGGCAATTTTATTTTTAAAGCTTTTCATGGGAATGATGTTTTCATTCAATTCACCCCAGGTTGAACCAATGAAATTAATCCAAAGGAAATATTCTCTTTCTTCAAAAGTGACGATTGGACAGATGTTAGAGAGGTCTAAGTTTTTTTTATAACAGTGAGACCTAAGGAGAGGTCGACCAGTCAGCTTCTGGGACAAGGATTTCCTTTTTCTTATGAGATTCACAGGAAGTCACTTTCTCCTTTCTACTGAATGTAATGAATTGCATGCAACAATGATTGCTAGAGATAGCCATATTATGGGCACAGGAATGCTAGATTTAAGACAAGACCAACATATATGGCCATAGTGTACCGTGGGACAAAAACCTGACAGGGTGGGAGCAGAGCTATATGAGAAATCTCTGTACCGTCTCCTCAATTTTGGTGTGAACCTAAAACTGCTCTAAAACATGTCATTAAAAAATGTTTGGTTCTTGATGTAATTTTCATGTAGATTGCCACATCTCTCTACTACAAATATAAGAGAAAACATACTTTCTCACAGTTTGAATTAGATTTTTTGTAACCTCGGTGTGTGTGTTTTACCTATTTTGCTCAGGATCTTTGCTTTTGAGATCCCTTATAGCATTCATTCTTTTTTACTGTAGGGTAGTATTAAGTACCACAATTGGCTTATCAATTCTTCTATTGATGGATATTTGGGTATCAGCATTGAATTTATTAATAAAGCTTGTATAATATGTTCCTGCACAATCTTTTTTTGGTTTATGATATTTATTTCTGCTAAAAATTTTCAGGTTATAGAACAGCTTTATATTTAATTTCATAAGAAACTGCCAAAGTGTTTTCCAAAATGAATATACCATTAACATGACAGCTAACGATGTAAGAGAGTTCCAGTTGCTCCACATGCTCACCAATGTTTGACATTGCTTTCTTCTTAAAAATTTGAGCCATTCTAGAGGTTCCATTCCCCTAATGACTAATGTTGAACATCAATGACTCTGAGTCTATTAGCTATTACTATATCTTTGCTTTTGAAATGTCAGCTGTTTATTAATTTAACTAGGCAAATTTGTATTTTATTGATTTACAGCATTTTTATACATCTATGATATAAATTATTTCCCAGATATATATATTAGGAATATCATTTCCTGAAAAATGGCTTCTCTTTTCATATTCTATTTGTTGATGAGTATAAGATTTAAATTTAATAAAGTGTTATCATTTTTTCCCTTTTTTATTTAGTGATTTTCATGGACATTATAAAGAATCTTTACTTTCCTCAAGGTCTCAAATATAGGCTGTTACATTTATTTCTGTAAGTTTTTGCTTACAGAAGTTATTTCTCAAAGGTTTTGCTATTGCATTTAGTTCAATGTTTCAGCTCAAATTAAGTTTTATTCATGGCCTGAGATAGTGGTCAAAGTTAATTTTTCTATATATTTATCTCTTATTTGAGTATAACTGCATCACTTGTTGAAAGGATGTTCCTTCCCACCTTCCATCCCATGTGAAATGTCTTGTTACCTTTGTCAAAAATCAATTGACTCTATATGTGAGGGTTTTTTTAATGGATTCCCTCCTCTGTTAAATTTATGATTTTTTTTAAATTCTCTCACTATTGTCACTTTCATAATCATTATGATTTAAAGTGTTGAATCAAATTACCGTATTGTTGCATCATCAAGATTATAATTCATTTGTTCATTTAATTCACATTTTTTTCCTACTGAAAGCTAAATTCCTTGTTGGCAGGATGTGCTTAATGAATTTCTCCATTCTTAGTATTTTACATAGTATGATTTATATTATTTTGTTGAATGAGAAAAGTTTTATAAACTAGAAGACATTTCATTTATAATAAGCTATCTCTTCTAATATGACTAAAAAAGCATGCTTGTCAAATATTATCAATGGACACATCTAACAAAATGCATTCTATAGAGTTTGTGCAATTAATTTTATGAATTTCATAGAATTTAGTTGGGAAAAATAAAGAAGCTGGTATGAAGGCTTCCTCAAAATCTCTCACAATTCAACAAAGCTTTTCATATTTTCTTCCTCTTCTTTAATATCAAAGGTCACTCTGACCCCAGGATTTAGATTTAAAAAATAATTGAACTATGAGTTTAGTTTTAACTCTTCATGGCCGGTTACTTTGAGTTACAAATGCATAATTTAAATGTAACTTTGAGCAAAGAAAATAATTTGCCTTCTTTTTTAGACTTACCAGTATTTTACTGACATGCATTTTAATTTGAAATATATAATTTTTAAAAATATCGGTTGAATCTCTCTCACTCTTGCTCTCTCGCTCTGTCTTTCTTTCTTGCTTTGGTGGTAGTAGAATGATTAAAGATATATACTTTTTATAGTGATGTTAATGATAAATAATTAATTTATTTTCCATAACAATTCTCCATATTTCCAGAGATTTTTATCCATAATTTATAATGACCAAACTACATATAAATAACATATATGTATCATTAATTCTTAAACCAACTGTAATTTAAACTCACACTTTTTAAACATTAGAGATGAATAAATTTTATTTAAAATATTCTCCAAAATATTACAATCATTTTGACACAAACTTAATTAGTGATCCTCACCCTATCTAGTTTGATTCTTATATTACTTACTTATATACTTAATTCAAATTATTTTTTGAATAAAACTAACATCCTTCTTTTGTTATTACATTAACATAGCAACCTGTTACTGGTATATGATTTTATTGACCTCATGATTTCTAAATTTTAGCATAGATATTTCTCCATATTTCTATTAAGCCAGACAAGGCATCAGGAAATTAGTTTCCTTGTCTTTATTTTAGATCATTTAATGAATAAAATCATCATAAAATGGCCAGCTAACAATAACTAGATTTTTTAAATAATTAAAGTTTATTGGGGTGACAGTCATTAGTAAAGTTACATAGATTTCAGGTGTACAATTCTGTAATACATCATCTATATATCACATTGTGTGTCCACCACCCAGAGTCAGTTCTCTTTTCATCACCATATGTTTGATCCCCTTTACCCACATCTAATAACTAGATATCTTGGCTTTAATTTTTTCTCATTTAATTCAGTAAGAATATGAAATAGTGTTTACACTATCCTTTGGCAGGACTTATTTCTCATCCAATGCTTATAATTGTTTCATGGACATTTAAAAGGGCATGATTTCAATAAGAAACATAAAGTTTCTATATCTTTATGTATATAGCTTAAAAGCATTTCAAAATCATAATTCATACTAAATTATTATTGCTCAGAATACAGATGGGTTTACATTAACCATTTATATCTTTATCCTCTGTTCATTTGACTTAGTTTTGTTCTATTTATATGATAAGGCCATTTTATAAACCACCATCAAATTTTGCTTGCTGGGAGTATATTTTAGACTGCTTAACCTTGATATAAATGAAATAAAATTTCTACAATTCTACTTTTTTCAAAACACATGCATGAAATATTCTGAGGAATTAATAACATACTGCGATGACTAATACATGGTTGCCAAAAGTACTCAGACTTAACTATAATTTATCATATGTTAGGGTGTTCTTCTATTCTCTGCAGTGTCAAATCCTGAGAAATATTTTTTCAGGAAAATTTCATGATGCATTTCCTGACAAAGAAAACATGCTTGAATAACAGCATGCTGCCTTGTAAAGAACTAGAACCAATGATAATAATTAGCTTCTGTTAGAAGGGTAGAATTTACTTCCAAAACACAAAAATCTAAATTTAGCACATACTCTACTACTAAATTTATTAAAGTGGATAACTGATCACATATACATTAATCCATAAATCTTGAGAAAGTCCCTGTTTAGTGATAATTTAATAGTCAATACTGAGCATGCATGAAACTAAATGCCCATTATTCTTCAATTGCTTATATGCTTTGTAAAGAACTCAAAGTAAACAGATTTACCGAATTTTCCAAACTTACTTGTCACTATTTTTCAATAATTGATACAAAGGAAGCAAGTTGATAATGATGAAAAACACGACATACAGAACTGAAATGATTCATTTATTAACATATTAAATTCGAGAAGAATCTGGAAAATATATTTTGAACTATTTGTAAACCTAATTATGTAGTGAAACAATGAGATTAATATATATTAACTCTCCTGGAGGATTGGTGGAAAGAAAGGGTCACATAAATAGATGGGCACATAGAAGATCTAAAAATGATTAAACAGAAATAACGTATGTGTATGGTGATAAAGAAAAAAGCTCTGAGAAAACATTGGAAGGAAAGTTTAAGAGATATGCATGTTTTTCTATAAATTAAGTAAGCATGTATGTGTTTGTTATTTTTTGTGATATCTATGCTAGTTCATTGTTCAGATTTATCATTAATTTCTGTAACTTTGAGATAAGTGTTACTTTCTATTAGAGTTTGTCCTTCCAGGATGTCAGTCCTGGCTACTTGTGGTCCTATATATTTCCATATAAATTTTAGATTCAGTTTGTTTAATTTCCCACATACTTACACATACTTGTGGGATTTTGACTGGGATGTCATAAAATCTCTAAACTAATACAGGTAAAAATAAAATCGTTAAGTTCTTGAATATTCAAATTTATAACATGCCTCCATTTATGTAGGTCTTCTTTAGTTTTGTTCTTTATAATTCTATAATTTATAAAGTTTTTCTCACCAACTTTAGGTGTTCTTATCATTATTTCATATTTGGTGCTGTTGTAAACAGTATTTTATAAAATCTCACATTCTTGTTTGTCCGTGATATTTAGAGAAGCCATTAATTTTGTATTTAAAATGCACAATCATTTTGGACTAACAGTATGTACATTTAAATACTATATAATAATTAATTTATTACATCTTAATAAATAATCACATTTATTTTAATAAATTTTCGGTAGATCCTTATCTATGTACACAATCACAAGGTGCTATTATAAATTTACCACGCCCTTTGTAGAATGACTTTTTCAGAAATGTGATTCAAAGAATAAAACATTATTACCTGGGAAGAGAAAAGCATTGTTTTTGGTAAATCAAACAATTTCAATGCTACTATATTTTAATCAGTAAATAACTTAAATACATTCTGAGATGATTGAGCATAATTATAGAGTAATTCTAAGCATCTCTCCCATCTGTTGTCATCTTTTCCACGATTTAAAATTATTAATGCAACCAATAAGATGATAGTGTAATGGTATTGACCCAGGAGGCCCACCATGGCTTCTACATCAACCCTGGTTTCAACTAACAGCCCTGCAAACTCTCTTCTATTGTGCATGGCAGCCAACTGCCAACTAGTTTCACACTTGCCATCCAAAGGGTAGGGAGCAGGAATGATTGAGGCATTATCATCAGAGGCATAGAAAATCAGAAGGGTTAATAAGTTCGTCTTTTGGACTACCCAAGTTGTATCACATAGAAAAAGTAAATATCTTAACATATAGGCAAATTATGTAAATACCTTGAAAAAATTTGTACTTATTTCATCTAACAGTTTATAAAATTTTTTAATGTCTGTACATTATTTTATGTGTATAGTTGTGTGCAAGTATAAAACTTAAAACACATATGTAAATGTATATTCTAAATGATTGTCTGTGTGTAGAAAGAGTTCCTATGCTTAAAAAAAGACAATATTAAGATTAGGGATACTATATTTTGATGGATTACAATTCTCAGAGACCTCTTAGGATACATTGATTTTGGGCTGTCTGTATTGTTCCATTAATCGTTCGTTTGTTTACTCTCCCACCAGTACCACACTGTCTAGATCACTGTAGCTTTAAAGTACGTCTTAAAGTCAGGTATTGTCAGGCCTCAGACTTTGTTCTTTTTCAGTTTTGCATTGGCCATTTTGGGTCTTTTGCCTTTTCATATAAACGTTAGAATCAGGTTGTTGATATCCAAAAGATAACTTGCTAAAACATTGATGAAGATTGCATTAAATCTCTAGATTAAGTAAATAATTTAGTTTCCCTCATACACATACTCTACAGCTATCTGTTAAAAATTCTTAGTGTTGTATTTCACATCCCCCTGACTCTTTTTTAACTACCAGTTTGTTCTTCTTAATCTCTTCATCTTTCTCACCCAGCACCCCAACCCCCCTCCCATCTGGTAACCATCAGTTTGTTCTCCATATCTATGGGTATGTTTCTGTTTATTTGTTTACTCTGTTCATTAGATTCCACAAATAAGTTAGATCATGTGGTATTTGTCTTTTTCACTCTGACTTATTTCACTTAGCATAATACCCTCTAGGTCCATCCATGTTGTCACAAATGATAAGATTTCATTATTCTTTATAGCAGAGTAATAGTCCATTGTATAAATGTACCACTTCTTCTTTATCCAGTCATCTACTGATAGGCATTTCAGTTGTTTCCATATTTTGGCTATTGTAAATAGTGCTGCAATGATTATAGGGGTGTATATATCTTTTCGAATTAGTGTTTTGGAATATTTTGGATAAATACCCAGGAGTGGAATTGCTGGGTCATAAAATAGTTCTGGTTTAAATTTTTTGAGAAACCTCGGAGCTGTTTTTCATACTGGCTGCACCAATTTGCAATCCGCACATTCTCACCAACACTTGTGTTTGTTAATTTACTGATGATAGCCATTCTAACAGGTGTGAGGTGGTATCTCATTGTGCTTTTTATTTGCATTTCTCTGATGATTAGTGATGTTGAGCATCTTTTCATGCTTATTGGCCATGTGTATGTCCTCTGAAGAAATGTCTACTAGGGTCCTCTGCCCATTTGTTAATTGGATAGTTTCTTTTCTTGTTGTTCAGTTGTATGAGTTTTAAAGACTCACAGGGATGTAAAGTAGCATATAAGGAATATAGTCAACAATATTTTTAAAACTGTGGTTAATGTCAAATGGGTACTAGACTTACTGGGGGGATCACTTCATAAATTACATAAATGTCTAATCACTATGCTATACACCTGAAACTAAGATAAAGTCAAATTGAATATCAAACATAATTATAAAAAAATAGTCACAGGTATATATAGTACAACATAAAAATATAATCAACAATATTCTAATAACTATGTACAGTGTCAGACGGGTAATAGACTTATTGAGGTTATTACTTTGTGAGGCATATAAATGTCTAATCGCTATGTTATTTTGTATACCTGAAACTAGTAAAAATATAAATAAAATTAACAATATAGCATAAACTTCCCTCCATATCAGAAATACATATTCCACTCAAAAGAAAAAATTCTTAGTGGTGAACTTGTTATATGTACTATGCCTTATGGTTAAAATATATGGACTGTGATTAATAAAAAAGTATGGGTTTAGAAAAATGTAGTTATGATTTGAATTCTAGATTATTCACTCATTAGCTAAGTGATGCTGGCCAGACTACTTAAACCAGGTTAGCTACAGTAAGAAAGGAAAGTCACTACAATTGGAGACTAAATGAATGCCATATGTGTCACCTTAATTAATTAATGCCATATTACATTCTCTGATATAGGGAAGGGTTTCAATAACTGGAATAGTGAAGTAAAAGTAATAGTTCTATATATAATAAACATTATATGTGTGAGGGAGAGGGGTACTGGTGTTAGCAGTAGTAGTAGAAGTGCTGTTTTCTTGTTCAAGGAGTATTTACTGATAAATTATTTTGAGTTTTATCGTCTAATTAGGTACATTGTAAGATCTCTCTAGACAGGGATAATTCCAAACCAAATAGCAATAGTCAAAGTTTTAAACAGAAATTTAAAAAGAAAATAGAAATCCAAATGGAATGTATATGTCCAAAGTCATTTCCTACATCAAATTTACTCAGGAAACTTCCCTTGACTCATCCTCAGCTGAATAATGCACCTCTTCTAACTTACCTTTTGTTTTATTTTTTCAGGGGGCAGCTCATTAATCAGAATGTATTTCAAACTTACTCAATAGAAATTCTTGCTTGGGCATTGATAAGTCTCGCAATTCTGTTAAATATATATATACACACACACATACACACACACATACACACACATATACATATATATATACATGTATATATACATATATATATATATGTATATGTATGGTCAGGCACATATGTGTGTGTGTGTGTGTGTGTGCATATATATATATATATATATATAGTCAGGCATTGAGCATTGAGCCTGCTGATAGCAAATACAGTTTTCAGTGATCACAGTAGTAGAGAACTCCACTTGATGAAATATTAACACTTTTAGTCATAAATGAGAATTAACAACTTGATCAGGTCGCCTGGAAATGTATCTTCATGTGGATCTCTCACAGCCCGGAAATTATGCAAACTTCTAAAGTAATGGAAGAGACATAGAATCAGAGAACAATACCAATAAAATGAGTTTGTGTTATGCATTTTATTATTGCTAGTATTTTAAATATATGTGCAAAGTCATGCAACAATTTTGCCCATTTGTCTACTTGAAAGGGTGGCATATTAAAAAAAAGTTATGCAAATTTGCAAAACATCACACTACTCTTATAACAAATGCTGAAATCTTATATATGCATAAATGTAATGTAAGTAGTCTATATAATAAGGGAACAAATCTAAAACTACTTAATGGAATTCAATTTGAAAATATGATTCTATGTAAGATTTCTCACATTATAAAGTTTAACTTCAAAATAATATTAGTAATAATGGCAAACTTTATATGGATTGGGATATATTACCATATTTTATTCTTAGAGTTTTCATGTACATTCCTTAAGCTGAATAAAATGCATATTTACAGTGTTCTGCTCTCAATACAGTTGTATTTTATCAATTTAAGCAGCTTTACAACATAATGTGCAAATCATTAATTCAAAAATGGCTATTGAGCATATATTATAAATATGATCAGACATGGGCCTTTAGAACATGGAGCTTATGGCCTGCTGCAGAGATTGACAGGTGAATAATAATTATTAAATATAATTATGACTAAACTCTATGCAAATTTTAATGAAAATGTAGGTGTCCCTAGTATTCTTGGAGAAACATATACATATATACAAAGTCTGACAATTAACTTTGTGAACTCATCCTAGAAAAAGCGCTACATACCTCATTGCTGAATATCATTATGGTCACACCTTCAAGTACTCCCCTTGGGAAGCTGTGCACCGGCACCAGTGCCTAGTCCACCCTTCAAAGCACTTTTAGAACTCTTTTTCTGGAATGGCCATTAAAGCTGTCATCATATTACCCTTGATGTCCTGAGTGTCATCAAAATGTCTTCCTTTCAATATTTTCTTTATCTTCAGGTAAAGAAAGAAGTCATGGGGGGGAGGGCAGATCAGGTGAATGGGGAGGATGTTCCAATACAGTTATTTGTTTACTGGCTAAAAACTCCCTCACAGACAGTGCCTTGTGAGCTGGTGCATTGTCGTGACGCAAAGAGCCATGAATTGTTGGCAAAAAGTTCAGGTCGTCTAATTTTTTCAAGCAGCATTTTCAGCACTTCCAAATAGTTAAGTGTCTGATAGTTATCTGTCTGATATCAAGAAGGTTAGCAACATCGTTGCAACAAGTTCACGAACTTAATCATCTGACCTCATATATGTATATATTGGAACCCATACGGCACATAAAAAATAGCCAAAAGTATTTTAAAATAACAGATTTGAAGAACATTTGTAGTTTGTTCCTCAAAACATGAGTGCTTTTAGCCAGACAGTAAATTACAAACCATATCAAATCATATTTAGGGCAGATGATGAATCTGGTTGCAGTTTTACCTCATCTAGAGAATGTTATCTTGTTAGAGTTAGGAGGTCTTCCTCCTAGCTGTTTGGTTAGTTGGCATAGAAGAGGCAGTCCTGGAGTCAGCAGTTCAGGAGCCAGTCCTGCCTCTCCTGTTGCTGCTCATTCTGCTGGCCTTCTGTGACTGAAGCTACACGGAACCCTGGCTCTTGTTGACATCACTGATAGACACCCACTGCCCTTCCACGGACTCCTTCCGCAGGGTCCACCTTATTTTCTCCGACCAAGACAGCCACGACGTTGGCTATGATAGACCAACTCACATCCCACACATCATTGAACTTGTGCTGTTGTTCGGGGGACCACGTATTACTCAAGGGATCAACACAGGTCCAAATGAACACACACCCATTCTGGGAGTAGCCGGCAATGGTGCTGGTGGACCAATGGAGGGAGCCTAGGTCACATCTTGAACCCAATCACTGTGTGCTTGCAACTTCCACTGAAGGGCCTCTTCCTCCTTCCACAGCTTGACAAGGTTGTCACAACTGATGGAGGCAAATTTCTTCATGTAGTTGGGCTTCTTCCCAGAAGCTGGTCTATGAGACTTCCAGGTACAACAGCAGAGGCCCACCCGACAGCATTGCAGCCAATAGTGTGAGCCCTGTTAGTCTTCACTTCTTCCAATGGTCCTCCCCAGTGCAGATCAGCAGGGAGATGGCCCTATCCAGAGCCCACAGGCCAGGATCAGGCTGCAGTTGTGGGGGTTCAGCACACAGAGTTTACTGAGGAGTTATGTCCCCGGACCCTTTGTTCTCTTTCCAGACAATGACTTTCAGGTCATAGGAGCAGGATGCCAGGATATGGCCGTACATGGAGTGGGCCATGGCACTTGCCCCGCAGGACAATTCATGACCCCTGAGTTATGCAATGACGATCTTCCCTATGCTATTTTTCTTTTGATAGCCCTTAAAATATTTAATATTGTTGCATATCTTTCAGAATCCATTTAGTTCGTAAATATGTTACACATTTGACTGTCAGGTCTATTAAGACAGATGCTATTATTTCATAAGATATATTTTCCATCATCCAATACAATGACGAGTTCAATAAATATTGAATGAATGAATGGACAAATGAATGAGTGTTAATAAAGGAACCCATTCACTAGTTTGCTCATTCTTTCTTCAAAGACATAAGATAAGTCTAGTTATTTTATTGTGAGCTGAGTGTTACCAGTGCCTTATGCTGCACTAAGATTTCACTGCTTATTGGCAGATAATCTGCAGTAGCCAAACCATTAAGTAGCATGTTATGTGTCACAATAACAAACGATGTACCTTTTCTTTCAGGTCACTCAAATGGCTAACACTTAATATGGTTATTCTTTTCAATTCTCATTGATCCAAATATTCTAAATTTATGTCAGATATATCCTGAGCCATAACCTTATTTATTTCTTAGATGCACTCTCTAGAAGTGATTATCTAATTATTTTTAATTGAACTACTACATATATTTTCGTGGAACTGAGTTAAGTAAAAAATGTAATCAAAATTCTTCAGTAAAAATTGATAATTATTTAATCTAGGGATCAGTGAAATCCATAACTCATGTGATTTGCTCTAGCGAGGAGGATACAACCTCTACTGCTGTTAAATCATGGCTGGGCTCTCTATGATATGGGGAAAGGTTTCTATAAAAAAACTAATATGAAAAGAAGAGATTTAAGTTTGTTGATGTTGAACTTTGCCTAACAAATTGATATGAGATTTTCAAGTATTTGAGACTTGGTCAACTATTTATTTCTGGAGATAGAAATTTAAAATTGGCTTTGGCAATTTGAGCTCTTTAATATTGACAGAACATCTTATATTAGGAAAGATGTTTCCTGCCTTTTCATTCCCTTAACAGTATCTTCTGATGTATAAGAGTTTTTAATTTTGATGAGTTTTCATTTTCATAATATTTTTAAAATATCTCGTCAATTTTTATAAAACATTTTTTAAAAAAGTGCTGGGAATTTTGCTGAGAGTAGATTGAGTTTATAGTTCAATTGTAGGGGAAAAAATCTTGAAAATATTCTTCTAATCCATAAACATGATACATGTCTTTGTTTAAGCCTTTTAACATTTCTTTCTACAGATTTTATAGTTTTCAATCCTCTGGACTTGAAATATTTTTTTAAAAAGTTATCTCTCCATTCTTTAAGTTTGTTGATGTTATTATACATAGAATTATGTTTGTTTCCCTTTCCAGAAGTTTATTAAAATTATATTAAATATAATTGATTTTTTGTTTATTAACTTTGTACCCTGAGAACATACTAATTAATTATTACTATTAGTAATTGTTTCATAGATTCCTTTATTGATTTTGCATTAAAAATTGTCATCTGAAATAGAAATTACATTTATTTATAAATGAATTTATTTTTTTGAGTCCGCATAATTTTATTTCTTCTGGGTTTATTACAATGACCAGAACTTCCAAAATAATGTTGAAAACCAGAGATTACAGTGGGAATCCTTGACATTTCCTGATCTTAGAAATACACTATTTAATAATTTAACTTTAAGTATCTAAATGTTTTATAGATGCTCCTTACCAAATGTGGCAGTTCCCTTCTATATTTAGTTTACTGAGAGTTATTTTTCATGAATAGATAGTAATTTTTTGTAAAAATCACCTTATTTATCTTCCTTCAATTGTCTCATATCATCTGTCATATTAACTATATCAACTCTTCAAACTCCGATATATCTTCATAAATTAATTTGTTTGTTTATTTATTTATTTATTTATTTCTCACATTAGTTTTTAAGCGATTTCTCACTATTTTTTCTCTCCTAAGTTGGGTTAAAAAATCTGGATATATCCTATAATTTTCTTTCTCTCTTACTTCTAGACATGTCAATTTTGCTGTCAAATAAATAAATATAACAATGAATGTGAAACATAGTATGAATTAAACAAATATTTGTTAACTGGTTTTATTTGGGTGTGCTAGATATATTTGGGCTACCAAATTATCAATATTTCTGTACTATATATTTAAAACCTGTATTTGTGTTATTATTAAGTGAGAAAAATAAGGAAGCACACTGATTGAAATGAGCAAAATTGAAATGGCTAGCATGAATAAATATTTGAAGGCCCATTCCATTGTTTGAATTAGTTAAGATATCATATATAGTATGTCACAGACTCTATATAAAAGGTAATTTCAAATTATAGAAGAAAACACATGATTTTTTTTAAGTTTGTCATTTAATATATATATATATATATATTTTTTTTTAATTGTTTTTCAAGGTCAATTTGAGCATCTACTTGGGACTAACCTCTTTGCTAGAACCTGAATTTACAGAGATGAATAAGAATTAATCTTTCTTTGAAGACATAAAAGTTTAGTGACTGAATATTCAATGATTTACTTGAAATATTTTATCTAGATATTTTGGAATTTAAAAAAAAATCAAATTGCATTTAAAATAAAGTATATTTTAAATGTATAGTTTTTCTTGTTTCGTTCTTTTACTTACTATACCATCTTTTTTATCTTAGAAATTTAGATATTATTAAGAGTCCCCATATTTTCATAAATTTTAAATGAATGCATATAAAGAGGTCATGGGGTATGTGACTGAATCATCTTCATATTTAAGGGTATAATTGGAACCATAAATTAGCAAATTCTATGGGAAGAGCTATCACTATTTTAAAACACTATTTCAAAGTTAAAGTTGGTGGAAAAATATCAATAATAAAGGTTAATAGGAATTATAATGTCAAATTAACATTTCTTTCAATTAATGAACTTCATTAGTGCTCATCTGTAAATGATTTAAGGTCAGTAGAGAGAAATCTAAATGGCAATGGTTAAATAAGACTTGTTAGAGAAAACAGGCTTGTTCTCATTCTTTTTAAGTAGATCATTTAGATATTTTCCCAGCTAAAGTATTTTGACAATTTTTCATAAATGTCTCTTATAAAACCCAGTTTAAAATGACTTGTTCCATAGTTTCAAAAATTATTTCTACCTAATTATATTTCAATAGTACATAGAACGTACAGAATATCCTTCAATTCCTTTGCCAAATGCAAGATATAATTAACGTGATTTTCTTTACGAAGACGGCTGACAAAGTTTATTTAATTCAGTGTAATCCCACACATATTAAAAAAAAAGATGTTTTCATGACAATGAAAAGAGATTAATATCTTGTCTTAGTTTAAAAATAAATTTCCAGCTTAAAAAATGAATATCTATATTACACTATGCACAACACTAGCCACTAAACTTTGCCTAAATAATTTGACTTTTGTTGGATATAACAGGTACAGAATGTCATACCAGAATTTTCAATGTAATGTAGAAAGTGCTATTCCACTATGGATGGATATTTTTGTTTGTATTGAGGGTCTAGTACCCTCACCTCTGAAGAGATTTTAATACATTCTTCAGTTACCCAGGAAATCAAGAAATCTTATACTTGGAAATTCTGCTAGTGGATACCTGTAGGATACACCTGGTGATTTCAACCTCAAAAGATTACATTAGCATACTAACAGTATTTAAAACAAAACTGTCTCGTTTAAAATGTCATCATTTCTCATATATTTATTTTTATCTCCTAATGCTCGCCTAGCAAGTAACTGGGGATACAATGCTTTTCTTAAGACAGCGATACCAAATATTAACATCTAACCAGTTGTTTCTCTAAATTTTATATGATCTGAATTGAAACAGGAAAAATAAAGCTGTTATGTGTGTATTTGTAAGATGACCTTCATGACCAGAATTGCTATTGATGTTAAACTTAGTACTCTGTGAATTTAGACTGATGGTAAACGGCAGTGGTTTTCATATGCATTTGCTTGGAAAAACAAAGTAATGTATTCACAAATTTGAAGAATGATAAAAACAAAACAAAACAATAATTTGCCCTTTTAAAACAACTACAGCTTCTGTAGCCACCCTGTACAATGTTACTAAATAAACTCACCACATTAAATTCCATGCATGTTATCAAAGAGAACAAGCCAGGGATGAGGGGCATTTCACTTGGTGTGTAAGTGCACGAAACTCAGATTCACAGAACACTTAAGTTCAAAGCACTGCTTACCATTTAATAGATTAGGTGAGTTATTTAAATCTTCTTTTACTCTATCAAATGAAAACACTAAGAAGAAGCCACACTTGATGTTAACAGAAATAATACATAGAGTGCACAAAGTTCCTTGAATATTGTAAGAACTAATTAAATGATACCTATTAAAGTATTTTGGTCAGTAGCTTTTTCCCCAACGTTTTGTTTAAGCATAGATACTAAAAATGAATTCAAAACAGCTGGAGTTCTTCTAAGTAGAGATTTTTAAAAAGAAGAGGAAAAAAAAGAAAATGAAAGTAGGTATCATATCACTGTCAAAGGGCATTTCAAACCCATAAATATCCTGTTTCCCCGAAAATAAGACCTAGCTGGACCATCAGGTCTAATGCATCTTTTGGAACAAAAATTAATGTAAGACCCAGTATTACATTATTATATTATATTATATTATACCCAGTCTTATAGTAAAATAAGACCACGTCTTATAATAATTTTTGCTCCAAAAGATGCATTAGAGCTGATGGTCCAGCTAGGTCTTATTTTCGGGGAAACACGGTAGATTTTTCAAAACCATAATATTTGATAAATTATTCAATATTTATTAGTTTGGTAATATAATTACATTAATGCAGAATTTTCTTGTGTAAATCTTGATTTCATTGGTTATTTAAAAACGTAAATGTAAATGTAAACTATTTAAATTGATAAATAGTTGAAAATTTTATAAAATAATATATATCTTAGGGCATCAAAATGTGCTTTGATATTCATCTAAGCCTATCAGTTTAGTTAGAATAGTTGCTTGTACAGCAAAACAGGTATTTTCACAACCAGTTATGAAATGTTTGCTTACTAGTGGGCTTTGGTTGTTTTATAATTTCTATATGTTGATAATCAGCATTTTCTAAATTTTCGTTAATATTTGTAATTTTTTGTATAAAAGGTGATACTCAACTTTTCCCCCTCTTTTTAGTCTTCCTTTCTCTCTCTTTTCCCTCCCTCCCTCCCTCTATCCTTCCCTCCCTACTTTCCTTCCTTCCTTCCCTCCTTTTCTGAGAGAAAAGTCAGAAATGAAAAATCAACAAGATGGATCCCATAATTCACATTGAGCAATATAAATTATTGTTCAAATTCAATTAAATCACCAAATCTAATTAAATTTATCTAAGCATAAATGTTTGACAAAGAAAAGACTTCAAAACATTAAAGGAGAGGTCTTGGATGTTATTTAACAGAGATTCTTTATCTGAAGTTCAAAAGTGTGGAATAAATCAAGTATTGTTCTAAAATTGTATTTTTAATAAACTTTTTTTTTGTTTTTTTACATCAGCCATTCTTAATTGAAAATGTCTAGTAATGCTGAGATAATAATGAAATCTGCTGGATTTTAAAAGACTAGTAGTGATTTCATAGCAGGCCAGCAGATCAAGTTAGGTACATGCAGAAGTTTGGAATAAGCCAGTAATGCCATACTGTTTCCACAGATGTAACAATTGTGGTGTCAACAAAGTTTAAACAAAAAAAAGTTTTCTCTAATGCTGGCAAGGATCTCACTGGATTGATTGATAACATTCAAATTAGACTGAATTAAAAAACAAATGTAAAATGAGAAATTGGAAACACTAAGTGAAGATTTCTGAGAGTTTTTGTTGTTATTTTTTTCTTTTTTCCATGTGAATGGATTGGTCAGAGATAATGTAGTAGCTGTAAGGGCAAGTGGATTCCAAAAGACTTTTTTCTGTTTAACATGGGATATATTTGAATATATTAAAATGCTAATGAGATAAAGCAGCAAGCCGTACAGTTGAAAATGAAGGATTATGGTTAATAATTTAAATAATCAAAGACTATGGAAAGTAAAATCTAAATCACAGTTGAGAAATTGCCCTCCAATTAGGACTAAAAAGCATTTTGAAAAGGATAAGGTAGTAGAGATTAGGCAGAGATACTGGTAAGTTTGAATGATTTAATGGATAGATGAGATATTTGAAGGGCATGTATATTTTTTTCAGATAGGAAATTATATCTACTGAGATTGAGAGAGGGAGGAGGATGTGAAGTTTGAGAAGAACAAAAAAAGTTTAAAAATGTAGTTGCTAGAGGAGTGAGAATGAGGTTTGATAATTGGGGTATTTGGGGTAGAGTAGTGGGAGACACACAATGGCCCTACTAAACAGTTTTACTGATATGAGGACAAAGATTTTGAGACAAGTAATTTGTAGTGCTGTGGGGCCCTAATTATCATACACAACTAGACAATGTCAACTTTTTTCAAAACTTAGCTCAAATATCACCTTACCTCTTAACATTTCCTAACTCCCATAGTAAAAAGTAATCATTCTTCTGGATATCATAATTCTTGGTCAATATATATGTTTATCATCTAAATCATACAGTATGAAATATTTTAGTGTGTACTTTATCTGTTAGGTTCTCAATTCCATAAACAGTGATCACCTTTTCAACGCTGTAACTCATGAGTTATAACTCTCATTAGTCTGTAAGCTCTTGATAAGGTCTAAGGGTCATTGCGATCAAACAGTCTGTTATCTTACAATTTGCTTCCTTAGCATAATGGTGCAAATATGGAAGGATACAGGTAGAGGCACACACACACACACACACACCCCTAAGTACATGACATTCCACGATCCTCTTATCACTGTCATTTCAGAAGCCTTACTCTTTTTGTTTTATATTTAATCTCTCACTTGGTTTGGCTTACTTTCCTCAATTGCCATTCACTTACCATAGCTCTACGACTAATTCTTAGATTCCAATATCTTTCCAAAATTCATAAACTTTTAATTAATAACTTTTAAGAGCATGGGATTTAGAATGACATCCATGATTTTACAATCTTGCTTTATGCATCACTAGCTTTGTGAACTTGGAATATTATACGATTTAGGTTCTTTATCTTTTAAATAGATTAAAAATTGTGAGGATTAATGGTAAATTGCATATAAAAATCAATGGAACTACAAGCTTCATAGTAGTTAGTAAATTTTAGGAAAAATACATCAGTACAGATTGTGCCATAATTTCTGGAATATTGTGTACCAAATAGTGGAGATCAGCTTGATTTTCTAGTCACTTTGATATTGTGATTTTTTTTTCCTTTTTGTTACTTAATAAATAAAAAAATATCATCAAGATATGTTTAATCTTGGTGCTTACTCACTAACATAACTTGGCAAATAGAATACTTTCTAATATGACTTTCCAGCTATTTCTTCAAACCCAGTAAATGATTTTCTATTTTATCTTTATTACCTCTGCTTCATTTTCTTCAGGTTCAATTTGAAAATGATAATTACTAAGCAGATTACTGTTTTTGATACTATATATCAATATTTTTTTTCTTATTTCTTGAATGAGTATAACAAATTTTCACTCTCTGTGTAATTAATTCTATTTTTCTGCTTTCTCATGTCAGCAATATATTACTTATAATTAGAGTTTTATTATGCTGTAGGATATGTCTCTGTTCTTAGTTTTTTTCTTGCTTTTTAAAAAATTTCAGTGTGCCTCTTTGAAGCTATTTCATCTTTTATATAGCAGATACTTATATTTTATTGATATTAAAAAGTGCATGCATTATAGAATCATTCTTTATCTCTTATATTGTAATTTTTACAATAATATGTTTATACTCTTCAATTTCTGAAATCTCTTACCTTCTGACTGAAGAATATTTTAAATTATAATTTTTTTTATTATTATTATTATTTTGACCCTGGATTAGGCAAACTACACACTTCAGTTATTTGCTTTCAACTGAAGCCTTTTAAAAATCTGACTATTTTCAAGATGTAAGATAGCTGCTAATCAAATATTCATCAATCAGTTGATTTTCAGTTATATTAAGTTCTGATATATTAAGAAAGAATATTATGCTTTTTAAAGTCCTGGGATTTTTTGCTTGTTTTTCCTGAGAAAATGGTTTGTGATTTATTCTGTAGGAATCAAAAGCAGTTCTCAAATTTCGTCTTTTACTCTCCAAAAGTGGGTGAACGTAATTAAGCTTTAGTATCAATGAATTTTGTTCCCAGTGTTTTATTGTCTTTTTCCTTACATATAGCTCACTTCAAAACCCAGCATGCAATTCATACTTGCCTTTTCCACCTTTTCTCCAACTGTGTTGCATTAAAGAGCTCTTATCTTCTAATCACTGTCCAAAGAGAATAACTTTGAATGCATGGTTGGGTGTGGGACCTTGTCATATTATTCTGGGGAAATTGTACAGATGCAATGAAGGCATAGGTTTCCTTTCTTCTAGTTGATATAATATTGCATTTCTGATAAATTGGTAACTGGTCACAATCACAGGGTGTTTCAAATTTTGAACTATACACTGACTTTCAAAAGTTTATTTATTGGGCTTTGATGACAATATCATTAGAAACAGATGACAATACCATTAGAAAACCTATGATGGCTAATCATATTTCTGCTTACTGTGTTTTTAAATTTGTATGTATTTCTGATTTGACATGATTTCAATTATATAAATTCAAAGAAGAAAAAATACTAGAATAACCATCTTAAACCAAAAAATCTAGACATTTTGAATGTTGAGGAATCTGAAACATATAGCTCTATGATCTACTTGCATTGGTTTCTTTCAAAATCCCATGGAGACAATAAAAAAAAAGCTGAGGTAGCAATACTTATACTAGATAAACAAGACCTTAAAATAAAGGCTATGACAAGTAACAAAGAAGGACCCAGTGATCCTCCTTCTGGGTATTTATCCAAAGAAATCCGAAACATTATTTTGAGGGGACATGTGCATCTATATGTTCATGGCAGCATTGTTTACAATGGCCAAGATGTGGATGCAGTCTGGCATTGATGTATGAATGGATAAAGAGGAGGTAGTATGTATATACAATGGAATATTGTTCGGCCATAGAAGGGAATGGGTTCTTGCCATCTGCGATGGCATGGATGGACCTGGAGCGTGCTGAGTTGAGTAGAGTATGTCAGGCAGAGAAAGACAGATGCAATGTGATTTTGCTTATAGCTGTATATGGAATCTAAAGAAATAAATAATACAGAACCAAACAAAAAATTCAATGTAAAATGTGGTGCTGAGGACATTCACTATAAGAAACTTGTTATTCCAGACTAGAAATTTTTTCCTATGTTTTTGTATTTATGAATGTATATTATTGGTTCAGGTGGTTAAATTGCACAAAATCATAACAGTATTGATACCAACTCTTATCCTGATAGTTGCCTTTACTTTTTAAAAAGTGTCCTTAGTTCAAACATTTTAATTCTTTCATGTTGAACTTATCTTCTTTCCCATCTTTATTTATGCTTTTTGTACCTTTTAAAATAAACTTCCATACTCTAAAGTAATAAACCTCCCCTAATTTTTCTTTGAATTTAAAAATTATGCTTCATAGTTATATTCTTACTTCATATAGAACATATTTATGTATGTTGTTAGATAAGAATCTAATAGTTTTCTGGTCTGTCTGTTCTACGTATTTTCACATGGAAGTTGTCTGTGATATGGTACTGTTACTTCATCTACTTATAGTTCTTTCCTGTGAGTTCATCTTAGCAGTTGAGTTGCATTTCAAAATGAGTCCGTTTCTTTGCTTTGGGATGGGAAAGGTGACTGTCAGGACCTGAGTGTCTATAGCTTGATTTCAGTGAGACTGGAAGTTGAGTAAACTGCTCCAACAGGTTGTCTCCACTAACAGTATTCTATACCTTTCTCTAGTTGTCAGCCTCCCAGGGCAGGATCCTGCCTTTTGTTATCCCAGAAAATGGCCTGTCCTGGCCGAATACCATACAATCACAGCCCTTCAGCTCTTGGGTGGGAGCAGAAATGCAAAGTAATTAGCAGCCTGCCAACTTCCACATTGGAAACCTAACTTAATCACATCAGTTGTCCCGAGGTACAGTGTCGTTGCTCCACACTTCTGTGAAATAACTCTGTAATAAAGATTTTGGCCCCATTTTTTCATGTATAACTGCTGACAGCTTTTAAGCCTCACCCTTCCATCTTTTACCTTCTGCCCTACATTTGGGCAAGCAGATAAGAATATTGATGTTCCATCCTCTGATGCCAGAGGGAGATTCAAACCATACCACTCCTACTTATATAGGGAAACCCTCACCCAGGCCTCACCCCTAATCACAATTAAAAAAGAAAAAACAAAAACAAAAACTCCTGAACCCATTTAAGGCTTGCTTGACAGGCTGGCCCTCCTTGCTCCAAAGACCTCAAGTATGTTACTAACAAATATTTTCAAACCCTCTTGATGTGTGCATGGCATCCTCAGTCTCCATATCTGGACCAAATTTTCCCTGGGGGTTCCTACTACATCTGCAAAGATGCTCTAACATTGTCTCTTAAGTCTCTGTATCCTATCTAAATACTGCTTCTTGGAGTCTTTCCCCCATTAACTTCTATTCGTTTTTAATTTCTTGTGGGTTGTCTATATCTCTATTTCTTGAAGTACCAGAATTTATGTTTAAGAACAGCGTCCTTCATTTGCTAATATTTAAAATATTTTAAGAATTATTGAAGCTCAGTGGAAAAAAGTAAGATCAGAAAATGTGCCCCATGTGCCTTCAGGATCAGAAGTCCTCTAGTGGACTTTGTTCAATTAGTATTTCTAATACTATATACTACATATCTATGTGTGTGTGTGTGTGTGTGTGTATGTGTGAATTATAGCCACCTTTCAAAAACTGTAGAAATAATAAGGAATAGGTTCAGATTTATAATCATCATTTCAATATTGAATATCAAAAACTGTAGTTGTTTTTAATGAGGTTTCCACGTGTACAGTTATATATCCTTTGAAAACTTGATTATAGTTTCAAAAATAATTTAAATTCGAGTTGTAGAAGAAAACTAACTTATGGAATTTTCAGCCAAATATATGTTAGTAACAACCATGTATTTAAGGAAATTGTGCCTTATTTTACCTATATTCATTAAATCATAAACATTTTTAGTAAATGAAAAATTATTATTACTATTATTTTTAATTCAAGTTTATTGGGGTTGACAATTGTTAATAAAGTTACATAGATTTCATGGGAACAATTCTGTATTACATCATCTATAAATCCCATTGTGTGTTCACCACCCAGAGTCAGTTCTCCTTCCATCACCATATATTTGATCCCCCTTACCCTCATCTCCCACCCTCGACCTCCCTTACCCTCTGGTAACCACTAAACTATTGTCTGTGTCTATGAGTTTTTGTTTCTCATTTCTTTGTTTTGTTCTTTTGTTGTTTTTGGTTTATATACCACATACCAGTAAAATCATATGGTTCTCTGCTTTTCTGTCTGACTTATTTCTCTTAGCAGTATAATCTCAAGATCCATCCATGTTGTCACAAATAGTCCTATTTCTTTTCTTACCACCGAATAGTATTCCATTGTGTATATATACCAAAACTATTTTATCCAATCATCTATCGAAGGACATTTTGGTTGTTTCCATGTCTTGGCCACTGCAAATAAAGTTGCAATGAACATTGGAGCACAAATATCTTTACAAATATATGTTTTCAGATTTTTTGTGTAGATACCCAGGACAGGGATTTCTGGGTCATATGGTAATGCTATTCATAATTTTTTGAGGAACCTCCACACTGCATTCCATAGTGGCTGCACCAATCTGCATTCCCACCAACAGTGTATGAGGGTTCCTTTTTCTCCACAGCCTCTCCAACACTTGCTACTATTTGTCTTGTTGATGATAGCCATTCTAACTGGGGTAAGGTGATATCTCATTGTGGTTTTTATTTGCATTTCTCTGATGATTAGTGATATTGAGCATTTTTTCATCTGTCTATTTGCCATTTGTATGTCCTCTTGGAGAAATGTCTCTTCATGTCCTCTGCCCATTTTTCAATTGGGTTGTTTGTTTTTTCGTTGTTGAGTTGCATAAGTTCCTTGTATATTTTGGATATTAGCCCCTTATCGGAGGCACTGTTTCCAAAAATCTCCCATTCAGTTGGTTGCCTCTTTATTTTGTCAATGGTTTCTTTTGCTATTCAAAGGCTTTTTCATTTGATATAGTCTCATTCATTTATTTTAGCTTTTACTTCCCTTGCCTTTGGAGTCAAATTCATAAAATGCTCTTTGAACCCAAGGTCCTTAAGTTTAGTACCTATGTTTTCTTCTATGCAGTTTATTATTTCAGGACTTATGCTTAAGTCTTTGATCCATTTTGAATTAATTTTGGTACATGGTGACAGAGAGCAGTCCAGTTTCATTCTTTTGCATGTGGCTTTCCAATTCTGCCAGCACCATTTATTGAAGAGGCTGTCTTTTCTCCATTGTATGTTTTTGGCTTCTTTGTCAAAAATTATCTACCCACATTTATGTGGTTTTATTTCTGAGTTCTCAATTCTATTCCATTGGTCTACGTGTCTGTTTTTCTGCCAATACCATGCCGTTTTGATTATTGTTGCCCTGTAGTACAAGCTAAAGTCAGGGAGTGTGATACCTCCAGCATTGTTCTTTTTTCTTAAAATTGCTTTGGATATTTGGGGTCTTTTGTGGTTCCAAACAAATCTGATGGTTTATTGTTCTATTTCTTTAAAAAAAAATGGCCATTGGGATTTTGATGAGAATTTCATTAAATCTGTGTATTGCTTTGAGTAATATAGCCATTTTAACTATGTTGATTCTTCAAATCCATGAGCACAGAATATCTTTCCATTTCTTTGTGTCTTCTTCAATTTCTTTTAAAAATGTCGTATAGTTTTCAGCTTATAGGTCTTTACATCCTTGTTTAAGTTTATTCCTAGGTATTTTATTCTTTTTGCTGCAACTGCAAAATGAATTGTTTTTTAATTTCTTTTTCTGATATTTCATTGTTAGTATATAGGAATGCAATGGACTTTTGTACATTGATTTGTTAGCCGGCAACTTTACTGTATTCGTTGATTGTTTCTAATAGCTTTTTGGTGGACTCTTTAGGGTTTTCTATATATAGTATCATGTCATCTGCAAAGAGTGACAATTTAACTTCTTCATTCCCAATCTGGATGCCTTTGATTTCTTTCTCTTGCCTGATTGCTCTGGCAAGGACTTCCAACACTATGTTGAAAAGCAGAGGTGATAGGGGACAGCCCTGTCGTGTTCTTGAACGTAGAGGAAAGGGCTTCAGTTTTTCACCGTTAATTATGAGATTAGCTGAGGATTTGTCATATATGGCCTTTATTATGTTAAGGTATTTTCCTTCTATACCTATTTTATTAAGTGTTTTAATTATAAATGGATGTTGTATCTTGTCAAATGCTTTTTCTGCATCAATTGATATAATCATATGATTTTGTCCTTTATTTTGTTTATGTGACGTATCACCCTGATGGATTTGCGTATGTTGAACTATCCTTGTGCCCCTTGAATGAACCCCACTTGGTCGTGATGACTAATCCTTTTATTGCATTGTTGCATTCGATTTGCTAGAATTTTGTTTAGAATTTTTGCATCTGTATTCATCAGAGATATTGGTGTGTAGTTTTCTTTTTTGTGTTGTCCTTACCAGGTTTTGGTATCAGGGTTATGTTGGCCTCATAAAATGAGTTAGGGGGTACTGTCTCTTCTTCAATTTTTTGGAAGAGTTTGAGCAGGACTGTTATTAGATCCTCTTTGAAGGTTTGGTAGAATTCACTAGTGAAGCCATCTGGTCCCGAACTTTTGCTTTTGGGAAGGTTTTGAATGATTGATTCAATTTCGTTACTGGTGATCTGTCTGTTTAGATTTTAAAAATTTATTTTAATAAATTATTGGTAAATATCTATTGGATGTCATGCACTTTTATGGAACTGTTACCAGATTTTCCAATACCTAGATATTTCAATAGATATTACCCTTTTGAAAAATCTGATCATAAAATTTCCCTGATAAATATATTTTTTATTTTTTTGACTTTATAACTTTCAATATAGTAGAATAACCACTTTCTCCTCTTTTTAACAAATAAACTATTTCTAAGAAGATTTTTATCTATTTTTTAACTCATTGTTTTGGAAATACTACCTAGACAATATCTCCAGCACCACTCTTTTCACTTTATTTCTAAGAGACAATCCCAAATGCTGTAATATCTGTCAAATACTTTTCAATACTTGCCAGGCTTAGCTTTCAGATGGTGTCTGCAATGGATTCTTGTAGAAGCGGTTGGTGATACAGAAACCTGGCATATTGGGTTTGGAGGTTTATTATACTGGTACAGAAACTCATTGTGAAAGATGAAGGCTTTCTTTACACATTTCTGGAATTTCCACTCAGTTGTCAAGCAATCTACCTGAAAGAAAGCAAGCTTATAGGCTCAGTCTCAGTGCAAAGTTGTAATTGACTTTTCATGTGAAAAAAAAAGATATTTACTAAACACTATTAATATAAGAAATACCTTGAAATATCTGAAAATGTGAAAGTGTAAGGAATTGGGGAGGGGAAGATGCAATTGAAAATATACCAATGGAGGACTAATTTGTGTATGCATCAAATACTGGAGTACATAGGCCACATAGGCATGAAAGAAATGACTATGTTTGGTATCATGATACTAAGAATCATAAACTGAAATGAATGTTGAATATTGATATAAAATTCTCTTTACTTATACTCTTCTCAGGCTATTTGTAATGTATTTCTAATATTGTCTAATTACTATAATTCTACTTTCATGTTTTAAATTTATTTTTATGAGTAGCTTGACCATTTGGGAGAAAGTACTTGCCCTTTGAGAGAGACATCGCATATTAGCAAAATGAATGAAAAATGTGTCTCATTTACAAATAAATGTAAGTGGAAAGTTTAAAGACATAAGATTTCATTTTGAAATTTTGGTCACCCTAACATAATAACCCATGATTCATTGATAATTTCCAATGATTCAATAGTTATAGTTCAAAAACATATAGTGATGTTACATTTTTTTCCTGTAAAAAAATACATGACTAAATTTCTACTCTCAAATTGCAGTGAAATGATTAACATATAACTATAGAAAAACATTGCTAGAATATACTATATTATGATCTAGAATCTCAAATTACATGGGAAAGCTTAATGTATGCAAGGAATAATGCAATATTCGTAAGCTATTTTATTTATTCTTAGCTTATTATTATCAAATTATATGAAATAAGAAATCAGTTTCACCAATATAGAAGAGTATGTAAATAATTAAATACTCTTAATTCAGTACTAATAATTAAATAATCTTTTTAGAAGGATGCTCCAAATAAATAAAATGTAAATATATATTCTGTATTACTTTGCTAGGGCTGCCATACCAAAGTACCACAGACTTAGGCTGCGTAAATAACAGAAATTAATTATTTTACAATTTTGGAGGCCAGAAGTTTGAGACCGGTGTTGGAAGAGTTGAGTTTCTTCTGAGGCCTTTCTCGATGGTTTATAGATGCCAGTATTGTCCATGTCTTCACATAATCTCCCCTCTGTATGTGTCTGTGTCTTCATCTCTTCTTATAAAGTCAGCAGTCATATTGGATCTGGGCCTACCCTATGACCACCTTTAATTACATTTTTTAAAGACCTTATCCGTAAATATACTCACATTTTGAAGTACTAGGGATTAGGACTTCCACACGTGAACTATGAAAAGTCACAATTCAGCTCATCACATATACACATATACTCTGAAATACTTGATCAATAGAATAACATAACCAAAATTAAAACAAAAATAAAAATTTGTAAATATGTGCAAAATATGTGAATAATACATACCTTATTTTTTTAATTGCAACAGAAATCAAATGCATAAAACTAAAATAATATATTTGATATATTTCTACGTTTTTATGTTAAATGGATAAAGTTTTTAAAAATTGTAAGGAACTGATACCTATCCATGCCACCTGTTAACTAGGCATGTTATTTCGCTTCTTTCCCAATTTAAATAAAGTAATAGCTAGCATATGCTGGACATTTGTAGGGCTTTAATGAATCAATAAAAGTAAAGTAAAATTTCAATTGTATATCATGATGCAGTAAAATTTTCTTTTTTTTTGAAATTTTCAAAGAATAAATAAATAAACAAAGGTTAGACTACCAATTACTCTCATATTCACTGACTTACTAATTACCTTTCTAAAATTTCAAACAAAATATGTTCTTGAAACATGCAATGTGATATATAGATGATGTATTACAGAATTGTACACCTGATACCTATGTAACTTTACTAACCATTGCCACCCCAAAACATTTTAATTAAATATATATATATATAAAACATATGTATACACACACACACACGCACACACACACACACACACACACACACACACATATGTTCTTGAAATTCCATATAACTTAGTATCAACTCATAACCCTCATATCCATTTTAATTTATTCAAAGTAATCTTTTGCTAACTTAGTACACAACTAGTTGTTAGTTATATCTTTCTGTATGAATGAGTGCCTCCATGAGAGTTTTAGTGTTTAAAGAAAACTTTCTTCTGTGTTTTTGGAATGTTTTGGTATGTTAATCCTTGCCCATTTTAATATCTTCTTTGAAATAAAAACCTATGTACTATTATAGATTGTTTTTAGTTCTGATCAGAGACACCATGAAAACATGTAAAAAAAATTAAGGAAAAATCAAGACATGGGTTAATGAATACAAGTTAGCTAATTCTAAATTGTCTTGTCTGAAAAATAGCCTTGTCAGCCTTAAATCAAATAATATCTTATGAGACAAATCCAATACATTCCCTACCTAGAAAACATTAGTTTTATTAATTTTCCATGTTTTTACTTATTTAATTTTTAAGTTATATAGCATTTTCATGCTACCTTTCCTAGCAAAACCCATAAGTGTGTTCACATTATCCTCTCTTAAATAAAATTTTCAAAGTATTACATTTAGCATGATTTTTTAAAAAAACTCACCACTACCACCACCACCAATTATATAAGCTTCAAACGTCATAAAACCTGGATCTGCTATTACAATGTTTTATATACAGAAATATCAGAGAAAATGCACATTATCACTTCTTCCAATACTGTGCCTGCAATAAATCCCTTTCATTTTTCTCAGGCACTGACTGTTTTGGATTTGTACTGGAAATATTTAAATACTTTCTGTCTGTTAATACAATGCTCCTAAAATGAGGTTGAAGCAATAAGGACACGTAGAATTGAGGATAATTGGGAGTGGGAGGAAAACTCTAGACTGGATTGTCACAAGATTCTAATAAGGCTGTGTGAAATCTAAGGAAGTAACCACAAATAATTAATGCTCCACCATCTTGTAAATCTTTCTAATATCTTTCACCCATACGTGGATACGTGTTAAATGAATATCGTATCTCAGATTTATAGTTCTAAAGAAGAGTTGATAAATATGTCACATGATTATGAAGGGGAAACAAGTCTTTTTTGTGGATATATCATATTGAGGTCCTTTAGTTGCTATCAGCTTCTACTCATCATATAGAAACTTTGATATGGATTCACAATGTATTATTAAATAATAAATATTAAAATTGCTTCTTTGTCTCCTACTTTTCTTCCACTGTTTCTCCAGTACGGACAGTGAGTATAACCAGGAGTAGTTGAAATGAAGTACACACTAAACCACAGAGAAAAACTAATAAAAATGTAATTCACTTCCTTTTATAGGAAAAATATTGAAATGATCATGAATTATTCATTACCTGATTTTAACAACAGGGTAAAGTGCCTCTGAAAACATAAGTGAATATTCATAATGAATGGGTGTATTGATATATTTTGTATACATATTGCATATTACTGTACAGATAAAATAATATCTATCATTCCAGACTTAATGGCCATCTACATGTTTCATCATTACAGCAAAATTTCTGCTACAACATGAGTGATTGGTGTCTGTTAAAGTAAGTCTGCCACATACCAAACCAATTTGCTTTATTTTGAAGAAGAGATTTTGATTGTTCTTGCTTTCTATTTCTTGACAAACATAGTCCTGCCAGGGATGATCAAAAACTGTAATAACTCAAAACTTCACTGATAAAATTTCATATTTTAAGTATACCCTATAAATAATCATTAGGAAAATATTCCCTAAACTCTTCCCTCAGTCCCCTAACTATATCCTGAGCTTCCTTAATCACTAATAATCATAGTCAATAAAGAGAGAGAATATTAAAATAATTTTATATAGACATTTTACACTCTAAATATCTCTTAAAATTCAAATAGGCTTTAAAATCACTAACTCCATGGCCTATCCACTGTACTCATCTTCTTTCAATATGGAAATACTTTTTTTTTTTTTTAATTTCTCATTTTTCTTCAGTGACATCATCTCTTTGGTCTTCTCCAGTGTTGTTTACTGTCTCTCATTCACAGTCAGCATTTTTTTCTACCATAAAAATTAAAAACTGCCACTTCAAATATCACTAAAAACCATAAGAATGAAGTGAAAATACAAGAA
This sequence comes from Rhinolophus ferrumequinum, assembly GCF_004115265.2. NCBI lineage: Eukaryota > Metazoa > Chordata > Mammalia > Chiroptera > Rhinolophidae > Rhinolophus > Rhinolophus ferrumequinum. The sequence continues at coordinate 35,355,035 of NC_046287.1, forward strand.
AATAGACCAAAAAGACACTCAAAATACAGTTTTGTTAGTGGAGGCTGTACAGATTACTTAAACAAGATATTCACTACCTACTTAAAATAAAAAAAATGTATTATAGTTCCTTTCATAATAACTGATATCACCTATCATTTCCTAAAACTTTATACTCTCGTTGTCCCTAATAATGTTCTTTGAAAATAAATGTCAAATTTACTTGTCTTAAATACAATTTTAAAACTTGAAATAAATTCTTCTCCATTTATCAGAGTTCCATACAATAAATAGGCATATGTTGGTATATTTTGCTCTCCTTAGATAGAAAATTATGAATTTGAGTGAGACTGTAACTCCAGAATAGTTCATGTTTGAATTTATTTGATATCTTAAAATAGCTTACAATGTGTATACTTTAATGTGTATCTATAATGTGTATACTTTATCTTGAAATATAGATAGATAGACATAATGAAATATATACAAGTAATCATTATAAAGATTACATTGGATATATATTATACATATTTTTTACTTGAAATAAATATTTTAATGTTTTTAAATGTATATCTTACTTATAGCTATTTCAGTATAATTAATTTAGTCAGATAAACAGTTAACATTTTTCCATGTTGAAAATCTCACAACACAGATCTAATCTCTGGTGTCCATTCTGTAAAGAGTTTTAGTTCTGCAGGCAGCCAAGAGTAAAAAAGCCAAAGAGAAACCTCATCATTTAACTCCCATGTTTTTCTCTTTCGGCTTATTTAACTTTCCATTAGCTCACTCAACCTCCTCAGAAGTTTTAAGCAAGTTAAGTGGAAATGGGGACTTTTAACTGTTAAATTCAGTTTATAGGTTCTTGGATGAGCATTTAAAAGCTTTGTTAGGAAAATATGAGCTGAAACTAAATATTCAGTGACTCTATTGATATTTAGATATAGAGGCCTGCATTAAATTCAACAGAACCAGAACAATTAGCTTGGAGGCTTATTTTCTTGGAGAGTTATGAAAATTTAATTACTTCATCAAGGTATAAGAAAATATATTTATCAACTAAGACATATTTTTTTGAACCTTATAGCCATTTTGCTTGAAAGATTACAAATATTAATTGCTAAATTTTCCAATGAACAAATGTTATAAATTAATGTACAGTACTATATTTTAATGTTTCAAAATAATTTTGTAGCCATGTATTGCAAATAATGAAGAGGATTCCAAGTTACAGAGTAATTTAGGTATCATGTAAGAAATTAAAATTAGTTTCGCTAATTCACTATTATAAATTACTTCAGCTTATAAGCATAAATATCTGTAAATGATTCTGTTAGCTGACACAAAATTGTGCTGTCATTTGATCAATCGATGATTGAAAGAAAGAATGACTACACAAAGAGCTCACATTTAGCTGGGAGTCACCCGTTTAGCCCTTCCCAGTTCCTATTGGTCAGTGACCATTCTGTACAAGTTAAATATTGTGAATGTCACCTTAACTATTAAACATATTAAATGTCACTCTTTAAAAGGACATATTTGAAAAGAAAAAAAAAGGACATATTTGTCAAATGGACATGAATGTTTACTAAAAGCCATAAAATGCATATAGTTAGTAATTACTAATATAATATTTTCAAGCCTTTCCTAGTAATTTGAAATATTCGCCTATGTGACCATATTTATTAATTGAAAAGTAGTTCAAACTTAAGTTTTTAGATTTATATTATCTAGCAGAAAGGCATAAACAACATGTGATGGTGACAGGAACAGTGGAACTAAAGATGAATATTGTGCTACACCACCTACGAGAGAAGGAAAACTGAAATTTTTTATTTCTATTCCATTTTCCTTTTCCTCCTTTCCTGCTTTCACTCCACAAACTAAGCCTTTTATGTCCTTGGAGAATATTAAGTATCTAATGAAATTTATACCTTCCTCCATCTTGATAAATGGAACCCTAAAGTCCTCCTTTCTGTCCTCCCCATGCAGTAGTTTGTATAATATAATTTAAAAGATAGCTTTCTACCACTTCAAAAAAAATTTTTCCATGAAGCTCAAAATTTTGTATACAATAGATTTGTGTTGACACTATTTGCCTACATCTTTTCCAGAATTAAGTCACTTCACCATTTTTCACATTTGATTTCATTTTTAAAAAAATCAATTTATTTTCATACCTCACAATCATGAAGTAATGTATTAGGTTGGTGCAAATGTAATTGAGGTTTTGCAATTATTTTTAACCTTTTAAAGTGCAATTACTTTTGCACCGACCTAATAAGTTTAATGAAGACAGAAGTAAGAAAGAAAAGAAAGAGGTGTATTTTGGGGTTACAGCTAATATACAGCTGATGGGCTTTTGACATCCAGATGCAGCAAGGAGGGCATATATTCTGAGGAATGCGATACAAGGGACACCAAGAGGTGACGTTTGTCAGATTTACATAAAGTTCAGTTAAATCATAAAGAAAAATATTAACCTGTTTAAACTTCTATAGTCAATCAAGGCTTTACCTCACCTCTTTTCTCTAAGACATTCAATAGAACTTTTATGTTATTCTTAAATTGTTTCTGATATTTGAAAATACTGCAGGAGCCTGGGAGGGGCAATGCTGTGGGAACAAGAAAAAACAAATAAGAGTAACCTTGATAATAAAGCTAAATCCTAATCCTGCTGATGATGACCATAGTCTAAGTTTATGCTATATTTACTCAGATTGTAGAATATCAGACTCTGCTCAGGTATTTTTATTGTCACTCAGAAGAATATCTACTTGTGAGCATCTACAATTAAAATGACTGTATCTGGCCTAAGCAGCAAGTGAGCCTGCTTACAAGTGTTAAGTACGTGTTTGGGGTTAAGTAACTCATTAAAGACTTGATATCTTGGAAAGGGTAGGTAGAATAACATCATGCCCAAAAGAATTAAATTAATGAAGTACCAAGTTCTAAACCCCATAACAGCTGGAGGTTATCCATCACAAATGTTTCATTTGCTGCAGAGGTTCATGGAATCATTGAATCTCAAAATGAACCCAACATCAGAGAACGAAATGGTAGATGCTACTCCAAAATGCTGGGACTGTATTTTGACATTTCTTATTTGTTCTGTAATAAATTATATTTGTGATTTCTAATAAAATATATTACATATTTAAGGCTATCTTTGGATAAAATATTTAATTTTCCTAAGGTGATTATGTCAAACACATTGATCAGAAGAGGAGCTCACTGCCATGTCTAGACATCAAGGTTTCAAAAATAAGATCTAGAATTAACTATACCAATGGCAGATATTTGGTACTTAAAAGGAAAACTAAATAAAAACTTAAAAACCCGCAAAGACAGAAAGTATACAAAGACAAAATACTGGTGTTTTGTAAATATAAAATCTGCAGAGATAAGAAAAATAAGAAACAGATGGCAGATGAAAACTCTGTTCCTCATCCAAATCCCAAGAATTGTCGGCTGTGGGAGGCTGGGGGCAGGGAGAAAAAATAAACAACAATATCTTCAGGGGGAAAAATCGTTATGATCTTTGAAATACAGAAAACCTGTAGTATTTGTTCAGGAGAGAAAACAACAGTCTGGGATACATGTGAGAAGCACTACGCTACAGGGGCAAGTATTGAAGGTACTAAAGATACCGTGAGACTCATTACATGTATAAGAGTTTAGTTGAGCAAACATGGATTTTAATTTGGCAGCACCGAACTGGATGTGGTTAGGAGCACTCCACCACAGGAGCCGGGGGCAGGATTTTATGGAGAATATGAAAGCAAAACAAGGACATTATTTAATTGGCCATAGTTTAAGCAGTTGCGTTATTTGGGAAAGCCTCATGGCTATTTGCAACTAGTTGTTCTTCAGTTTCTTTTTCTTATTTTCTTGGATTTGAGTGCATTGACTGTGGTTTAGATTATGGGTTGTCTGTGCAGACTACCATGGCCTTAGAGCCACCTCAGTGTACTCTATGGCTGCCTTGCTTAGTGGCTTTAATAAAGAGCTTCTCCAAACAGAGAGGGTGAGGCAGGAGAAGAAAAGCAGGTCAACACCCTCCCTTAAGTGTCATGGTCAGAAAACTGTAATTGGCCCTACAAAGTGTGCTTGCTTTTTCCCTCTTCCTCACTGTGCCCAGAAGCATAAAGAACAGGTGTCTTTCCCTAGGCAAAGACAGAGATGGGACAGGCAGGATGGGATGGGAGAATGGCTATAATGATGGGAGTGATGGTTATGGCTGGTAATACTTGGAAGGTAAAGGAAACTGCCAGGGCACTACCAGGTGTGTCCCAGAAAACAGAAAGACATCCTGCCTTCAAAATCAGGGTTGGCATGTTGTGTCAGGAATATATCAATAAAGCAGAATGGACTTGATCCTGAGAAATTAAGCATGTGCAGTGATGGCATAAAGATAGAAACTAACATGTAATGAATGTTCAATAGTGAACAATTATAGAACATATTTGCCAGAGGAAAAAAATGGAACTCAAGTAGTCTCACAAATTGCAACCAAAAGGTCAATCTGATGGGAGACATATTATGCTTATCATAATAGACCAAGTGAAACCAGCTGATAACTTTGAGTGTGAAAACACGATGGAAACTGCTTTTACTTGTAAAGAATTTCTTCCAGAAATATATATTAATCATCAAATGTGTTACTATATCTTTGGCAGTGTTCCCCTAAATATCAAGAGCAGGATGTTAACTATCTAGTATTTACATTCAGAATTACATTAAGAAATATATTACGAATACAGTCATCAGCAGATACCATAGAGAATAGCAAAAGATAGAATCTAAAGCTCAGGAAAAGGACTTTTGCTTCTACCAGGAGAGTTCCATGTTTCCTAAAACAGTTTTTAGGGAATTTATTTTTTTCTTTCTAGAGAGGGAAGTCTGAGGTAAATATTTAAATATATTATAGATATAGTGTGTTTTACATTGTTTTTCTTACTGTGCCTATTTTAGGAGATATGGTCTTTAACTCTTCACATTTAGCCTTAGTCCTTTTCCTGTGCACTAAAATTCTAAGTTACACTCATTCATAGATATACCAGTGATACACTGTAGATTCAGAACTCTCTTACCTTCATAGATCAGTGTTTCAGGCTTGCTTTTGCCCTCAGATGATTTCTCTTAATTTCTTTCAGACCATTTCCTCATTTAAAATATTTGAATTTAATCATGCATATAGAAGTTAAGATGTTTGTGGTGTGAAAATGTCACAATATTTGCTGAAAGTAGAATTCAAAAGAGCGTCTTTAAATTCAATCAGCAATTTAGACACATAGTTCTTATACCCAAGGTAAGAAAACCAAGAGCAATTATTGAATGGAATCATATAAGTTATAAAATCAAGATAGAAAATATAATTTGCCTTAATACAGGTACATCTCTAGAAAATAGCACAACCGCCATATAAATTTGATTTAGTGGACTCATTTTTTTAAAAAATGAAGTTTTTAATTTGAAGCGTGAAAAAATAAAAGTTTAAATAAAACTATGAATATTTCTGTATATTTATAACACACAATGTGACATTATGTTTGAAACTGCATTTGAAGTTCTTTTAAGATAGATATTCTTTAAAAGTAGTAGGAATTAGTCCTGAAATCAGAAGTTTTAACACACTGCAGTTAATGAACACATTTTGGATGTACAATTTCTCTTGACAGCAAATTGGAGTCCTTAACATTTTTTTGGAAGCTAATTGCATTCTCATTTAGTTTAATGGACATTTTCAATAGCAATATTATGATTCATGTTTGTCTGGGAAAGAGCAGCTTGATACTTATGAATGTTGCATTGTTCTGTGCAAGACATGTGGCTACTAGGGTTTTTGTGTTGTTTTTTTTTTAGCAATTAACTTAGTCTTAAATTGTCAATTATTTCTTAAAGAAATCTATTCCTATATTGAAAATGTGTGGTTAATGCTTAGAATAATAAATCTGGTCTTCAACAGCACTGTAACTATTCTAGAGAAAATTTTACTTAGATGTATCAGCCAGGATTTTTTTTCTTTACTAGCAAGAGTCATTATGGAAATGATCCACTAACTATTTAATGTGCAAGAGGGAGGAAGGGGAACCTCTCTAAAACTCTAGAAAATTTTTTTCTCTCTGAAACTCTAGAAAATTTTTTTTTTTAATTTTTATAAATGTTAAATCATTTCATGTGAAGATATCCGATTTTATGTAAGTGAATTATCATTAATATTAAGATTTTGTAACAGTCAAATGATATATTTTCTCCCCTCTCAAGTTTAGACCCAGTTGAAGGATAGATTTATTAAAATGTCATCAGTTTTATTATTAATGAAGGATATCGATGAGTATGGCTTATACCTATTTACAAAATCACATAATCTGAATTAGAGAACTATCTTCACACTGCTCTGGCACACTTGCACCTCCTTTTTCCTGTAGCTTCTCCCTCAGTCTTACTCTCTTCCCCCAGCTCTCTTCCACTTTCCACCTCAATATTCCAGGGTTGCCTGCTGCACTTAATCTCAGGCAGTGGTTTTCAGCATTAGTTGCTGGATTCCTTGAAGCTCTTCTTCACACAGATTATGGGACCTAGTATTTCTTGAATGAATAAAGAGAAGCCCATTTGGCCAGATGCCACATTGTGAAGGTCCATGTGGCAAGGAACTGAGAGCCTCTGTCCAATGCTCATGAGAAACTGTATCCTGCCAAAACCACTGCAATAGGTTAACCGTGTGGTTGGGAGGGGAAGAATCACAAAGAAAGATAAAATTACAGAGAAAGATGCTACGAAAAGCAGCAAATGCTCCTCATCTCTATCTGTTTGCTCCTTAAGGAACTCCCATAAGACACCAAAATATCTGAATCCATTCTCAGTTATATTTAATTAAAACATTTGGAAATCTATAATGAGCTGATAGCATGGTAGAAAAATATAAAGTAACAAAACTGGATAAAATTAGTTTAATTTATAAATTCAGAAAGTGGACATATATATCTTAAGAAAGCCATTAATCATAAGTAAGATTAAGATTTTTATCCAACTAGTAAGAGATTGAAAAACCTTTTAACATATTCATGAACTTGTTTAAAAGCATAGAAATGTAGCTTATAAAATAACTACAATGCCAAACAAGAGAAAAATAGAATAGTACTCACAGCTCAGTTTCAAATATAAATGTGCATGCAAAATTCCTAAGGAAAATTTGACAAATTAAATACAACCAGAAATTAAAAGAAAAACAAGCCATCATTAATTAAGGGTTTTCAGGAATGCATATGAATAACTATAAGGCCTTCTATTAACATTTTATGTTTTAACATTTTACAAAAAGGAAATTTATACACTGTCATTCATATATTTTACCCATCAATATTGTCTCAAATATTTGTCATTGTTTCCCAATAAATACTAAAACAAATGCAAGTATATCACTTGCAATTTGTGACAAAATATTATTTTTATTTTTATATAAGACTGTAGATAAATGAGAAATATTAGAATCATTTTATTACTTCAATTAATCTAAGTTAGAACCACCAACATGAGAGCTAACATTTTCCTACCATCCTTTGACGTTCTGTTTGTCCAATCTATAAAGTTCTTTGGCCAGAATACACTGAGTGCGTGCCACATCTTCCTGTCAACTCTGCTGTTCCCTCAACAAACTGATGTCAGCCAACATTAGTGTTTTAAATTGTAGGTTTATTGGATTTGTTATCTCGACCCTTATGTGGACCAAGAGAGTAAACTAAATTGGATTATTTGGGTAACTTTTTTTTTCCCATACTAGAAGTGAGAGAATTGGCCACTATTGAATAAAATAGTAGAATCTGTCAATGATGCATATGTGAAAATCTTACCCCTCACCGATGAAATTCTTTCATAAAGATGAAGATGATGGAGCATGGAGTTTCTGAGTGTGGTAGACACAGTGGATTCTTTCAATGCAAGCCTTACAGTTTCTTTCTTAGGAAGCTTAGGAAAGGCAACTTGCCTGCAGAAGAATTTTTCATTTCTGTGAAATAAGTAAAATAACAAGTACTAACTGATCGTTTAAAAGTTTGACAATAAGTAAAGAACGTGACACACTGTCAGGTACTTAATAAATATTAAGGAAGTATAATTTTAACGATATTATTGTGCTTCAAATAAGAAGATATATATGTATAATATATATATTATTATTGTGCTTCAAATAAGAAGAGATATAGATATAGATGTAGATATAGATATAGATATAGATCTTCTTATTTGAAGCACAATAATATATATGTAGTGTTTGGAAGGTCTAACCCAATGTTTCTATTACTTCATCAATTGATAAATATACTAAAACATAAAAGCATGTTAATTAGCTAATTTATAGTCCTCTACTATTTTTGGCCAAAGATTATAAGAAGCGTTTCAGATATTCTATATTATCTGTAGTTCTATATTATCTGTATCTGTGTTCTATATTATCTGTAGAATACCACAAGCAAAGCCATGAGAAGAAATCATTTGATCTTCTTTTTGGATTTCATAATGGAGGTAGGTCTGGAGTGGCAAGTGGATGTCAGTCTAATTCTGATTTTGAAGAATATCTTCACTTGATAATTTTAAATAATTCCAAATTAATTGTTTTCTAACAATTATCAGAGTGCTTAACCATTATTCAGGTATAAATGATTGTTGCCATAAGTTTTAATAAAATGTGAAGACACAATGATTTTACAAAAGCAGACCTTAGAAAAATCTGAGTTGCTATGGCATACGTTTTAGCTTTAATGGTCCAACTTATGCCTCTGTGATTAAGGTTTCTCTGCCTTATTAAAATGTCAGAGAATCAGGCATGTAGAAGTGATAGCGTTAAGGAAAGATAATAATCTTTATTTGTTTCAGTCTTCATTTTTCTATATTAATGAATGAATCACAAACATCATTTAAATATTTTGTTTAATATAAAATTAATGGTCTAGTTAATATAATATAAACATCCAAAAATGAAACAAAAAAGAAGGTGGGTGATTAAAAATTGTTTCAATTCTAGTGCAATTTTCAATAGAATTTGGACGTTAAATTATGGATTTGCTCAAAAGGTTTACTATGAAAATGTTTCATGTATCTTAAAATGCATGCTTGAGGCATGATTTGATAATTTTGATGATTTTTATAGTTATAGGTGTGCATCTAATTTGTGGGAGGGAAAAAATCAATGAAAATATTTCAGGTAGAAAACCTGTAAAATAGGCTTTACATGTTATTTAAAATGAAGCTCTCCTCTCAAGAAAAAGTTTTACTATATTAAGCAGGGATCTATTTAATTGAAGGCCCCATACCTTTGCCCACAACTTATAATATAACTCAAAAACAAAAAGCATATGAGTATGAAAATGCTCCACCCATGACTCCCTGCCTTGCAAAGTATACCTTTTCCTGTTTTTATTGCATCTCCTATGACTAGACCAGAACACCTTTATTATCCCTTTGCCTTTGCAGAGCTGAAAGTCAAGAAGTAATTTTTAGAGTTATGCTGATTGGGGTCATCTTTTTCAGGATGTACTGATCTCAAAAGCCTGGTATCCCTGGGGTTGAATTTGGAAAGATGTAAATCGGTTTTCTAATATTACATTTGCAATGTGTAAATTAATAACTTGACATTTCACAGCTGTTTTAAAGGCTGTGCTTTAAAGAATGAAATATCAATCACAAATACACATATACCCAGAAATGTCAAATCCCACCCAAATGAATACCACTGAAAATTAGCAGCAGGTCACATTGTTCTGCTGTCTTTCACCTGTGATACATTTCTTTCCTTTCTAAGTTAAGAGCTCCCCTGGAGAGGTTTAAACCTATTTTATATCACATAGAAAAGATGGGTGGTGAGCTGCTTTAATAACAGAACATAGTATCCAAATGCTAAATCTATTTGTAAGAGGTAATGCGGTATAGTAAAAGGAGAAATTAAAATAGGAGTCAAAATACCTTGGCTGAATTCCCAAGGTTGTGCTTAAGAGTTAGTTGGATTTAGAACTCTTATAGCCTCAGTTTTCACATCTTTACAATTGGCCTTGTCAATTTCACAGGATTATCTAAAATTACCTTGCCTATCTCATAGGGGCTTACACAGTTAGAATGAGCTAATAAATATTCCATTTTAATTAAAAAAAAATAAGCCTAGAGAATTACAAAGAATTATTAATGCTCCAAAGAATAATGTGTTCTCTCTGGTTATATACGCTTATGTCATGATGTGTATACCCTGCTTGTCAGGTCACTTGGGAAACGACAATTAGTTTCACATAAGGAATAATTTAGTGAGATGAACTGTCAGTCAGTGATTGAGTCCATATGATAAATACTGGCAAGAGACACTTAACTGAATTCATGCCTAAAGGACTTCTATCACCTTTTCATTAATTTTAAACATAGAGTTCACAGTCTGTGTCTCTATTAAGTTATTTCTGATTCTCAAATAGTGATTAACCGCTGGGATTCTTAGAATATTTCTGTACTTTTACTATATATTGTATTATAATTAGCTGTTGAATTAAATTTGTGTCTTCCTAATTGCACTGTAAAATTCTTTGTTGGAAAGAGTGTTTTATTTACTTCTATGTTTCCTTGACATTGACCAGTGACTTCTGCACATAGAAACATGTAGAGTGAATAATCTTAACTATCCAGTTTTTGGGAAGATACTCTCTCATGTGATCTAAGAAATCCAGAATGATGCAGAGTTGTACTTAACCCCATTCAGCCTTGGAACCAACAAATAATTTTGGCTTTGATTATCAATAAGAAGTATAGTCTTAAAGAAATACATTGTATCATTCACTAATGTACTAATTTGAATGAATGACACGTAAGTTTTTTAATCATTTTGCTCAAAAAAAGTTATATATGGAAGCAGTATTTCTTTAAGTAAACTTTTTTCCAAACCATGTGAGACAGTAGATTTATCTTTTTAAGTTTTAATATTTTTTGAGTTTGTAAGTGCAATAAATTTTCCAAACACATGTGAGAGGTACAGGAAATGTAATGATTGCATTAATGTTTAGTGATTTTTTTTTTTCTCCTCAGTCTTGTCCTTTTGAAGGAAAGAATTCAGTCAAAAGACAGAGATACGAAAGTTGCAGAAAACAAGGTTTATTCGTAAGCGAGTACATTCCGATCATGGAGCTGGCTGACCTGAGAGTGGTTCTCCTTACATTGTGTGAGGGTTTTTATTCCTACTGATAGAATTATTTTCTCCACCTGCCTCTCCAGTATCGTCCTGTTTTTCTACTGACATGTCCTGTCCTCCTTCCTTGTTTCCCAGGGCATAATTGTTAGCCCATCAGTGTCCCATAATTTATTGGAAAAGCCCCAGGAAAGGGGGAAAAATACACTGTGTGGTCCTGAGCATCTGGGCAAGTAAAATGTACATCCTGATAAGCAGGATGTTTGTGACACAAACTGGGGCAAAGACAGGGGCCTCGGGTGGTCCCTAAGAGTGGTCTGAGTTGGGGCTAGTCTCTCCTCCTCCTACTCATTTATACCTTTCTACCTACCCTATCATTTATATTAATCAATTGCATTAAGTGTAATAAATTATATATGTAGGATTTACTGTTACTGTTTCAGACATTATTTTTGATTTAATTCAGTGTTGGATTATGTGAAAGAACGTACTTGCAAAACAAAAATTCCTTATGTAATGTTCAGGAGAGCCATACTCTAAGGAAGTCATAACAAGCAATTTGTAAACTAGAGTAGAGAATCATAGATCACTCAAAGAAACTATTAAGCGTAAAGAATTGATGCTTGATTAAGAATTGACATACTTACAGAAATTCTAAAAATGCCTTAAGAATGCCTACTGTCTTTATTCACACAATTTATTTAAAAAAATATTATAAGTCTGAGATTTGTGACATCCCTCTCCATCTTTATAAGTAAAGCAAGAGAGGACAGCTTCGTTGTCAATGTCTCCAGTAGTAGCAAAAAAATGTTGTGTCACTCGTCCTGGAATGAAATTAGCTTTACATAGTTATCTCTACACTAATACAAAATAATATCTTGTTTCAGATTGTTCACACTAATATAAAACCAATTTTCAAGATATACTGATAAAATACAAGATTTTCTAATACACAGTAAGACTTTGCTAGGAGTCCTATGAAAATTCAAATAAAGGGAATGATTGAATAATTACACCATAATTAAATGCAAAACCAAGATGGGTTTGAATGCCTATAAAGTCACAATTTTTTTTAACAAGATTTTTTTATTTTATTTCCTGCAAGCACATAATTACAGACACCCTTCCTCAATTTTAGGAGCACAGGCATTCAACACTAACTCATATGCATGTTTTTTTCTTTTCTCACTAAACATAAGTCAACTTTTTAAAAATACATTGGACGGATAAGGCTCATTTTTTTTTCCTCAAAATAATTTTGATTTAATCAACATTGACATCTAAAAAATAATTATTTAAGTTTTATTGTTCAGGTTTAGTCATATGGTAGAAAGTATTATGATTTTATTCATTGAAAAAATCTAAAATTTTATTACTTTCATATTACAGTTTAGTGAAATTAATTAATAAATATGTAGTTTCATATAGGTTCTATTTTTGGTCTTGTGTTTAAGCCCATGGTTGACTTTTCCAGTTACTGTCCACATGGTTGATACAAAATTACCCATACATCTGTAAAAAACATAGAGAGTTGGTATTTTGAGCCAGCCTCAGCCTGTCAATAACCAATGTTGTGGTTGAACTGGCCCTTGTGGTTCTTATTATGATTCCAAGACACCTTTCGGCAGTAAGCATCAGGAAATTGAAAAAATACAGGTTTATTACTTACAACACCTGAAATTACACAGTGCACTGGATTTTTCTTTTATTGTGTTGAAGATGAGGGACTAAATTTCATGACTTATTCGTTATTGGTGATTTTAAAATACAAGAGTGGGAATTTAAAGTGTGGGAAGAAGGGGAGAAAAAAAAACAAGTAACTCAAAGGGTTAGTTATTGAAATCAACCAAGGTCTCTACAACAAAAGAGCCTTAGAGTGTGAGTGAGGGAAGGAGAGGGCGTGGGGGGGGCGTGGCTGTCAGTGCCTTTATTCTAAGTAGCCATCATGGAAGTGGATGCCTCTTTGAAATGGATATCTCAGCAATCAAAGCTTAAATACAGGCACTTGCATTACAAAACAAAAACAAATATCAAGATGTACACTACACTTAGTAAATATAGGAATTATTCTGTGTCACTCATTTTTAGAAATTCCTAATTTTGTGGGATTGGATGATGCTTACATTAGTCTAATAGAAGTTTAAAGATGTACGAAAATCCATGTACTTATTTTCTTTTTCCTTCCCTGGAAACTTATTCTCAGATTGATTTTACAAAGACACTCCATATTTTTAAATTTCATAAAGGATTCCCATTGATGTGCAATTTAAATCTCTCAGAAACTCTTTATATTGATAGGGCAGATATTATTTTACAAGTACAGTAGTTGAAATGTATGAATAAGGAAATACTTGATATCTATAGAAAATGTAATTGAACGTTATCATTTTATTCCACAAATAGAATTGAGAGATGGAAGGTAGAATCATGAAACGGGGTTCCCTCCATCTTTACATTTACTAGTTCTCTCTGTTCTTGGGCACGTTGTTCAATTTCATATATAAAAGAGGAATGAAGAAGTATTTTGTCATGTTTGACTGGGATAATAAGAACTTATGACAGTGAGTCGTGGGTTGTGGGGGAACAATAAATGCTCACTGTTAGTAGTAGTAATAGTCATAATAGTAATGGTAGCAGCAGCAGCAGTGTTTGTCTATAGGTATGATACAAAATATTTTGGGAGGGGAGACTTACAGGAATTTATAAACTCAAGTTGACAAACTACTCCTGAAAGATGAGAACAGTCATAAAAAGACATTTTTAAATTACATTTTTCTAGGTCCAATATTACCTATTCAACAAATATTCCAGATAGTCCCAAATACTTCCCCAGTCATTCTAATTAATCATAAGAGATGTTTTGCCTGTATTTTTCAAAATATTTAATTTACTACTTCATGAAACCTCTGATTTTTGAAATTTCTTCTCAGATGAACCCTTGTCATCCCAGTCTACTACCTGGAAAAATAGATTTTCAAGTAAATGTTGCTGATGTCTGATTCAAGAAAGGCCCAAACTTCCCTTATTTCCAAAAAGGGTGGTCACCTGTGTTTTCAATCAACAACAGAGATGGTTGCAACACTTTGAATACAGTAAATGTAATAGATCAAATTTACATAAACAAAGATCTTTGGGGTCCTCAATGATTCTTAAGAATACAAGGAGGTCCTAGGGGAAGTGAAATGATAACGAACATGTTCCAATTTAGAGAAGTTATGGAAAAAGTTCAAGTGGAAGAACAAGCCCTGGCATAAGCCCTGACCACTGTGGGGTTGATATTGTGGGGATGGACTAGTTGATGATCTTCACCTTTAAAACAAATGAAGTGTCATGTCCGGCAGATATTGAGCCAATAACCAAAGTGTCCTTGTGTTTCCCATCACCAGTCACTTCTATCTTGTAGGACAAGGCATATGTGGGCCTATTGACCAATGATGAGGAATTGCAAGGAAGAGTTGACTCATGTCATACATACTTGTTTTTAATGGCCTGGCTATAAAAAATTGTATTTGTATTGCTTATATGGCATGGTGATCATCCTCATTTTTAATCCTGCTCGGTGGCTTTATTTATTTGGTTAGTTCACATGATAGGAAAAGGAGTGTGAGACTAGATAAATGCTCAGTTTCCAATTACTTTAATTCACTATTTCCTGTATAAAAGCTTCATTTCTGGGACTTTTTGAATTGAATTGTTAGAATGGAATAGGGTGCCTTACCCTGCATTTGTAATTCTTCATGGCTCTGTCTAACCCATGTGTATCCTGTGTGCCTACTACAGAACCTAGAACCGGCTCTGCACACAGTGAATATACTTGTATATTGAAAGCAAAGCAACACCTTTTAAAAATTCTATGTAAATTTCTTGGATGTGCAAGGCACAGCCCAAATCACATCCGTCAGGAATTTACCTTAACTTTATTGATTCTCCCAATTTAAAAAAAGAAAATCTTTGATAATGCTTTTGAACAATGAATTTTGAGTTATCTTAGCCACAAAAGAGTTAAATATTTTTGGAACCACTGTTATGGCATTGGGATATTGAGCTGTATATCTTTGTCTATTCACCTGTCTTTGTAATAGCATTCACTATTTTTCCACCCACCAGCATAACCCTAGTTTTATGCAAACTTAGTTTTATCTTTTAAGGCCATAGGGACTTGCATCAATCATTCTCACTCCCTAATTTTCCAAGCAGTAAAACCTGGCAATTTCTCCTCCTCTAGTTTGTTATCACAATATACTCTTGAAATCTTTAATGAGTTTGATTCTAAACCTGAACTTGCTTCATGAAGCAAAACATTTTATGCTGCAGGCGAGTAGCAACTCCCCTTATTAAATAAAACTAGTGATATTCTCTAATAGATAATAGTTTCAGCAGATTTTCATATAAATGGAGGTAATAGATAGTAGAGGGACAGGACATCCATTCTAAATATTGCCCACAGAACCACATGTGTTCCCTACAAACAGCTTTAATAGTCTTACTGGTAGGAACAACACATTTAGATTGTTCCTGTTAAATGTCTGGGATATATATTTTTTAAAAGATACCTAGATTTAAAAAATTAATTTTAAAAGTGCTTCAAGGTCAGTGGCTCCGATGAATGACCAGCAAGATGTTATCCTATAGAGTCCACAACATTTCAGAGAGGGGATTGTCCATCTCTGCAAACAGATCCATTTGCGTTTAAGCTGGCCCAGCCAAGATTCCCAGTTACGTTATCTTGCCAATGAAATATTGGCAGTCCCCTAAAGTTGTTGAAGCTCATCCAAATATTATTCCCTGGAAGCTATAGTACTAAGCAAAATATATCCCAAAATATATTTAGTTTTTATAATTCAGCAATTGATGCAATGTAAATTTCTAACAATTCATTTCATTAGCTTTTTTCTTTTTTAACTCAAGGAAATAAAAGTAAATGCACAAATTATGGTTAAATCCTTTAGCTCCTCTCTCAAATAGAGTACTAATGCTGACTGTTGAACATCATGATGTATGTACAAAGTTCTTTTACTTGCATTTTCACCAACAAAGGGTCCAAACCAGTAATAGGCTCATGAACCCCTCCATTGCCACTCCCTTTCATCTTTACAAAAGTTGGTGACTGACACTCACTCAACCTTTCTCTCTAGCATTTAATCAGTTTACATCTTTATCCAGGAATCACCAATTTCTTTTTGATGATTTCAATCCCCAACCCTCACCCCTAAATGCTTCACCCTCGACACTACAACCACAAACAAACAAAAGAAAAAGGAAGAATGCTCTTGGGGAACTTTTCAGAAATTTCCAACTTTTTTCTGAGGCATTGCTTTTCTAATACAGTCTTTTGAACAAACTGAGAGTTGATCATTTCAGAAAATAGAGACCTAGAGTTGTTTATTGTAAGAAAATTTTTAAAGCAGAAAATGAAGAACTGCAAGATAATCTCAGGAGCTGAATTTGCAGGAAATAAGTGAGGCTTATGTTTTTTGCAAGTACAATGTAGAATTGATTTTAGAGGACTAGAATCGGCAAAAATGGAAATAAAGTTATGAATTTTTCAGTTAAAATAGGCTGAATTTCAGATAACATATGATATAATGCATCTATACTGGAAACATTTGTATTCAGGTAAATTCTATTATTTTAATACTACTTTTCAAAAGAAAAGATTTAAGGTGAATACTGGAATCAAATCTAAAATACTGCATATAAAGCAGTGTTTTCAGTAAGGCACCTCTTCTTAGAGGTACAAGTTACAATGGTAAATGCTGATGGATATATTATTACTCAGTTCAGACCCATCAGCTGATGTCATGGAATTCCACTTGTATAGGTTTCAAGTGAAGGTAATGAAAGAGTGTATAGTATCACAATAGCTCACAAATTTTTTTTATACTCTATGTTCCCCATATTGTATCAATCCTTCAGATTATTTTTATGGTGTCCAGGGAAAATATCTGCTCACCTATAGGTTCACACTTGCCCTTGAGGATGTGGAATGTGTACTCATCTCTAAGCCTCTTTATGTTATGATAAAGACTAACTAGAACTTTAAGCAAACATAAGTTGGGAGGGTCTATACAAGGAGCTAGCGCTTATGGAAGTTCACCCATGCTAAATAATCACGAGAACCCCTCGTATGCAATGCTCTTTCAGGAAGAATTCTATGTTTATACTAAAGCTCTATGGTTTTAATTTCCCTTTCTCCTCTATAAATACTCCTTTATCTTAGCACACAGGCCAGAGTGTGAACATGGCTTGTCATGTCTGCATGCGCTGGGTTGCAACCATTTCTTTTTCCTGAATAAATATTTTTGGTGCCAAAACACCTAGTTGATATTATTTTCAGTTGACAGTTATGTCCTATACCACTTACCTTCCACACATATATACACTATATATATAGTGTATAGAAAAAAAAAATATATATATATATATATATATTTTCCCCCTTTCTTCCACCTACACCCCCACTCTGGTTCAAGCCGTTGTTTCTCAGTCTAGTTGTGTAAGACACAGCTCGCTGGCCCATGCTGGTATTATGAGCCTTGCACTGCCCCCAGCTGAGGCAGTCAGTCGCCAGTCTTTGGTGGCTGCTCAGCCCATGGCAGCTAACAATAGTTGCTGGCCACTCATGCTGGCCAGTGTCCGCTCACAGAGGCACACGATAGCCCATGGCAGCACACGGTAGCCCAGGCAGCACACAGCATCCCACAGCAGCTCAAGCTGACCTCGGGCTGCTCAAGGCAGCCCAGCTCTTCCTGGAGCTGTTCTTCACAATTTTAGCTAGAGAGGGCACAGCTCACTGACCCACGAGGGAATCTAAGAGGCGACCTCAGTTTTAGGATCTCGGTGCTCCAACCACCTGAGCCATCGGGCCAGATCACAAATTATTTTTTTCTTCCTTCTCTATTTATTGTAATGCAAGAGTTTAGACTGAGCCACCCCAAGATATGCCTCAGTGGCATGCAGATTGCTGTGAGCTAATGACAATTTTAGCTTTCAAGCTCAAGAGACATTTTGACCGTCCCTTTAACTACTGTCTATAGAGCAAGGCAAATTTCTATTTATTAAATGTCTGTCCTTATCATCCTGGAACGACCCTTTGAAACATTACCTCATCCCTAGCTCAGAATGTCTTATATACCTCAATCATCCTTTCTCTGACCCACAGTCAGAGAATCCTGCATGTGGGTTCTCTGACTCTTTCTTGTATGTGGGGTTCCTGTATATATGTACCTATTAAATTTATTTACTTTCTCTTGGTAATCTGTCTCATGGCTATTTGATTATTAGACCAGCCAGAAGAACCTTGAGGGTAGAGGAAACTTCGTTCCTCCCCGCAGTAACATCCTATTATGTTGGTGCAAAAATATTTGCGGTTTAAAAGGTCAAAAATGATTGCAAAACCATAATTACTTTTACACCAACCTAATAGATAAGGGGTTATTCTGTCCCTAAATTCTCTCGAAAACTTTCTTTTCTACCTTTTGCATCAACTATTTATCCCCCAAATTTTCATAAGTAACAGCCTTTGAAGGCTTTCCTTATAAAAATTATTCGTTATATCCTACAAAAATAAATTCCATGAGAAAAAAAAATTACAAAGACAAAGCAAAATACTTAAGGGGTTGTGGTGATAAATTCTTCAACTGAGGTCTTCAGTTTAGAAAACTGAAAGGAAACTGTTTTGAAAGGCTCCAAATATGAAAATTGTCCGTTTATGAGCTTAATTATAATCATATTTCAGATATACTAAAAAGTTTCCCTGGAAACTTATGTGGAATTGCTCAGTTTTTTCCAGAGTCCAGAGCACTAAAAACATCTAAGAAGGTGTTGACAATTTGAATTTTAGCTTTGGTACAGCCAACTCACCTAGTTATATTCTCCCTGTAATACAATATCTGTAGTTACCTAAAAGGTCTTGATGCTCATCCAAAAAGTCTTCTTTGGAGGCAATAGCACTGAGCAAGCTGTCTTACCTAGTGTCAGGTACTTATTTTAGCTCTTCTATTAATGAAAAATGCTTTTACAAGCAAACAAACAAACAAAAAAAGACTAAAAAGTTGGAGATTACTATAAATGAGCTTTCTGAAGGTTTTTTGTGTTTTTTTTTTTAAGATTCTCTTTTTGATACATCCTTATTTTTCAAACAAGTCATTTAGGACTCATGCCAGTCTTTGTATTTAAACATATTCTACTCACAATAGCTGGTGTATAAAAACAAACAAACAAAAAACTGAGATCTTACTGGCAGAATCCAAGAACAGAATGTGTAAGCTAAGAACTAACATGGAAAAGTCAGACACACAGCCTGATTTAACAATACTTATTTCTCTGGTTCAATATCAGCTTTGCCTGTACTTTTTCTTGATATTTCAAAAGCAGCGAAGATATAATTTTCAGCTATTTCCCTTAACAGTCGTCAATTACAAAATACCTCTGACCTATTTTGTGATCCCATTCTATGCAAAGGCAGTTTCCAGATATTGAGTGCACAGACCTGTGATTTTTACTTTTGGACACATCTCTAGAAAAATAAGCAAGAAGAAAGGGGAGATACAAGTAAGTGAGGAAGAAACAAAGAACATAAAAAAATTAAAATGCAAAAAATTATATACATATGGTTTTATTTTTAAGTGTCCTGATACCTTTATACAAATAACTTTGAAAGCTTAGAGGAATATAAAATGTAGGACATTTTTTAAAATGACTTAAGAAAAAATATTGATAATTAAGAAACTTTAAATTAAACTATAGTTGATTCTTCTTCTACTGACATGAAAACTATATATATATATATATATATATATATATATAAATTAAAGTTTATTGAGGTGATACTTGTTAGTAAAGTTACATAGGTTTCATGTGTACAATTCTGTAATATATCATCTATATATCACATTATGTGTTCACCACTCAGAGTCAGTTCTCTGCCCATAGCCATATATTTGATCCCTTTTACTCTTATCTACCATCCTCCTTCCCCCTTCTCCTCTGGTAACCCCTAAATTATTGTCTATGTCTATGAGTTTTTAAGTAAGATTCACATTTCAGAAAAATTAGATAGGTGATCTCTCTTGTCCCATAATTATTTTACAAATTTCTTTCTTCTTCATAATGATTTTAAGTTCAAATAATTTTAGTTAACTGTAAGAATCATGTACATCTTGTGATTTAAAAAATTTTTTATAATATTACCTCCCCTCCAAAAAAACCCAAGAAACTGACCCCTTTATCATTATGAAATGTATTTATATTTCCCTTATAATATTCCTTCTTCAGACATCTACTTTGTCTGATATTAATATAGCTGCATCAGATTGCTTATGATTTGTATCTGCATGGTGCATCTATTTCTATTCAAGTTGGAAAAGACAAAAATTAACTATTTTCTTCCCCTTTTGTTTAGGAAAAAAATTGCTAGATAGGCCGACAGAAATAAAAGAGATATAGGTTAGACGTAGAACATATAGTGACTATTATGTACCCTGGTACATAATATATTTCTTCCTGGTATAAAGAGAAAAGCCCACTGCTTGCATGAGCAAATGGTAATGACTGCTACATAAAGGAGACCAAAAGAGAAAAGTGAGAAGAGTACAAAAGGATACAGAGAAAGATTAAGTATCTTGCCTAGTCTTTCTCCTCCTGGGGAGAGTAGACATTCCCTCTCTTCCAATTAAACATGAGAAGTGAGAAATGTTTTCCACCCCAACAACTTCTACCCTGTGAGATGATATCATCTCTATGTTACAGATGGGAAATCAGAACTTATAGAGTCATATTAATTGCTTTAGTCTAGTAAATTGAAGAAGTGTAAGTTGGAATCCAGAATCACCTGGATAAAAATCATGCTTCATTCAGAAAGCCCATGTCAAATGCATATTCATGTACGAGTTCATAAAATATTTTATGGGAGGCTACTAAGTAAATGACTCAGTATTAACAGTTGGATAAAATACGATGAAAACAGCAGGGAAAAAATGCCTTCCCTTATGAAACATGGCATAGTGAAAAATTCAATTAAAATGTTGAGTGATTAAGTGTTTTGATAATCAAGTTTGGCATGTTATACAAATAAATGAAAGGGTACATAATAGTCACTTGGGGGTATCATATAAGGCTGGTGAAAGTAAGTGATCCCTCCACAGTGGGTGAAAATCAGCAAGGGAATGAATCATGGATGGAAGTGGGAGTAGCAGTAAAAAGAAAATTTTGAGCAAAACATGGGATAAAAGGAAATATGGACTCATTTGGGAAATAAAAAACATTTGATTTGTGTGAATAAAATATTACTTGTAGTGTTGATTTGTCAAATGCAATAAAATAATACTAATAATGTTTGGAGAGATAAACAAGAGACACATTATTCAGGGCCACATAAGCTGTATTAAGGATTTGGGACTTCATCAAAAAGCAAGGGGGAGTCCTTGTAGATTTTTCTTTTTAGTAAGTAAATCTTGATCTGACTTGAATTTTAAATTATTTGCTTAATGTGTATTCTGGAAAATGAATTAGATGGAAGTAGGTCCTGGTTTTAAGAGAAATATTAGGAGAATTTAGCAACAATGCAGACAAGAAATTATGTTGGCCTAAACTAGCAAATTGACACTGCAAAGAGAAAAATGTGGATTAACTCAGGGAAAATATATAAAAGACAATGGGAGAACTTTGGCATCATTTGGATTGGGAGGAAAAGGAATCGGAAGGGAAATAATAAGTCTTCTCTTGGGAACAACTCATTGGATGGTATCTCTATTCTCTAAGGTAGGAAACTGATTTAGAGGGCACTGGATAAACGGATTTTCTATTTGGACGTGTTGAGTTTGAGATACCTGCAAACCAACCAAATGGAAATGTGAGGTAGGATGATGACTAGTCAGATCAAAAGGGAACACCATCTAAAATAATAATATTTATTTGGAAGACAGAAATTCAGTTTTCATTCAGGGAAAATGCTGAAAAGAGACAAATAAGAGGGATAAATGAAAAAGAAATCACAAATAAAATTAAAGAGAAGACTGCTATAAGGAAAACTGTAATAGAGATGGGTTTTGGAAAATAAGCAAAGGGTTTTAAAAAAAATGTAAGTGCTGAATGATGACAAAAGTTATGGAAAGATTCAGTATGACAGAACTGAAAAAAAATAATGGTAAATTTAAATAGATTAAATAAGACTATTAATACTTTGCTGCCCCTATTTTTTTAGAGATGAAGTCAAATTCCCCTTCCTTTGATTTTGGGTTGGCCTAAGGGACTTAAATGACAAGTACACAATAGTGAAGTAATATTCTAGGACTTCTAAGGGGAGTCCATGAAAAGATTTGTGGGCTGTATCACAGCTGCTAGGATTCCTAAACCACCAAGGAAGAAGTTGAATTACCTTGCTGGAGATACTTTGTGAAGAAGTGCTAAAAGTACATGGAGAAGGAGAGAGAATCAGCTTCTAGCTTTTCCCCCGAGCACCAGGCATGTGAGTAAACACATCCTGGAAACCACACCCACCCCAGCCCAGCTCTGCCAGCTAAATTCCACTGAGTTACTCAAGTCAATGTCAAGTGAGACAGAAAGATTGTTATTTTAATTCACTAGAGTTTGGTGTACTTCTTAAATGCAGCATTAAATATTGTGAACATACTTGTATCTTGGAAGTAGAGTGCTACCTTAATAAAAACTTGTGATATGCAGCATTGATTGAGTTTGGTACCTAGAGCCAGATGGAAAGTGTCAGGGCGTAGAGACATTTTTTAGTGATCCAAGAGAAAATGGGTCCCTTATTATGTTGTGGCAGAAATACTAGTGAAACTGTTGCCTGTGGTAACATGGGAAACAGAAAATAGCTAATTAAAAAGTAGATACAGCTAGATGGAATTCCAAGTTGGATGTTAAATGTAACAATGGATTTTATTTTCTTGTGATAAGGTACTGATAAAGATAAGCTAAAAAAAAGCTTTCAGTGTTCAAGCAGAATTCAGAGGGCATAAAGGAGCCAGAATTTCTTAGTTCAAAAATAAAATAGTTTCTCATCCTTAGTTTCTCCAAGAAAAAAAGAAGGAGAACAAGAAGAAGACAGAAAGAAAAAGAAATATTAGAAACAGCCACACACACACAAAAAAGTTCTCACTTAACGAATGGATTCAGGGCTAATGTTCAATATCCAGTAAAGCACATAAAAGAGTCAAGATATCAGCAGATGTGACTGTAAGATCTTTTCTTTTGTTTGAATGTTAGAACAAGTTAAGGGTAGGAAAGGCATTAAATATATTAGGACACCTATATCCTTTCACCTAGGCAATGAACATCCAAGAATCTTAAAGGTACACAGCACTATTACACTCAAATACAGAGGATGCTCTGTCTTGGAAAAAAGAACAAAAGGACTTTGATTAATAGAACAGATTACAATTTGATACACAAGAAGTTATTTGACCAGTTTGACTAAGAAAGAATAACAATATAGCAAAAAAAAAAAAAAACGAAAAAAATCTCTCCAGACTCTCATACTTCTACAGGAAGGAAGCCACTGGCTGAGAAGGCTAAGAAGTTGCAAAGACCAGCCATTTATTATGAAAAGAAAAAGAAAAAAGAAAAGAAAAAGTGGAATCAGAATGTGGAGCTAAGAACGGTAGAGAACACTTCCCAGGGAGCAGGACTTGGCCTTCAACAAGAATCTGGTTACAAATGTAACCTTTATAGCTGCCTTTAATCAATCCAGTGCACTATTTCCTTTGTCACCCATTCTTCCTTTGACTTCTAGGACAACATATTCTCTGGATTTTTCTCTTAATTCTTTGATTGATTTCTCTCAGCTTTATTTGCTCTAGTAAAACGTGTATTTCTCCCAAACCTTGTGATGTTGTATTACAACAGGGTTCAGTCATCTACACTTATAACATCGATAATCTCATCTATTTTCCTAGCTTTACATATTGCCAGAATGCTGATGATTGCCAAGTTTCAAACTCAAAATGTCCCCTAAATTCTAGACTCATCAATCCAAATATTTATAAGACATCTACCATTGGATATATAATAAAATTTTCAAACACAACATTTCCAAAATTTAACTCCTATTCTCTTTCAAACCTCTTCCCACACAATTTGCCAACTTATTTGAGGAACACCCATCTCCAATGTTCAATCATAATTTCTGGAATTATTCTGTACTCTTATTTTCCTCTTCATTCCTCGTTCAATCTATCAAAAATTCTATTGCTTCTCTCTTTCAAATATGCCCATCACTGCCTCCACTGGATTGTTCTGTCGTCAACTAGTTATACTCATAACATTTCCCAGAATCCCCTTCCTCTAACATTCAGGGTTAAATTAGCCTTGAAGAAGTTCTTCGGAGGCAAAAGCAAAGTACTGGCCATAGCTCTCTGAGGATATGATTGTTAATTATGGTGACAGATAAAAGCATAGGAGCTGGCAAGTTTAACTTTACTTTGATCTCCTCAATGTTTTGTCCACCTTTTCTCATTTTTGACACTGGATCCTAAGCCAATCACCAGACACTCAGTTGAGGGATCCTAAATATCTGCCACGGACTACCATACCAGTTATTACTTCAGTGCTCACTAGAGCCTAATTTACTTTCAAATGGACTTGTTGGTGAAACCTCCTGATTCCTCAAACCTCCTTTAGACTTTACTTACTGATTTTCTCCAATAATTATGCAAAGCCTTATATATATGTTATATATATCTATAATCTATAATATTATAGATATATTAGGATGTATGTATTAGGCCTGTTTTTCTGACGAATGCTAATAGAAACTGGTACCAACAGTAATTCTAGAGTAACAGTATTTTTAAAGAACTTTTTTCGGACTTCATAAAAATGGCGGGGTGAGGTGAGCCTCTTGAAATCTCCCCTGGAATTTACAACAAATTGAACATCTATAACTCCACAAAGGACTCCCTGTGCAACAGACACGCAAGACGAAGAGGCACACTACTAAAATAACCTAAAGGTGGGAAAATTGCGTGAGCTGGGGACAAGGGAAGGGAGAAGTGCGGAGACGGGGCCACGAAGCGCAGACACAGACCTAACTCAGTGCTCCAAGCTCTCTGCATCCCAGAACTACCACAGCTACAGGAAATGGAAGAACTCAGACTGCTAGGGCTCCATTTATGGCCCACAGGACTGGGGGGACAGCATATAACATAGCTGAACCCAACGCTCACAGCAGAGACCTCAGAGCAAAGACTGAAAGAAGGCGCAAAATGGTGGTTTATGCCCTCAATGCCACAGAGAATGGAAGTCTTAGGCACTGAGACTAGCTGCCCCTTCCCTACCCTCCCAGAGCTCGCCCCACCCCAACCTGCCCAGGGCTAGAAGAGAATCAGTAGAAGTGTCACATCAAAAGAACAGAATATTTGCAGTGTGGTCCGCAGACACAGATTTGCAGCTCAACTAGTTCTGGCAAAGGGGAGGGAGCTGTGGAAGGAGGACTGGCTGTGGTGGTGGTCACCGCCATTGCTCTGGGCCACATCTCACAACCCACCCCTCCCTTGTCCCCACCTATCTGGGCGGATCTCTACAGGAGTAAACAGAACTGCTGAAACACACAGGTTCTGAATCTGGTTCAGGAGGAGCTTTGGAACTTCAAAAGCTCTCGGCATACTCACACTGATGAGGCTATGTATGACCCAGGCGAACTGTTAACAGAGTAGAAGCCTGCCTTCCAGGGAATCCCCCCATTGTGTGAGAAGCTGTAATAGTACAGAGAAAACATAACACTACAGTGTGAGAGAGAATAAAAGGCTGCCGTCGGAGAGAAAATAAAACATTCTACCAACACCTACTGGAAAACAAAAGAAAGACATCTTGCTATCAACCTGTTGTAGGGCCCACTCCTATGCATGTCTAGGAAGAGAAATAATAAATAATTAATTGCCATGAATAACCAAGGAAACAAGACAGCTCAGATAGAAAATGAAAAGTCTCCAGAAAATGAACTTGAAGATATGGAAATATGTGACTTAAATGACAGAGAATTCAAGATTGCAGTTCTGAAAAAACTCAACAAGATGCAAGAAAACACAGACAGGCAGTTTAATAAACTCAGAAACACAAAGAACAAAATGAACATTTTACCAGAAAGATTGAAATTTTAAAAAAGAACCAATAGAATTTCTAGAGATTATGAACTCAATAAAAGAAATGAAGAATGAAATAGCCAGCGTAGGTAGAGTTGACCAGCTGGAGAAAAGAATCAGCGACATCGAAGATAGAAACTTGGAAATGACATGGATGGAAGAAGAAAGAGACTTGAGACTTAAAAGAAATGAAAGATCTCTACTAGAACTTTCTGACTCCGTCAGAAAGAGCAATATAAGAATAATGGACATACCAGAAGGAGAAGAAAGAGAGAAGGGAACAGAGAGTATGTTCAAACAAATAGTCGATGAGAATGTCCCAAATGGTGGAAAGAACTGGATCCTTGAATCCAAGAAGCAAATAGAACACCTAATATCCTCAACCCAAACAGGCCTTCCCCAAAGCACATTGTATTGAAGCTGTCAAAGATCAATGACAAAGAGCATCCTCAAGGCAGACAGGGAAAAGAAGACGATAATCTACAATGGAAAGCCCATTAGAATATCATCAGATTTTTCAGCTGAAACTCTTCAAGCCAGGAGGGAGTGGAACCAAATATTCAAACTATCGAAAGAGAGAAATTATGAGCCAAGAATAATATACCCAGCAAAGATATCCTTTAGATATGAAGAAGGAATAAAGACCTTTTCAGACATACAGAAGCTGAGGGGATTTTCTAACACACAACCTGCACTAGAAGGAATACTAAAGGAGGTTATTCGACCACCATCAACAGAGACAAATTGTGGCAACAAAAACATAAAAAGGGGGAGAGTAAAGGCCTGAAACAGAATATGGGAATGGAGAAAGTAAGCATGCTGAAGAAAATGAATATTGTAAATATCAAACTTTCTTTACTTAATGGTATCCACTCATAAAAAAAAATCCAGAACTGAAATATATACTGTAATAAAAGAAGAAACAGAGGGAAAAATCATAGAATACCACCACAAAGAAATAACAGGCAACAGCAAGAAGGCAAAGAAACAATGGAGACACCATCTTACCAGAAAACTAAAGATAGAATGATATGAAATCCTCACATATCAATAATCACCCGAAATATGAATGGACTGAACTCACCAATAAAAAGCCACAGAGTAGCAGATTGGATCAAAAAATTAAACTTAACCATATGCTGTATACAAGAGATACAGCTCAGCTACAAGGACAAACACAGACTCAAAGTGAAAGCATAGAAATTGACACTCCAAGCAAATGGTATCCAGAGAAGATCAGGTGTACCCATAGTGATATCAGATGAAACAGACTTCAAGGTAAAAAAGGTAACAAGAGACAAAGATGGACATTTCATAATGGTTAAGGGGACTATACAACAAGAAGACATAACAGTCATCAATATTTATGCCCCCAATGAGGGAGCACCGAAATATACCAAGCAACTACTAACAGAACTAAAAGGAGAAATTGACCAAAACACAATTATACTAGGGGACCTAAATGCATTATTGACAGCTATGGATAGATCATCCAAACAGAAAATAAATAACGAAATAGCAGCCCTAAATGACACATTAGAAGAAATGGACATAATTGACATTTATAGAGCACTTCATCCTAAAACATCAGACTATACATTTTTTTTTCTAGTGTACATGGAACATTCTAAAGGATAGACCATATATTGGGACATAAAACTAGCCTCAGCAAATTTAAGAAGACAGAAATCATTCCAAGCATATTCTCTGATCACAAGGCTTTGAAATTGGATATCAACTGCTAAAAGAAAGCAGGAAAAAACACAAATACATGGAGATTAAACGATATACTTTTAAAGAAAACAAGAAAAATCCCAAATAAATGACCTCATGTGACACTCTAAAGAAGTAGAAAAAGAAGAACAAATGAAACCCAAGGTCAGCAGAAGAAAGGAGATAATGAAAATCAGAGCAGAACTAAATGAAATAGAGAACAAAAAGACAATACAAAAAATTAATGTGACTAAAAGCTGGTTCTTTGAAAAGATTAACAGAATTGACAAACCCTTGAATAGACTCTCTAAGTTAAAAAAAGAGAAGACACTAATAAAATCAGAAATGAAAGAGGGGAAGTTACCACGGATGACACAGAAATAAAAAGTATCATCCAAGCATACTATGAAGGACTATATGCCACCAAATTCAATAACCTAGAAGAAATGGACAAGTTCTTAGAAACATATTGTCTTCCTAGGCTGAACCATGAAGAACTGGAAAATCTAAATAGAACAGTCACCAGTAAGGAAATTGAATCAGTCATCTAAAACTTTTCCAAAAGCAAAAGTCCGGGATCAGATGGCTCCTCTAGTGAATTCTACCAAACCTTCAAAGAGGACCTAATGCCAGTCCTGCTTAAACTCATCTAAAAAATTGAAGAAGAGACAGTACTCCCTAACTCATTTTATGAGGCCAACATTACCCTGATACCAAATCCTAGTAAGGACAACACAAAAAAGAAAACTACTCACCAATATCTCTAATAAATACATATGCAAAATTCTAAACAACATTCTAGCAAATCGAATGCAACAATACATTAAAAAGATTATTCATCACGACCAAGTGGGGTTCATCCCAAGGGGCACAAGGATGGTTCAACATATGCAAATCCATCAAGGTGATACATCACATAAAATAAAGGACAGAATCATATGATTATATCAATTGATGCAGAAAAAGCCTTTGACAAGATAAAACATCGATTTATGATTAAAACCCTTAATAAAATAGGTATAGAAGGGAAATACCTTAACATAACAAAGTCCATATATGACAAACCCTCAGCTAATCTCATAATTAATGGTGAAAAACTGAAGCCCTTTGCTCTACATTCTGGAACATGACAAGGCTGTCGCCTATCACCTCTGCTTTTCAAAATAGTTTTGGAAGTCCTCAATAGAGCACTCAGGCAAGAGAAAGAAATAAAAGGCATCCAAATTGGGAATGAAGAAGTTAAGTTGTCACTCTTTGCAGATGACATGATGCTATATATAGAAAACCCTAAAAACTCCACCAGAAAGCTATTAGAAACAATCAACAAATAAAGTTGCCGGCTACAAAATCAATGTACAAAAGTTCATTGCATCCGTACATACTAAAAATGAAATCTCAGAAAAAAAAATAAAAAAACAATTATTTTTGCATTTGCAGCAAAAACAATAAAATACCTAGGAATAAACTTAACCAAGGATGTAAAGACCTATATGCTGAAAACTGTAAGACATTTTAAAAGAAATTGAAGAAGACCAAAGAATTGGAAAGACATTCCATGCTCATGGATTTGAAGAATCAACATACTTAAAATGGCCATGTTACACAAAACAATATACAGATAAAATGCAATCCCCTTCAAAATCCCGAGGACATTTTTTAAAGAAATAGAAAAATAAATCATCAGATTTGTTTGGAACCACAAAAGACCCCAAATAACCAAAGCAATCTTAAGAAAAAAAGAACAATACTGGAGGTATCACACTCCCTGACTTTAGCTTGTACCACAGGGCAACAATAATGAAAACAGCATGGTATTGGCAGAAAAACAGACACATAGACCCATGAAATAGAATTGAGAACCCAGAAATAAAACCACATAAATATGGGCAGATAATTTTTGACAAAGAACCAAAAAAAAAAAAAAATACAATGGAGAAAAGATAGCCTCTACAATAAATGGTGCAGGGAGAATTGGAAAGCCACGTGCAACAGAATGAAACTGGACTGCTATCTGTCACCATGCACCAAAAGTAATTCAAAATGGATCAAAGACTTAAGCATAAGAACTGAAACAATAAACTGCATAGAAGAAAACATAGGTCCTAAACTTATGGATCTTGCATTCAAAGAGCATTTTATGAATTTGACTCCAAAGGCAAGGGAAGTAAAAGCTAAAATAAATGAATGAGACTATATCAAACTTAAAAGCTTCTGTACAGCAAAAGAAACCATCCACAAAATAAAGAGGCAACCAACTGAATAGGAAAAGATTTTTTGTAAAAGGTGCCTCCAATAAGGGGTTAATATCCAAAATATACAAGAAACTCATGCAACTCAACAACAACAAAAAAAAACAAACAACCCAATTAAAAAATGGTCAGAGGACCTGAAAAGACATTTCTCCAAAGAGGACATAGAAATGGCAAATAGACATATGAAAAAATGCTCAACATCATTAATCATCAGAGAAATTAAAATTAAAACCACAATGAGATATCACCTAACCCCAGTTAGAATGGCTATAGGCAACAAGACAAATAGTAACTAGTGTTGGAGAGGCTGTGGAGAACAAGGAACCCTCATACACTGTTGGTGGGAATGCAGATTGGTGCAGCCGCTATGGAAAGCAGTGAGTGTGGAGGTTCCTCAAAAAATTACGAATAGAATTACCATAAGACCCAGCAATCCCTCTCCTAGGTATCTACCAAAAAAACCTGAAAACATTTATACATAAAGACAAGTGTGCTCCAATGCTCAATGCAGCTTTATTTGCGGTGGCCAAAACATGGAAACAAACAAAATGTCCTTTAGATGAATGGATAAAGAAGTTGTGGTATGTATACACAATGGAATACTATTCTGTGGTAAGAAAAGATGAAATAGGACCGTCTGTGACAACATGGATGAATCTTGAGATTATAACACTAAGTGAAATAAGTCAGACAGAAAAGCAGAGAACCATATGATTTCACTGATATGTGGTATATAGACCACAAACAACAAAAGAACAAGACAAACAAATGAGAAAAAAAAAAAAAAAACTCATAGACATAGACAATAGTTTAGTGGTTACCAGAGGGTAAGGGGAGAGGGGGGTGGTAGATGAGGGTAAAGGGGATCAAACGTATGGTGATGGAAGGAGAACTGACTCTGGGTGGTGAACACATAATGTCATTTATAGATGATGTAATACAGAGTTGTATACCTGAAATCTATATGATTTTACTAAAAATTGTCACCCCAATAAACTTTAATTGAAAAAAGATTTAAAAAATACTTTACTAAGGTGTAATTGATATATAAAATATTGCACATATTTAATGTATACAATTTGATGAGTTTTTGACATATGCTACAGATATGAAACCATCACCAAAAATCAAGATAATAGACAGCCATCACTTTTAAAAAGTTTCTTTTGTATTTTAAAGTGAATTTTAAGGATGAATTTTTCAAAAGTCAATGTGGAGTTCTGGTACTGGCTTTTTAATATGCTTGTATTTGGAACAATAACGATTCTATTTCCAATAGTAAAGAGAGTACTGTTCATGTCAAGGTTTTGTAACTGAGATACGTAAAATATCACTATTGGAGAGTATCTTTCTATGAATCGATTGATCAATCTATCTACCTATGTATCTTTCTGTGCATTTTGTTTCTCTGGAGAACCCCAACTAATTTCTTTATATATATGAAGAAATCTATTAAAAGGAATTGATTCACGTGATTAAGGAGGCTGACAAATCCCAAGATATGCAATTGGCAAGCTAGAGGCCCAAGAGACATGTGTTCTTCTATTCTGAGTCCAAAGACCTGATAATCAGGAGAACTGAAAGTGTAAATTCTGTTCTGAAATCAGACAGGCTGGATGTTTTAGTGGAGTCTAAAGGCGAGAAAAGACCAATATCCCAGCTCATTGTGTCAGGCAGGAGTTCTCTGTTACTCAGCCTTTTTGTTCTATTCAAGGTTTAATTGATTCGATGAGGCACACACCCATTATGAAGGCAATCTGTTTTATTCAGTTTACTGATTCAAATGTTAGTCTCATCCTGAAACACACTCACAGATACACCCAGAATAATGTTTGACCAAATGTCTAGGTCTCACATATTATAGTCATGTTGGCACATAAAATGAACTATCATATATGGAAAGTCAAAACACCCAGAATAGTCACATGACAATAAAGAAAAATAACAAAGGCAGAGGACTGACACTACCTGACTTCAAGATTTTTAGAGTTATGATAATTAAGACAGTGTGATATTGGTGAAACAAAGCATGAATAGATCAAAGAAAGAATATAGAGAGCTCAGAAATACAGCAACACAGATATAGTCAACTTATCTTTCACAAAAGAACAAAGGTAATTCAAGTAAGAAACTCTTTTCAACAAATAGAACAGGAACAACTTGACCTCCCACAAGAAAAATTTAAATCTAGATACTGATGTTACACTTTTCACAAAAATTAACTCTGATGGACTGTATAGACTTTAAACACAAAACACAAAAGTATAAAACTAGAAGACACAATAGGAGAAAATCTAGGTGATCTTAAGTTTGGCAATGAGCTTTAGATATACCACCAAAAGCAAAATCCATGAAAGAAAAATTAGTAAGTTGGACATCATTAAAATTAAAACTTCTACTCATGAAAGACATTGTTAAAAGAGTAAAAGGCAGGCGATAGACTGGGAGAAAATACCTGCAAAACATTTATCTGATACAGGACTTGTATTTTAAATATACAAAGAATTTTGAAAAACAAACAATAAGAAAGCAAAGCTCTAATTTAAAATTGAGCCAATATCTGAACAGACACTTCAATAAAGAGGATACACAGGTGATAAATAAGAAAAAGAAAAGATTTTCAACATCATTAAGGAACTGCAAGTTAAAAAAACAATGAAGTATGACTACAACCCTAGTATTAGAATGGCTAAAAGTCAACATTGGAAACACCAAATGTTGATCAGAATGCAGAGCAACAGTACTTCTCATTCATTGTTTATGAGAATGCAAAATGGCCTGGGAACTTTGGAAGAGTTTGGCAATTCATTACAAAGTTTAACATAGTCTTACCTTACAATACAGCAATCACACTTTAAAGTATTTACCCAAATTAATTGAAAATGTATTTCCACACAAAACCTGCATATAGCAGCTTTATACATACATGTGTATATATATATATATATATATATATATATATATATATATACACACACACACATATATGTTTTGTTTTGTTTTTAAATGGAAGTAACCAGGACTTTCTTCAATGGGTGAATATGTAAATAAACTATGGTACATCCACATGGTAGAACATTACTTAGATTACTTAGATATAAAAATAAATGGGTTATCAAGCTATGCAAAGGCATGGAGGAACCTCAAAGGCATAGTCCTAAGTGAAAGGAGCTGGTCTGAAAAGGTTACATATTATTTAATTCCAATTGTACAATATTCTGGGAAAGGCAATACTATAGATAGTAAAAAGATCAGTGGTTGCCATGGGTTGGGGAAAGAAGAGATGAATAGGTGAAGGGTGCACCAAAAGAACACAGGGGATTTTTAGGGCAGTGAAACTACTCAGTTTATTGTTATAATGAATACATGTCATTAAACATTTGTCAGAACACAAAACTGCACAACACAAAGAGTAAAACTTAATAAACTTTAGTTAATAGTAATGTATCAGTATTGGTTCACCAATTGAAAACATGAGCCATACTAATGCAGGATGTTAATAATTGTATTAGTAGAAGCTGAGTGGAGGATAAAGGAGGCATATAGGAACAATCTGTACAATTTGCTCAATTTTCTCTAAACTGCTCTAAAAGTTAGTTATTTTTATTTAAAATTATTTTTAATTTGAAAAGGAATTCAGATAATTATTTTATTGTCAAACAGAAATATTTCCCTAAAAGTCCCAGACAAATAAATGACTGAGTGTGACGCAAATTGTAGCAAAATTCAATATACATTTATACACACAGAGAGGTGTTTATAAGCATGTATCTTTTTTAATGGTAATTTTATGTAGCAGCAGTATTTTTAAAGCACATTTAGGAGTAGTTTGTAAAATATTAAGAATAGTTTGATCGGGAATAATTGGTTTATATAAACTTTGTTTATTAATACTACAAAAAAAAATGTCAAGAATTATATAACATGAGAAAATTCAAATTAAAAATAAAATGCCTGTGTGTTTTTTTTAACTTGTAATTCGATGTAATTATTTTGTTGCACTATTCATGGTTAAACAAAGTATATATGAGCTATTTATTTTTGTAGTGTTTATTATAAGTTTCGTTATAAGGCCAAGATACAAAGTTTGTATTGCATTGCTAAACAAATTTAGCAGTTTTGTTTCCTACTCAGAGAATGTGTATGTGGCTGCTTTCATATTTGTGGGGCTGACATCACCTTATTTCTCTGGTAAATAAATTTTAATTTAAATCATCCACAGTAGTTAAAAGAAAATTTGTAAATAGCTTATATTCATTAATGAATATGCTTTCATAAAATCGATTTCAGTCAAATATGTAAATAGTAGTGTAAATAAAATTTATATAAGTAATGTTGATTTTCATGTTTTAGTACGTATTCAATCTTTAAGTGGTCAAATACACATTTCTAGTAAAATGGCATAATTTTATAAATAAAACACGTATTTTTTGAAAATTCAAACATTAGTCCCATTATACTTTTTTATATAATTTTGGTATAATTAGATAACAATTAATCTGAAGAAATAAGCAAACGACAGTTTCTGGGTTAAAATTTGAAAGAAAAAAATGATAAAAGAATGTTAAGCTTTCCATACCATATAATAACTACTATTTTAAACCAATGTTGATGCTTCTTATGGATTCAGATTGGGACAACAGTAAAATATTACATTATATATTTTTATAAAGTTGAATACTTTTTAAATTATGAACCAAAAGGTTATAATGCTGGGGGGCATCTGGTTAGCTCTGTTGGTTAGAATGCTCTTAACAACAAAGTCGCGGGTTCTATCTCAACATGGGCCACTGTAAGCTGTGCCCTCCACAACTAGATTGAAACAACTACTTGCCTTGGAGCTGATGGGTCCTGGAAAAACACACTTAAGTAAATAAAAGTTTTAAAAAAAAGTTATAGTTTTTACACACCATTATGACTCCTGAATCAAGTTTCTCCCTCAGTAAAACTGATGTTTTTAAATAACCATTAATGATTGAGAAAACTTGTTTTGTACATATTTTGGTTGGAACATTGTATAGCAACATATTATTTCTACCTCTAAAAATTTCAAGTTAAAACGCATACAAATGAATTTTAAATTAGATACAAATCATTATGGATTCTCTGATATTTGAGAAAAATGTTTTTCACTCATGAGACTTTTGAAGAAACGATATTTACTCCAACATCTATTTCTTAGAGATGAAAACACATGGGAAAGCTAGCTGACATAATTAGCAGATAGTTGATGATAAAGCAATTAAATAAAAGGTCATTTGCTTTATCTCTGAACAAAAAAATTATTATCCCTGTTAATCTATTAGCTGGAATAATTTGTTTTATAAATGTTTCTGTTCATGCTGAAAATCAGTAACTCTCATAATGAAATGCCCTGGTTGAACCTCATATACACAAATTGTAACACCTAGTGCTATGGTTGCACTTTAAACTGATATGTTGTCACTTCAAATTACATTGCATTGGCATCTGTGGTTATTTAGTATTACAAGTTAATTTGGATGACTTCCAGAACAAATAAACAAGTGCAAAACTGTCTCAATGCATTTATTTTGCTTGAATGATTGAAGGACTTTTTTGTGTGCATGGCTTTAACGTTCCAGAATAATTTTATCTAACAGCAGAAGGTGGCTGTAACAGCAGAAGACTTCCAAACTGTTCTTTTATTGTAAATTATATGAAATCTACGTGAAAAAAATGATATTTAATTTTAATTACAATAATAACAAATAGAAAATGACTAAAGGATCTTACAAAAAAGTTACATGCATAACATAATGAAAATAATAACAGTAAAATATAAATGGCAATATTGATAGAAAAACAGAATAAATAAAAAGTAAGAATTTTGAACTACTTGATAAATTAAAGAAATCATGGTTGATGAGCAGGAGTAAGAACTATTCAAAAATACTGCACACAAAAAAAAGTGTAATCCTAAAACAATAATTTTATTTTTGTAATCTAAACAATGATATTTCCTATGAGAATTTACCAATTCAATGCCATGTAAGGAATCACAAGCAGAATAAATATATATCTATTATATCTATAAGCACATCTATGTTCTTAGTCTCTCACTATAACCTATTAAAATAACAGTCACCCCTGCTTATACATTTAAGTCTTAAAGTTGTGCCTGCAGCCATGTAACATGAAAGCTGCAATATATGCGGTGTGAAAAAACAATATGATGAATGTTTAAATAAAAAAATATATATTACAGCAAAAGACACATTGCCATTAATCCCCCTCAAAATACTCCCCCCTCATGACAAACATACTTATCCCATCATTCCTGCCATTTTCCTAAGCAGTTCTGGAAGTCCTCTTTCCTGAGTGTTTTTAGTTGTGCTGCCATGGCTGCCTAAATGTCCTGAGTAACTTTGACTTTGGGGAAGAGCCAGAAGTCACACTGTGACAGATCTGGTAAATAAGGTGGATGAAGACACACCGTAATGTTTTTATCTGACAAAAATTGTTGTATACCAAACGTGATGTATGACACAGAGTGTTGTCATGATGGAAGATGATTTATAGCACACTTTAAAACACACCTTCTCTCAACTGGAGCTCATACCTGACTGACTGAACCAAACAAGTTGAAACTTGTCACGCACTGTTACTAAGGTTCAGTGTGCCACTTCCTATATTGAAGATCACTGCCTTTCTGTTGGATGGCACTCAGTAGCAGCATTCACCGTACTTTGCAATAGCAAAAGAAAGGCTCCATATCACATATCACTTCTGATACGGCAATTTCTGTCAAATAAAAACATGACGGGTGTGTCCTCATCCATCTTATTTACCGGATCTGGTACCATGCAACTTCTGGCTTTTCCCCAAAGTCAAAATGGCCATGAAAGGTAAACATTTTGAATCAATTCAGGACACCTAGGCAGCCATGACAATGCAACTAAAGACACTCACGAAAGAGGACTTCCAGAACTGCAAAATGTTGGGATAAGTGTGTTCAAAGTGAGGGGGAGTATTTTGAGGGGGATTAATGGCAATGTGTCTTTTACTGCATTCACTGTATTTGTTGACTGTACCTCATACAGTTGCTTGTTCCTGGGGCACTTTTTTCTCCATCTGCATATTCACTCAGGGAAATATAATCAAGTCCCCATGCTTTAATCTACATTCATGAAATTACATGTCCTGACATGATCCTCCAACAAACATATCAAAACTCCTATGTTTAAAAATTGTAATGGTTATTTTTTTTTATGTGAATTTGGCTAAACTATGGTTCTCAGTTGTCTAATCAAGTCAAACACCATTCTAGATATGGCTTTGAAGGTACTTTTTAGATGTGATTAACATTTAAATCAATAGACTTTGAGTGGAAAAGATTACCCTCCAAGATGAATGTATGAGCCACATTTAATGAGTTGAAGGCCTTAAGAGCAAAGACAGACTGAGGTTTTCAAAAAAAAAAAAAAAAAAAAAAGCATTCTGCCTTTGTAACATAAAGACTAACTATTTCCAGGCTATAGATTTCAAACTCAAGACGCAGCATCAACTCCTATGAATTTCAGGTTTGCTGACCTGGTCAACAAATTTTCAATGAGTCAGCCCCCACCTAATTCCTCAAACTCTCTCTCTCACTCTCTCTTTCTTTCTCTGTCTCTCACATATATATCAAGGTAAACATTCACAAGCAATACCTAAGAGATCCTGGAGATTTCCCAATATAGATGGAGATAGAGAGAGACCTAGAGATAGATCTCTCTCTATCTCGATCTCTATCTATACACAAAGGGTGCCAAAAAAAAAGTATATACATTTTAAGAAAGGAAAAAAACTGTATTAAAATTGTAATACTCAATATATAGCAATATCAAAAAACGAATACAAGTCATGTTTGACTTCTGCAGTTATAAGAGGTGCTCAAAGTGGTTACCATCAGCATAATTTTAATACAGTTTTTTTTCCTTTCTTAAAATGTGTATACATTTTTTTTGGCACCCTATCTCTATATATACATACAAAATAAACTTTTACTTCAGGTATATATTTTGACTGTTTTCCAACAAATAGATGAAATTAAAACATCCATAGAAAAACAGAGAAGTAGACAAGGAAGTGATAGTTGAAATATTTAACAACCAATATTACAAAAGTGTCAATAAATCAGAAAGCACCTTGGATTTATAGAAAGATAAATGAAATAATAAAATCCACTAGTTGTTATTAATTTTGCTTTAAACCTTTAATGAAATTGAATTCATAATAAAAGCTATTTCAGAAAGACACTATCAGACCACCTGAATAACCTCCAAAGGCTGGCTGGCCCCCAGGCTGGGAAGGGCAAGTATCTCTTATAAAGGCTTGCCCTCAAGCACAATGAGAAGCCTGTGGAGCCCAGAGGCCTTTGAAGGGCCCCTCTGTACTCCCTTGGCATTGGGCTTCTGCCTGAACCTCTCCCTGCCACCACTCGGCACCACCCTGGAGCCCTATCCCATGCCATGGACCAAATTGAAACAATAAAGCTTTTTGCAGAAGAAAAAAAAAGAAGAAACTATCAAACTCAGATTTTCACAGTTCTCACAAATTTTCATTGAACACTTTCATTCAAACATGAAGCAAGTTTCTGAAAAGTATAAAAAAGATACTTCTTTTTCCCCATTATTAAAAGAAAAATTATAGATCATTCATAAATTTGTGTTTAATTATTCTAAAAAAAGTTTACAAATAAATCCATAAATGTTTAAAAATTATGATACATGTTGGTTAAGTGATTTCATCTCAGGAATCCAAGAATCTCTGATATTAGAAAATCAATTAATTTAATTAACTAAATTAGCAGGATTAAGTAGAAAAATCCAGAGGTGTATTCTATAATCCTTTCAATATAAGAAAGGCAGGGATTTCTGTCTTTGTTTTGTTTAAATGATGTATCTTTATTTAGAAGTGTGCCTTGCAAATACCAGGTTCTCAATAACATTTGCAAAATGAATAGCTGCAGAAAAACAATACATGAAACCAAACATCCACTCATTATTTAATTATTAATTAATTAAACTTTTATCAAAGAAGGAATAACATGGAAGTTCTATAATGAGTCGAAGAGTATACTTTTAAAAAATGAACAACTATATACATAGCATTGTGTTTAATGTTGAAATATTGAAAATGGTATCTGTAAAACAGATGAATATAAAATCAGCATAATAATTTTTATTAATAAGTGAGCAAACATAAATATAACTTAATAAAGATTTGTTTTACAATGGTATAAAACTGCAGTGTCCAGGAATAAATGGCAAATCTAAATTATTTGATACTCTATAAATAAAATTATAAGACTATTGAAAGACATTAAACAGTCCTAAGTCAATGAAGTCTGTATTTTCTTCTTTGATTGTAACTATTAATATCACAAAGATATCTATTTTTCAGTATTTTATTTTTTAATTTAATGAAATTCCACTCAAAACTAACATCATATTTTGAGAATTTTCACAAGCTGATTTTAAAACTTAGATGGAAGGCACATAGTCCCCAAATTATAAGATATTTTGAAGAAAAACAATCTGGGCAATATACTTTCCTACATTAATAAGTATAAAGTTACATGAATTAAGGTAATGCAGTATTTGATCAAGAATAGACCACTATATGCATAAAATAGACCCGTGCCCATATCAAACTTCAGTATTGCAGAGGTGCCCTATCACCTCACTGGTAAAATGGAGGACTATTCAGCAATGTAAATAGAAAAAAATGACTATCACTTTGCATTTAAAAAAATAAATAAATAAGTAAAACAAAGAAAATAAATCGATCGGATCCCCAAATCATCGTAAGCAAAAATTTAACTCTAGATGAATTAAGAAACTAAATGTCTAAACTTCCCAGCTTATTAGTGAAGAAAAATCATCTACCTGATTAAAATAATGGATAAGAAACATCAACAAACAATTCCCAAAAACATGAACCATGTATGGCCAGAAAATAAATGGTGAGATGTTCAACATCATTAATGATTAAGGGAATGCCAATCAAAAGTTCAATCACATGTCCTCTTATGTACATTCAGTTGGCAATAATTGTAAGGCTTACCAGTGTCAAGTGTCGGGGAGGATGTAAAACTGCAGGATCTCCTAGGTATTGCTTGTGAATGTTTAACTTGATACAACTGACTGGAAAACATTTTCACATTGGAAAATACTTTTCCATAACAATTATGCTCTTCCAAATTTTTCAGGCCAAAATCTTTGGAATCCACCTGACGCCTCTCTTTCTCCCAAGGCTATGGTGTGACCAACCACCTGGTTTTCCTGATTGGAGCTTTCTCATGAAGTTATGCTTCCTGTGCTATAACTGGAAAAAAAAATCCAAGGCAAATCTGGTTTGGATAACCTAACTCACATCTCACACCCAATCTTTTGTCAAATCCAGTTTGTTTCAACATCAAAATATGTTCAGATCTTCTGCTTAATGCTATCCCTACCATTACCTTCCTGCTTCAGGCTCCCAATGTCTGTTACCTTTTTAAGATAAAAATCAGACTCTGAAGGCAAACATTAATTTGAAGTACATTTTCTCCCATTACTATTATGTCTCCTAGTACTGATTAAGGGACAAATGTAGACTCGAGTTTGTACGTACTGACGGGGCTCTCATCAGACACCCCAAAATATGCCACATTTGAATTAAAGTTACTTAAGAAACATGTTCAAAAAGAACACCGTGCTTGTCCTTTGTTCTCCCTGAAAGCGGTTAATAAATCTCCTCTGTGAAAGGTGCCTTCCCTGCAGTAGGGAGGTAGGAAGATGTCCTTATCACCAGAGATAGGGAATTCAGGGCACAGAGGCCTGTGTTAACAAACTGCTTACATTCTTCACTAATTAAGCCCCTAAGTTTCTTTGTCTTGTCATTTTCTCATGAACTGATGGTTCCGTTGTCTAAAATGTATAAAAGTTGCCTGCTTTGGTCGTATCTTTAGTTCCCCTCTCTATGAGACCTCTGTATGTATGATGACATTAAACTTGATTTTTCTCTTGGTACTTTGTCTCATGTCAATTAAATTCTGAGATCATCCAGAAAAACCTAGAACGGTACAAGAAAAAAAAAATTCTCCCCTTGACAGTTGGCATAGCCAGAATATTAACTTCCCTGGCTGGACACTACTTGCCTGAGGCTGCTGCAGCTGGGAGACCCTGGGATCTCTGACAAGTGCTGGCAGAAGGTGAGAACCATGTTAGTCTTCCAGGTCTCTACCTGCAGGGTCCAATGCAAATGAGAGCAGTGAGAGCCCTTTTCTCTCTTCCTAAATTTAGATCAGCCAGAGAAAATATTTGTGGAACTTCTTCCTTAGTGACTAGTGACGCTGGTAAATTTCGTAAATGAGTATTTTTGGTTTTTATTGATCTTTTCCTCCCAAAGATGGTGTCAATGTAATAAATATCCAAATCTGTAGAGAATTTGTATAAGAATGTATTTAAGCCAAACTGATGACAATTGCTGGAAAGCAAGATGTCAACTGCACTGGAGAATGACAGTTTTGCAGTTTCTTTTAGACTTCTGGAATTAATGAGGGAATGTAAGCAAGGTTGTATGAAGGTGGGAGTGAGGCATGTTAGTTAGTATGATTGCTAGGTAGGCAGGAGGGTCTCTGGTGGAATAAATAAAAAAGCAGCCATATCCTGAAACTCCAGGTCCTGGAAAGTCTCCTTCACTCCAGGAAAGATATGAGAATGCGCCTTGAGGTTAATAAATTACCTCAAATCCCTTCTGGCCAGACAAAGGACCAGATCTGATAGATAGGAATGGGTTAGTTCCTTAAACCCTTCAGGATGGGCAAACAGGACAAACCCGATAGATGAATTCACTTAGAAGTTTCCAGCCCCATTCCCCAAACAGGCAAGGGAA
Organism: Rhinolophus ferrumequinum; assembly: GCF_004115265.2. Taxonomy (NCBI): domain Eukaryota; kingdom Metazoa; phylum Chordata; class Mammalia; order Chiroptera; family Rhinolophidae; genus Rhinolophus; species Rhinolophus ferrumequinum. The sequence goes on from NC_046287.1 coordinate 35,397,115, forward strand.
GGTATAAAAGAGCTTTTGCCTCAGTCACTGGGCACCCCCATTTAGGACCCTCTCCCGCTTGGGAGCTGCCTCTAATAAACTATCTTCCTTTACAACTTTTTGCCTCTCCCTGGTCAGTGTTTCCACACTTCGGCTTCATGAAACACGATCCCGGCCCACACCCAGAAACTGCTAGCAGATCCAACATCATTTACATCATTTGGGGACTCAGAAAAATATTCCTACTTCATTTGGGGACTCTACCGTATGGAATTGAAGGAGAGGTCAATATGATCTGTGCCTTTCTACTTGCCCACCCTGTGGGACTTCATCATGTTTTGTCTCATTTTTCTATCATACAAACAGTAGGCCTCCATCAGCCATTTAAATGAGAAAAGTGCGGCTGCTACTTTCAAGACTCAGAGGGCAGCTCTTGCAGAAGGGCTCTGGTTGATCCCCTCTGGCACTGAGCTGGAGGAATGTTGGCCACAGTCCAACAGCCAGAGGGAGGGGCTGCAAGAGCAGTTTCTCCAGAGCCCCACCCACCAGGCCACCTCAGCCACCGCCAGGCAAAGCTTTTAAGGAGGAACCACATATTCCGGACTCCCTTTTCCTTAAGGAAGCAGCCCTATCCGAAGCCTTTTGGGGCTTCGGACATCTCTTTTTGTCCCCCCTCACATATTGGGCTTCAGGCCTCCTTCCCCTCCCTCTTGCCTAGGCCGCATGCCTTCCCTACAAGCTTTAAGTATATGCTCCCTCCTAAACATCTTTATTTAAAAGGCCATTATTATATTAATCGACCCTCAATTTTTGTGATGCCCAGAGTTGGGAATACGCTGCTTTACCTTAAGGCACCTCATTATTAGGCACAGCCTTTATTGGCCTGTGGGCCAGTGTCAGACATTCAGGCGGGGACAGGGTAGGCGCCCACCTGGAGACACAGGCCAGGCCACCCAGGTTAGCGTGAATAATCCTGGTGTGCCACGTCTCCCCACGCGCCTCAGAACTGGTCACGCGGTGTCCGTGGCCTACTCGTCTAGGGGACGCCCTAGAGCAAGTTGTGGGAGATGAACTGCGAAGGGACGCCTTTCTGTTCTTCCTGACTTTCAGCCGGGCAATCAGCCCTCACGCGCCTTCACCCCCCTGAATTGCCTCTTGAAACACTGGGACAAATCTGACCCTCAGACTTTGAAGAAGCGGCGCTTGGTTTTCTTTTATTCAGAGGTTTGACGTAAGTACTCGTTGGAAGATGGGGAGACTTGGCCTTCTGAGGGAAGTATTAATTACAAGACTATCATGCAGCTAGACCTGTTTTGCAGACAGGAGGGCAAATAGAAGTTCCATGTGTTCAGGCTTTTTTTGCCGAGGGACAATCCAGATCTTGGTAAAAAATGTAGACTTGACCTGCTCTTTTGGCCGTGATCTCTTGCCTCTCCCCTCCTAAGGAGACTCCTTCTGAGGGGACTCCTTCTAAGGGGACTCCTTAGGGATACTCCTTCTAAGGAGATTCTCCCTGGGGAGACCCCTCATAAAGGGACTCCTCCAAGGAACCTCCAGTGGGATCTTCCTCTCCTGAGGATGTCCCTTCAATAAACACCTATAAACAGAATGCCTGAGGCTGATGTAACTGTAGGAAAAAAGTGGCACTTTTAAAAACCAAGCAGCTAATTCTCAAGCCAGACCTCTTACTCCACTGCTCTAATTCTAAGTCCTGCAGGGACCACTCACAGTTGGATTCTTTATAAGGGAAATTGCCTTTAGATTGGAGTCCCAGAGTAGTAACATTCTAAGTAAGCCTACTTTTAAAGTCATGTTATCTCTCTTACAGAATTTGTCAAGAAAATAGCTTAGATTAAATATCTAGGTATTTCAAAATAACAAAATTCTAAGGTGTCAATTATTAGGTAGGTCTAAATTCATCTATTTCTAGCTTCTTTGTCACGGGAATCTTAAGAGAAAAATTAAGATCTGTTAATAAATATATCTTATATTTTATTACAAAAGTGCACACTTTTAAAGGTTGCCAAATATTTTCCTGGATTTGCCAGTGGAAGTGTTAATTGCTTACTTTGGATTGTCAGTAAAAATTAAGGTTCTAAATGGTTATGGATTCTAACATGGAAGAAAATGGTGTGTGTTTTCAAGGAAGGTATAAGGTATGGAAATCCATGTTTGCAGGTACTGAAAGAAAACAGTTTGGGTAAAGGGGGTGGGGGGTGGGAGATGAGGGTAAGGGGGATCAAATATATGGTGATGGAAGGAGAACTGATTCCGGGTGGTGAACACACAATGGGATTTATAGATGATGTAACACAGAATTGTACACCTGAAATCTATGTAATTTTACTAACAATTGTCACCCCAATAAATTTTAAAAAAAAAAGAAACAAAATATCACATTAAATGAATGCTATACTCCAAAAAAAATTAAAAAAAAGAAAGAAAACCGTTTGTCCTAAAGATGGTTATTTCTGAATGAGTGAAAAGTGACAAACTAAGAGGGACTGGGAAAGTTGTAGAAGGTTTGTGAGAAGTTTTGAGAGTTTTATATATGGTTAAGCTAAATACAATTAACTAAGTAAATTTAAATCTCAAAAGTAAGCTGGTACAAAATAAACGCTAAGTTTTCTCTCTCTACTAAGATAAAGTTTATTAGTCTATTGGTCTGCTACTGACATTATATTGTAGAACTGCTAGAGTTCATGTGCCTTCTTTGGTATCAGCTATAGGCCAATATAAGGAAGCTTCGCCTAATATTTTCCCCTAACTGGCAGAGAATTCTAATGGTTCTGACCTACTGTTACACCCTGTTTAAGAGGCTCAGATCCTAGAGAAGGCCAGGAATTTGTTTAAATGTCTTTAACAACCAAGACAGGAAAACGAGGAATAAAGGAACAGTGAGACCAGAGGATGAGGCCAGACTTTTGGCCACAGTTATAGACAACCCAGGGCTGAAGCCACCTCAAGGCACCCCAAAATCCCCAGAGAGAAAATCCAGATAAAGGAGCTTGCTTTGGATATGCAAGCCCAGACCACTGGAATAAGGGGTGTCCTAGTCCTCCAAAACAGCCGTGCCGCATGTACAGACTAAAGGGCCCTAGAGGAGGGAGGACCCCTTGTTCTGAAGGGAGCAGGGATCAACTCCTTAAAAATGACTCTCATCACTGTTGGGCCTGAAGCTCCCGGCAGCTCCCAAGCTATTCTCATCACAGGGGGTAAAACTTCGGGTGACCCTGACAAAGCAGGTAAGCCTATTAATTTCCCAATTGATATAGAAGCCATTTATTCTGTCTCAACTGCTCACTCTGGAGGTTTTTCCTCTGAAAACTGCTTGGTTGTAACGATAAAAATAGCCCCCAGATTTGGGCTCATTTTACTCAGCCTATTTCTTATCATTGGTCTATACCTTAAAGAAAATGTAAAATAAACAACTTAAAAAGGACTCTGGAACTATTTAATAAGGAACTAGACCTCGTAGCACCCGGCTGGCCAGCTTGCCTCCTGGCCATAACTACAGCTGCTTCCTGGTTCCTAAAGCCACCAAACTCACAGTGCAGCAAGACTTAACTGTTTCCGCCTCACAACACATTTGCGGACTTTTAAATGCTAATAAGAGTCACTGGCTCATTGATAGCCACCTCCTGAGGTATCAGGCCCTCTTGTTAGAAGGACCTGTAATCCAAATACAGACCCACTCTAACCCTTAATCCTACCACATTCCTCCCAAAGATGGAGGAAGAATTAACTGCCAATAAGTTTTAATACAAACCTACACTGTTAGAACAGATTTACAAAAAACACCCCTAGACAACCCAGATTGGACTCTTTTCACTAATGAGAGATCTTTTATAAAAAAAAAATTACATACAAAAGGCTGGATATGCTGTAGTTACTCTATATAATATCTTAGAAAATACAAGCCTTCCCTCTGGGGCCACCACTCAACTAGCTAAGCTAATAGCTCTCACCTAAATACTAGAACTGAGTAAAGAAAAAAGAGCCGTAACTCAGGCTAATCAATGTGTTGGTTTCACTGGCTGCTCCAACCAGTGCTTTAATCTACCTCACAGGCTACCCATGCCATGAGACAAGAGTTAGGACGGGTCAGAAAAACAGTTCTCAAAAACAGAGCTGCCATAGATTATCTACTTCTCAAACACAATCAAGGATGTAAAAAGTTTAAAGGGTTATGCTGTTTCAATCTCTGATAATTTGCAGTTAATTAAAGACAAAGTTCAACAAATTCATAATATAGTTTCCAACATTAAACTAAAAACAAGATTCTTTGGCCTAGATTTTTCGTTTCTTACTTCCTAGCTTCCCAGTTTAGCGGGACTTAAGGAAATTTTTCTTGTTTTTCTTTTATCCATTATTATAGTATTACCTCATGCCGTTGCCTAAAATGCGTCTCAGCTGACAGACTACCCACTGGTTGGCTACGATGGCCTACAAGACAACATCCTCATCTGGACTTGTTCATCTACTGGGCACCCTAAGATAGACCTCTGGACAAGCCCTAGCTGCTGGTCTCTCCCTAGTACTCCATTCCTCAGCCTGAAGTAGTTAGAGCGGTTGTTGCCCCTACTGCCTAACAGCAGTTATGGTTTCGTCTTCAGATAGGGGATTGAGACAGGTTAGATAGTATGATTGCTAGGTAGACTGGGGGTCCCTGGTGGAATAAACAAAAAAGCAGCCATATCCTGAAACTCCAGGTTCTGGAATGTCTCCTTCACTCCAGAAGAAAGATATGAGAATGCGCCTTGAGGTTAATAAATTACCTCAAATCCCTTCTGGCCGGACAAAGGACCAGATCTGATAGATAGGAATGGGTTAGTTCCTTAAACCCTTCAGGATGGGCAAATAGGACAAACCCGATAGATGAATTCACTTAGAAGGTTCCAGCCCCATTCCCCAAACAGGCAAGGGAAGGTATAAAAGAGCTTTTGCCTCAGTCACTGGGCACCCCCATTTAGGACCCTCTCCCGCTTGGGAGCTGCCTCTAATAAACTATCTTCCTTTACAACTTTTTGCTTCTCCCTGGTCAGTGTTTCCATTCTTCGACTTCACGAGACACGATCCCGGCCTACACCCAAAAAACTGCTAGCAAATCCAATATAATTTACATCATTTGGGGACTCACAGAAAACTATTTCTACTTCAAAAGAAAGCAAAGGACAAAATAGTTAACAAGATTATGTGCTCCCTTGAGGGTGGTTACTTTTCCAGGGGTCTGGAAAAGAGGATTACTTCTGGCATTTCAAAGGTGTGTTAACCTAGATGCACAAGAACATGGACAGGGCTAGCTTACGCATTTTAATAAAGAAGTTACTACTTAATAAAGAAGTTATGACCTCAGTCAGTAATTTATGATCATCTACAGGAATTTACGAGCATCTATGAAGCTACTTTTCATAGAACCCCATTTCCATCCATAATAGTCACTGTTTTTTTCTTTCTGAAGTATGTTACATACTTCATCTTGTTCTGCCATGTTTCCCCCCAAAAAAGACCTAGCGGACCATCAGCTCTAATGCGTCTTTGGGAGCAAAAATTAACATAAGACCTGGTCTTATTTTACTATAATATGAGACCAGGAATAATATAATGTAATATAATATAAGCTCAGGTATAATAATATAATATAATACCAGGTCTTATATTAACTTTTTCTCCAAAAGACGCATTAGATGGTCTAGCTAAGTCTTATTTTCGGGAAAACCTGGTTGTCTTGAGAGCTTGGCTCTGTGACCAGTAAAGTATTCTCTCTGGTCTCTGCCATCTTGAAGGTGCACTTACTGGGGTGTATCTGCTGGCCAAATAGACTGGGGTTCTGAGACACAAAGTCACAATCTGAACTCTTTATATGTAACCATGTCACCTCTCAGGGGAATGTGTCACAAGGGGGTCACAGTTTATAGGAGGACTTTGTTGTCTCAATGCTTGTTGCTTTGTTAGTGCTGGAAAAATCCCGTTTTAGTAGTGCCCTCTCAGTGTCATGGATCGGTAGTGAGATAGAAAAATTATAGGCAGTCAGGAAAATAGCTAGGGTAGATAAGATTAAGGAGGAAAGCATAACAAAGCCAGAGGAAATAACTTTATTCAAGCTGCAGGACTGTCAGAGCAAAGCCTAGGCATAGAGGGGAAGGAACATTTAGCTTGTAACAAAGACATTCAAGCTGAAAAGCCTGCTGAAACTCTCAGCCCAGGTACAGTGAAAGAAGACAATCAGCTTGCAGAGCCCGCTAAAATTGACTGTCCAGGTACAGGGAAGAGGGCCAATCAGCTTGTAGTTAACAATTTCAAACTGCAGAGAACATGTGCAGTCTGAAGAGATAAGGTAATAGCCCCCTGTTAATCACAGGTGTCAATCAAGTGGTCCCACACCTGGAGAGGTACAGCCCATCTCAGATAAAACCCCCAAGCTCCTGCAAGCCATGCCTTTTTGAGCCTAGCCTTTGCTTGGGACCTGCTCCAAACCCTTTGGAGTATACTTTCTCTTCTAATAATGGCCTTCAGCCACTGCTTTCTGCTCGGGCTTAGTTTTTTGAAGTGTACTTTTTCTTCTAATAAACTGTTCTTTCACTACTTTACCTCGGTATCTTGTTTAATTCTTTGCCCGAGATGCCAAGAACCTGGACACTGCGTCAAGGTGGGCCCACTCTCCGGTAACATATTTCATCCAGGAGCAGCCTGCTGCTTCTGCTGCCTGGCTCCTCCTCACCCCCTCCCCCGCCCCCCAGCTTGGTACTGCGGTAGCAGCCGAGGGGAGGGGCCGCAAGAGCTAGCTTACACTTGTAGGAGCCATTCTCTTGGGCCTGTTCTCTTATGCTTTTGCAATAAGCTGCTTCTGCCTAAATCTCGCTTGCCTCTCTGGATTCTCCGTTTCCATTCTTAGGTAACGGCGGGATCCCATTACTGGGAAAATACATCAGGATCCTAATTCAGTAGGCCTATGACTGGAGGTGCCTCAAGTTCTTGTATGAGACTTCAGACGCTATTTTTACTACACCATTCTTATTGCCTGTGCAACAAAAGCCTTTGCTTTCTTAGGCTAACATTAGGAGTAAACTTTCTGGATGTGGTTGGGGATGCATATTTTCCAGTCTCCTGGGAGTCATAAAAAGGTTTGAATTGTTATTGAGATTAATAGGTCCTACTCATCCATGTCCGGATTATGGATCTTTTAAATTGGAAGTTTTTCCTAAAGAATTATTAGTACTTATAGAAAGACCAAATTTAAAAAGGATACAAAGAATATAACAGCTAGTCTTAGAAATCTTACCAAGACGAAAGAACAAAAATGAAACTTAAAACAAAAATCCAATATAAATCCTTCTTAAAAAGTGTCCCCAGGCCTTTCTAAAAATAATCAGGAAATGGATTAGCTGGAGGCCAATATTCAAGGTCTAATAGAAGCAACTGTCTTTGTCTTACAAATCTCTACAAACCAGAAATACAAGTCTAGAAGCATCCCAAAACATCACCTATTCTTTTCAAAATGCTTATAAATATTTTAGAAGACTAGGATAATAGAAATAATATTGTCCTGAACTTAACAAAAAGAAGGACATTTTTAATAGTAAAATTTACCCCAAAATTCTGAGGAAAAAAACCTGCATTCCTTCTAAGTCCCTTGAAGATATAAATCTTATCATGTCTTTGAAATGCAAATACAGCCCACACTCACCTGAGACTAAAGGGGAAAAAAGGACTCTTTTAACATACAAAATGCAACAAGGGCTCTCTTGCCCAAACTCTAGACTACAGCCTCCTTAAAATTATTTCCAGGGAGAAATACAAATCTTAAAAGTCTTCTGCAGAAATAGTAAAGAATTTTAGCTATCTTAGCAGGCAAACTTAGTTTATTCTATGAAAAAATTTGGACCCAACTGTTTTTTTTTTTTCCACCATAAACTATGAGTTTTGTACTATTGTACCCATTTCTTGACTAAAAATTTTCAGAATAAAAGCTAAAAATTCCCTGCAGCTGTATATATATATATATATATATATATATATATATATATATATATGTATATTTTTTCTACCTCCTTATGGTATTCCTAAAAGTAATTTGTAACAGAGCTCTAAATTGGCTAAAATAAATAAATAAATAAAAAAGCACTTCCATAAATTTAGTATTAATAACTTTCAGAAATATAGTAGAACATAACCCAAATGCTTTTCAGGTTTTCATGATCTGGGGAAAGTATTCAGTATTAAAGCTAATTTAAGTAGTTGGTTTAATAAAAACATATATATCTTCAGAGTTAGGAGTTTTCAAAATAATGCAGATAAACAGCTTTTATTCTAACTGGGATTATTAGTCAAATGAGTTCATGTTAGCTCTGTTGCAAAATTTGTCAGCCAAATCAATACATAACTTAAGATGATGACTGATGTTATCTAATTTCTAATGAAGTTTTTTGTAAGCACTCTAAACATGGTTATTCAGAACAAAAAGTTTTCAGGCGACCTTAACAGTAATTACGTGTTATGGTATGTGTATGTACAAATAGCTTCCTTTTGTTTACTAGAAACCTTAAAGTTTTATTAAGATGATACAAATAATGAGTTAAGTTTATTTAATGAGTTGAGATCATTACCAAATAAAACAAAAAATTAGAACACTGATTACTGAACATAAGTGTATCCATTTTCACTTCTTTCTACAAAAAAATTAAAGATATTTGGGTCTATTAGTAAACATATTTTATACCATGCTGACAAATAGTCTATGAAAATTCATGTTTCTAGAAAATATAAAAAGTAGTTATAAATTATAAGGTTTAAGAATTCTAATTAACATATTAAATTAAAATGACTAGAAATAATAAGGGAAACATCTTATTTTTGCAAGGAGCAGAAGATGTGTATTTTTGTTAAAAGGAGGTACGTTGAATGGAGATGCATTTTTATGGAGGGGAAAAAAAAAAAAAAGATGTAGAAGTGAGATAGAAAAATTATAGGGAGTCAGGAAAATGGCCAAGGTAGAGGGGATTAAGGAGACCATAACAAAGCCAGAGACCATAACAAAAGGCGGAGAACATAACAAAACATTAATAGCTAGCTAATAGATTCAAGCTGCAAGACCAGCCCGCCAAAACTCAGGTGTAGGGGGAGGAGGACCATTCAGCTTATAGTTAACAATTTCAAATTTCAGAGAATAATTGCATTCTGAAGAGATAAGGTAACAGCCTCCTGTCAATCACAGGTGTCAATCAAGTAGTCCCAAGCCTGGAGAGGAACAGCCCATCCCAGATAAAACCCCCAGGCCCCTGCGAGCTTTGCCTTTGCTCTGGGCCTGCTCCAAACCCGCTGAAATACACTTTCTCTTCTAATAAAGGCCTTGAGCCGCTGCTTTCTGCTCGGGCCCACTTTTAGCTCTTCGAAGTGTATTTTTTCTTCTAATAAACTGCCTTTACACAAGCAAGCCAGCCAGGAATAGCTGCCCAGACATCAGGATCCTAATTCAGCTGAGGGCGCGTCTGGGACAAAAGGAGAGGTAAGCGCGCTTCCCGCTTCTGTTGCCGCTTGTGCTGCCCTTTGCCTGGCTTCAGGCTTCCCTTTTAAGACTCCCTCTCTCAAAAAATCGGGCCTCCATCAGCCATTTAAATGCGGTTAGCGTGGCTGCCGACATACAAGCCTCGGAGGCCAGGTCTTCCAGAAACGGAGGAGGTTGATTCCCCAATCCACATCGGGAATTTCGGCCGCCTGCCACCTGGCGCGTCTCTTTTTGCAAAGGATGACGTCCTCAGCACACGACTGGCGGCATTGACCATGGAGGCAATTTTGGGGCCCTCGCCGTGGCAACTCTGCGGTGGGTCCCAAGAATCTCCGCGACCCTGAGCCAGTCCAACCGCCACTAGTGGGTGCCTTGGATTGACCCTTCCAACACTATGGCTCTCTTTCTAGCCTTTCCTATCCTCAGCACCTGTGAGATGTTGGTCCGTGGTCTTTCCCGTTTGACTTCTCATCAACCAAGATCTCCTCTGCAACACTTACAGTAAGAAAATAGAACTTTGCCTTTACTGCACTTCCTTAGCCACCACAGATCACCTCTTTAGGCACCTGGCAGAATTCCTTATAACTCCTCATAGTTCTCAAAAGCCGATGGCATTGCTCTGAGTTCCTCATCCACCACTTCTGTTGTTTTGTTCCCTGATCCACTCCCGCCATTACACTAGCTCTTGTCTAGCGGTCCACGAACATCAAGGCCTCCATCCCTAAGGGCCCGAATATTTCCCCGCTTTTCTCTCATTTACCTCTGTTTCTGCAGGGGCATCAGAATCACATCCCTTATTCCCGATTCCATATACCTTAAGGAATACTTCTCTGAGGCCTTCTGGAGGATTGACAATCTTTTCCTTAGCCCCCATAAGGACTGGGATTCCTTAGAATTCCTATCCCTCAGGCAGGTTCCCTCCCTCCAGGTTTTGGTCATTTACTCCCTCATCTCTGCTCTTTTCAAATGGAGTCACTTCTGCATAGCCTGCACCATCAATTTCCAGGATGCTCAAATGGCTCGTTGTTGGCCACACGTTATGCAGGTTCCCTATCACAGGGGTAGGCAGCAGGCGGGCACTCGGGGTCCAGTCCAGGTGGCCCAGGTACGCATGACTAATCCTGGCCACCGCTGACCCCCAGTCTAACTCCTGGGCACACAGAGAGCTAGACCATAGACAGCATAGCGGGAGAAAAGAGTGATGAAGATGAAGGGACTCCTTTTCCTCTTCTCCCTCACAGCGTGGGCAATTCGTCCTCAACCGCCTACACCCCTCTGAAATTCAACCTGAAACATTGGGATAAATTTGACCCCCAGACCCTGAAGAAACGGTGCCTGATATTCTTTTGTTCAGAAGCATGGCCACAATACAAGTTAGAAGATGGGGAAACCTGGCCTCCTGAAGGAAGTATCAACTACTTCCTTCCTCCTGAAGGAAGTATCAATAGTACAAACTATTATGCAATTAGATCTATTGGGCAGGTAGGGAGGCAAATGGTTTGATATACCCTATGTTCAGGCCTTCTTTGCTTTAAGAGATAACTCTGACCTTTATAAGACAAAGTAGACCTGGCCCTATTAGCTGTAATCTCTTGCCTACCTCTGAAGGAAAATCTTCTATCTAAAGAATAGCTGCCACCTAAGGAGACAACTCCTGAGAGGGACCCCCGTAAGGAAACTTCCCCCAAGAATAGTACACTAACGTCGGGAACTAAAACCCCTCTATCCCAGTCTCCCGACCGCCCTTCCCTCTTGCCCCCATATCCGGGACTTTCTGGCAAAAGGATCCACTACTATAGACCCAACTTGCTCCCCCTGCAGGAAATGCCAGGGGAATATACCGCCCAGTCAATGTCCAGGTTGCTTTCCCCCCCTACAAGATCTCAAATAGATAAAAGGAGACCTAGGGAAATTTTCAGATGACCAAGACACATACATAGAGACCTTGCAAAACCTAACTCAGGTCTTTGAACTTTCGTGGAAGGACACCATGCTACTTCTTAACCAGACACTTACCAGTTCTGAGAGAAAAGTGGCCTTACAAGCCACTGAGCAATTTGGGGATGATCAATTTTTAGTATACCATGATAAAAAGACCGGACCTTGTCAGGGAACCCTTCCCCACAGGGAAACAGGCAGTGCCTACCACTGATCCCCAATGGGATCCGGATACGGCCATGGGAAACTGGCAGAGGAAACACTTTCTGGCATGTGTCTTGGAGGGATTGAGAAAGACATGGGCAAAGCCCCTCAATTATTCCAAACTCTACCATGAGTCAGCAGTCAGACGAAAACCCCTCTGCTTTTCTAGAGAGACTTAGAGAAGTCCTAATCAAACACACCCCCATCAGACCAGATACTCTAGAAGGAGACATAAGGGTATGCAGAAGAAGGCATCTTTGCAACCCAAGAGACAAATTTGCAATCCAAGCTGCCCCAGACATTCACAGGAAACTACAGAAGTTAGCTATTGGGCCTGAAGACACCATAGAACAATTGCTTAAAATAGCCAATACGGTGTTCTATAATCGGGATCAGGAGGAGGCACTGGACAAAGAAAGAAAGATTAAAAAGAAAACAGATGCTTGTGGCAGCTCTTTGGGCCACTGCCCCACAGAAGACCTGGGAAAATCCTAATTGTTATCAATGCAACAGTCTGGGCACTGGAAAAGGGTCTGTCCCCAGAGGCTGGGGAAAGCACAGAGACCACTCTGGCCATGCTCCCTCTGTAAAGGAGACCACTAGAAATTGGAATGTCCTCAGAGGTCTCAACCTCCAAGGCCAGTCGCGTCCAGCTTGGCCCCCACATGAGACTGAGGGGGTCCAGGGCTTTTAACCATGGCTCCCATGTCCCAGTTGCCCTTGGCGACCCTCGAGCCCCGGGTACTCTTAGAAATAGAGGGAAAGCCTGTTGACTTTCTTCTCGATACAGGAGCCACCTTCTCTGTCCTCCTCTCTGAGCCAGGGACACTCTCAAACCACTATGTAACTATTCATGGAGTAACTGGAAGACCAGTCACCAAATACTTACAACTTCTGGGATGTTTGGGAGGTGACTTATTGTTCTCTCGTACTTTCTTGATTATGCCAGAAAGTCCCACTCCTCTGCTAGGAAGAGACCTCATGTCAAAACTAGGAACAGTAGTCCTCTTAGCCACTGGACAAATTCCCAAATGTCTCCCAGTAATAGAGACAGACATTGACCGTGAGATCTGGGCCGAGCCTAGAATAGTCGGCCGTGTCCTAACAGCTACTCTAATCTGCGTTTACATCAAGGACCCCCATACATTTCCCTGCAGGAAGTAGTACCCTTTAAAACCTGAGACTTGACAAGCATTATTCTCAATTATCAATAACCTTAAAAAGACAGGGCTCCTCAGGACATGTAACAGTTCTTGTAACACCCCCATTCTGGGAGTCTGAAAACCCAATGGAGAGTGATGATTAGTACAGGACCTCCAGGCCATTAATGAGGCTGTTGTCCCCATTCACCCTATAGTCCCAAATCCGTACAACTTTTAGCCCAGATACCTAAAGAAGCCAAATGGTTTGCTGTCTTAGACTTAAAAGATGCCTTCCTCTACATACCCTTACACCCTGATTCACAGTATCGTTTTGCCTTTTGCCTTTGAGGATCCTGAAAGCCAGACCTTGCAGCTCACTTGGACAGTTCTTCTCCAGGGATTTAGAAACAGCCCACATTTATTTCGAGAGGCTCTCTCGAAGGACCTGTCCAAATTCTCCTCTGACCAATGTACTCTGTTACAATATGTAGATGATCTTTTGTTGTGCGCTCCCCCCGGGAGCCTTATAAGCCATAAAACAACTGCCCTCCTACATTTCTAAGCTACCAGGGGTTACAAAATTTCTGAGGCTAAAGCTCAGATATGTCAAACTACAGTCAAATATTTAGGCCTAACTCTTTCAGAGGGACAGAAGGCCCTAGGGCCAGATAGTGTCCAGCCTATTTTTACATACCCCCTCCCCAGGACTCTCAGACAACTTAGAGGATTTCTAGGCATCACAGGATATTGCTGTCTATGGATTCCCAGTTATGGGGTGATAGCCAGGTCTTTGTACCAAATAATTAAAGATACGCAGGAAGCTGGGACATACCTGGTGCTCTGGAACCCGGAGGGAGAACAGGCTTTCAATCTTTTAAAGCAGGCTTTACTAACTGCCCTGGCTTTGAGCCTCCTGACTGGAGGGCCGTACAACTTATATATCAGAGATAAAAGGAATGGTGCTGGAAGTCCTAACCCAACAGAAAGGATCTTCCCAACAACTGGTAGGATATCTGAGCAAAGAGTTAGATCTAGTAGCTCGTGGGTCGCCTGCTTGTCTCAGGACAGTTGCAGTGACAGCCCTCTTCGTGCCAGAAGCCCAAAAGCTCACCCTGGGACAAGACCTCACAGTGTACACCCCACAACATATACAGGGATTACTAAACACTGAAAATAGTCACTGGCTCACAAACGCTCACCTCTTAAAACACTAGACCCTACTGCTAGACGGATCTATAACACAGATCAGGACATGCTGAACCCTCAACTCTGCCACCTTCCTACCTGAGGAGGGCATAGAACCCATGCATGATTGCCAGCAAGTATTAGCTCAGACCTATGCGGCCAGAAGAAACCTACAAGGTATACCCCTAGATAACCCAGAATGGACACTTTACTGATGAGAGCTTTTTTTTGTAGAAAACGGAGTCCGCAAAGCTGGCTATGCTATAGGCAACCTGCATAAGATCATAGAAAGTAAAGTGCTGCCCCCTGGGACCAGAGCTCAGCTTGCTGAACTTACTGCCCTCACCCAAGCCTCATAGTTAGACAACGATAAAAAAAAAAAAAAAAAAACTAATATATATACTGATTCCAAATATGCCTTTTTAGTTTTACAGTACATGCCCATGGGATGTCTGGAATGAAAGAGATTTCTTTTTTTTTTTTTTTTAATTTTTTGGGGTTACAATTGTTAGTAAAATTACATAGATTTCAGGTGTACAATTATGCATTACATCATCTATAAATCCCACTGTGTGTTCACCACCCAGAATCAGTTCTCCTTCCATCACCATATATTTGATCCCCCTTACCCTCATCTCCCACCCCACACACCCCTTACCCTCTGGTAACCACTAAACTATTGTCTGTGTCTATGAGTTCTTTTTTCTCATTTGTTTGTCTTGTTCTTTTGTTGTTTTTGGTTTATATACCACATATCAGTGAAATCATATGGTTCTCTGCTTTTTCTGTCTTACTTGTTTCACTTAGCATTATACTCTCAAGATCCATCCATGTTGTCTCAAATGTTCCTATATCTTCTTTTCTTACCACCGAATAATACTCCATTGTGTATTATACCACAACTTCTTTATCCATTCATCTATCGAAGGACATTTTGATTGTTTCCACGTCTTGGCCACCGTAAACAAAGCTGCAATGAACATTGAAGCACACATGTCTTTATGTGTAGATGTTTTCAGATTTTTTGGGTAGATACCCAGGAGAGGGATTGCTGGGTCATATGGTAATTCTATTCGTAATTTTTTGAGGAACCTCCACACTGCCTTCCATAACAGCTGCACCAGTCTGCATTCCCACCAACAGCGTATGAGGGTTCCTTTTTCTCCACAGCCTCTCCAACACTAGTTACTATTTGTCTTGTTGATGATAGCCATTCTGAATGGGGTGAGGTGATATCTCATTTTGGTTTTTATTTGCATTTCTCTGATGATTAGTGATGTTGAGCATTTTTTCATATGTCTGTTTGCCATATGTATGTCCTGAAAGAGATTTCTTAACAGCCACCTTGTTTCCCATTAAATATCATCAGGAGATTAACTGGTTACTCCAATCGGTACTCCTCTCCCGAGAAATAGCAGTCATACATTGCAAGGGACATCAAAAGGGAAATGATGAGGTTTTCAAGAGAAACCATCTAGCAGATCAGGCAGCCAAAGAGGCTGCCAGACAAATCTATGGTAGTAGCTCCCATAGTTTGGGATGGCTCAGCGACAAAAATCCTGCCTCAATACACACCGGAAGAATAAAAGTGGGCCAAAGAAAGGGGTTATACCTGCCTGCCTACAGGGTGGTTACAAAGTGAGGACGGCTGTCTCCATCTCCCAACAGCAAATCAATGGAAAGTCCTCAAAACTCTACATCAGGCCTTTCATTTAGAACGAGACAAAACCAAACAGATGGCTCAGCAGTCATTCATAGGCAGAGACATTTAAAAAATTATTAAAAGCATCCTCACTTCTTGTGTAGTCTGCAATAGAACCAATCCCTAACACATCCCCAGGCACCCATAGGGATATAAAGACAGGGTAGTACCCAGGGGAAGATTGGCAACTGGACTTCACACACATGCCCAAAACTAGGGGATATAAATATCTTTTAGTCTGGGTAGAGACATTTACACGTTGGGTTGAGGCGTTTCTCTGTAGGACTGAAAAAGCTATAGAAGTGTTAAAACTCTAATCACGGAGATCATACCTAGGTTTGGCCTCCCCCGGTTCCTCCACAGTGACAACGGGCCCTCCTTCAAGTCCACAGTCATGGAGGGGGTTTCAAAGGCCCTGGGAAAAGATTACCACCTCCACTGTGCTTGGCGGCCCCAATCCTCTGGCAAGGTAGAAAAGATCAATGACATTATCGAAAGATATCTTTGGAAGCTTCCCAAGAGACCAGCCAAGGCTGGACTGCCTTACTTCCAGTAGTCCTCCTTCGCAGTTGAAACATGCCTAGCAAAAGGAATTCCAATGTTCTTGTTTATAAGTTGGGATGACATTAAATGTGAACTTACATTGGGAGGGGAGGAGTTGTCCAAAGAATAATTCCAGGCGAATTGTCTGGGGGGCGGGGGGATGAGGGGGGGCTTTGTTTTCAAAGCAAAGTGGGAAAGTGGCAGAGGTGTTAATGGCCAAATACTATATGACAGGCCCTTTCAAACAAATGACCTTCTGGTAGACCATGAAGCTATAGAATTAACCCAACATGTTACTTCCTTAGCCCAATTCCAACAAGTTGTCCAACAAATACTGGATCACAACCCAGAGAAGAAAGCAGCCTTCTATTCTCCCCAGGGGATGAGGTTCTTATTAAAACTCTTCTTTCTCTATCTCCTAGCCTAGATCCTGTCTGGTAAGGTCCCTACATGGTAATCCTCTCCACTCCCACTGCAATTAAAGTACCTGAATTTGACTCCTGGATGCACCACTCCTGAGTCAAGCCTTGGACAACCCCAGATCAGAGACCTGAATACTCCAGCCATCCCCAGGGAGACCAAGAACTGATCCTATGTTGCTTAGATAAGGATTCAGATGGTGGAACTTGACCTCAAGAAGGCAATAATCGAAGGTTACATTTTTCTAGTACTGGCCTTCCTCCTTTTTCTAGCTGCCTCCCTCCTTTGTGGGGCTCTAGATCCCACTCCCACTCCCACTCCCTAAACTCTCATGGACAGGCTTGAGTTTAGGGCTATTATGTACTGAGTTCATAGGACTCACCTTGTTAGTCCTATACATTTCCCTCAAGATTTAAGATGGCTACATGGCTCGTCTTCTTGGCTCTTCTTCTCCAGACAGAGGGAATCTTAAAATGGGTCCAGCTAATGGCAACTGCCTTTAATCTAACTGATTGCTGAATCTGTGGGAAGGAGTCTCTAGGCACCATCATCCCTGCCTTACTCTCACCTGGTTACAGGCTAATTACACCTTTACTCCCTCAATCTCTTAACTCACCTCTTCCCTAACGAGTACATTGAGAAGCTGTTCTTCACTGCCTGGAGGGAAGACATAGAGAGTAAAACACGACAGACATCCTGTTCCAATGAAACCCAAGACTGTTGCCTGGTTAGATAGGTTAGGCCTTCCTTAACACCTCTGCCAGTTTCCCACTTTGCTTTGAAAACAAGCCCCGCCCTCCCCAGACAATTTGCCTGGAATTATTCTTTGGACAACTCCTCCCCTCCCAATGTCAGTTCACAACATCCCAATGTAAGTTAATGTCATCCCAACTTCTGGACAAGAACATTGGAATTCCTCAAGACACCACACCCTAAGAACCTACAAAGATCACACTAGATATCACACGTTCCTTAGAACACTCTACCCCCTCCCCAGGGAGGGCATCCTTTTACACTACCTCAAACTAATCCTGTTTAGCAGGATGGTCCCATATAGTCTGCAATATCTCTCGGCTCAATCTAGCCTCAGGAACTGCTCCTCTCGGCACACCAGTTCTCCCTAAAAACCTACCCTTCCAGTATTTTACTCCCCACACTCTCCGAAAGAGCCAGACTGGGCAGACTGGTAAGTAATCTGGCAAAAATTAACTGGACATACTCCTCTCGGTCGGCCAGACCCAAGACCCTCTACCCCTATGGGTTTAATCTTAATTTAATACCTGAAGAGGCTCTTTTTTTCTTCTGTGGTACAAGGCCTATATTACCTTACCCCTTTGTTGGACAGGCCACTATAGTCTTGCTTTCATAGCTCCCATGGAAGACTATGATCCCAGCCCCAGCAATATGCCACATGCTTTAAAACAATAGTGCCCTATGGTGCGAAAGGCTGCAGTGACACCGGTTTTAATCCCTCTCCTGACCTGAATTTTTGGAGCATCTGGTGCAGCCTTAGTGAGGCAGGTTAGTCAGCATGACTTCAGGCAGTCAGGAATTCCCTGGTAGAATGGACAAGGACAGTCATATCTTCAAGGCCGTAGCCCTAGGAAACATCATTAGCACAGGACTGCTGGTTTGTTTCAATAAGCCTTCTCAAAAGCCTCCTCAAGGCTGATAATTTGATAAAACTGTACCAGTAGACATCAGCTTTTCTCCTTAGATATACAAGAAAAAGTATAAAAACAGAAGTCTTGCTTTAGCTGTTGGGCATCTCAGCTTCAGGTACCCCTTCCTGCTCGCGAGCTGTAATACTTTGCTTTAATAAACTATCCTCTTCTGCAATAAAACTATACAGTGTTTTAACTTACCTCTCTGAGTCTGCATCCTTATTCTTAGAGTGCATGAGGCCACACACCCCAGGCTCTAGATACTAGAAATCCTACATTCTTTATTGGGGGCTCATTCGGGATTGAAGGAGAGATAAGCACACTGCTTCTGCTTCCACTTGCCTGGCTTCAGGTTTCCATTTTAATGACTCTCTCAACAAAATTGGGCCTCTGTCAGCCACTTAAAAGCGAATAGTGCAGCTGCCAATCTATAAGACACGGAGGACAGGCTCTCCAGGAAGGCTGTGGTCAATCCCCTCCAGTGCTAAACCAGAGGAATATTGGCCTTAGTCCAACTGTCTTTTCTCTTGCCTTCTCTCTTGTGAGGAGGGGGGCCCAAAGACGGCACAAGGTTGGGGTGAATGACTCTTGGCAGCAATTGAAGGCCTCTGGTCGCAAATACTCTGCAGTGGGTCCCGAAGGCTCCCTGGGTCTTCTCCCAGCCCGACTGCCCAGTAGGGTGCCGTTTGGAGGCTTTCCCTCCCTGTCTCTGCTACTTTCTCCTATTCTTCTGCTGCCTATTTTCCTTTCTGCAAGGAGGCTGAACACTGGCGCATGGCCAGGATTGTCGGCCTTTGCAGACAACTTAGGGGCTCTGCATGTGGCTATTATGCAGTGGGTCCTAAAGGTCTCATTGGTCTCTTCCTAGCCCGATCACGCATAAGGGTGCCAGTTGGATGACTCCTCCATCTCTTCTGCTCTTTTCATCCTGTCACCATCTCTCCTCAGCTATTGAAACGCTGGTCCAGGGTCTCTTCCTGATGAGACCTCCTCAACACTCTCCACCAGCCTCAAGACATCTTAAAGTAAGAACATGGACCTCTGTCTCTATAGGACATCCCTTGTTACTTAGGATACAATTTACTGGCATCCAGCATCATCCTATTGGGATCTCTTCCAAGTTATAAAACACAAACGGAGGTGTCCTGACATTCACATCCAACATCTCTGTTGTTTTTGTGACCTTCCCGCCCATTGCCAATTTTCCAATAAATGTCTAGCGGCCCAAATCCATCTAGGATGTCACCTCTTGGGTCCCGAATATCTTGCTGCTTTCCTTTTATAGCTTTGCTTTTGCCAACCATCAGGGAAGCTGATGGTCCTTGGGGAAAATTGACATATTCCAGAGTCACTTTTCTTTAAGGAAGCAGCCTTGTCCAAAGACTTTTGGGGCTTCCAATACCTCTTTCTGTCCCCCCTCACATATTGGACAACATGGCCTCCCTCCACATCTTTTCGTCCGAGCAATATACCTTCTTTACAGGCTTTGAGCATATACTCCCTCCTTAACTATCTCTATTTGGAAAGCTTCCATCACACTGATCATACCATCAATGTTTGAGAGGCCCAGAGTCGGGCCATACACCCCTCTACTCTAGAACACCTCATTATTGGCCACTACCTTTATCGGCCAGTGGGCTGATGCCAAACAACTACGCGGGATACCCACAGATTTGGGCAGGCGCTCACCAGGGACATGGTTTGGGCTGCCCAGGTAAGCACAACCTACCCTGGCACACCATGTTTCCTCACACCAGTCTTGGAACCGGTCGTGTGGTCTCCTTGGCTCAGGCATCTAGGGGACACCCTAGACAGGTTGATTGGGAGACAAGTTGCAAAGGGATGCCTTTCATTTCTCCCTTCCTTCCAGATGGGCAATCAGCCCTCACATGCCTTCACCCTCCTAAATTGCATCTTGAAACATTAGGACAAATTTGACCTTCAGACTCTGAAGAAGTGGCACCTGGTCTTCTTTTGTTCCAAGGTTTGGCCTCAATACAAATTAGAAGATGGGGAAACTTGGCCTTTGGAGGGGAGTATTAACTATAATACTATCATACAACTAGATCTGTTTTGCAAATGGGAAGGAAAATGGTCAGAAGTTCCATATGCTCAGGCTTTTTTTTTTTGCTCTAAGGAACAAACCAGACCTCTGTCAAAAGTGTAAGGTTGATCCAGATCTTTTGGCTGTGATTTCTTGTCTCCCTCCTCTAAAGGAGACCCATTCAAAGGAACCTACAACGGAACCTCCTTTCCAGAGGAGGCCCCCGCAGTAGACACCCAGTCAGAGGACCATCCGAAGCTATCTACTATTTGCCAGAATTTGGAAGAAAATACCTCAGCCTTTTCAGAAAGTTTCAGGGAAGCCTTAATTAAATATACAACTATAAGTCCAGACAACCTAGAAGGGGAAATTCTTCTAAAAGACTAATATATAACTCAGGCTGCCCCAGATATTCACAGGAAATTACAAAAATTGGCTATTGGCCCTGAAGTCACCTTGGACCAATTACTCAAGGTGGCCAACACCTTCTTTTACAGTCAGGACCAGGAGGAAGCCCAGGACAAGGAGAGAAAAATAACAAAGAAGGCGGAAGAATTGGTTGCTGCCTTACAGCTACAACCCAACAGGGTACCCAGGGGAAATCCAGTTGCCACCATTGCAGGCAGTTTGGTCACTGGCAAAGGGAATGCCCATGGCAACTGGAGCCGACCCAGAGAACTCTGTGGCCCTGTCCCGTCTGTAAAGAGGATCACTGGAAGTCAGACTGTCTCCAGAGACCTCCACCCCGAAGCAAGCCCCACTGGAGACTAAAGGGACCTGGGGCTTCTAACAGTGGCCCTTTTGTACCATCTTACCATCAGGACTCATGAGATCCGGGAACCCTACAAGTGGAAGGAAAAATCTATTGATTTCCTTCTAGACATAGGAGCCACTGTCTTTGTCCTCTCCACCCCAGGGACCCTCTCCAGTCTACATGTTACTGTCCGTGGAGTAATGGGCAAGCCAATTACTAAATATTTTTCCCAGCCCTTAGGATGCATATGGAGCGACCTAATGTTCCTCCATTCTTTCTTAACCATACCAGAAAGCACTACTCCGCTATTGGGAAGAGACATAATGACTGAGATGGGAGCTATTATTCTCCTAAACCCTGGAAGTATTCCTAGCTTCCTCCCGTTAATAGAAGCCAACATCAGCCCTAATGTTTGGGCCACACAGGGGGTAATTGGTCATGCCTTAACAGGTACCCTAGTCCACATACATTTTAAGGACCCCACTCTATTTCCTTGCTGGGAACAATACACTCTAAAACCCGAGGCATGCAAAGAACTAATACCAATCATTAACAATCTCAAACAACAAGGACTTCTTAGAGAATACAATAGTCCTTGCAATACCCCATCTTAGGAATTCCCAAAACAAAGGAGGAATGAGACTAGTTCAAAACCTCCGGGCCATCAACAAAGCAGTTATTCTTATACACCCCATAGTTCCAAATCCTTACACGCTCAAATATCTGAGACTGCCAGATACTTCACGGTATTAGATTTAAAGGATACCTTTTTCTACATACCCATACACCCTGACTCACAATACCTTTTTGCCTTTGAGGACCCTGAAAGCCAGTCTGTGGTATCAGGCCCTCTTATTAGAAGGTCCTGTCATCTATATACTGACTTGCTCCACCCTCAACCCGGCCACATTCCTCCCTAGCGTAATGCAGACCTATGCTGCCAGAGCAGATTTACAAGAAATACCCCTAGACACCCCAGATTGGATGCCCTTCACTGATGGGAGCTCTTTTATAGAAAATGGCATACATGGTAACTTAAGATTTTGGTTTTACTAAGTTGCATCAAATGGTAAAAGTTATTAACTATCTAGGTGTTTCCAAAATAATGAAATACTAAAATATCAATTATTTGATAGTCTGAGTTTATCTGTTTTCTAGCTGCTTGTCATAGGAAACAGGGTTTTTCCTGTGTGTTTTCAAGAAAGATATAAGGTATGGAAATACATTTTTGAAGGAACTAAAAGAAAGTAGCTTGTCCTAAAAATGATTATTTCTAAATAAGTGAGAAGAGACAAAATAAGATGGACTGGGAAAGTCGTAGTAGGTTTTTGAAAAGTCTTGAGAGTTTTATGTATAGTTCAATATAGTCATATGCCCTTCCAAAAAAAAAAAAAAAAAAGAAAAAAAAAGAAAAAAGGAGAGAAAATGCATGGATGTATGGGTTTATTTAGCCAAACATGTAATGAGTGAATGTATCAGACTTTTGTCTCACTGGAGGAAACTATGTAGAGCAAACATTTACCTCCTATCTGGTGGAGGTCTGCACCCTCTTGAATCATATAAAGAATTATACCATCTTTCAGTATATTGATAAGCCTATATCTTATTCTGATATCTACAATTGGGGTCCCATCAATACCCCAAAAGACATAAGCATGTTTTCCTTACAGGTAAGAGCTGTAACTCCATTTGATCAATATGTTAATTTCATCAGCTGCTCCAACCAGTGTTTTAATCTTTTGGCCCGTAACAGCTTAACCTATAGCTATACCACTTCTATGCTATGCTAATGCATATGTTAAATTGCTGGCTGGATTGCTTCTCATTTGTGGAAAGATTACCTACTCTTATGTTCCAGCTTACAGCACCACGGGGCCCTACTCTATCGGAAGATTTACTGTCTTTTTACCCCAAAAGACTCATCAGGTTAGATATCGCAGAGAACTTGCTGTGGATCCCAGCTATAACAGTGATGTACATTTATTCAGCCTGGCTAAGGATTACCTCATACTGTTGCCTACAATACACCGCAACTTGCAGACCACCTAATTGTTGGCTGTGATGGCCTACAAGACAACAACATCCTCACCTGGACTCGTTCATCTTCCAGGGATCATTAGATAGACGTCTGGACATCTGCCAGTCTCTCTACGCCCTTCCTCAGTCTGAAGTAACCAGAGCAATTATCGCCCTTATTCCCTAATGGCAGTTAGGGTTTCGTCTTCAGAGGGGGGATTGAGGCAGGTTAGTCAGCATAACTTCAGGCAGTCAGGAATTCCCATAGAATGGACAAGGCCAATCATATCTTCAAGGCGTAGCCCTGGGAAACATCATTAGCACACGACAACCAATTTGTTTCCAAAAGCCTTCTCAAAAGTGTCCTCAAGGCTGAGAAATTGATAAAACTATACCAGTCAGTAGACGTCAGTTTTTCTTCTTAAATATACAAGAAAAAGGATAAAAACAGAAGTCTTTTGCTTTAGCTGATGGGCATTCCTGCTTCGGGTACCCCCTCCCGCTTGGCAACTATAACTCTTTGCTTTAATAAACTATCCTGTTCTGCAATAAAACTATAAACTGCTTTACTTTACCTCTCTGGGTCTGCATCCTTATTCTTCGAGAGTGTGAGGCCAAACACCCCAGGCACTGGATACTAGAAATCCGACATCATTAGGGGGAACTTCCGTTAATCTGTCTGTCCAACAAGCAAACACATTAAAAGAAAGCACTGCTGGAATGTGACAGCTTGCCCAATAAATGGACTCACTAGCTGGGGTATCTCTTCAAAACAGATGGGCCTTAGATTTGTTAACATTCTATGTGGGAAGGACCTGTGTATATCTCAAAGAGGAATGCTGTTTTTATGTAAATTATACGGGGTCCCTAGTTACCATTTAAGACACTGCTGATGAACTAACAACTTCCATCGAAAGTGTCTAAGGATGGTGGGCATCCCTTAGGGTCAAACTCCTACAATGGTTGTGGCTCCTTGTAGCCCCTCTACTAATCCTCCTCCTTCTACTCTCATTCAGGCTCGTATCCTCAACCTACTCACTTACTCAGTTTATCTCTTCTTGCCTAGAAGCCAGTAAGCTACAGATGGTCCTCAACATGGAGCCACGTATGGACCTATGAGACCTGCCCATCTTCCTTGGGCCATTAGACCACCCTCTGACCGACTAGCCCACTGCAGGTTCATACTTTGTCCCTCCTCAGCAGGATGCAGCTAGAGCGGGATTCGTCCCTTTCCCTAATGGCAGTTACGGTTACGTCATCAGAGGGGGGATTGAGATAGAAAACTTATAGGCAGTCAGGAAAATGGCCCTGGTGGAGGGGATTAAGGTGGAGACCATAACAAAGCCAGAGGAAACAACTTCAATAGCTAGTTAATAGATTCAAGCTGTGGGCCCGCCAGAGTAATCAGCTCAGATGTAAAGGAGAAGTGCCATACAGCTCGTAACAAAGACGTTCAAGCTGAAAAGCCCACCAAAATCATCAGCGCAGGTACAGGGAAGGGGGCCAATCAGCTTGCCGATCCCGCCCAAATTAACTGCCCATGTGCAGAAGACCAATCAGCTTTGAGTTAGAGCTATTATAGTTCCCAGCACAGCCCAGCCCACTGGGCATTTCGTTGGAATTCCCCCTCTCTGTGGATCTGCCGAGAGCTTTCCTCTTGTGATTTTTGTCTTACACTTTTGCAATAAAACTTTTGCTTAAACCTGGCCTCTCGGGGTCCACGTTTCCAATCTTCGGTAATAGCGTGATCACATTCCCGGGAAAATACAGCAGGATCCTAATTCATTAGGAGCATTCAAATAATGCAGGTAAACAGCTTTTATTCTACCTGAGATTATTAGTCAAATAAGTTCATGTTAGCTCTGTTGCAAAATTTGTCAGCCAAATAAATAAATAAATATATTAATTAATAAGATGATGACTGATGTTGTCTAATGTCTAATGAAGTGTTTTGTAAACACTATAAACAGTTATTAGAAACAAGTAATTTTAATAGATACAAATAAGATAAAAAGTTTTCAGGTGAAATTTTTATGTATGTGTTATAGTATGTGTATGTACAAATAGCTTCCTTTTGGTTAATAGAAACCTGAAATTTTATTAAGTAGATACAAAAAATGATCTAAGTTCATTTAATATCTAGACCACTTCCAAATAGAATAAAATATTACAACATTAATTACTGAACATAAATGTATCCATTTTCATTTTGTTCTACAAAAAGATTAAAGATATTTGGGTTTATTAGTAAACATGCTGACATGTTTACTAATAGTATGCCATGCTGACAAATAGTCTATGAAAATGCATGTTTCTAGAAATTATAAAAAGTACTTATAAATTCTAAGGGTTAAAAATTAGAAATAATATATGAAATTAAAGTGACTAGAAATAATAAAGAAAACATCTTATTTTTGCAAGGAGCAGAAGATGTGTGTTTTTGTTAGAAGGAGATATGGTGAATGAGATGCATTTTTATGGAGCAATAAAAAAAAGATGTAGAAGGTTTGTGGAAAAGGAATCTTTGAAAAGAAATTTTATGTATAGTCAGAAATTGCTAAGATTAAAATGAACTTAATTAAATAAAATAGTTTCTAATATCAAAGTAAGTTGGTAACAAAATTAAATTTCGGTTTTCTCTCTCTTAAAAGTACAAATTAAATAAGAAATTTGGAAGACAGATGACAGAGGAATCTTTATGTAATCAGGTTGGGTAAAGTTGAGTTGTTACTATAATAGTATTAAAAATAAGCTTAATATCAATGTGTTAAAATGAAAATTAATTTATTTCGTTTGCTAAAAGGACAAAGTTTTCGTAGACTGTTGGTCTGCTCTTGATTACATTATGAAGGGTTTTCTTTGCCTTTGGGTAATTTGCCTAGAAAACGAAGTTTTTGTGTTTTATCAAAATAATTTTCTATACTTTATCAGGTCTTTGATTGGTTATGTTCACATCTATGTAACTTTCTGGTAAATAAATAAATAAGACTTAATATGTCAAATTACATGGGAAGCATCATTACACAATAATTAGTAGGAAGACTTGTTTTTGTGTCTGTATAGGTATATTAGTATTCCAGAAATTATGTGAAATTACTTGAAATGGAGTATATCCTGGTATAATGTAATCAGTTGTAATCCACTTACCTTAAAATGTTGTGTGTCACAGAAATAAGCAAATTTTCATGTCAATTGAGTTACAGTGACCTATCATCAGATCTTAACCACAGCCACTTTTAAGTCCTTTGTCATTTACCGAGAGCTATTGTTTTACTTCAACGCTTTTGTAAATGTGCTCATCTTCAATGAGACTCATGGAAATTATTCTGAATACAAGTTTCTGATAAATTTTCATATCACACCATTGAACTGGGTTAAGAATTTATGGAACTTTAATGGAGAAATTGATGACTTCATAAAACTGCTAACAAAAAAAAAACAAGATCAACAAGATTAATTGCATGAGACTAAATGAACTAATTGTCAACATAAGAAACATCCAAAGCTATAGAGAACTTTTATAAAAATTTATTTAAGCCAAAAAATAGACCTGGAAGCAAGATCTCAACAGACTGAGATAAATGCTTCAGAGAATATAAATTTGCAGTTTCTCTCATGCATTTGAGATTAAAGAGGGAATTTAAGAAAGATTACATGAAGATGGGAAAAAGCAACTCCAGGATGAGATTACAATTTAGTTAAAATTATGTGCTCTCTTGAAGGGTGGCTATGGTTTGTTTTAAAGGTGTGTTAACCTAGATGCACAGAAACAATGCACAGGCCTTGCTTAAGGCACACAGGCCTTTTAGTAAGGAAGCTGTATGCCTACGGCGTAACTGCCCACTATAACCTGTCCCGTTCTGAATTTATGATCTGATCGCCCTCTGAGGTTATTTCCATAGAACCGTTTTTTGGTCCACATAATCAAGATGATTATAATTTTTATAACTTTTTGTTTAAAACATTGCTGATTTTTAAAACTGTTTTGTTTTTCGAGGAAACCTTTTCCCTTAAGCTACGTATGACAGAACAATTTGGTAAAAGATATGCCTTTGTGAACAAAGATGGAGCACTTAACTTTTCTCCTTACCTGATCTTTCTAGAATTCAGAAACTCTCAGTGAATATTTTCATTTTCATGGCAATATAGTTATTTGCCTAAGATCAATCTAAAATTCCTTATAAAAGTTCTAGCAAAGCAGCTCAAAAGAGACTATATAGTCAATTGCTATTTTTGCTATACTTACTATACATACATACTTGCTATACTTGCTATACATACATAATTAAGCCAAGTTATATGAAACTGGATTTTTACTTTTTTTAATTTTTTTTAAATTTAATTGGGGAATATTGGGGAACAGTGTGTTTCTCCAGGGTCCATCAGCTCCAAGTTGTCCTTCAATCTAGTTGTGGAGGGTGCAGCTCAGCTCCAAGTCCAGTCACCATTTTCAATCTTTAATTGCAGGGGGCGCAGCCCACCATACCATGTGGGAATTGAACTGGCAACCTTGTTGTTGAGAGCTCACGCTCTAACCAACGGAGCTATTTGGCTGCCCCAAAACTGGATTTTTTTTGCAGACAAATTAGTCTTAATTTCACTATCTTGGTGTAAATAAGAGTGATATTAGAGTGAACAAATTTATGTTAAAATAAACATAAAGTATATCTAGCATACTTGTGAATATTGGATTCTAGTTCTGTTAATTGTTCCTGTAAACTGGACTAGACCCTGATTTCTTCTAGTTTCCTCCAATGATACTACAACTCTGCAAACTAACATTTCCAATTTTTCTCCCTTACTTTTAACTTGGAATTACTGAGAACTCAAACAGCCCATTTTTTAGATTCTTTTTTTCTTTTTGCTATCCCTATTTGGTGTTTTCTGCTACCTTGTCTCCCAAATCATTGATTCCATCCCCTGCTTCATTTATTTATTGGTGATTCCTTCTAGTGCATTATTCATTTCAATTATTGTATTCTTCATTTCTGACTGGTTCTTTTTTATGGTTTTTATGTCCTTTTTTATACTTGCTGTCTCTTTTTTGAAGTTCTAAGTTCCTTGAGCATCTTTATAGCCAATGCTTTGAACTTTGTCTCGTAGGCTGCTAGCTTCCCTTTTGTTTAGCTCTTTTTCTGGGGGTTTCTCCTGTTCTTTCATTTGGAATGTATTTTTGTGTTTCCTTATTTTGGCTGACTCTCTGTTTTTGTTTCTATGTATTAGGTAGATCTGCTATGTATCCCAGTCTTAGCCAGGTGGCCTTATGTAGTAGGTGCCCTGTGTGGCCCTGGCATAGTCTCCCTGGTCACCTGTTCTGTGTGCTCCAGGTGTATCCCTTGTGTGGGTCGTGTGTGCTCTCCTGTTATAGTTGAGCCTTGATTGCTATTGGCACATCAGGGTGGAATTGACCTTCAGGCTGATTGGCTGTGGGGTTTGGCCACCTCAACAGCTTACAAGCTGCTGTGTGGTACTTACTAACTGATAGGGTTCATCTCAGCAGGCTCTCATGCCTGTTGAGATCACCCTTTGTGTGTGTCACTTGTGGGGCAAATTGGGCAGTACTGTGCTGTGATCTGAAGGAACCTCCAAGTATATTTGTTCTGGAGCCTCTTGGGAGGCTCCAGGGGCCCAGGTCAACTGCTGCCTGTGACCACCCAGGGACTACTTGGTAGGAGTTACAAAGTGATCCGTGGTTTTTAGCTGCCTGAGCTAAACCTGGAGGCCACGCTGGGAACTTAGGATGGCTGCCACCATTACCAGGCCTGGGGTAGCTCCACAGAAAGCCAAGATACCCCGAAGGCCTGCTGCCACCTGCCAGCTCCCTTAAGGTTCAGCCACTGATAGAACCTTATTTGGTATGCAAGTTGGGTGAGGCAGAGACTCGGAGTAACGAGAGTAAGTAAGAAGAGTTAATGTACATTCTGGTTTAGTCCCAGTGCTGAGCCTGGAGTTACTCAGGAAAAGTCTCATCTAGAGCACATCTAGGTGAGTTGCTGCCTGTCCGTGGCCTGCAGACTCCAATAGTTTTCCACAAAAGAGTGCAATGTAGGTGAGGCTGGCTGTACACAGAGAAAGTGTTTCCAGTGTTGGGGCAGTGTGCCAGCAGAGCTCACCAGAACAATTCAGATTCAGATGTGGCTATTAGGAGAGGAAAGATTGTGGCTGCCTGCTGGGTCCATGGAAGAGGAACCCCTCATGGAGAAAATGGCAACTGTTTTTTTATCCCTCACTCTGAAGCCACAAACCTCAGTTTGCACTCCCCCACCCCTGTATGCTTCCAATTTTCCCTGAGTCACTATCCCTCCACTGGAGCCCAGGGTGAGTGCCTGTGAGTGAGAAAGTCTGTGCACAGGCTGTTTAAGAGGAAGTCTCCATTTTATGCAGCCTTCTGTCCCACATGGATAGTAGAAACCCCAATGTTTTTCACAACCAATGTTTTGGGGGGCTCCTCTTTCCAGCTTAGTACTCCAGATTGGGGAACCTGGTATGAGGTTGGGTCCTTTGCTCCTCCATGGGGAACCTCTGTGGCCAAAATTTCCTTCCTGATTTTCAACTGCCACATGGAGATTTCAGGCCAGCCCATTTCATGTCTCTGCCTCTCCTACCTCCCAGTTTTAATGTGGCTTCTTTTTTATATCCTTAGTTATAAAACTTCTGTTGACCTAGACTTCGGATGGTTCTCCAGGTTGATTGTTCTATAATTTAGTTGCAATTTTAATGTGTTCATGGAAGGAAGCAAGCACAATGCTTATCTACTCTGCCATCTTGGATCTACCTCAAGAATATTTTGAATCAAAGTTACTTATGAAACAGTTTATGCAAAAAAGGCCCTCTTATCATTTTTGTCTCCTTGAAAGCAAGAAATAAATCTTCCATGTGAAAGGTGCCCTCCCTACACCACAAGGTAGAGAGACATACTTATAGTATCAAGCTATATTTGTGTCATTTGGATTTACATATTTTTCTCTTGATACAAAGTTTTCTCTTGATACAAAAAAGTATTCTCTTGATACAAAGGCACAGTGGAGAATTTTTTCCTTCTTGATTATTAAAGATATGAGAAGTAACACTGTATTGTAGGTGCATTGTATTGTTTTAACAAGTCATATCTGGAATCTATCAGTTAGTCAGATGTTAGTACAAGAAAAATTTCTCTAACTGAAAAGGAATTTTTTCTCCTTCATAAGAAAATGGAGAATTCATTCAGTGCCTTATTCTATAGCTTCCAAAACATATTTCTAGCCATTATAATTCCTGTCCTTTTTAAAATTATAATTTTAGCTTTTTGTGTGAGATTAATGTTCTTCAAAATCAGTGGGGCTGATTTTTGATCTGCTATTATTGTAATTCACTTGCATTAAAAAAAAAATAGGCCTGCTATTTCGTCCACTGTTCTCTGGGAAGACATAACTGTCCTTGGCTACACTGGTATGTCACTTTGACAAAACACTCAAAAACACAAGATGCCCTAAATGACTTTGTGGAAAATACTAAATAAAAACATTGAAATACAGTGATTACTTTCCTAAGGCGAACACATTAATCATACCTTTCATGGGAATATACTAGTTTAAATACTGGGCACAAAACTCTTTATTTTGCGTGCTTTCTTTTGAGTAAGGTATTTCTTTTTAGAATATAAAGGCAATGTAAGCTCAGTGGTGTACACTCCCATCTGTATGTTCTTTGGGAAATGACAAACACAAGACAAGGACAAAATTAATTAGTGCTGGAAAGAAGGAAGGATGCTGTTCTTAACAAGAAACAGCAGTTAAGAATACAAGATATACTGTATACTGAACTGAATATGTTAGAAAAAGACTAATGGGGCACCTTAAAATTCTGACTCTCATTAAATAGCAGAGTGGGTGTGTGGAAAGATCTTATCAAGGTCTCATTAATATTGCCAAACTTGGAATGAGGGCAGATTGGAGTACAGGCAAAGAGCACAAGATGATATTCTGCATAATTAGATAGGCCTTTCCATCCTAAGAGTGGTCAAAACAAGCAAAAAAGCCATGATATTCGAATCTCTCATGAAAAAGTTAGCAACAGCAGCAGCAACTAGTGAGACTTATGAAAATATATTCCAAATTTTAAAGAGGGAATTATACTGCATTAGCAGAGAAAATACATTTATTTTAGATTACTCTACTGAAAGAAACTATAATCAAGTTTCCCAAAGTGTTCCCAGAAGAAGAAACTAGGGCAAGTAATAATGAAGACAGAAAAACTAAATGATCATGCAGATAATGTGAAGATGTGCTATGAAATAAAATAATTAAAAAGTAGATTGCTCATTATTGAAAACCGATTTAGTAAAGAGGAGCTAAACATAAACTGGTTTGCAAGTAAATATTTAACATGACGTTTAACTGTGAAACAATAGAATTCCGTCAAAATCAGCAGTGAGACATATTTCCCTTGACCTTTATTTCTAACAAAAATATTTTTTTAAATCCTGGCCAATAAACTGGCATAAAAATAGACATGAAGGAGAAACTCTTTAAAGCATAGAAATTATTATTATTTGAAAATAAAATTATTATCTTTCTTGAAAACACAAGAGAAAACCCTAAACCACAGAAGTAAGAAAAGTAGTTCTGTAAGATGTAGGATAACAAATGCATATATAAAGAGATATATGCATACCTGCAAATATATAGCTAATATTTACATAGTTGAAATATATCATGTTTCCAACAAATTAAATATCAATAAAGATATAAAACATCTAATAATGGATTTATTTTTAAAATGCACAGAATCTGTAGGAATAAATAATAAATAAGTTAGGAGTGACATTGAAGGGGCCATGTATTAGAATACTAAAACTTAGATTTTAGATTGAAAAACTTCCCAAATTAGTTCATAAATTCAATGCAATAATAATGAGGAAGTGGCATTTTAATTAATTGTGAAACACAATACACATAATTGGATAGCTATTTAGAAACAAATTTCAAAATATTAATTTAGATTTTTTTAACTTACCTCATTTCTTCATATATTTTATATGTATTATATGTGTAATGTAAAATATAAAAGGGCCAAATGGATAGAAAAAGATATTAGTGATAATCTCTTTAACTGGGAAGCCTTTTGAGAAAACAAATGTGGAAATAATTCATTATATTAACTTTACGTCCTTTGCTTATTAATAAGTTTGAACATTTCAACTAATTATTAATACTTTTTCTCCTTTGATGAATTAACATTCCATGCCCCTAGCTTATTTTCCTATTTAGAACTTCATTTTTTCTAATCAATTTATAAGCTCTTTTTAATAGCAAACATATGAACTTTACTTTTTCAGATATTCATTTTAAATGTTATGTATGTGTTAAGTCCCAACTTATTTATTTTTTATTTTTCCCATCTCTATTTTTTCTTACATTGCTTTTATGGTAAGTGTCATTGTTCATTTTTATAGATTACATTTAACAAAATATTATTATTATTTTTTTTTTATTGTGTTATGCAAACCCCATAGAGTAGACCAAGTGTAGCACCATTGATCTGGAAATTCATGGCAACAGGAAGAGTGCTAGACATGAGGTCCCTTCTTACTGTATCATTTCTTGGACAGTGCACAACAGTCTAGCAAAGCAGGAAGTCATATTTCTGACTAGAGGCTTTGAGGGATTGGAAATGCATGATTAGGAAATAAAGTCCTCTCTGATGGTATATTCAGAGACTGGGAAACAGCAGCAATATCAAGTGGCAAAGCTTCACAGAATCCCAAAACTTCCACCTCGGTGTGACTGGACAAGAGTAGAGGACATCTGATACCATGGGGCATGGCAGGAGTGTTGTCTCATAGTTTAATGATGTGGCAAGGAGCAGCAGGATTTGCCACATCTGTATTTATGATTAGGGAAACACCAACCTCTTCTTGCCTGTTTGGGGGGGGGGGGTGGATTCCAAGTTTTGCAGGAATCTGTTTCATTGATGTGTACACTTTGAAACTTTGACATTAACCAATTTCCTTGGAGCTTTGCAGGATCGCAACTTATTTTTCTGGGATGCTAGTCTGCCTAAGATCAGTTTAACACACGTAAAACTTTACATCTCAGGCCACTTCCAAGGTCCCAAATGGGAGCCTCTAAACATTACAGTCCATCAACAATTCTTACCACTTCAAATTACAGTGTGTGAGACTTGTCACTGACAAGGTGGTAGAGGAAGGTTAATGTATTGGCTTTGAAAGTTCTAAACTTTAGTTAGTCTGAACTGCATTTCACAAAATTTCTTTCCCTTTATGTTTTAGTTTGAGTGGGCCACAATCAAGATTCTCATATGAGATTAAGAGGGAGAAATGAAGCAGTGCCTGTGTTGGTTCTGATGCTCACAAAATGAATAGGAGCTGCTTTGTATATACACCAACTGCCCATCATCATAGATTCAGGGCTGGTCCTGGGGAACACTTATTTTTATTTGTATTTATTTTTTTCTTTTGTTTTGTTTTTAAATCACTAAAATAAACTGGGTCCTAGAAGCTGCAGTAATATAAGCAGCAAGTTTGTGCATTCATCTTTTTTTGTTGTTTTTATTAGATGTGTTTAAATTATCACACTGTTGGCACACCTCATTTGCATGTAATTCTGCACCATACATACTAATTGTACTAAAGTTTACCCCCCTCCTATTCCTGGAAAAACAAAACAAAACAAAACAAAAAACACTACTCTGGACGATAATTTTTATTGAAATCTAACAAAACTTTGTTAAGAGGACATAATAAAATTACAAATGATATGAAAAATAATATTTTAACATTTGGCCATCAACTTCAGCAAATGGTTTACGCATACAAGTTTTGTAATTTTTAATACATTCCACCTTCATATGGTCCTCAGAATGAAAGCACAAGGAACAGAAAATTGAAGGAAAAGAATACAGCTGAATGCTAAGACAGACTGTAATGAAGAAAAGGTAAATACTAAAAATCGAGTGCAGAATTTCATAGGGCCAACAAGATAATACTCTATATTTTTTATTTGCACAGGCTAAGTGGCTTTTGCATTATCAGTTGCATTAAATGCACCAAATTTTCCTGTTACTCAAGCTTACACTCTGCTTGGGCTGAGTGTGTTTCTGCCTCCAGGGTGAGCCCTTAAAGTGCTCTGGAATAATGTGCTATTCAAATATTACCACCACCACCCAACTCCAGGGGTTACTCACATACATCTGAAAACAGAGAATTCTGCATGGATTGACTGTACGTGACATTAAGCAAGTGACTCATCAGCCTGCCAGAGAGTGAGGAATATTGAGCAGGGACTGGAGATGAGAGTCACTGGTCCCTTTGTCTCTGCCTGGCTCAGCAAACGTTTCCGTACTAAACATCTGCTTTTCCATCTCCATTTGAATCTCCTTTCTTCCCTTTGGAGTCCCAAACCAGTACTCCTTTCTCCTTAGGTCAGATGGCATATAAGCCTCAACTACTTGATTTACCTTGGGCCCCATATTTTTTTGTGAAATCCCAATAGATATGTATGTAATTAAATTTGGTTGTTCCCTCTTTTTATTGTGTCTCATGTCAATTTAATTCTCAGATCAGCCAAAATAACTTAAAAAGATAGAAGAAAATGTCTTCCCCCACAACATTAGTAACTTTTTAATTATTTTTTTAAAATTTTTATTATGTTATTATTTTGGGTGTTTTTTGTTTTTTTTCTTTTGTTTTTCCTTTTTTTTTTGTCATTACTATGTAAAATTGTTCCTTTGTATTCTTTTTTTTTCTTAATTCAGGATTTTTAAAGTATGAGACCTTTTCTTTAAAATCTGAAAATTTCTCATTAGGTAATCCTAAACAAATTCAATGATTTCTTTCTAATTTCAATGTATTTTTTCTGATGATACCACATTAAATAAACCTATATTAAGATCAGATCTCCAAAAATACTTTCTGGAAACCATGATTTTCAACCTTGGCTGTATATTAAAATTACCTATGGAGATTTGTTAAAATATCAATGCCAAGGCCCCATGTATATGACTCTGAATTAATTGGCTTTGTTGTGTTCCTGCCATGTGAACATTCCACATGCGAATCTAATGTGCAGAGTTAGGAAATAATCTCTTATATGAAATGCAAAATTTAGATGAATAAGGGCATAATTAAAAGCCCTAACTCTTACCTCTTTTAAGCTCCCTCCAAATACCCATGAGAAACAGAAATATTAAGTTATAGTAACATCAACAATTAAGAAGTATATAAAAATAACTTACAGATACATTCTGGAGGTAATTATTGACTAACTATAAAGTCAGTAGAACCAGAATGTGAATGGCTTATCCTTGATCTAACAACACTTGATCTGATTATAAAATAAATATTTTTTGTCCCTCTTTAGTGGTTCCAGTTTAACAAAATGCAGTTCTTACAGACCCAGACAGGAACTTAAAGTATATAGACCCAGCTAGGTATAAGACAAAAGACAGTCATTCTGCCAGTTGGAAACTGAAAGTGAATATACTGCCTAGAGGCATTCAATGTAAAGGACATTGAATGAACAAAACACAATGTCTATAGGATTGGTCTAAGGCTGTCTAATTTAAGTACAGATGGACCAAGGAGGAGAAATGTTGACAGTTACCTCTCTTGAGGGAATTTTATAAATTTTGATTTGACCAAAATATTATTTTCATATCCCTCCAAAAACACCCAGAAACTCACAGGGGATGATGAATTGAAAGGGCAGCCTGAGGGAGACTCCTGATACAATGAGAATGGCAATTTTAATATTAAATGTAAAAATCAGGAACATTTATTCGAATACTGCATGCTGAGGATTATACTTTTGTTTTTATTCATGGGTTGGAAATTAAAATATTTGTTGATTGGGGCAAAAGGAAAGTCTAGTTCATTCTGAAGCTACCAACAGTAGAAGATGTGAAAAGTAAGGCCATGTGTACTCAAATCAACCTGTCATTACTTGAGCACTGCAAGATTAAGCAAAGTGGTTAATGAATAAATGAGGACAAAGGTAACACTCAGATTTTGTACACTGACAAACACTGGATGGGCTTTATTTGTTTCTCTGCACTTAAGAATGAGAATAATAAATTTAAAATAATAATCAAAGCAGGTGGGGAGAAGTAACCACAGAATAAAATGATGATGAGATGCTAAAGACTGGGAGAATAGGATGGTTTTAAAAATAATTTCTCTAAGACAAAAATAAACAAGAAAAATAGATGTCGCAAAACAATCTGACATTCATAATAGGAGGCCAGAACATATGGTCTCTGTGAAACAAAAGCAGAAAGATTTAAAAGGAACACAGGTTGATATTCGAAAATGTTTAAAAGAAAATTTAAAAAGCAACAGGATAAGATACTGGGAAAAGAAAAGAAAAAAAAAGTCATCTACAGTTTCAATGTGGTGATTATGTGGACAGCCCAGGGAAAACATTCACTGTGTTTCTTGAAAACTGACGCTTGTCCTTACCATTTTATAATCTAATAGGGACTATCAGAATTTGGAGGATAGTTAAGGGAACACAAAACAGAATCCAATTACACAAACTACAGCATTCCACAGCCAAAATTAAACCCAACCCCTATCATGCTAACCCTTCAAACACAGAATTAATTGAAAATAAATAATATCAAACCAAGATTCTACAGGCTAAATAGTTTTTTTAAAAAATGGGAGGGGGGGAGTGGGGTAAAGAATTGCCATATATTATATTAGAATAAGAGAAAGTCTTTAAGGACTGTTCATATTAAATAATGAAAAGATATGACAAATAATAGAAAACTATTACAGTAGTCCCCTTATCCACAAGGTATATGTTCCAAGATGCCTAGTGAATACCTGAAACCATGGATAGTGCCCAAACCTATTACACTATGTATTTTTTATTTACATATATAGCACATATGTATGATAAAGTTTAATTCATAAATTAGGCACAATAAGAGATTTACAATAACTACTAATAAAATAGAACAACTATAATAACATACTGTTATAAAAGTTATATAAATGTAGTCTCTCTCTCAAAATACCTTATTATATGGTACTCACCTTATCAATTAAAGAAAGCATTTGATGGCCTCTCTTTGACAAAGCCAAATGTCCATCATTACTACCCTTGAACATTGAGGCCATTGTTAAGTAAAATAAAAATTACTTAAACACACAAGCACTTAATTACTGTGACAGTTGATCTGATAACCAAGATGGTTACTAAGTGTCTAATGGACAGGGAGCATATACAACTTGGATACTCTGGAGAAAAGAAAGGATGATTCATGTCCTGGATGGAACAGAGCTGGAAAGTGCAAGATTTTATCACACTACTCAGAATGGAGTGCAATTTAAAATGTATGATTTATTCTGGAATTTTATTTATTTATTGTTTATTCTGGAATTTTTCATTTAATATTTTTCAAACCAAGGTTGACCATGGGTAACAGAAATAATGAAAAACAAAACCGCGAATAAGCGAGGACTACTGTAATGCAATAATGAAAAAGAAACAATTTAGCACACAAAAGGCAGATGTTGACTCTCTTTCTAAAGAAAACAGAAGCCCATCCAAGAAATCCTCACAGTGTCTGCTTTCAGTACTGAAGAATATTTTAAAAGTTGAATTCAAAGAGAAATTAGCGTTCATGATACAATGATGAACCAACAGAATTAGATGGAAAGAGAGATTCTAGAGCATTGGATATTAAATGAGAAACAGGAAAAAAATAAATGAAACAAAGTCTGTTGAAAACAGAAAAATAATAGAATGTTCAGAAATGACTAGTAGATTTGTGACATAGATTAAAGGCATAAAATCACCACAATGGAAGGAGAAAAGAAATTTAAAGACAAACTATAAAGAGACAAGATAAGTGATGTCTGTAGTGAACAGAAACTCAGGCATAGTTATTGCTAATGAAGTAGAAAACTGGTCAACCTTCACCTATTTTCCTTTACTAGGCTTGTGGCTCTTAGCTAAAGTATATTTTTCTCTTTCCTAGAGCTAGATGCAGCACATGGGTAGGTTTTGACTAATGAATTGTATGTAGTTGTACTATTGGATTATGTCCCTATGAGAAAAATGGATGCCCTGTCTTCTCCTCAGTTCCCTTCCATTAACTCAAATGTGGACATGCTGTTAATAACTGGAAGAGCCATTGCAGTTCATGAAGTGGGACCTTCCGGAAGCCAGATGAAGTACAAGTAATAAGACAAAAGGAACTTGGGTCCCCAATACCATGGAATCACCATATATGCTTTTACTAATACTGGGACATACATGGCACCACAGTGAGATTGGGGGGCATTTGAGATTTATGCATGGTCTGTTTTATATGTTTAGAAGAGATTTTGAAAGAGGAGATAGAAAGGGAGAAGCAGCCTACCAAAATATTTAAGACAAGAAAGAGAACACCGGGAATTCAGTAACTAACTTCTTTTAAAACTTTCTTTGCCTGAGCGTAGCCTAATGTATAGACTGACATTTATCCCCAGGGGTGTGCTTCTCCCAGTTTAAAGAAAACTCTAAAAACATAAGCGGCTTCCTCTTTGGGGAAGTAAATTGTTTAATATATGGAGATAATAGCACCCCCATGCCTATACCAGGACTTTGCCCAGT
Organism: Rhinolophus ferrumequinum; assembly: GCF_004115265.2. Taxonomy (NCBI): domain Eukaryota; kingdom Metazoa; phylum Chordata; class Mammalia; order Chiroptera; family Rhinolophidae; genus Rhinolophus; species Rhinolophus ferrumequinum. The sequence goes on from NC_046287.1 coordinate 35,435,813, forward strand.
CTTAGCTGTCAAAGGGAGGAAGAGTGAAACTGATTAATCAGGGCAGGGCATTCAATGATCTGTGTTTTTCTCATGGATGCAGTACATGACTATTAAGAAATTCATGTATACCACCAAGCACAATTGTTTCACTGAAAAATTGATTTGCAGTTACAGTTCCTCATTTTAGATTTACTTTTTCCTCTATCCCTAAAACTTTTGTAAATTCTTTATTATAAACTCATGGATAACCTGCTGTCAAAACCAAAAGAGATTTTCAGCTAGAATTTTTCAATTTTTAACACTACTTACACTTTTTTTGCCTTTATGAAAAATTTCATCCATTGTTATATATGAAAGAAAGCTGTATATGATGACATCTCCAAATTATTGACCTGGATTCTTATCTAAAGTGCAAACATTTCATGTCTTTTCTATTCTTTATAGCTATAGTTACACATCTCACAAGTACCTCAAATTAAGATGTCATAAATGAAAGTCAACATCTATTAATTCAACCTTTCTTCCTGGTAAGTTGCTCATCTAGTCAGTTAATTGAGTTTTATTCATTTAATAAGTTAGCCATTCATTAACTTAATATTGGTCAAATATTTTTAAGCATTTCTGAGTATCAGGTGTTGTTATAATCCAAAAAATAGATACTTTCATTACCTTCATGAAATGCATATTGTACTGGGGTAGAAAGACATTAAAATTTTCACACAAGTAAATGTAACATAGCAATGTTGTTTACTGCCATGAACTTATAGGTAGTTAAATTTATGTCCAAATATAATAAGGAGACTTGACCTAATCTGGAGCAGATAAGGAAAAGCTTCTCTGCTAAATTATTTTAACAAGGCAAAATGCATCATGATGAGAAGGAAAATAGTACAGACTAATGAAACATGTAAATATACTGTGGTGCAAAATGATGATAGTTATAATTTAAAAATCTTTGGTGGCAGGCAGAATTCAAATATGTCTTCTGTATTAGTTTGTTAGGGCTGCTGTAAGAAAGTCCTATAGACTGGGAGGCTTAAACAACGGAAATTTATTTTCTCATGGTTCCAGATGCTAGAAGTCCGAAATCAAGGTGTTGGGAGGGTTGGTTGCTTCTGAGGGCAATGAGGGGAGGATGTGTTCAGGACTTCTCTCCCTGACTTGTAAGTGACCATCTTCACATGGTATTCTCCTTGGTATGCATGTCTTTGTCCAATTATCCCTTTTTATAAGGACACCAGTCAGATTGAATTAGGGGACCACCCTACGTTAGTATGACCCCATCCTAACTAATTTCACCTACAATGACCCAATTTCCACATAAGATCACATTCTGAAGTACTGAGGATTAGGACTTCAACATATGAATTTTGGCAGGACACAATTCAACTCATAATAGTCTTCAAGATGCTCATCCTTAATGTACTCATACCTCCCAGTTATTCAATGAAATACTAACCTAGGTGCTGCGGTGAAGGGGTTTTGAAGACCTAACTAATGTCTTAAATCAGTTGAATTTAAGAAAAGGATATTATCTTGGGTGACCCAAACCCAATCTTGTGAGCCATTAAAAAGGACTGAACTCTTCTTGGCCAGAGATATTCTCATGATATAGATTCTTCTATGATATAGTCTCTGAATTGCTACAAATTATCCTTATAACCTTCCTATATTCTGTATATTCTTCTGCTGCATACCATTTGCTATAGGTTGACATTTTAGTTGAAAATATATAAGCCCACCATGGTATTTACAGAAATAATTTTTAACACTGCTGTCTAGTCTTTTTGTTTGTTTTTTCCACAAGCTCATAGAACTAGAAGAGATTCTCTAAGGGTACTTTGATTTGTTATAATTGTAAGTGTCTCAACACAATTTTGTCTCTTCCTAGAATACACTTTCTCACTTTAGCACTTAATACGGATTGCCCATCAGTCTTTTAGAATTTAACTGCTCACATATTTTCTGTGATGTCTTCATTACATTCTCTCACATCCAGAAGTAACTTTACACCGTCTATGTCTTATTACACAATAGGGCAACTCTTCTAATCCTCATCCTATGGATTACCAAGTGTCATTTGTAATTCTTTATTCCATATAGGTCTTCTTAACCTGACTGCTACATCTTTAAAATCAGGACATTTTTATTACTTAAATGTATATAGCTACCCTGGTCCTATATTAGGAAACAAGCAATATGAATAAACTGGAAATGGTCATTTCAAACTCAAATCTCATTATTACTGCATATTCAGAGTGAAAAAATTACATGATGTTGTATGCAACCTGGGTATTTTCCTTTAGATCAGTGACACATGGTTGCAGACTGATTTCACACAAGTCCCACCAATCACACACACAAGTCTCCCATTGTAAAAGGAGACCAACAAAATGGTATCTCATTCATCAGAAAGCAAAACAAAGCAAAATTAGGTCTAAGAAACAACATGTTCATAAGTTTTGTAGCAACTGCTTCTAAAACTTTTCTATATTTTTCTCATAACCACCTTCCATATGCCTCTAGTCTTCTTTGGCACATCTTATTATTTTTATATATAAAGCAAATATAATATACACTTTTCCTCAAAACTAGTCCGTTGTGCACTCTTTTAAAATAACTTTTGGAGTACCATCAATGAAGTGTGCAAACTCCATTTGCCATAACTTATGATAATTACTACCACATTCGTTTTTAACATTTCCCATCTACATGACATACCACGTACTCCATTTAGTACAAAAATATCTTTAAAAAATTTAAGATATTTTCTTTAAATTGTTAAAAAGTAATTTAAAATAGTGCAGTTAATTTTTATCACTATATGAACAAATGAATCTTAAAATTGCACCATATATATATGCGTACATATATATATATATGTATATACATGAAGATATTTTTGTATTAGTTTGTTTAAAATAACTGCACAGTTTGCATTCTGATTATCAGTGCATTATATTTAATTTTAAAATGTCTTCAATAAAATTTATGATTTATCCACTAAAATTTATTTTTACACATATAAATTCATATTTTTCTGTCTCTGGTTCAACAATATTCTGGTGATGATGTACCTAGTGAATTGGAATGAATAGGCTAAACTATTTAATCTATGTTCTGCCATTCTTTCATCCCCAGGTCCACATAAAATTATGATTATTTCTGTTCTTGTCTTTTCATCTTGATATATCCTGATGTGTTTGTCTTGCTCAAACCCAGTCACCTTTGATCTGATTGTCACTCACCAGCCTGGTCACTTGTCTAATGCTGTTTCACAGGCATTTCCATTTGCATCATGTAGTCTGAGGTTGTATGCTACGAGTTCTGCCAGCAATTCCTGCAGGTCACGTCCTGCTGTTATCCAACCTTTTCATATACTCAGGCCTGTAGAGCTGTACTGGAGCAAAATAATCCTGACAGACGGGCAGTATGTCCCATGTTCTGGTTGCTAAGAATCGTTTCTTGCCATTTGATCTCTATCTTTGGATTGACAAGAGTTCCAAAACATCCTGCATTCTTTGGCCCCAAACCACTGTTCTATTTCATAGAAACCTTCCTTGAAAAGTATTACCTTAAACAATAGTGATAGACAATTTCATGTCAGATAAACTTGTAAACTTAAGTATAGGCAGACTTTAAATTTTTTATTTTAATGATTTTAGACTTTATATGCAAATGTAAGCATATAAAGATTTCCCACATACTCCTCAAAGACATTCATCAAATGTTAACATTTTGATCCAAACGGCAGCGAAAGGTGAGCCTCTGGAAATCTCTCCTGGAATTTAAAACAAATTGAACAACTACAAGTCCACGAAGGACTCCCCTGCACAGCAGACAGGCAAGACGAAGAGGCTCACTAATGAATTCACCTAAAGTTGGGCAAATTGCACAAACAGGGGAGGAAGGAAGGGAAAAGTGCGGAGATAGAGCTGCGTGGACACAGGACGCAGACCTAGCTCAATGCTCTGAGTTCGCTGCATCCCGGAACTACTGCGGCTGCAGGAGAGGGAAATACTCGGACTGCTAGGGCTCCGTTTATGGCCCACAGGGCTGAGGGGACAGCATATAATATGGCTGAACCCAATGCTCACGGCAGAGACCTCAGAGCAAAGACTGAGGGAAGAAGGCTGAAAACGGTGGTTTAAGTCCTCACTGCCACAGAGAAAGGAAGGCTTGGGCACTGAGACTAGCCGCCCCTTCCTTACCGTCCCAGAGCTCGACCCGCCCCCACCTGCCCAGTGCTAGAAGCACAACAGTAGCAGTCTCAGATAAAAAGAACAGAATATTTGCAGTTTTGAGAACTGTGGTCCGCAGACACAGATTCATAGCCCAACCAGTTCCTGCAAAGGGGAGGTAGCTGTGGAAGCAGGACTGGCTGTGGTGGTTGTTGCTGCCATTGCTCTGGGCCAATTCTCATAACTCACCCGCCCCTGTCCCCACCTAGTTGGGCAGATCCCTGTAGGAGTAAACCGAACTGCTGAAACACATGGGCTCTGAATCTGGTACAGGAAGAGCTTTGGAATTTCAAAAGCTGTCCGCATCCCAACAGGGACGCGGTGCCTTATGACCCAGGTGAACTGTTAACAGAGGAAAAACCTGACTTCCAGAGAATCCCCCCATTGTGTGAGAAGCTGGAATAATGCAGAGAAAACATAACAATACAGTGTGAGAGAGAATAAAATGCTGCCGTCGGAGAGAAAATAAAACATTCTACAAACATGTACTGGAAAACAAAAGAAACACCTCTTCTTATCAACCTGTTGCAGAACCCACTCCTTTAGATGCCTCAGAAGAGAAATAATAAATCATTAATTGCCATAATAACCAAGGCAACAAGACAGCTCAAAAAGGAGATGAAAAGTCTCCAGAAAATGAACTTAAAGATATGGAAATATGTGACTTAAATGACAGAGAATTCAAGATTGCAGTTTTTAAAAAACTCAACGAGAGTCAAGAAAACACAGAAAGGCAGTTTAATGAACTCAGAAACACAATCAAGAAAGAAATGAACATTTTACCAAGGAGATTGAAATTTTGAAAAAGAACCAAGTAGAATTTCTGGAGATTAAGAACTCAATAGAAGAAATGAAGAATGAAATAGCCAGCTAAGGTAGTAGAGTTCACCAGATAGAGGAAAGAGAGTGACTACAAAGATAGAAACCAGGTAATGACACGGATGGAAGAAAGAGAATTGAGACTTAAAAGAAACGAAAGAATTCTACAAGAACTTTCTGACTCCATCAGAAAGAGCAATATAAGAATAATGGGCATACCAGAAGGAGAAGAAAGAGAGAAGGGAACAGAGAGTATATTCAAACAAATAGTTGATGAGAATGTCCCAAATTGTGGAAAAAACTGGATCCTCGAATCCAAGAAGCAAATAGAACACCTAATAACCTCAACCCCAATAGGCCTTCTCCAAGACACATTGTATTGAAGCTGTCAAAAATCAACGACAAAGAAAGAATCCTCAAGGCAGCCAGGGAAAAGAAGACGGTAACCTACAAAGGAAAGCCCATTAGAATATCATCAGATTTTTCAGCTGAAACTCTACAAGCCAGGAGGGAGTGGAACCAAATATTCAAACTATTGTGAGAAATTATGAGCCAAGAATAATATACTCAGCAAAGATATCCTTTAGACATGAAGGAGGAATAAAGACCTTTCCAGACATACAGAAGCTGAGGGAGTTTTCTAATACATGACCTGCACTACAAGAAATACTAAAGGAGGCTATTCGACCACCATCAACAGGGACAATTTGTGGCAACCAAAACATAAAAAGCGGGAGAATAAAGGCCTGAACCGGAATATGGGAATGGAGAAAGTTAGCATTATGAAGAAAATGGAATACTCTAAATATGAAACGTTTTATATAAATTTAATGGTAACCACACACAAAAAATCCAGAACTGAAATATATAATGTAATAAAAGGAGAAACAGAGGGAAAAATCATAGAATACCACCACATGTAAATAATAGGCAACAACAAAAAGGCAAAGAAATAATGGAGACACAGTCTTACCAGAAAACTAAAGATAGGATGATAGGAAATCCTCACATATCAATAATCACTCTAAATGTAAATGGACTTAACTCACCAATAAAAAGGCACAGCATAGCAGATTGGATGAAAAAAACTACACCCAACCATATGACATCTTCAAGAGACACATCTCAGCTACAAGGAGAAACACAGACTCAAAGTGAAAGGGTGGAAATTGACACTCAAAACAAATGGTATCCAGAGAAAATCAGGTGTACCCAGGTGATATCAGATGAAACAAATTTCAGAATAGAAAAGATAACAAGAGACAAAGATGGACATTTCATAATGATAAAGGTTACTATACAACAGGAGACATAACAGTCATCAATATTTATGTCCCCATCAGGGTGCACCGAAATATACCAAGCAACTACTAACAGAACTAAAGGGAGAAATTGATTAAAACACAATTATGCTAGGGGACCTAAATACATCAGCTATGGGTAGATCATTCAAATAGAAAATAAATAACGAAATAGTAGCCCAAAATGACACGTTAGATGAAATGGATGTAATTGACATTTATAGAGCACTTCATCCTAAAACATCAGACTATACATTTTTTTCTAGTGTACATGGAACATTCTTAAGGATAAAGCATATACTCGGACATAGAACTAGCCTCAGCAAATTTAAGAAGATTGAAATCATTCTGAGCATGTTCTCTGATCACAAGGCTTTGAAATTGGATATCAACTGCAAAAAGAAAGCAGGAAAAAACCATAAATACATGAAGATTAAAGGACATACTTTTAAAGAAGGACCAGGTCAAAGAAGAAATTACAGGGAAGATCAAAAGATACATAGAAACAAATGAGAATGAAAATACATCCTACCAAAATTTTTGGGATGCTGTGAAAACTGTTTTAAGAGGGAAATTTATACCATTACAGGCGTATCTCAAGAAATATGAAAAATCCTAAATGAATAACCTCATGTTACACTTTAAAGGACTAGAAAAAGAAGAACAAATGAAACCCAAGGTCAGCAGAAGAAAGGAAATAATAAAAGTCAGAGCAGAACTAAATGAAATAGAGAACAAAAAGACAATACAAAAAATTAATGTGACAAAGAGCTGGTTCTTTGAAAAGATTAACAAAATTGACAAACCCTTGACTAAATTCACTAAGATTAAAAGAGAGAAGACACTAATAAACAAAATCAGAAATGAAAAATGGGAAATTATAATGGATGCCACAGAAATACAAAGGATCATCCAAGAATACTATGAAGGACTATATGCCACCAAATTCAATAACCTAGAGGAAATGGACAAGTTTTTACAAACATATAGCCTTCCTAGGCTGAACCATGAAGAATTGGAAAATCTAAACAGACCGATCACCAGTAACCAAATTGAATCAGTCATCCAAAACCTTCCCAAAAGCAAAAGTCCGGGACCAGATGGCTTCACTAGTGAATTCTTCCAAACCTTCAAAGAGGATCTAATACCAAGTCTGCTCAAACTCTTCCAAAAAAAATTGAAGAAGAGACAGTACTCCCTAATTCATTTTATGAGGTCAACATTACCCTGATACCAAATCCTGGTAAGGACAACACAAAAAAAGAAAACTGCAGACCAATCTCTCTGATGCAAAAACAGATGCAAAAATCCTAAACAAAATTCTAGCAAATCGAATACAACAATACATTAGAAAGATTATTCATCACGACCAAGTAGGGTTCATCCAAGGGGCACAAGGATGGTTCAACATATGCAAATCCATCAATGTGATACATCACATAAACAAAATAAAGGACAAAAATCATATGATTATATCAATTGATGCAGAAAAAGCATTTGACAAGATACAACATCCATTTATGATTAAAACACTTAATAAATAGGTATAGAAGGAAAATACCTTAACATAATAAAGTCCGTATATGACAAATCCTCAGCTAATCCCATAATTAACAGTGAAAAACTGAAGCCCTTTGCTCTACGTTCAGGAACACGACAGGGCTGTCCCCTATCACCTCTGCTTTTCAACATCATGTTGGAAGTCCTTGCCAGAGCAATCAGGCAAGAGAAAGAAATAAATGGCATCCAAATTGGGAATGAAGGAGTTAAATCGTCACTCTTTGCAGATGACATGATGCTATATATAGAAAACCCTAAAGATTCCACCAAAAAAGCTGTTAGAAACAATTAATGAATACAGTAAAGTTGCCGGCTACAAAATCAACGTACAAAAGTCCATTGCATTCTTATATACTAACAATGAAATCTCAGAAAAAGAAATTAAAAAAAAAATCATTTTGCAATTGCAGTAAAAAGAGTAAAATACCTAGGAATAAATTTAACCAAGGATGTGAAAGACCTATATGCTGAAAACTATAAGACATTTTTAAAAGAAATTGAAGAAGACACAAAGAAATGGAAAGACATTCCATGCTCATGGATTGGAAGAATCAACATAGTTAAAATGGCCATATCACCCAAAGCAATATACAGATTTAATGCAATTCCCATAAAAATCCCAATGGCATTTTTTAATGAAATAGAACAAAAAATCATCAGATTTGTTTGGAACCACAAAAGACCCCAAATAGCCAAAGCAATCTTAAGAAAAAAGAACAATGCTGGAGGTATCACACGCCCTGACTTCAGCTTAGACTACAGAGCAATAATAATCAAAACAGCATGGTATTGGCAGAAAAACAGACACATAAACCAATGGAATAGAATTGAGAACCCAGAAATAAAACCAGATACATATGGACAGATAATTTTTGAGAAAGAAGCAAAAAACCTACAATTGAGAAAAGACAGCCACTTCAATAAATGGTGTTGACAGAATTGGAAAGCCACGTGCAAAAGAATGAAACTGGATTGCTATCTGTCACCATATACTAAAATTAATTCAAAATGGATCTAAGATTTAAGCATAAGACCTGAAACAATAAACTGCATAGAAGAAAACATAGGTCCTAAACTTACGGATCTTGCATTCAAAGAGCATTTTATGAATTGGACTCCAAAGCCAAGGGAAGTAAAAGCTAAAATAAATGAATGGGACTGTATCAAATTTAAAAGCTTCTCTACAGTAAAAGAAACCATCGACAAAATAAAAAGGCAACCAACTGAATGGAAGGAGATTTTTGCAAACAGTGCCTCCAGTAAGGGGCTAATATCCAAAATATACAAGGAACTCATGCAACTCAAGAACAAAAAAGCAAACAACCCAATTGAAAAATGGGCAGAGGACCTGAAGAGACATTTCTCCAAAGAGGACATACAAATGGCAACTAGACGTATGAAAAAATGCTCAGCATCACTAATCATTAGAGAAATGGAAATTAAAACCACAATGAGATATCATATCACCCCAGTTAGAATGGCTATCATTAACAAGACAAATAGTAACAAGGGTTGGAGAGGCTGTGGAGAAAAAGGAACCCTCAGACACTGTTGGTAGGATTGCAGATTGGTGCAGCCGCTATGGAAGGCAGTGTGTAGGTTCCTCCAAAACTTAAGAATAGAATTCCCATATGACCCAGCTATCTGTCTCCTGGGTATCTACCCAAAAAAATTTGAAAACATTTATACATAAAGACAAGTGTGCTCAAATGTTCATTGAAGCTTTATTTACAGTGGCCGAGACATGGAAACAACTAAAATGTTGTGGTATATATACACAATGGAATACTATTTGGCGGTAAGAAAAGATGAAAGAGGACCATTTGTCACAACATGGAAAGAGGACCATTTGTCACAACATGGATAGATCTTGAGATTATAATCCTAAGCGAAGTAAGTCGACAGGAAAAGCAGAGAATCATATGATTTTACTGATATGTGGTATATAAACCAAAAACAACAAAAGAACAAGCCAAACAAATGAGAAACAAAGACTCATAGACACAGACAATAGTTTAGTGCTTACCAGAGGGTAAGGGGAGAGGGTTGTGGTAGATGAGGGTAAAGGGGATCAAATATATGTTGATGGAAGAAGGACTGACTCTGGGTGTTGAACACGCAAGGGATGTATAGATGATGGAATACAGAATTGTACACCTGAAAAATACGTAACTTTACTAACAATGTCACCCCTATAAACTTTAATTAAAAAAAAGTGCTCGTATAAAAAAATTGTTAACATTTTAACACATTTGTATCATTTTGTGTGTGTGTGTGTGTGTGTGTAGACAAATGTACTATATAGAAATAGACATTCAGCTACAAAATCTCCGAAAATCTGAGCCTCCGACCATATATATATATATATATGGTTGGACTATATACCTGTTGTGCATTTATATTTGTTCTTTGGAGAAATATCTACTCAAGACTTTTGCCCATTATATAATCAGATATTTATTTTTCTATTGAGTTGTATAAATTCCTTATATATTTTGGATATTAATCCTTATCAGATATGTGGTTTGCAAATCTTGTCTTCTTCTGTGTAGATTGCCTTTTCATTCTGTTGCTTCATTTGCTGTGCAGAAGCTTTGTTAGCATTGGAGAATGGGGTACTGGCACCAAGTGGCAATTTAAATTATCACCTGTGGTCACCTACATCGAAATGCCTATTGAAGAACTAGTTTTGACAGACTAAGTATCTACTATATTAAATCTTTGTGGAGGTCATGGAGCATAGAAGGATGTCAGAAATGGATTTGGATATTTCAACTGCACTAGAGAGATTTAAAAACATAAATGACAAGCAAGAGGTTGTAAATTCTTGCTTAAAGGCATAGTCAGGAAAACAGGGAATTTCTATGAAGGCTTTAAAAAAACTCGTATCTTCATAAGTTACTAAAATTCATACATTGAGTCTGTTCTGTAGTTACTGAGTTACAACTACAGTTGTATTTGCAGCTTACCAAATCCACTAATTGAAATTTGGGGCCTTGATTAAGAAACTATGGGATTCTGAAAAGTAGAATTATAATATTTAAAATTATTCTGTTGATTCTATCTATATCTAGATTCTGAAAAATCATGAAGCCTTCCAGGCCATTGGATTAGTTTGATCTTCACGTGTTGATGAAATCTTTCCTTCCTTGCCTGAAGAGCCCATAATGACATTGTCAGAAGTAGTTCTTCTGCAAGGGGACAGCAATTTTCTTTACATCTTATGCCTGTCACACTCATTGCCTCCAGACCTATAATTAGAATCAGATATTTACATGATCTATGAGCCATTTGCAGAGTAAAAAGCTTTTATATAAATAATAATAATAAATAGTAATTGTAAATATGTGCTAATATATTTTGGTTTAACCTTGGGGATTATGTATGAAGAATACATCTGAGGGTATTAAAACCAGTGAGGAAAGAATATAATTTCACTTCAGTTGGAATTTATCAGTATGGATAAACTTTCCAGAAATTATGGATTCAATTCAAATTTAAGCAGCTTGAGTTGACTCTATTTTTTTTCTTTCTATTTATTGGCTCAAAAAAATCTGTATTCAAAGAATGCATATATTGAATGGTGTTGTCGTTTCAAAAATCTGTAATGTCAGCAAACAAGAATGTAATGTCAAGAAGAAAGAAGAATGAATCCAAACCTGTGAAGTTATCCTAAGCTCAAAAGCCCACAACCATGACATCACATAAGACCATTAGGAAACTCTCTTTACCACAACACCAAGAAGCACTAGTGGTTGTCTCACTGAAGATATGAGAAAAAGGTATTCCAAATATTAGATGCAAGTTGTCAACGTTGTATTTTTATTTTGATAGGATGGTAGTTTCACTGGTATTCTTACTTAATAAAAAATTTAATAAGTGCATAAAAGGAAATACACACACACACACACACACACACACACATACCATACATACATATATATGTTAATGATGAGAGTATTGAAGAACGAATGATTATGATTATTAAAAAAAGAAAGGACAGAAATAAGTTGCTAAGAAGAGAAACGGCATCTTTAAAAAGTACAGTGTGAGTGTTTTGTGCACTGTGCAGCCCAAGGATGAATGTGACGGCTTTGTAATTAAAATGGGATTTCTGATATCAATGGGTTATGGGGTCCTAGGGCAACTTAAGCCAAAAAACTGCATTAACCACCAGAAGCAAGATGAACATGGTTATTGTAATAGGCTGTATGTATGTATCTATAGTTAGAACATTTTCACACAGGAATCATCAGATGTAACTAAAAGATTATGGAAAACTTCAGTTCCAAGTAGTTGGACAGCACATGAAGGCATTAACTCTATCTGTAACCAAAACCAACTTTTATTTATGGGAAGGCCTGAATTGAGTCACCATGATCAAAAGTGATGTCTTCTCAATCTATTCCCATGCCTAAGTTAGAACAGAGATCTAAAGTCTATAATCAAAGGGAGAAGGGTAATGTTTGAATGGACCATTAAAATCACAAGAACATTTACTAACTGGTCTCCGAATCATTCCTAATAGGGTCCAATATAATTTATTTGTTAATTATGCCACTGGGGAAAGATAATTGTCCATAATATTGGAGAGTAAGAGGACAGTGATTCTGAGATAATTCTTGTCACTGCTGCCCAAACAAATGTGGTCCCATGTTCAGTATGGGGACTTATGGGGATCAGGTGGCAAATAGATTTGGGTGAAAGGTCATTCCAGTTGTCTCAGTCTTTTCATTCAATGTTTATTTCCTTGTATCCAAAATGTGTAGTTTGAATATACATACTTATAACTTGGTTGACAAAAATACAAGGTACTCTTGTTTTCTTTGGCTACAGACATACTGCTCTCAATCCCTACTGTTAAACAGTAACTCCACTTCTTGATATTTAGACCAGTTGTCTCAGCTAGTATAATAATCTCTTTATTTTTATGCTAATTTGATATTATGAGGAGTGTCAAATAGCATGATATAGATCTCTATGTCATGTTCAATGTCTAAGTTCAAATTTAGCGTATCTTTCTTTGAGCATACCACAGTGTTCTGGGTATGGATACGAACAAAAATGACAGATACTACATTAGGTTTATAGTTAGAGAGCCCATGGATTCCAGCTTACCTGGGACCATTCATCCCTCTTTATGTACATTGCCCCAATTTAGAATTTGTCCTGGATTTTTCAATTTTAACAAAGTATTATTAATAGTAACATCAAAATAATTATAAGTGAATTTAGGAATATAATTTCAATAAAATAAAAACAATAGAATTTCCAAAAAGTTAAAAAGGTACTGAGAGTTTAACACTTAAAACAAATCTACAAACGTCAACCTAAAGAAAATGGAGCAAGACTGTTGTGTGATAATTCCTTTTATTCTAGAGTCCTGCTTGAACTTTGAGCCTTTATTGTCTAGAATTGTCCACATTACAGAATACAGAAAATATGCAACTTTGGGGATATAGTAGTCTATTTAGATTATATAATTAAACTTCTAAATTAGGAAAAAAAGAGAAGTTATAAACAATTGTAGGGGATTTAAATAGTTGTATTCTAGAAACATGGTGCAAATTTTTAGTCCTAGGTGGAACTTAATTGAGGCACAAAGTAAAAGTTTTTCACAGAGTTAGGGAACTGTTTTCCCTCTTTTCATGTTACAGAGGAATGGATTTGATAATTTAAGAGCATTTATAAATGTCATTCTTTGCATGAGCATTGGCATTCTCAAAATGGGCTGTGGCAATGATGAGTTTCTGCTAAAGTTTTTAGCGTCAGAGAATATTCATATGAAGATGTTAGGTTATTAAAGCCAGAAGCACCTCGAAAGGCTTCTACAATGAAGATTATAAGTATATTAATTCAAATTTATACAATTTGTGTTAAATTAGAAATACCCACATCACTTTATGCATTTTTTAAATTACTTGATAACAGTGTAGTCTCCTTTACTCTACTCTTTATGTCCTTGGCTGCTGGGCAAATTCTCTTAGAAGATATAAAGTTGGAAGTCAAGTTGGTTGATGTATTTTGTTCCTATATCAGTTCCTAGTGTCTAACAAAATATCATATGTTGCCCAACATGGGATTTTTATGTTCTCTGACTGCTTGAGCTGTGTAAACACTAAATATATCATGGAAATGAAAAGCTACAATATGAAATCTGCCCTGGAAATAGGATTCTTTTTGTCTCCATAAATGTTCTATGTAGTACCTATATATCTTGAAATAGAAATCTATGCCTCTACCACATGTCAATTTGGAATATGTAGAAAATATAATGTAACTGGGGAAACTTTCTGAATGTGACAGAAAGTAGAATACATAATGAGACAGAAGAACATACTGTCTTTACATCTCTTAATTGTTGATATAATATGGATTAAGAATTAATATTTGTGTTTCTCAGCCAATCTGTATGTTATGGCAGACCAAAGTACAGTATATTCCAATCTAGGTGATTATTCTGGAAAGTAATAAAAATTTATTTCAGATTTTGCGATTAAGTTGATTATCAGACTTAATTTTCAGTAGTATTGTACAAGTTCATCTGTTTCCATCTTATATGTACTTTAGTCACCATTTGGGTTGCATCAGGGCCAAAAAGCTAGGTGATGTTTCAAAACTGCAATTTACTGATTAAAACAAAAAAATGGATCAAATAAAACAGAGCAAAACAAAACTTTCTAGAACCATGTATTTATTGTTCCTCGACTCTACAGAACTCAGATTGTGGTTTAATACCAATTTGCACATACATACTTATATTGATACATTCTAATAAAATAAAAAAATATCGTATGATCAGATAGATTTTACTTACTTTCCTGTCTTAAAGGTTCATTCTTTTCTTTTTCTTTCTTTCTTGCTCCTTCATTGCCTGACTGTACGTATTTACCTTCATTACTCACTTCCTTCATTCCTTCCTTCCTTCCTCCTTCCTTCCTTCCTTCTTTCCTTCCTTCCTTCTTTCCTTCCTTCCTTCCTTTCTTTTCTTTCTTCTTTTCTTTTTACTGGCAAAGTCCATTATCATTTTATCTCCCCACAATGCCTTTTGTCAAAGACCCTTTTCTCATAACTTGCTGAGTGGCCCATGGGCAATTTGACACAATTTTCTAACAAAATCTGTTTAACCTAGGGATGGATGTATAACTCAAACATACACAACAGAGACATTTTCTCCCAGGAGTTAGGGATGAGGAACACAAAAGCTACCATTAATAATATGCATGGTAAGAGATAATGCAGGGATATGACCACTATAGAGCTAGGAAAGAAGCAGATCAAGAAAAAGGAACAGTGAAGACAAGTCAACTAGCCTCAGAAAAAAGATAGAAGTGAGAAAACACGAATTTGAGTTCTTGAAGTTCACCAGTTCCTTGAATAACTACATTATAAAGCCAGGCTGAACAACTGCTCTGGGATTCTCTGTGATACTTTATTAACTGTTCCAACATATTTTCCATTTGTGTTAAGCTCATTTGAGTGAGTTTTGGTTCCCGATAAATAATAAACCTCAAAGAAAAGCAGTAGACCTAATTTTTAAAAATAATTTTTACTTATATATCTTATACATTATAGAAAAATATCTTATTCTGATTCCTTTGTATTGTTTACTGACTTCAGTGGTTAATGATTGTGGTTCTCACTCATCTCTCATAAACCTCCATGTTTGTCAAGTTATCACACCCACTACGCAGTACTGTCTACTTTAAGATGTCACTCTTATATGCATTTTGCTATAAAACATTCAGTATTTAATTTTCTATATAATAATAGAACTATAGAATGTACCCAAAAAATAGTTTCTGAAATAGAGCTCATTAAATAACCTGACCCTGAAAAATTGGAAGTCCCTTTATTTTAACATATTTTACTTGAATATTTGTATTTTTATTAAAATTAAAATTTGCAACAAATTTTTACAACTTAAACTATAACGTGGAAAAAAAATCAACAAAATTCTGCTCAATAGTGTTTTTAAGCTGAGAAAACATGAGATCAAATTGTTCCTATTTGGAGATTATGAAAAAGTTTCCATTTATATAGGAGAAGAGTGAAAGACCTATCTGATGGTGGGGTGGGAAAATGAAGGGGAATGAATGAATGTTAAGGGTTGATTGTGATTATATTACTTATTATTCATGAAATTATTATATATTACATTTTATCTCTAAAAATATCATGCATGTTCATTTCTTTTAACCTTAAGCTATCATTTTACACTTGAATAAACTGAGCTTTAGGAAACATGATTACTTTATAGAGATCACAGAACTAATTATTAACAGAACATAGTTCTCTTTATCCTTTTTGTCCAGAGTTTTTACTTTGTAATTTCATTGTAACCCAACAAAATTAATGAATCATGATTCTACTTTCCTGTTCAGAATCTTGCAATTCTGAAGAGAATTTTCCTGTTCAGAATCTTGCAATCTATCACTTAATTTAGGGGCTCATGACTTATAGTGTTATACAGTAAGACCAAAAAAAAAAAATGTTGGCTTGTAATTCATCATGCAATGCACGCAAATTAAAATATCCTATCATATCATATTTGTACTGGTTGCTGTTTTCCTATTACCATAAAATCAGGAAAAACTGTAGCTACAGCACTTTATCACTATTGAAAAGCCAAAAATCATCACAATAGAAAAGATAATTATGTTTCTTGCTGTATGATACTAACACAATATCTATTTGAATTACAAGACACAAATAACGTATAAGCATAAGTATCAAATTGCTCAGTTCCTATAAATCTATTGCATTATTGCAAGACACCAAATCAATGTGTTTCTTCTTTCAAATCTACTAATTTATGGTAATCTGTACTGTTAGCAGGCTTTGTGAATATCTTTGCATACTAAATATATTTGGATAATACTAGAGCAAAGTTTTTACATTATTAAAATACAGGACTTTTTTTTTTAAATAACGAAAAATAAGGGGTTTTTTCCCCCTAGTAAATACAGTTCAAAATATTGCCTAAGACATCATCCTTTGAGAGGGAAAATGGCTTCAATGTTCAAATGAAAATACATTGTGAAATTCAAGCTCTTTAATTCTCATCAGATAGTTCATAGTTTACATGGAAAGAAGTGCATTATTGCCTCATTTCTCATTTGCACTACTCTTTTGTACTTAGTACAGAAGCTGTAAATTTCCAAAGACTGATTTTCTAGTAAAAAAAAAAGCCAAGGAATAGACCTTTGGTATTCCCTGGTTGTTCTAATCCATGGGATACTTCACTCCTTAGTGTTGCTCAGATTCTCTTCTTTATTCCCAAGATCTCAGTTTAGTTTCTTCTCAGCCAAATGTAAAATTCACAGTTTGGCATTCTCCAGTGAGAATCCTGATTGTGGCAAATAAGTAAGAATGTACTGAAGTTTTTTGTCCTGGAATTAAAGTTTCCTTGCTATGCAGATTCTGACTGTCTCATCTCTCCATCTACTAAGCACCAGGCAAGATCTGCTTTAGTAATATAGATGAAAAGTAGATAGATAGTTAATTGATTGATAGATAGACATAAATTAATGTAGTATAGATATAACTAAAGCCAGGAGGTTTTGTAAAAGAAAATATTTCACTTTGAAAATAAATATTTATTATTCAACTCAAGAGATCTTTACCTAGATTTTCTGAGGTAAATGGTGATGCTCTTTAGAACCAAACTCTCATTTTCATTACCTCCAATATCCATTTGCCTAAGTATATAAGTTTTCCCCATGATCACAATATAGTATAAAATCATCAGAGCTTTTTATTGCTAGATTATCATATTCAAATGAACAAGTAATTAATAGAAGACCACAATGTCCTCCACTCTATGGCAATTATCATGGGAAGCAAAGAAATAATTCAGTCACTAATACTGAACACTAATAATGCAGTTAGGTTCCAAAGCACAAAGAAAAGAAAATATATTCTGAGTAGTCAGGAAAATATCCTACTGTCCCCACCTATATAATATGCGAAGACTAAAGAGCTACCCAGAGGACTATGTTTACACAAAGGTTCGGCTTCATTTTCTTCCCATAAAATATTTCAGCAAATATGGGGAATAATTAGTCATGAGGACAAATAGGTTATGATGATCATGATAGTTTTTAATTAGGGAACATAAGTTACAAAAGGATAATTTTATTTCAAATTAAATGGCTAAAAGTGTACAGCTCTCTTCTCACGGAGAGGGTTTTGTTTTGTTTTGTTTTGTTTTAAATTTTCACATTTAAGAAAGTTGTATTTTTTGACCACAGCAACAATTTTGCATTTAGCTTTGACGATTACTAAAAGTCCTGATTTTTACATTTCTGAAGTAAATTAATTTATAGGGACGTTTTCTCTATTCTGAGTATACTTGCTCAATTATATTATTGAGTCCTCAGAATTTTCCCAAGGTTGTACCCATTTTATATGTAGTCAAGATAATAGTTAAGAGTCCTAGGTGGGATGTGAGGATGGAAGCTGAGGTAGAGGGAAAGATGATACAGTCAGAATCTGTGATCAAGGAAACATGACTTTGAATGCTTTGATGGGAAACGCCAAAATCATCCACATAGTCTTCTCAAAAAAATTGCATTTCTTGTCTTCTGCACAAAAGAGAGACAGAAATATTATTACAATTAACAGAGAAAGAACGGAAACGTTTTAGGTAAACCAATGTGCTCTTATCCTTTTTACTTCACGTCCTTGTCTGAACCCACTTAACTTAGAAAATAAAGAAGGAAGAGATGTGTGCTCCATATACAGACAATGTACCTCCCTTCAAGTGGAGGAAAGAAGAGATAGAATAAAATAAAGACCATACTTACTACTTACACCAATTCTCAGTATTGGGGAGAAGGGAGCATATTTAAAACGTACAGGAGATTAGAGTTTATAAATAGAATCAACTGAGGGTTTTGACATAACCAGCAACTGAAAAATATGGTATTTTCCTGAAATATTGATGACATTTGTCTGTCTGGTAAGGAAACCGATGTATTCATAGCAGAGTGGGGGTGAGTGTGGAAACATAAAAATATTTTTGTTTTTTTCAATCTAGCCCAAAGTTCAGACTGTTTAATAAGTCTCTATACAATGATTCCAAAATAAATTCAGTGAACGATTTCCTGTTCTGATTCTGCAAATATTTGAAATGATTTATGTATGTTCTTTGAACTAAGTCTAAAAAATATTGTTTCTTTATAGGTCATGCATGAAAGTCTCACATAGATTGCTTGGTACAAAGAGCATTCAATTAGAAGTTGGAAAACTTGCATTCTAACTAGAGTTCTTTCAAGTAGCCATGTGGTCTTTGATGACATTAAACCATCCTTTGTCTCAGTTTCCATATCTTAAAAAATAAGGATATTTAGCATAAGGAATTTTCATTGCTAACATTTTACAATTCAAAAAAATTTCTTTGTCTACTGGATATCTAATGATGTTGGAGAAACAAAAACACTAGGTGATGAGGCAGAAAAGCGTTAATAAAAGTGAACCTGCAGGGGGACTGCCTAGGCCTGCATCCCCTCCCGAGGAACTTCCCGGCTCATTCCCTACAAATCATTCTAAGATGTCTAAACTCCTCTAGAAAGGGGAGATAAGACCTGACTGGTTTTAACTGGGTCTTTGCACATGTGCAAACTACCAAAAACTGTCCTTTAGTTGAATTCTAGCCTAATTATAATGCAATTAGAATGGAATGAACATTAAGGCTTGCCTTCATCGCCCATGGTTTTTTCTGTATGCATTCTGGGTAAGAGCACGCTCAGAAAAAAACTAGTTATATAACCAACATATGTCAATCAAGTGACCTCAGTCTCTACATCACATCTCCTGCTGTAAGGAAATTTACCTACCCTCTCCTATATAAGACAAAGCTAACCTGAAGTTGGGTGCAGTCATCTGCCCGGGAAAGTTCTATGCCAGCAACTTTCTTCCTGAATATATTCACTTCCTTGCTCTCCTCATTTCAGGCTGAGTCTGTGAATTCCTTTCACCTTTTGCAAACAACCAGAGGTGAATTCCAATGACACAACACTAGATAATTATGAAAATAATGGTCATTAATTTTAAATATGTCATTTGATTTTTTTTATGAATATGGATAGAAAACATAGTTTAAAATTTTATGGAAATTTAAGTGAATCACTAAATATTTTGATTAGTTAATATATGAATATTGCCTTTGTAGTTATTGAAAGAAAAGTGATAAATATAAAATGTAATTCCCTCACATAAAAAGAAGAAATTATAACCACCTAAGCATAACTGAGGAATCCAAAGAGTATATTTCAGTTTAGTAAATGGTATGTGCCATATCAATAAGCAGTATGAGATTTCTTCAAAATAGGTTGTATAGCAAAGAACAGATATAAAAATTCACATATAAAATACTTTGGAGTAATCATAGAAACCATCAAAGGAGATAGAGATATGAGGATTTTCCTAAAGACAGGTGATAATTTGGTATAGACAAAGATGAGTAAAGCAGAACTGTTTCCAGGACTTGCCCTACCATTATAAACAAAGAAAACACTAATCACGGAAAACAAAACAAAACAAACAAACAAAAAAATGTTTCATTCCTCGGACAAGAAACATTGCAGTCTGCAATCCGTTTGAAGAAGCAAACACGTAAACTGAGAAACATGCAACCTGGCTTTCTGCCTCCTGTTTCATACAACAGCATCCAGAAGTGGAATCCTAGCAGAGATCATCAGTCTCACTGGCAGAAGAAACATTATATCGGAGTTTGGGAGTAGGGAGATGGTTGATATTTGCAAATCAGTGTTCTGGAGAGAAGAGAACAAATGGAAGAACAGTACCAGAAATCTGCACAGAAGTCTCCTTAAGAGTTTGGTCAAGTGCATAGCTGTGCATGTATAGAGTGAGACACTGGGAGGCCTGGCAGTTACTAGAGGGCTGTGAGCCACGTGGAAATTCTTCAATTCACGCTATTCTGGAAGATATGGTAATTTTCACCTTCAGTGTTTAGAGGTCTCACTGAAACAGCTCAAACTACAGAAAGGCTATGCCTTTGAAGGGAGCTAATCTGGATCCAGAATGAGAACTACTCGTATATATGTACCGTGTTTCCCCGAAAATAAGACCTAGCAGCTCCAGTGCGCCTTTTGGAGCAAAAATTAATATAAGACCGGGTATTATATTATGTTATACTATACTATATTATATTAAAGACACGGTATTATATTATATTGTATCATATCGTATCATATATTAAGGCCCGGTCTTATATAAGACTCAATATTATATTGTATTAGATTATATATATTATATTATGATATGATATGATATTATATTATATAGATCCGGTCTTATAGTAAAATAAGACCACGTCTTATATTAATTTTTGCTCCAAAAGATGCATTAGACTTGATTGTCTGGCTAGCTCTTATTTTCGGGGAAACAAGGTATACTATTATTTCATTGTTAACTAAATAATTTTAACAAAATTCTGATTTAAAAAAATGCATTGAAAGTCAGCCCTTCAAATTTCACCAATGACTTAGATGTTGAGTAATCTTTGTCTCTTCGGAAATACCTTGAGGATAGTATATGGACATTTGAAAAATCCTTACTTTGTGTTACATTCAGATACTTTTAATCTCAAATGAAATGTTGCTCAGAAAAAAAAATAAATCATTTTATCTTTTGCCTTAAACCTTTTGCTGCATATATGTTTTACCAAATCTTCAGTATTGTAGTGATGAGGTTATTTTTCTGTCATCTCTGTTTGTACTGTATTAATGATCTACTGACACTCATTGACTTTTGCTATGGTACATACTCAATTTATTTTGCTTAGTTGACAAATTTCATTTTCTGGAGGTCAAGAATTTTCAAGCTTGTTACCCTGCAAGGCTACCTAGCTGTTCCCTGAAAGCAAGGAAACCAATTCTAATGTTAAGAGTTTTTCCTTCACCAATCCAATATCTTATTAATGAGGTTACTGAATGCCGATAATCACAGATAACTTCAGAGTCAATGTGATATTGACATTTTTAAAGGAGAACCCCTCTGAGCTTTGAGTATAGGCACCCTGTCCTCTTTGTTCCATTGCTATTTTCTTGGTGGCATACAGACTACTCTTAATCTAGGAAAGATCAATAAATATTAATTGCAAAAGGAGGCCTGAAGAATTGTCAATTGTATGGCTTCCTGCTCCTGACCTTTTTGTTCCTTGAATCTAAACTTGAAAGTTTAGATTGAAGTGTTTTATGTTGAAACACACATCTGCTTAGATGCTTATAAATGAAGAGACACTGTATGTGTCCGAATAGCTTTGGTAAATCTAATTCTTCCTTTGGGGAGTTGGGGTGGGGGATCAGTTCCTTAGTGTTGAAATCTCTTAATAAATTTATGTTTTAAGTATTTTCCTCTGCTGACATACAGGTAACATATTTTTCAAGTCAAGTATACATTTGCATTTGTTTCATGAAATTATTGAACTAAGTAGTCTAAAAGAAAGGTGAGAAGGGTATAAGCCATGTTGTTTGGAAAATATCATGGGGAAATTTTAGTATCTAATATTTCAAATCTTGCCCTTACCATGCCTTAGCTTTTTGTATGTTAAACCCATTAACCACCTTCACAGACAAAACAAAAACAAACTGAAAATGAAATGAATATTTTCTTGCTTATTCTATTAAAAAAATCAGCAATTTAGCCTTGGGTTATTATGGTCTCATCACAGAAAAACTATGTTTGATAGTTACTCAGTATTTGGTTTCGTGTAAAAATCCTAAGAGGCATAGTTCATAGCTAAGTATTTATTTACAAATCGTGCTTACACTGTTGCCTCTACTTTGCAACATATCTTCAAGAGAAAGATATACTTAAGATTAAAAAAAAAACCTCTTTCAACAGTAGAAAAAATACCTTTGATTTAGATATAATACAGATGGTCATTTGCATTTGCCTTTACATATTGCACTCAACATTTGAAGGTACTGTACACTTAGCATTAAACTTTTTATCCCCCCCCCTTTTTGGTAAATAACACACCATAACATTTGATTTACCAGTCTACAACTATATACATATTTGACTTCTTTTCCTTACTGCCGATGATACAATTTGCAGAATCTCTACACACCAGTATAACTATAGTTAGAATCAACATTATGGTTTTATCTTTATTAGCTTCTGGATCTGTTCTTAAAATATAATTATTATTAGCAGCTTTTATCTTAATCCTTGGGTTTTCAAAATTGATTGTGATCTTATTAACAAAACTGGGCTTAACCCAGTAAGTAAAACTTGAACCTTTAGCAGAACTTCCTTTACCTTCCATCTGTCACCAACCATTTCACCTAATATCAGTAAGTAAACTCAGTGAGATCCTCTTCCACATTGTAATACTCCTGTCTAAAAAATTTTCTGAGAATAAGAAATAGCATGAAAATAAAGGAATGTGGTCATTTTTATAGTGTTATGAAACTATTTGAGCATGTATTTAAAAATTCTCTCAACAGCAACTCCCTTTTCTCATCTTCTCAAGTTGTGATGCATTTCACTTTGTCTATGTGGACATAATTTAAATGAAGGAAAACGTTGTTCTTTCTGATATAGATATACACCTATTTTTGACAATGAAATGAACACATACTTCATGACTCCAATATAACCTGAAATTGGAATATGAAATAATTACCTAGAATTGCATATGAATACATTTGTGATATAACGTTTCTTTGGGAAACTATTTTCTGCCAATATCAAATTTAAGTATCATAAATGAATGTAAAAATGTTGTAAAATTGGACTCTTGTCTATATCTTCTTTTTCTCTACTAGATATCAACAAATTTTTAAAAAATCATCTTTGTGTTGTCAGCATGCAGTACAGAACCTAAACCTAAGCAGAGAGAAAAAGTGTGAATATTTCTTAAGCATTGTACAGGGCAATAAATAAGGGGCTCTGGAAATAACTTAATAGATGTAGGACTGAAAAAAATTACTCAATCTTTTTTTGGGTCAAATTTAGCACCTGTAAAGTGACAATTATAATAGAACCTCTACCAATAGTTGACAGAAAATTTAGAGAAATGACCACAGGGAATTATTGAACAGAGAGTTTGTCATTTAGAAATTCCTTAAATTATACACCGATTATACTGCACCTAATATAATACTATAAACTTTATATGTATTATTATTATTATTATTATTATTATTATTATTATTATTATTATTATTTTGTATTTACTCCTTACAACAAATCTCTGCAAGGTAAATAAAATAAATTTCTATGTAATAAGATATGGGCCAGAAATTAACTAGAGAAGGGCTGACCCCCAAAGACTATATATACTATAACAAATCGATCACATCTCAGTTTAATGTAACTGGCAGATTAAATGACTAAAAAGATACAAAATTATAAGATTCCTTATGATGAACACCCAGAATCCATTTGTCCCAATACCACAATATTTATTTAATACTACCACTTTGAAAGTATAGGGCCAAGGGAGACAAATGGTGATTGAAATTTACAGTGGAAAATGCAAATCCATAAACCTGCCAAACACAGCTTTTCCCCTCTAGGTTTTTGTTTAATTTATTGGAGTGACATTGGTTAGAAATATTATGTACGTTACAATGTACAACTATATAATAAATTATCTATATATTGCATTGTGTAAGATTGAAAGGACAACAACTTGATTGGAAAGAGTTCTGAAGTACACACTGTTCCCCAATAAAGTCCTGTTAAAAAATAAATAAATAAATGAGTTAGGAAGAATTGCCTCTTCTTCAATTTTTTGGAAGAGGTTGAGCAGGACAGGTATTAAATTATCTTTGAATGTTTTGATTGAATTCACTAGTGAAGCCATCTGGTCCTGGACTTTTGCTTTTAGGGAGGTTTTGGATGATTGTTTTCCAATTTCCTTACTCTTGATTGGTCTATTTAGATTTTCTAGTTCTCTGTGTTCAGTTAGGAATGTTACATATTTTTAAGAACTTGTCCATTCTTCTCAGTTATTGAATTTGGTGGCATATAGTCTTTCATAATATTATTGTATGATCATTGTATTTCTGTGGTATCCATCATAACTTCTCTTCTTTCATTTCTGTTTTTGTTTATTTGTGTCATTTTTTTCTGTTTTCCTAGTGAGTCTAGCCAGGGGTTTGTCACTTTTATTTCAGACCTTATACCCTCCCCTTTTTTGTTTGATAATTTGTCACAAATTATCCCTATTTATGCTGTGAGTACATTTCTGAGTTGCAGTAGCAAATTGTCTTCTTCTTCTTCTCTCTTTTTTTATGTTTTTATCTCCTTTAACGTTTATGTTATATGTCAGTGTATAGTACCCTATTCTGAGTAGGGGTTGCCATTCCTATTTTTGTCTGTCTGTTAGTGATCTTACTCATAGTTTTGTATCATTTTGTCTTTTTGTTTCTGGTTAGAATAACCTCCTTCAATATTTCCTGTAATGTGGGCTTGTGGTAGAAAATTTCCTCAGCTTCTATATATCTGGAAAGATACATAGAACTCCTTCATATCTAAAGGGTAACTTTGCTGGGTATATTATTCTTGGCCTGCAATTTCTCGCTTTCAATAATTGAAAATTTGATTCCACGGGTACCACCCATGGGAGAACATATTGGGGCATGGGGTTCTGAGCCCCTGAAATCCCAGTGCTGCCCCCTGCAGCCAGATGCAGAACTGTGATGCCTGATCAGCCCTGGGTACCACTGCTGGGATCAGCAAGGAAAGGTGGGGGTGGGGGGTGAGGTGGGCTGGGAGAGGTCACTGGTGTGTTTGTGACTTTGTTTTCTGAGTAATGGTGACAGCCAGACCACAGATGCCTTGCCCCTATGTTTCCACCCTTGTCCCTGGGATTCTACACCCTTGTTGCAGTGTGCATCCGCCTCTTAGGAACTGTCTCTCTCCAGTTCTCAGTACTGTAAATATTCTGCTCATTAGCTCGCTCACTGTTACAGCTTCTTCTGGAGGCTGCTGTTAGCTCTTTGAGAGTTCAGAGAGGAAAGCTCTGGGAGGATGGGGGGAGGCAGCCACGTTCCATGCCTTTTTTTTCTGCCTGTCAGTGAGCGCTGTTAGAGCACAGCTGTCACACTTCTATATTCAGGCTCTGCCCAGAGGTCTCTGCCCCAATTGCTGGGTTCAGCTGTATTGTATGCTGATCACTCAGGCAGGACTGCTCGGGCCACAGAAAGTGCACCTATAGCCTGACTCCTCCTCTCTTCCCAGTACCACAGTGAGCTTTAAGCTGTGTCATGGCAAGCAGCGTCTGCCGCCCATGTCTCTGCTCTTTTCCCTTCCCTCCTCCCCTGTTTACCCTGATTCACCCACCTTCAGATGTTTTGAAATGTGGATCTCTCAGATATGTTTGTGTGTTGCACAGGGAATCTTTTGTTGAATTATAGCTGTTCAACTTGTAACTTCAAGGGGAGAGATCAACTGGGGGAATCTTTCAATCCGCCATGTTTCTGACATCACTCCCTATAGGGGTTCTGGTTGAGAGAGGATGCATACAAACGAAAGCAGTATCAACATGTCAGCTTTTCAATAGCCATCTAGAAAGAACAGAATTAGAGAGTGAAGTTGGAACTATTATTTTCCTCTTCAAAATCAAATCATGTGCCTAGATGTAGTTGAATAAGTAAGATAATGTTGAAACTCCCTCAAGTATCTCTAGAAGGATTTCCCTAAATGGAGGGGACAGCATGACCAGACAACTTCCTGCAAAATGTTAAAGGAAGAAGGAAAAAACACTTTTTTGGGAAATATCACCCTAAAGTGGTAAATGTTCATTATTTAAATTATGTTTCTCCTAACTCGAGGGAAGTGAAAATGGAGGATGCATAGGGAAAATAGACATTCTTTCCCTAACTATACTCTCAGTAAGAAGAGTGATGACATCTGAAGGCTCTCCTATGGACATGTGAAAAGGAGACATTAACACTCTTCCTCCAACATTCTGATAAACTTTCAAATACATTTTCAGGAAGTGCTACTATATAAGGTATTAGGTAAATGGGAGATATTGGTTGTCTGTGATGATTGTAAACTGGCTCTGTAGTGTACACTGGAAATTGTGTTGAAATAACACACACATTGGGGGTAAAAGAAAGAAATATTAAAGCAGAGATAAACTTAATATGTTTGGACTAGAAATGGTAGATTGATTTTTAAAAATAGATTCTTTATGTGAGAAGTAGCTGACAAAAGTAAGGCGTACATAGCAGTCATTTTGGACCATGCCTCCAAAGTCAAAATGAGAAAATTATTTTGTATGCAATATGATAACCATAAAAATTTTGCAGAGACAAATGACACACAGAAAAAAGAAAACATATATATATATATATATATATATATATATGTATATGTATATATATATACACACATATATATGTATATACATATACACATATATATGTGTATACACACACACACACACACATATATAGATATCTACATATATCTATATATGTGTGTGTGTGTGTAGATATATATATTATCTAGCTATGCCAGGATTGGGAATATGGAAAGGAGAATTGGGACTTCAGGATTACTTTAGGAACTATTGGAAAAATAAAAGTGCATGATATAGACTTTCTAGATTTGAGACTTGATATGGGTTTCATATATTTAGAAAATTGATAATTAAAAAAATATATAAAAGTTAAAACTAAAAGAAATAACTTCTTAACCAAAGATTGGTTAAAACTCCACTTATTTACCTTAAATGTAAAAGAAACTAACATCATTTTTAAAATATATTTTACTATTTTTCTAGTGTGTTATTAAGCAAATAAGATTTCCAGAAAGTCAAAGAATTCTGAGAAATCTAAATATGTAATCAGTGACCAGTAGCAAAGTTATTTATATATCCACTTATTCTCTGATAATTTTTACCTAGAAGTTGTTTGATTGGACAAATAAGAACACTTCTGCTTCATTGCTTAATGACCTCCCTCTTCTTTTTCAGTTTGCAAAAAATCTTTTTAGCTTGTTTATTTCTGGGTCTATGAATATTTTCAGTTTTTTACTTCACTTCTCATAGAATATTGTCCATATGTAATGATAATATGGATAAAAATTAATGCTAGCTAATATTCTACTTATAGTTCATTCTGCACCATATATTTTTAAAAATAATTTATTTTTCAACTACAGTTGACGTACAATATTATATTAATTTCAGGTGTACAACATAGTGATTTGACATTTATATAACTTATGAAGTGATCACAGTAATAAATTTAGTACCCATCTTACACCATTCATAGTTATTTCAATATTATTGACTATTCTCTATGCTAAACTTAACATCTCCACGACTATTTGTAACCACTGATTTGTACTTCTTAATCCCTTCATCTTTTCACCCCAACCTCCCTCTCACCTGGTAACCATAAAAATGTTCTCTGTATCTATGAGTTTTTTTCTCTTTTGTTTGTTTGTTTTCTTTTTAAGATTTCACATATAAGTAAAATCATATGGTATTTGTCTTTTGTTTTTCTGACTTATTTCAATTAGCATAATACCCTCTAGATCTACCTATGTTGTTGCACATGGCAAAACTCATTCTTTTTTATTGCTGCGTCATGTTCCATTGTATATAGGTACCCTTTCTTTTTTATCTATTTATCTATTGATGGACACCTAGGTTGCTTACATATCTTGACTATTTTAAATAATACAGCAATGAGCATGTTGATGCATATATCTTTTTCAACTAGTGTTTTGGGTTTTTTCAGATAAATACCCAGAAGTGGGTTTGCTGTGTCCTTTGTCTCTTGTTATAGCCTTTGTTTTAAAGTTCATTTTCTCTGGTAAAAGTATTGCTATTGCAGCTTTAAAATTTGTTTTTTTTTTATTTCCGTTTTATGAAATATCTTTTTCTATCTCTTTACTTTCAATCTATACGTGTCTTTCAATCTGAAGTGAGTCTCTTGTAGGCAGCATATGTAGGGGCGTCGCTTTCTTATCTATTCAGCCACACTATATCTTTTGATTGGAGCATTTAATTCATTTACATTTAAAGTAACTGTTGATAGATATGTAGTTATTGCCATTTTATTATTCATATTTTTGTTCTTTTTTTTCTTCTTAACGAAATCTGTTTAACATTTCTTGTAATATTTGTTTTATTAGTGATGAACTCCTTTAGCTTTTTCTTGTCTGGGATGTACCGGCTTTGTGATAAGCACTTTACATGTATCAATTCATTTACTCTTCACACTCAACAGATAAGGTGTACATAGTGATTTTCCAGTTTTTCAAATGTAGAAATTGAATTAAAGATTTATTCTATTTTGCTTTCAGTGTGTCAATTAGCAAGTTCAACAAGTTAAACTTCGCTCTTTATACCAATGAGAGTCAAATTTCTTTAGATGGCAAGCCTATAATTCATTCTTCAGTTCTGATCTCACTGAAAACTTCTAATTAGAAAACAATAAACTTTCTTCTTTGGTTATTCAGTTTATAAGCTTTTTTTTTTTTTTTTAATCAACGTTCAGAGTAAAATTCACAAGAAAAAAATTGGGTTAAAGTGTGAGATAAAGAAGCTTCATAAGATCCTATTACAGGGAAATAATGTTATTTGTGTTTCCATTTTGTTTTCCTTTCTAAAATTTTTATTTTAAATGAACATAAGTAAATTATAGGCAACATTATAATCAAACCTTATATATCTATTGTTTTGTTATATTAATTTAACATTTTGTCATATTTTATATATATAAACGTGTATATATACACACGTGTGTGTGTGTGTGTGTGTATATATACACACACACACATATACATATATATGTATATAATTTTTTTGTGTGAAGTTTATAAAACATATTACTGATATAACACTTTGCCCCCAATACTATGCTTCTATAAAAGTATTGATATTTTCTTACATAATCAAAATGCCATTATTAAGTCTAAATTAACAGCAATACTTTAATAATCTCATCTATTGCCCAGCTCACATTCAAGTTCTTTTCTTCTGATTTTCCACCATACACACAAAATATATGTTTTTACAATTGGTGTATTATAATCAAAGTACACATGTGACATTTAAAAGTTATATCTTTTAAATCTCTTAATTTTGAACATCATCCCTACAGATTTTTTCCTACCACTGACTTTGGAATGCCTGAGTCCAGTTGTCTTGTAGAATTTCCTGCGTTCTGAATTATCTTGTTGTGTCCCATCTTGTTTAGAATGTTCCTCTGCTCTTGGCATATTGCATTAACTGAAAATTAGCACTAAAGCCTTTCTTATTATTTTTCTATCTGTTTAAAAGTAACTTTATCTATGGTGTACTTATGTTACATCAATCAGAAAGTATAAAATGAATGGTTTTCCTTGATTCAGTGAATCAATTTTGTTTATGGTTTCAGTTGCTGAAAACTAGATTCCTGGCTGGTTATGTTGCTTTTTCCCTACGACCAGCAAATAATCTTTGGGTAAACTTTAGCATAATATGGAGAGTGATTTTTTTCCCTCTAATATTTGACCTAAATTTTTAGTATTCATTCTTGTTATTCTTTTCAATCCATTATTTTGTTAGTTTTTGCAAAATGGCAATATTGCTAACTTGATTATGCTTCTGCATTTATTAGCTGGTAACACTCTATTTACTTTAATTAGAATATCCTTTAAATATCATGAGCATAAAAAGTAAACAACTGAAAATATATTTAAGTATATTTGATGATTAAAAAAATTAGACATTTCAGGCTAAAAATAAAATCTACTTAGTGTTGCTAAGCATTTCCTCATATTTATTATTTTAACTATCTAAATTAGTACTTGTCTTTGGTATAATAGATCTTGTAGATTTACAAGCAAAATCATAATGAAATTCAATCCAAGTAACACCATTTTAAAGGATCTAAGTAACAACCTAAGTAATCTAAGTTACACAATTTTAAAGGATCTATTTTAAAATGTTATATATCTTCCAATAATTATGTCTTTAAAATCCCACTGTGATTAATTATCTTCAGGGAGTGTATTGTTATTTTAGAAGCACCTGCTGAAAGAATTAGAAAGGAAAAAATATCTTTTTGAAACCTTGCTTTTTATCAAAATCATTTTGACAGATTCAGGCTACCTAAAGATTCAATTCAGCTGAAAGGCAATGATATAACATTTATGTCAATTGTGATATAAGTAAATAATTAGTATTGAAGCTTGGAAGAGTCACAAGAAAATAATTTTGGTGTCTGATTTTGTTACATCAAATAAGGCTAAACTTTCTTAATTCACAAAATATTCACACCAAAAAACGGTGATATTAAAGGCGAGCAGTATTAAGTATATATTTGCATAGTTAATGAGATATTACAATTGTCTTTCTCTTCAACATTTTAAGCTTCAGTAAATTATGACTATCAAAAATCCCGTTACATTTTCAAGGCATACAATATGATCATATTTGGATTATGTAAATTTAGCTCATTTTAAGAGAATTTGTACCTATTTCAATTTTACTTTAAACTAAACATACTCAAAACTTATTTTGCCCACATATTCTATTAAAATGAACTACTATTGACTTAAGAATGAAAATCTAATAAATACTAATTAGACATCTATATCTAGAAAAAAAGTGCCACTGAATCTACAAAAGTAATTAAACTAACAATAAAACCTGGTCGATCCATAAAGGGTAAATAACATATCCACACATCTGTAATATAACGAAGCATGTAAGTAATGCATATTCTTATAACCAAAGTTTATGGAAGATAAATAATACTAACTAGAGCTAGGTTTCTCATTGTTGGAGTGAGAGATTGCAGATAAGTTTGAATGATCAAGTAGTAATAGATTACTGTTAGAGATATCAGTATAAACTCATGTTAATATACATACAGATGGATACTTATCAAATGTTAATGGACATGTGTATATACACAAGTTAATACACACACATATACTTTCTTGTGTCGGAGGTGCAGAAGCAATGACATCCCAGCAACAACAAGCACATCTAGTGCCTAAACTTTCATTTCTAGTATCATTCTCTAGTGATAGAAACCAGAGCTTCTAGAAAAATGACTAATTCTATGCCTGGGGTAGGGGATACACAGTATAAGTCTGGTGCCTTTTTAGTAACAGAAAGTGAGGAAATTTAAAAAAAAAATCAAAAGGACAAAGAAACAAGTGAAAGAATTGCAAATGACCAAAGCTGAAAAATTTTTGCAACAAAATAAAGTGGTATTGGATTATAACTTAGAATATAAAGTAAATATTAATGAATCTATACTGATAAAGGTAAATAATTGAGTAAATAAATAAATACATAAATAAATAAGGGGGAAGGATAGACCAATCTTCTATGCAGAATAATTTCAACTAAAAGCAGGTGGCTTTTAACTTCCCACTCATTAATGGTTGACTGCACATAGTGACTTTTTTTCCAAAGTGTACAGTATGAAAAGTGAGAAAAAAGAATAACTTTAAAGAGGAGAAAGCCTAACAAATTCAGTCAGGTGATCAAGATTAATATCGACAATAATAAGTCGTATTGATTGTGTGTACTCTTGATATGATGTAATGAGAAAGGCACTTTACTTCTGTGGTCTTCCTCTCAGTAACATCAATGCCAGCTTAATCATGAGAAAAGCATCAGACTAATCTCACTTCAGCTTCAATCTACAAAACACCTATCCAGTACTCACCAAGTTGTCAAGGCCATCAAAAATAAAGAAAGTCTTAGAAACTCTCACAGTTAAGAGTAGTCTAAGAAGACAAGATGCCTAAATGCAATTTTGTACATTCTGAAATCCTGACACAGCAAAAAAACATGAAATATTTCAGAAAATCTGAAAAGTATGGACTTCAGTTAGTAATTTTCAAGTAGGGTACCATGCACCAGTTATTGATTCCAAAGGAGGACTCTACATGGAGGATCATTATGATGCCAAAAAAAACCATACATGTCTGCCCATTGCATCTTGGTATTGGAGTCACCAAGGAAAACACAACATAACTGAGCACTGTATGGAACAATGCTTTACTTACAGATAGAAGAGACAGAACAAGATAAGTATTAATAGGTAGAATAATTTCCTCAGGGCCAGCGGGTCTCTCTCAGTTCCCCAGGACAATTGCCCTATGTGCACCCCTCTTGTGCTGCCATGGAAGGACCCAAAACCTTCCCTGTGGTCTGAAAATCTGAAAAACTGGTGGTATGCCTGAAGGCCATTGACATTCATGCTTAATAAGAAAAAAAGAGTACTCATTGTGCCTGAAAAAAAAGAGATATTCCCACACAAGGTGTTAAGTCTGGCAAAGATAATGTGGGCTCATTATTTCTTAGCAAGGAAGTGTTCCAGGCACAGGCCCATTATTCTGTGGTTGAGTGGATGCTAAAAAACTGCATACAGGAGAGAATACTTTTCCCAACAATACTAATATATCAATATTGGTTCATTAATTGTGACAAATATATTATATTAATATAAGCTTTTTATACATAAAAAATTAGGTGTGGGGTATATGGGGACTCTCAGCACTCTCTTCTGACTTTTCTGTAAATCTAAAACTATTCTAAAATTAAGAATTTACTTAAAAAAATCTATGGGGCTAAATGAAATGTAGAACCCTAGAAAAAATAACAGTGTTAAGACCATGTGAATCTGAATAAGTATACAACATATTAATAGTTATTGTATTTATTTATCATATAGTTATTATACTTATGTTGACTTAAAATATTTGACAAATGTAATATAATTATGACAGTTGTTCATATTAAGAAAAACTGGAAGAAATTTGTATGGAAACTATTTTTTACTACCTTTGTAAGTTTCCTGTTACTCTATAATTATTTTTTTAAGTATATAAAAAGAGAAATGAACCCATATATAAATAAGCTCAAGAAAAGCAATAAATGTTTAATAAATTCAAATATGGTCTAATGGGTAATAGGAGTTCTTAAAGATGAAAACCAAAGCAAGGGAGACAAAAAATATACTAAAAATCATAATTCAAAAAAGAAATATATATGTAAATAACATGGAAATAGAAAGAAATAGATAATCAAAAACACTTTATGTTGAATTTTGGTCAAGATAGTAGAGTAAGTAAACACTGTGCTTGCCTTCTCCCATGACCACATCAAAATTACAACCTAACTTCCAGCACAACTATCATTGAGAATCTCCAGAAGACTAGTTGAACAGAAGTCCTATAACTAAGGACATTCACAAAAAGCCACATGGAGCCTGGTAGGAGGGACAGAGATCTGGAAAGTTCAGGCCCCACATCCACAGTGTGGCGGTTGAAAGTCGGGAGGGATATCTTGCCTATGGAGGTCTTCCCTGAGGAATGAGAGGCCACAGCCCCACACCAAGCTGTGCAGCCCAGGGTTACAGGGAAGATAAGTCTACACAACATCTGACAGTGAAAACCAGTGGAGATTGTGGCTGAGTGAAATGGAGGGCTGCTGAAGTTTCCAGGCATTCCTCTTAAAGGGCCTGTGCACAGATTTACTTCCTGATGGACTCATTTGTTTAGAGCTCCAGAGCTGGGGCAGCAGCTTGAAAGACACTAGGGACATACCGGGAGGAGCTGAATTGTCTGCCTTCAGGATGAGGGATTCAGGGACAGCTTTCTCCCAGACAGAAGTGCTGATAGATACCATCATTCCTTTCTTGAGCTCTCCCCCACGCATCCTGCATAGGTGGGTGCCAAGTCTGAGTCCCCATCAACCTAACACTGTTCACCCTGCCCTGGTGATTCCCTGAGACTCCAGTATACAGAAATTGCAGGCTATCCAAGCCATTTCTAGGCGCTTTCCCATAAAAATGGCCTGTCTTAAATCCTGCAGTAGATTTTTTCTTAAATCTCTCAAAGGTTTACAAACTCCAAACAAGCAGTCTCTGAACTCAGCATGCCCTGTGCCTCTTGCTAAGTGTCCGAAGCCTAGCACGAGTAGTAGCCAGCCACTGTTTGCAGCTTAGCTTCTCTCAAGTGGCTTCAAGCCCAGTATAAGTGGCAATTATCTGCAGATCACTTTGTAGCTCATACCAGGTGGCCCAAGTCACGCACAGGCAGCAGCTGATCTTGGCCTATACCAGACTCCCTTCCAGGAGACCCCAGGACAAACACACCCAGCAGCAAGCTTCAGACCAACCCTGATCACCACTCTAACCACCTCAAAAAAAAAAAAAAAGAAATACCCAAAAGACAGACTCGAACAGGCAGCAGAGCCCCACTAAAATGAATCCTATTCCATGGGGTCAGTCTCTGCACAACACCTGCAGTAAGCTCATGGTCATTCCTCACAGCCAATCAGCCTGAGGGTCAATTTCTCCCATTGATGTGCCAACAGCAGTCAAGGCTCAACTACAACAGGAGGGCACACACAACCCACATAAGGGAGACATCTGGAGCATCCAGCTCAGGTGACCAGTCAGACTATGCCATGGTGCCCGACAGGACACCTACCACATAAGTCCACTCTACCAATACTGGGAGGCATAGCAGATTTACCAAATACATAGAGAGCAAGGCATTGAAAACCTATTTGAATAAATCATGATGGAAAAATTTCCTGACCTATAAAAGGAAATAGACATACAATCTAGGAAGCATGGAAATTCCCAAAGATGAACCCAAAGAAACACACACCAAGACACATCATTATTAAAATATCAAAGGTTAAAGGCAAAGAGAGAATGTTAAAAGCAGCAAGAGTAAAGCAGTTAGTTACCTACAAAGGAGCTCCTGTGAGACTGTTAGATGATTTCTCAACAGAAATTTTGCAGGGCATAAGACTTTAATATGAAATATTCAAAATGATGGGGAAAAAAAAACCCAAAAAACCTACAACCAAGATAACTCTACCCAGCAAGGTTATCATTTAGAATTGAAGGGAAGATAAAGGTCTTTCAGACAAGAAAAAGTTAAAGGTGTTCATCACCATCAAACCAATATCACAAGAAATGTTAAAGAGGTTTCTTTAAGAAGACAAAGAAGAAGGAAAAAAAGGTAAAAAACATGAATAATAAAACGGCAATAACTACATATATTTCAACATTACTTCAAATGTAAATTGATTAAATGCTTCAATCAAAAGACATAGGGTAGCTAAATGGATAAGGTAACAAGACCCTTATATATGCAACCTATAAGAGATTAATTTCAGATCAAAAGACACACACAGACTGAAAGTAAAGGTATGAAAAAGACATTTCATAAAATGGATACAAACAAACAAAAAATAGCTGGGTTAGCAATACCTTTACCAAACAGAAGAGACTTTAAAACAAAGGCTATAACAAGAGATAAAGAAGAACCAAATAATTCCACTTCTGGGTATTTATCCCAAGAAACCAGAAACATTAATCTGAAAAAATATATGCATTCTCTGGTTCATTGAAGTATTATTTAAAATAGCCAAAATATGGAAGTAACCCAAGTGTCCATAAATAGATGAATTAATAAAGAAGAAAGGGTACATATATGCAATGGAATATTACTCAGCAATAAAAATAATGAAATCCTGACCTTTGCAACAACATGGATGGACCTAGAGGGCACTATGCTAAGTGAAATAAGTCAGACAGAGCAAGACAAAGACAAATATAATTTCATTTATATGTGAAATCTGAAAAACAAAATGAACAAAACAGAAACCAACTAACAGATAGAACATTTTGATTGTTTTAAGATGGGAGGGAGTTTGGGAGGATAGGTGAAAAAGGGAAAAGGATTAAAATGCGCAAATCGTCCATTGTAAAAACAATCACAAGGATGTAAAGTACAATGTAGTGAACATAATCAATAATATTGTAACAACTATGTATGGTGTTAGGTGGATACTAGATTTATCAGTGTGATCACTTCATAAGTTATTTTAATGTCAAATCACTGTTTTACACTTGAAACTAATATAATATTGTATGTTAACTATCATTAAAAAAATACTTAAAAAACCCATTTCAATATATCAAAAATGTTTCAATATAATGCCTATAACAAAAGACAGAGTAAAATACTTAAGGGAATCAAAGAAAATAATGTGAGCCAGGGATTTTATATTCAGCTAAACTGACTGTTAAAGAGAATATACACAAATATCTATCAACAGATGCATTTTAAGAAAGGTATTAAAGATTGGAAGGGGACTCTATAAATTAAAATACACCTTATAAATAACAACTAAAAACTGTGGAGTCTTGGTTTACACATTCAGATAGCAAAACCGTCAAAAATATAAGAATTTGTGACTAAAAGGACAGAGTAGTGGTTACCTATATAGAAAGAGAAGGATAAGATATTGGGAGGCTCCTCATGGGTGGCTGGCAAAGTTTTATTTCTTGATCTGGTATCGGTTAGGATAGTATTTACTTCATAAAAATCCATTTAACTGTATTTTATTTTGTATTTTTTTCCTGTATCTGTGTTTTATTAATAATAAAAAGGTTAATACCAAAGAATATATTACTATATCAGTGATTATTTACAATAATCTCATTAGTTAATTCAAAATTGACTTATCCAAAGAAGATATTCATACCTTTACATAATTTCAAAGTTAGATCTATTTTATCACTCTAATTATTTGAGTTTTGTTAGGGAATGTTTTAAGTACTTAAAAAAATGTTCATTTACATGTATAAAATTATACAGTATATTTTAATTCTTAACTGTTAATTTAAATTTTTTTCTGTAATTTAGCATTATTTCTAGGTGAACATTTCATGCATTGACTGAATATTAAATTATTCACCATAAATATCATTTATTTGACAGAATATTTTGGTTTGGGGTTGGAATCATCCTTAATTCCTTTTTGGAAATGTTTTCTGTTCCCATCTCACAGTCCATATTCACATGGAGGTATCCCTATCCCTGGCACTAGCTAAATGTAATCCACATTATCCAAGCCAAGAATCAAATCCTCTATCCAGTAATTTTATTAGCAGAATACCAGACGACACAGTCTTAATAAATTTGTACAGACTAGCTCTTGGTCACCATGGTTATTTCAGGAATAGACTCTGTAAGTAAAGTAAACCATGAAAATTATATGATAATATACTAAAATAGAAACTCTCCTGCTTTGCTAGCTTGATGCTTAGGAGGATTTAGAATTGAGACTGAGGGCAATAATTCATTGATGCTGGAGAAAAGCCAACATGAACAGAAGCATGAGATAAAGAGAAAGGACTCTGATTCTGATGACAGTGTTTGACACCGAATTAAGACAGAACTGATGATATTACAATTCTTAGACTTTCATTTAAATATGATAATTACCTTTTTTGCATAAATCAATTTGAATTGGATTTTGTAACAAATGAACTATTATACTTGCCATGTTCCATTCAAATAATGGCATATCCAAATAGCATAATTGTTTATTATGTAACTTATCCTTGAGTGTGTTTGAACATATCAGGGACAATTGATAAAAATGTTTACATAAAATATTTGTCAAACACTGTAGTTGATAAATAAAATTTGACAAAGATCACTGTGGCATTTAGAATACTACATTTTTGTTCAAAGAGGCTTGTGCTCTGAGCTATGTGAAGTACATGGCTTCAGGTGTAAGATATGTGATCCAGGTGGGACAAATTTAACCTAAAGAGATATGACAGGAATAAATATGAAGTTGAAGAAAATAAAATTCTTGCTTTCAGGAACCTTATGAACACACACACACACACACACACACACACACACACAGACACACACACACGTCCTATGAAAATGTAAGGTTGTAATTGATGTTTGCCTACCTCTTATTCAACTATTTCACCTCTTCATCTTCTGCTACTACCCTGAAAACACCCTAAAATCCAATCTCTATGTATCATTCAGATATGGCACCATATGTGTTTGGTTGAGTTCCCTAGAAGCAGAGTCTGAGATGGAAATTCTTGTTCAAACAATTTAGAGAGACACTCTCAGAAGAGGGGCGAATGAAACAGGACAGATCAGGGGTGAAAGATTAAGCAAGAATAAGTTATTAGCTAGGGATGAATTAGCCTAAACCAACTGGAAATCATGGAGCACAATTTGTCTCACAGACTTACTCCCCCTTGACAGTAAAGGGGAAGAAATCTGTACCCTATGTGTCACTCAACCATTGGCTGAGGAGGTCTACTTCCAGCAGTGGGGGTGGGTATAGCTTTCAGGGGGGAACAGTTGATAAGGAACAAGGGCCAATTCACTGGAGAAAAGGGCAGCTGAGCTGTGAGTTGCTGTCACCCAACACTTGCAGCAACTAGGGATGGATATCACTGCCAATCTGGATCTAGCAGGGCACCATCAGTGTTGGCTTCTACATGTCCATCCAGGTTAGTATGGTTGTAGGCATGCTGTTTTCCCCGCTTTGGCTGGCTATCAAAGTCTGCTGTGCCTGAGAATACTGACCACTGTTCATTTGTTGCTCACACAGCACTTTAACTATGCCTCTATGATCACTTATCATGGTATAATAATTTGCTTACATGTGTGTCTACCCCATTCTGAGACTAAATTAAAGATAGCAATTAAATCTGGTTAATCTTTATTTCCCCAGTGCCCAACACAGTGATGTAATCATATGTTATTATCGGTTGCACATATGTTAATTTTTAATTGTTTGAAAGAGCTGACAAAAGGACAAAGACAAAGCTGAAATTTTGGATATGTAGACAAGTTGGCATAGAATGCTTTAGAGCTGAGTCTCTTAGAATAAATAAACCATCTAATAGACAGGTGACCTGGAAGTTCTTTTCACTCTTTAAGCCTCAGTTTCTTAATATGAAAAACAGGGATAATAAATATAGTTACAGTCCTGTTTTCAGGACTAATTGAGATAATGTATTTAAAGGGCTTAGTATAGTCACTAATATGTAGTAAGTGTTGAACATGTAATAAGTATTATCTAGTTTGCATGACTGAGGATTTTGCTGAAAAACAATGATTGCAGAAATGTTTTAAGTGTCAAAATCTCATGCTGAAATTTAACGTTTAAGTATTTTTAAAGCGTCAACAGCAGAAGGTTAAAGAATGTTAGACCTAAATTTAATATTTTCTGTATCTGTGCTTTATTAGATATTCAAATTCATGGCACATGACAGAATATATTATAGAAGTTGCTGCTTTTCCTGCAGCTATAGTATCATTTATATAAATATATCTTCCCATTGCTGAGGGTAGAATTTATCTTGGCTGAAGTCAGTTTAACACATTAATGTCATCATGTTATTCATCCCCAAAGGAGAATTTCAAGTTTTAATCTCAAATAGCTCTATCAGTTTATAAAAAATATCAAAGGAGTGACAGAAAACATGAAAAAGAAAGTGCGTTGCATAATAAAGACCTAACTCCTGCAGCTTTCTTAATTAGTTCAGTTTCTTTAATCAATTTTCCCACAAGATGCGCTCACGATAGCAGTGATTCTCTCTGCCAGAGGATTAGTAAAGACCATCAGATTATTTCTTAGATGGTTTTTGATTGTTGTTTTAACCTAAGAATGTGGTTTCAAAAAGTAAATTTCCATATCCTAAATTATTCCAATAATGTTTTAAGATATTGATTACAATATATTTTCTTCTGAAATCTATACAAAAAAATACCATTAGTAATTTAAATATCTAATTACAGACAAATGGACCCCATTTTCATGTGCCCTGTTCTTTCTCTACAGCTTCTTCTAAATCAAAATATGAGACTGTGTGGATTAAAGGTTTGATTAATATGTGTAATTCAGAGAATGTTAAAGACTGAAAAGTTTTCCATTTTCTTTAATATCTATAGATGAATTAAAAATAGAGTAAGAATGTGCTGGATTAAACTACAGTTGGTTGGTCTAAAGTACTAAATTTTGTGTGTGTTTGTGTGTCCTCTATCAGATAGAAGGAATCTAGAAATACCACAGTGGAACTTGGAAAAGATGTATGTCTTTGTGTTGAGTCTATATATCTTACTTTCCCTTGATTATTACTTATATTCAGTACATCGAGGAGAACTTGGCTCTTAGAAGTTGCTCCTTGAATACTTGTTGACTTATTGACTCACAAAATGACCTAATACAATATGTTTCCATGTAAATAAAAACTAAAATCATTGATCAACTATTCACATTTTCATTATTTAATCTACCTGTTGGTCCATTTAGATTTTCAAAATCCATTGTCTAATACTCTTGCATCATGTCAGTATTTGTTTTGGCCTTTGGCAAACTCTAATTTATCAGAGCAATTTTTTTGTCTAAGTTATCAGAGCAAAAAATTTTCATTTATTTATTCACTCTGGTGACACGTACCTATTGGATACTTATTAGTTGTCTGACATGCTAAATGCTGAAAGATAGTATAATTCTAAATATTTACAACAAAAGCAGAGGAATATTAAGCCATTAACTAGTAACTTTCACAATTTAAAAACTTATACAGATAATTCAGGTCTACCATGTTTCCCCGAAAATAAGACCTAGCTGGACAATCAGCTCTAATGTGTCTTTTGGAGCAAAAATTAATATAAGACCCATTCTTATATTATATTATATTACACAAGACCTGGTCTTATAGTAAAATATAGGAAAATTATAGTAAATAAGACCAGATCTTATATTAATTTTTGCTTCAAAAGACGCATTAGAGTTGATTGTCCGGCTAGGTCTTATTTTCAGGGAAACACACTACTGAAAACTCCCATTACATAATCATATT
Source organism: Rhinolophus ferrumequinum (assembly GCF_004115265.2). Lineage (NCBI taxonomy): Eukaryota > Metazoa > Chordata > Mammalia > Chiroptera > Rhinolophidae > Rhinolophus > Rhinolophus ferrumequinum. The sequence continues at coordinate 35,477,384 of NC_046287.1, forward strand.
TGTTGAAGTAGTAATATCATAATCTTACCTTCAAAATGCAACAAAGAGCAGAGTGGATGTGATAGAATAGCTTCTGAGAGCTTATTTCCATTCTCCTATCTTACCTGAATGCTTCAATTATATCAAGCACTCTAAAACAACAGGTATTAAGAGATGTTTTTAAAGGCCCAAATTTTACAGGTGGGCACAATGAAAATACTGAATTCACCAATTTTGGCTCTTCCCATAAATTATTCTGCCACTTCTCAGGATACATATTTTATATCTATCCTTTCAAGTTGTTTTTGAGTACTTTCTGTTTCCTTGGCTCTGTTCTGGGAAATATTTCCCAGATACATTTTGAACAAAACATATAAAGTTTCTGCTATCAAGCACCCTACATTTTAATTGGAAAGACAAAATAAATTTTAAAATAGGACAATATCAAGTCAAAATCTGTACTGTGGAGGAAACTTCCAGGGAGCAGTCAGTGTGTTGTGGGTTGGTGGAAAGGCTACTTAGATGGTCAGCAAAGATGACCTTGCCGAGGAGCTAACATTCCACACCAAAGGCCTAATGATGTGAGTGGGAGCATTACTTTCTGGGAACATAATGTGTACAGGCCCTAAGGTAGAAATGAACTTGAAATAAAATAGACACAGGAAAAATGTCCCATATGTGAGAGAGAAGGGAGCCCTAGGGAGAGCAAGAGTTAGATACAATAAAGTTCTCTTGGCTGTTGCTAAACCTCCATTTATTCACTTTTAATAAACTAGGCAAGCACCAAACACATTATAATACTCTTCCCCACCCCCGTTTTTAAATCAACTTCAGGATTTGTTTTCTTAAATATCAAGTCTGTTCCTAAATAGCCCTAAAACTCTTTCATATAAATTAGAGGCTTCTTTCTCGGTGGTCCAATTAGCCCTGAAGCTAGTCAGAAGCAAGAAGTCTACAGTTCTTCCTGGATCAAGAAACCTCTCTTTCTTAGAGATTTAAAATTTAGTATTACATAAATCAATGTTTCTCTGGACAGATCACCGTAACCGATATAAAGCTATGTATAAACAACTCACTTTAAAATAAAATGTCTTGCCCATCTGATCCCTAGAGTAAGATAATGTTGTTTTAATTATTAAATGTTCTTTAGGGAAATTCTCTAAGCTGGTACTGCCCTTCTCTTTCATCCTCCAACTTCGACGTTCACGATGAAATTTCCACAGTATTCTGTAGGGTACAGAAAAGCATTTCCATCCCTTTGACCATTTTCCCATTACACAGTTGCTGGTTAATTATTGAAAATAGAGTCCCATTTCTGAATATTCACAAATCAGAAAATCTTTGAGGATCCTATCATTTTGAGCCTTTGCTCTTGAATAAGCCACCCATGGCCTTGATGCTGATACTCTGAGAGTAAATACAAATAGGAACAGACAAAGAAATCTTCCTAGTTGGAAGTAAAGGCAGAGACGCCCGCATAACTAACCCTTGCCTCCGTTTTCTTAGAATATTTACTTTAGAATCCTTGTAGGCTCTTTCTCTGCAAAATGTATATAAACATTTTTAAAAGCTACGTGAGCCTCTCCTTCAGTTTTAGGATGTAGAAATGTCTTTCTGAAGGACCTGGGAACCATCGCTTTAAAATGTAATCATTAAGGCAGATAGCACCTCTATCTCCCACCTTCTGTGGGAAGGCAGGAGTCTAACTTCAGTGGGTATCTTGTTCCAAATTGCAAAACTACCTCCTGTCATAAAGATAAGAATGGTTTGTTCTTTGTCTTGATAAAGCTACTTAGCTAACACAGAGGATCACCCTTATTATCAGCTAAAGTTAGTATAAAATATGTATGACCGATGATGCTGTCAAGTCCTCTTACTTGAGGACTGGTTATTATTTATTTTTAGAATGTGTATACAATGGTTGTATCTGCTGGGCTATAGAGAAAGGTGAGATTTTTTTTCTGACTTTGTAATCTCTTAGTGGATTGCCTGTGATACACATCACATTCTGGTTTAACGCTTATTCAATAACAAAACTGCTTTCTTCCTCTTCTAAGTTGGTGGAGAGGTTTTCGGGATTGGAAGAATATTTTGGCTTTAATTATATTTTTCCAACAATTCATAGACTAGTGATCCTGAACCAGGGCTGAGATTAGGGAGTGGGGAGGTGTTTGATTGGGACTGATAAAGTAGGAGCCAACAGACATTCAAATAAAACCAAAAAAAAATCAAGTTGAGGAAATGTATTATAAGAATGTGACTCTGGAGCTGCAGATAACAGGTTCAGGAACTGAGAAATGAATCAGAGATAAAACAACGGATTCCAAATTGTGGTTTGAGGGCTGAACATAGATTTCCTAAGGTGCTGTTACATGGAGGCCATGACTTCAGCTGCAACTAAGATTGTTAGTATTATACTGACATGGTTGAGGCTTTGCTGGAATCTTGCACCTAAGTACATTTTAAAAAGCAAAACCATTATTATTATTATTATTATTATTATTATTATTATTATTATTATTATTATTATTTTCCTCCAGGAATAAACCTTTATGCACATTCATTTTTGAGAGTATGCTGTGGAGGGAGACCATCAAAATTCAAAAACTGATTTCTAAGTAACACTTGATGTGCCCAACAGGCAAAATTAAATAAATAGATCTTTAAATTTGTAATTTTACTTTCTTTTTTGAATTTAGAAAAAAAAATATTTGAGATAAATCCAACCAGTGAAAATAGACTCAGGGGAAATGAAAACTAATTGTACTTGTCCTCCTGACTCGATGCTAACAAAGGGCAGGCAAGCAATTATTTGGGCACTCTGAACATGTAATTAGTATTTTTATTGCCATTTCTCCTTTTCTCTAAAGGGACCTAAAACTCAAGTCCCTTTATCTAATGACCTTTAGAAACGTTCACTAAATTAATATTAATATAAAGATCAGCCCATAATTTGGGGGATGGGGTGAGGGGGATTTTATATTAGAAAAATAGGCTTGTGTTCTAGGTTTGTATAGATGGGATTCTAAGTTCTAAAAAAAATTCCTTAGACCATAATATCTCAATTGGGTGTCTATCCTTAATGGCAAGACTACATCTAGCCAGTATGGGAAGGTCAACAAAGAAAGAGCGAACAAGTCAAAGAACAAACAGGATTTGTGTTCTAACAGCAGGGACAATGTATGCAGCACTCTGGCTGATGCTCACGGATATATCAGTGGGCACAAATTCCCAGTTGTTTACGTGTGTGCACACACGCATGGGTGTTCTTTTTTCAGCCAGTAAGAAGCTAAGCTTTAGTGGTCCTTATTCATAATAGTAGTGGAGGACAGGAGTATCTTAAGATTGGTAATCAAATGTGTGACAGGAGATATAATTGAATAGGAAAAATAAAATTTATTTTCCTGTTTGTGTGTGTGCTGATGTTTATAATATTTCTTATAAGTCAAAAGTTCCAAGTTGCATTTCATCCAAACTCATCACAATTATTTATATATCTGCCTTGCATGCTAAAGAAACAGTTTAAATTTCCATTCTTATTTCTAAAATCTTTGAAATAAAAAAAAATCAGATTGCTCTAAATGACTTTGATTTTTCTCGCGTCAATATCTTTATGTGTGCTCAATTACCTTATCTTGCATAAATAAGACATAATTAAACTTTATTGCTTATAATTTACACCATGGTTAATCACAGCTGAAAGGTCGTGCTTGCATTCTATACATCGTTTTAAAATAAAATGCCTTTCCAAATGATTAAATGTTCAGTATTAATAATTGCTCTTGGAAGTGCTTTTAAAGAAAACTACTTGTATGACTATTTTAGAAATAGTCAATGTCCGTAAGTGGCATTTAAACAGATAACTACTTTCTGTAATAGCAAACCATTTACTTAGTGAAATATAAAAGATTTGGAAAGTAACTATCAATAAATGCAACTTTTCTATGTAAATTTGTATATTACTAAAAAAAAATATTTTCTTTGCTGTATTTTCCTTTCTGAAGTTTGACCCCCTCAGTTTTTCATCTGAATATTTTTAAAATGTGAAGTTATTTAATAGCAAACAGCTACACATCTGAAAAACTTAAATTATGTAAATAATGTAGATGACAATGACACTTCAGTGAAGTATACGTTTGTCATTGGCAAATTTATACTGAAGTATCTAAAACAGTGTTGGTTATAAAACTTTGTCTTTTGTTATTCTGGAATGTGTTCAAAATCTATAGCATACTTGATTTTGAAGGTATCATGATAGTCATTAAAACACAAATTGATTTTCTTTAGGCCAGTAGTAAACACGGTTGTGACTCAGGAGAGACAAATTCCGAGTGTATAGCCAGGCGCATTCTCTTTGTCACCATCTCCCTGCACAGACCCTGCTTGTAGAAGGCAGCAGTACCCCCGGCCAAGAGCCACACCATCATATCCCACTATTGTAATTAAAGAGGGTCGGCAGGCCCCTTAAGCCAGCAGGCACAACATCCTGTCCCTTTATTGTAATTAAGGAGGGCAAAGTCAGAAAAGCAGAAACCACACTATTAATTAAACAAAGGTTATTTAATACTGTTTGAGGTGTGATCAAACAATACGGTGAATATTTAAATTTAAAAAATGTATTACAGCAAAAGACACATTGCCATTATTCACCCTTGAAACACATTCCCTTCGAACACACTTATCCCACTATTCTTGACATTTTCTGAAGCAGTTCTGGAAGTCCTCTTTCATGAGTATCTTTAGTTGTACTTTTGTGTTCGTCTTGTTTTCCTGAATTGGTTCAAAATGTTACCTTTCATGGTCATTTTGACTTTGGGGAAGAGTCACATCCAGTGATTAAAGTGGATGTGCACACACTGTAATGTTTTTATTTGACAGAAATTGACATATACTAGAAGTGGTGTGTTACATGGAGTGTTGTCATGATGGAGGATGATTTATGGCACACTTGAAAATACATCTTCTCCCCAGCATAGCTTACACCAGACTGACTGCACCAGACAAGTTGAAACTTGTCACACACTGTTACTAAGGTTCAATGTCCTGCTTCCTGTATTGAAGATCCCTGCCTTTCCGTTGGTTGGCACTCGGCAGCAACATTCACCGTATTATTTGATCACACTTTAGTGTACTGGTAATTGGTTAAATATATCAGAGGACAGAAAGGAAAAAAGGAGCACTGAAGTAGCTTCAGATAACACTAGACTGGGGGAAACAAAGGAAACACATTGGCATTGCCAAATCTAGAGCCATGGAAGAGTCTTGTGACTTTACGCCTGGTACCCAGATTATTCATGAGAGGATGCTGGCTGGTACCAGTACCTCTGAAGGGATGTGATGAAGATGGTCTTGGCAGGGCTGCATGAAGCTGGAGCTTGGAACCAAACACCATTTCCAAGATGAAAGATTATTGCTATGGCAACATTGACAGAAATACAAAGCAAAAAGGGAAGTGGCCTCCTTTGTCCCCTCTTCTCTACCAGTCACCATTTATTGCTGCAACTTCAGATTTTGACAGAGAGCCTCAAAAAAAAAAAAAAAATCTATCTGCAGGACTCTAACATTTCATACTTGGCAGTGACGCCATTCAAATAAAATGGAGCCTAGGGATAAAGCCTATTTCCCTTTCACCCTGAGCTGGATTGCTGACTGTGTTCTCTAACTTATTTACACCAGAAAAATACAGGGGTTGTGGATAGGCCAGGCCATCCTGCTTGGAATGGAATAGATAGCTATTATTCCCAGGACTAAGTAGTGCCTTGATAAACAAATTCCCCTTTCCGCATTATGAAAGGGCATTACTTTTGGCCAAGAGACAGTGGCTACAACTATTTCGGGGTGGGGGGTGGGTACTGGGTCCTTTGGATTGTGATAATGGTCATTTGATAAGTATTATATTTCATATGAACATTCTGGGATATGTTAGCCCAGTGCAAGCATGCAGAACTGCCAGTTGGATACCATGAACTTCTGCTGACAGGTTCCATAACTATATTTGTAGTGCATTGCCAGGTACCTGCTATACTTAACCAATCTTATCAAGATTTTGTAGTTAAAATAAGAGAAGAAAAAGTAGTTGGTCTTCTCACAAAAGAGTTAATAAAGGCAGGGATTCTATATAAAACTATTCCACTAACAGTGGACATCACTGATGGTTGGATACCTTCTGTGAAATATCAAAGTTAAAACAGTAAAATAGCTACTGGTGCACAGGCAAGGGCTGATGTCATAAGTGGGCCTGAATAGGCTGCTGCCATTACAGTACCCAGTATGAAGCTTTGGAATTGCCAACATTTTCTTTTTTGTGTTCTTCCAAAAAAAGATTCAGGATCAATTGGCTTCCATGTGACAAGGCCTGTAATACAGCTGTGCACTCCTTTCACAAAGCTATTTGAATTATTCTGCAATACTTCATTAGTGGGTCAGACATGTTTTAACACAATATGAGCTCCTGGTAGGTGTCAAAATGTTCCTTTGCATTGAAGACATTCTGATGGTGACTGCCACCAAGGAACTTGTTCACATTGCAGTGATTAAAGATGGTTGGGCATTGAATGAGGAGGAAATTCAGAGCCCTGATGTTCTAATGTTCTCTATTTGAAGTAAAAATGGTACATCCTACTAAGGGATAACCCAGGTTTGTAAAGCCTTGGTCAATTTCAAGAAGAGGTATCGGAGAGTGAGGGAGGGAGGAAGAAAGAAGAAAGAAAGAGAAAGAAAGAAAATAAGAAAGGGGAGTGATGTCATAAAAATGACGGCATGAGGTGAGTGTCTTGAAATCTCCCCTGGAATTTACAACAAATTGAACAACTACAATTCCACAAAGGACTCCCTGCACAGAGGACAGGCAAGACTAAGTAAGAGGTGCACTACCGAAATCACCTAAAGGTGGGTAAATTGTGTGAGAGTGGGGGAGAAGGGAAGGGAGAAGTGCGGACACGGGAACGTGCAGGCTCAGGACGCAGACCTAGTTCAGTGCCCCGAGCTCATTGCATCCTGAAACTATGGCAGCTTCAGGAGAGGGAAGACCTCTTGACTGCTAGGGCTCTGCTTACGGCTCACAGGGCTGAGGGAACAGCATATAACACAGCTGAACCCAATGCTCACGGCAGAGACCTCAGAGCAAAGAGTGAGAGAAGAAGGCTGAAAATGGTGGTTTAAGCCTTCACTGCTGAGCAGAGAACAGAAGCCTTAGGAACTGAGACTAGCCGCCCCTTCCCTACCCGCCCAGAGCTCGTCCACCCCCAACTACCCTGTGCTAGAAGCTGAACAGTAGCAAAGTGAGATCAAAAGAACAGAATATTTGCAGTTCTGAGAACTTTGGTCTACAGATATGTTCTCGCAGCCCAACTAGTTCCAGCAAAGGGGAGGGAGCCATGGAAGCAAGACTGGCTGTGGTGGTGGTTGTCGCCATTGCTCTGGGCCACCTCTCACAACCCACCCCGCCCCTGTCCCCACCTATCTGGGTGGATCCCTACAGGAGTAAACTGAACTGCTGAAACACACGGGCACTGAATCTGGTGCAGGAAGAGCTTTGGAACTTCAGAAGCTCTCCACATCTTCCCAGGGAGGCAGCGCCGTGTGACCCAGGTGAATTGTTAACAGAGGAGATGCCCACCTTCCAGAGAATCCCATTATTGTGTGAGAAGCTGGAATAGTGCAGAGAAAACATAACACTACAGTGTGAGAGAAACAAAGGCTGCAGTTGGAGAGAAAATAAAACATTCTACAAACATGAACTGGAAAACAAAAGAAAGACCTCTTCCTATCAACCTGTTGCAGAACCTGCTCCTGTAGATGTCTAGGAAGAGAAATAATAATTCATTAATTGCCATGAATTACCAAGGCAATAAGACAATTCAGAAAGAAAATGAAAAGTCACTGGAAAATGAAATTAAAGATATGGAAATATGTGACTTAAATGACAGAGAATTCAAGATTTCAGTTCTTAAAAAACTCAACAAGATGCAACACAGAAAGACAGTTTAATGAACTCAGAAACGCAATCAAAGAACAAGCTGAACATTTTACCAAGAAGATTGGAATTTTAAAAAAGAACCAAATAGAAATTCTGGAGATTAAAAACTCAGTAGAAGAAATGAAGAATGAAATAGCCAATTTAGGTAGTAGAGTTGACTAGATGGAGGAAAGAATCAGTGACATCGAAGATAGAAACCTGGAAATGACACGGATGGAAGAAGAAAGACACTTGAGACTTAAAAAAAAAAAAAAAAAATGAACGAACACTACAAGAACTTTCTGACTCCATCAGAAAGAGCAAAATAAGAATAATGGGCATACCAGAAGGAGAAGAAAGAGAGAAGGGAACAGAGAGTATATTCAAACAAGTAGTCAATGAGAACTTACCAAACTTGTGGAAAGAACTGTATCCTCGAATCCAAGAAGCAAATAGAACACCTAATAACCTCAACCCCAATAGGCTTTCTCCAAGACACATTGTGTTGAAGCTGTCAAAAATCAATGACAAAGAAAGAATCCTCAAGGCAGCCAGGGAAAAGAAGACGGTAACCTACAGATTTTTAGAATATCATCAGATTTTTTGGCAGAAGCTCTACAAGCCAGGAGAGATTGGAAACAAATATTCAAACTATTGAAAGAGAGAAATTATAAGCCAAGAATAATATATCCTGCAAAGATAGGAGGAATAAAGACCTTTCCAGACATACAGATGCTGAGGGAATTTTCTAACACATGACCTGCACTACAAGAAATATTGAAAGAGGCTGTTCGATCAGCATCAATAGGGATAATTTATGGCAACTGAAACATAAAAGGAGGGAGAGTAAAGGCTTGAACTGGAATATGGGAGAAAGTAAGCATGATGAAGAAAATGGAATACTCTTAATATCAAACTTTCTTTACATAAACTTAAAGGTAACCACACACAAAAAAATCCAGAATTGAAAAATGTAACATAATAAAAGAAGAAACAGAGGGAAAAAACCATAGAATACCACCACACAGAAATAACAGATAACAACAAAAAGGCAAAGCAACAATGGAGACACAGTCTCATCAGAAAACTAAAGCTAGAATGATAGGAAATCCTCACATATCAATAATCACCCTAAGTGTAAATGGACTGAACTCACCAAAAAATAGGCACAGAATACCAGATTGGATCAAAAAACTAAACCCAACCATATGCAGTCTCCAAAAGACCCATCTCAGCTACAAGGAGAAACAGACACAAAGTGAAAGGTGGAAACTGACACTCAAAGCAAATGGTATCCTGAGAAAACCAGGTGTATCCATACTGATATCAGATGAAACAAACTTCCAGATAAAAAAGATAACAAGAGACAAGATGGACATTTCATAATGGTAAACAGGATTATACAACAGGAAGACATACCAGTCATCAATATTTATGACCCCATCAGAGAGGACCGAAATATACCAAGCAACTACTAATAGAACTAAAGAAAGAAATTGACCAAAACACAATTACACTAGGGGACCTAAATACATCATTGACAGCTATGGATAGATCATCCAAATAAAAACTAAATAACGAAATAGCAGCCCTAAATGACACATTAGATGAAATGGACATAATTGACATACATTGAGCACTTCATCCTAAAACATCAGACTACACATTCTTTTCTAGTGTACATGCAACATTCTCAACAATAGACCATATATTGGGACATAAAACTAGCCTCAGAAAATTTAGGAAGATTGAACTCATACCAAGCATATTCTCTGATCACAGGACTTTGAAATTGGATGTCAACTGCAAAAAGAAAGCAGGAAAAAAACCCACAAATACATGGAGATTAAACAACATACTTTTAAAGAACAACCAGTTCAAAGAAGAAATAAGAGGAGAGATCAAAAGATACATAGAAACAAATAAGAATCAAAATACATCCTACCAAAATTTTTGGGATGCAGCGAAAGCAGTTTTAAGAGGGAAATTTATATCATTACAGGCCTATCTCAAGAAAAAAGAAAAATCCCAAATAAATAACCTCATGTTACAACTTAAAGAACTAGAAAAAGAACAAATGAAACCCAAGGTCAGCAGAAGACAGGAAATAATAAAAATCAGAGCAGAACTAAATGAAACAGAGAAGAAAAAGACAATACAAAAAATTAATTTGACAAAGAGCTGGTTCTTTGAAAAGATTAATAAAATTGACAAAACCTTGGCTAGACTCACTAAGATAAAAAGAGAAAAGACAGTAATAAAACAAATCAGAAATGAAAGAGGGGAAGTCATCACGGATGCCACAGAAATACAAAGGATCATCCAATAATACTATGAAGGACTATATGCTACCAAATTCAATAACCTAGAAGAAATGGACAAGTTGTTAGAAACATATACACTTCCTAGCCTGAACCATGAAGAATTGGAAAATCAAAATAGACCGAACACCAGTAACGAATTTGAATCAGTCATCCAAAACCTTCCCAAAAGCAAAAGTCAAGGACCAGATGGCTTCACTAGTGAATTCTACAAAACCTTCAAAGAGGATCTAATACCAATCCTGCTCAAACTCTTCCAAAAAATTGAAGAAGAGATAGTACTCCCTACCTCATTTTATGAGGACAACATTACCCTGATACGAAAACCTAGTCAGGATAACACAAAAAAAGAAAACTACAGACCAATATCTCTGATGAATACAGATGCAAAAATCCTAAACAAAACTCTAGGAAATCAAATGTAACAATACATTAAAAAGATTATTTATCAGGACCAAGTAGGGATCATCCCAGGGGCACAAGGATAGTTCAACATATGCAAAGCAATCAATGTGATACATCATATAAAAAAAAATAAAACAAAAATCATGGGATTATGTCAATTGATGCAGAAAAAGCCTTTGATAAGATACAACATTGATTTATGATTAAAACACTTAAAAAAATAGGTATAGAAGGAAAGTACCTTAACATAAAGGCGATATATGACAAACCATCAGCTAGTCTCATAATTAACAGTGAAAAACTGAAGCCCTTTGCTCTACATTCAGGAACACAACAGCGCTGTCCCCTATCACCTCTGCTTTTCAACATAGTGTTGGAAGTCCTCGCCAGAGCAATCAGGCAAAACAAAGAAATAAAAGGCATCCAAATTGGGAATGAAGAAATTAAATTGTCACTCTTTGCAGATGACATGACACTATATACAGAAAACCCTAAAAACTCCACCAAAAAGCTATTAGAAACAATAAACGAATACAGTAATGCTGTCGGCTACAAAATCAACATACAAAAGTCCATTGCATTCTTATATATTAACAATGAAATCTCAGAAAAAAATAGAACAAACAATTCCTTTTGCAATTGCAACAAAAAGAATGAAATACATAGGAATAAACTTAATCAAGGATGTGAAAGACCTATATGTTGAAAACTGTAAGACATTTTTAAAAGAAATTGAAAAAGACACAAAAAAATGGAAAGAAATTCCGTGCTCATGGAGTGGATGAACCACATAGTTAAAATGGCTGTATTACCCACAGCAATATACAGATTTAATGCAAGCCCCATCAAAATCCCAATGGCATTTTTTAGAGAAGTAGAACAAAAAATCATCAGATTTGTATGGAACCACAAAAGACTCTGAATAGCCAAAGCAATCCTAAGAAAAAAGAACAATGCTTGAGGTATCACACTCTCTGACTTTAGCTTGTACTACAGGGCAACAATAATCAAAACAGCATGGTATTGTCAGAAAAACAGACACATAGACCGATGGAATAGAATTGAGAACCAAGAAATAAACCCACATAAATATGGACAGATAATTTTTGACAAAGAAGCAAAAAACATACAATGGCGAAAAGACAGCCTCTTCGATAAATGGTGCTGGGAGAATTTGAAAGCCATGTGCAAAAGAATGAAACTGGACTGCTATCTGTCACCACGTGCCTAAATTCATTCCAAATGGATCAAAGACTTAAGCATAAGACCTGAAACAATAAACTGCAAAGAAGAAAACTTAAGTACTAAACTCATGGACCTTGGGTTCAAGAGCATTTTATGAATTTGACTCCAAAGGCAAAGGAAGTAAAAGCTAAAATAAATGAATGGGACTATATCAAATGAAAAAGGTTCTGCACAGCCAAAGAAATCATCCACAAAATAAAGAGGCAACCAACTGAATGGGAGGAGATTTTTGCAAACAGCACCTCTGACAAGGGACTAATATCCAAAATATACAAGGAACTCATGCAACTCAACAACAAAGAAACAAACAACCCAATTGAAAAATGGGAAAAGGACCTGAAGAGACATTTCTCCAAAGAGGACATACAAATTGCAAATAGACATATGAAAAACTGCTCAACATCACTAATCATCAGAGAAATGCAAATAAAACCCACAATGAGATATCACCTCACCCCGGTTAGAATGACTATCATCAACAAGACAAATAGTAACAAGTGTTGGAGAGGATGTGGAGAAAAAAAATCCTCATATACTATTGGTGGGAATGCAGACTGGTGCAGCCATTATGGAAGGCAGTGTGGAGGTTCCTCAAAAAATTTAGAATTGCCATATGACCTAGCAATCCCTCTCCTGGATATCTATCCAAAAAATCTGAAAACATGTATTCATAAAGACATACGTGCTCCAATGTTTATTGCAGCTTTATTTATGGTGGCCAAGACATGGAAACATCCAAAATGTCCTTCGACAGATGACTGGATAAAGAAGTTGTGGTATATGTACACAACGGAATACTATTCGACAGTAAGGAAAGATGAAATAGGACCACTTTTGACAACATGGATGGATTTTGAGATTATTATGCTCAGCGAAATAAGTCAGACAGAAAAAGTAGAGAACCATATGATTTCACTGATATGTGGTATGTAAACTGAAAACAACAAAGAATAAGTCAGACAACTGAAAGAATAAAAACTTATAGACATAGACAATAGTTTAGAGGTTACCGAAGGGTAAGGGGGAGAGGGGTCTAGAACAGGGTAAACGGGGTCTAATGTATGCTGATGGAAAGAGAACTGACTCTGGGTGGTGAACACACAATGTGAGATATATATAATATATTACAGAATTGTACACCTGAAATCTATTTAACTTTACTAAAAATTGTTGCCCTAATAAACTTTAACTTAAATGAAAAAAAAAAAAAAAGAAGTGGTAGAACACACTCATGAGTCACAGAACCAGAACCACTCACTATATTATCTAAACTGCTGGTACAGAAGGACTGTGCTTATGAAAACTTGTACCAGATAAGATAGTGTAATACACTGAGAAAACTCACTTCTAGTATGGGATGTCAAGTGGAATGCTAGTGATCTGTCATGATAATAAGTATTTGATTGTACACAGCACTGGATATTGTTCATGATAGGTTGAAATTCAGATCTGGCTCTTGGATATGAAACATGCCTTCTTGAGATTGACTGAAGTAAATCTTCACATAGACTCATAAATAATCACTAATACTGGTTTTAGATTTATGATGTGGCCACTGGGGCATCAATATTATGATGTCCTGGTGGTATTACTCTCCATCAAAAAGCGAGCTGATACATAAACACTCGACTACACTCTCCAACAGCACCCAACATGTGTGACCAACAGAGGAATTGTCAACTCTGGATATATACAGACGTCATCTTGAGTCAAACTGTGGCTGATACTATGTGCCTCCAGGACATTTTTTCTTCTATAGATGGCAGGCCCTGCCCTGCCTCCCCTTTGAAACTGAATGAGCTTATCCTCTGGAAAAAATGGTACAATCTTTGATACTGACAAAAACTCCAGCAGCCATTAGTGACGGTCTTTTTTTTTTTTTTTTCACTCTGTTGCCTTCGCTGTGGCCTTCCTGAAACTATCAGGGATACAAACTTTCAAGACTAACACAGTCATTCCTCCCTTCGTAGGTAGTTATAAAGTCCAGTGTGTGATCCTCAAGTTGTGGGATACTCTATGGAATTTTGCTGACAGACAGCCCTGGTCTTTATTGTAAAACAGTTAAGCATTAATTCTTTGTCCAGGTTGTATTAGTCCTGGAGTATTCATGGCCCTCCAGGAAGGAGTATCTGAAGTACCTAAATGTTTCTATTACTTCTGAGTTAATACCTTAGCCTAAATTGAATTCTGAATGCAATCCCTGGAGGAGCAGGTCAGATGACTCCAGGTGCACCAATCATGGCTTTGGTGTGACAGGTTTTTTTTGTGATAAGTATATTTTGTGATCTCTTGGATTCTGCATTGTCTCCTTTGCCTCTGTAAGCCCATGTTGAAAATCCCATTAGAGTCCAAGTAACTATAGTTTAAGATTCGTCCACATTTAAAGGAAAGTATCTAGACTGAATCAGCATATATACTTATCTCATGTTTAATACTCAGAGTATACTCATCTTACTTTTAATACGGATTTTAGAGTTGGCCATGGAGTAGAAGCGGAGTAGAAAGTCCTTGGGTTGTATGGCTCTGATTGTCACCCTTCTTTTCTTACCGGTACTTATACAGAGCTGCAGACCTGCACTGAATTGGTTTTTAGAGTAGCAGACAGATTTCTGGCTTGTATCAGCAAGATTGATATGGAATCTCTCTAACTGATCTCTGTATTTGTTTACTAGACCTGACTTCTCTTGTCATACTCCTTGATAAAAAGAAAATAAAAGTTTTGTTACCGCTTGTGGGGATAGTTTACACACTTAGGAATCTATGTTAGGGCATACTTTCCTATACTGAAATGCTTCTTTCAAGAAGTTGGGTAGCCCAACATAACTCTCAATGGAGTAACAATTCAGCTCAAAGGATTCCACATGCTCTGCTTCAACCTTCCTTCTCCATCGTCACGGGTAAGTCTTTAATCATTTTGTCATAAGTGATTCGGTCAACCTGTACTTTGGATAACAACTATACTGAATTGCCTGTGCTTGTGAAAAAGGATGTGGTGGTATATTCTCACTTACCGTTTAGATTATGCTAAAATAATATCTTAAATGCTAAAATAGAATTTCATATCTCACATAACCTAGACCTATTCATTCATAAACTATTCATAGGAGGTATTTCTGGATGAAAATTCTAAATTCATATGAGTCATTTATTTAAATTTTCAAAAAAATTATATCTTATCTCTCCAACTTGATGGTGTGCACTACTGAAACAGAAACATAATATACACCTTCATGATTTGCTTGAATTGTCTACCTCAACTTTTAAATATAGGAGATAATAAGTGTTTGTTGGTTGACAGGTTAACAGATTTACGTGTGTTTTAGCCATATTCAGTATATTAATAGTTGAGTTTTATTTTTCTGAGTAATGTATCTATTTGGGGATATATAACTTATATACCTGATACAAAAAAAATAAAATGTAGACTGAAAGTTTGATAAAAGAATTTCTCTCATTCTACTCATCCAAAGTCCCTGCATTTCTCCCTATTATTATTCTTTCTGCTTGTATCTAAAGATAGTCTAGAATAAACTAAATATTTTACCCATAAGTGTTATTTTTTTACTTGAACAATAGCCTATAGACCTATTTTCCTGAATTTTTCCCACTTGCTACTGATATATTTCTTGCATTCCATATTAGTACAGATAGAGCCTAGACTTGCTTCATTCTAGTTTTACTAGTTATATAACATTTATTTTGTATTTCTTGTTTGTGTGTGTGTGTGTGTGTGTGTGTGTGTGTGTGTGTGTGTGAGTGATGAATTAAACAAATAGAATTCTCACTACCATGGAGCTAGCAATCTAGTTAGGAAAGACAGTCACTTAATAAATATATACAATATTTGATGGTAATAAGTGATAGTCAGGCAAAACCAGAATGATAAGAGGAGTATTCAGAGATAGGTATAAAAGTGGGTTTGCTAGTGTCTACCAGAGAACCACTGATGGTGTCACTGAGAATGTGACATTTGGCGGTGATCCAAAAGGAACGAGGAAATGAGTTGTGCAACCATTAAGGGTTTGCATTCCCAAAAGTGGGATATGTAGGTACAAAGAACTGCAAATGTTTAAGCTGCAACTAGAAGGGGAGGATAACTGGGGCACAATGAAGAAGAAGGAAATTCTAGGTGATCAGGTATAAGAATACACTAAAGTCAGATCGGATAGGTTTTTTTGTTTTGTTTTGTTTTTTGTTTTTTTTAAATTAAAGTTTATTGAAGTGGTAATTGTTAGTAAAGTTATACAGATTTCAGGTGTACAATTCTGTAATAGATTATATATATCTCACATTGTGTGTTCACCACCCAGAATCAGTTCTCTTTCCATCACCATATATTAGACCCTGTTTACCCTCTTCTAGAGCCCATTTCCCCCCTTACTCTCTGGTAACCCCTAAACTATTGTCTATGTCTATGAGTTTTTGTTCCTTCATTTGTTTGTCTTGATCTTTTGTTGTTTTCAGTTTTATATACCACATATCAGTGAAATCATATGGTTCTCTACTTTTTCTGTCTGACTTATTTCGCTTAGCATTATAATCTCAAGATCCATCCATGTTGTCACAAATGTTCCTATTTCATCTTTTCTTACTGCCAAATAGTATTCCGTTGTGTATATATACTACAACTTCTTTATCCATTCACTATTGAAGGATATTTTTGTTGTTTCAATGTCTTGGGCCCGGTAAATAAAGCTGCAGTGAACATTAGAGCACACTTGTCTTTATGGATAAATGTTTTCAGATTTTTTGGATAGATATCCAGGAGAGGGATTGCTGGGTCATATGGTAATTCTATTTTAAGTTTTTGAGGAACCTCCACACTGCCTTCCATAGTGGCTGCACCAATCTGCATTCCCATCAACAGTGTATGAGGGTTCCTTTTTCTCCACAGCCTCTCCAACACTGATTACTATTTGTCTTGTTGATGATAGCCATTCTAACTGGGGTGAGGTGATGTCTCATTGTGGGTTTTATTTGCATTTCTCTGATGATTAGTGATGTTGAGCATTTTTTTCATATATCTATTTGCCATTTGTATGTCCTCTTTGGAGAAATGTCTCTTCAGGTCCTCTGCCCATTTTTCAATTGGGTTGTTTGTTTCCTTGTTGTTGAGTTGTATGAGTTCTTTGTATATTTTGGATATTAGCCCCTTATCGGAGGTGCTGTTTGCAAAAATCTCCTCCCATTCAGTTGGTTGCTTCTTTATTTTGTGGATGGTTTCTTTTACTGTGCAGAAGCTTTTTCATTTGATATAGTCCCATTCATTTACTTCCCTTGCCTTTGGAGTCAAATTCATAAAATGCTTTTTAAACCAGATAGGTTTTTAAAATTATTTTATTACAATGGCTTTGACACTGAGGGATAAGAAAAGTAATGAAGACATGGGTATGTTTACATTAGAGGAATATCCTGATCTGACTAGACATTCGTATGGATACTGTGTTCTGTATTAGGAATACTGTGTTCTGTATTAGGAATAGAATATATAAGAAGGGCAAAGTCAGAGCAGAAAGAGTAAATGGAAGGCAATGTCAGAAATACAGATGAGAAATGATGATGACCTGATGGGTGGTATTAACAGATATAGGGAGAATTTGTCATTATCTATATATGTATTTTGCATTCAAAGCCAATAAGAAGTAAAGATCAGTGGTAGATGAGGGTAAATGGGATCAAATGTACAGTGATGGAAGGAGAACTGACTCTGGGTGAATACACAATGTGATATATGGATGATGTATTACAGAATTGTACATTTCCATCACCGTACACTGGAAACCTATGTAACTTTACTAACCATTATCACCCTATTAGAGTTTAAAAATTAAAAAAATATATTAAAAAAAAGTTTTTAAGAATAAATAAAGATGGATGAAATATGGTATATGAGAAATAAAAAGGAGTCAAGGATGAGGTCACAATTTCTGGCCAGAGTAACTGGAGAGAGCTTTGAAGGTTATAAAAAGTTGTAAGGTCTATAAGTTTGGGATGACTATCAGTTACTTACATAAGCAAGGTAAGACGGTATAGTGAAGGCATGAGTGTGGTGAGAGAGAATACAAAATGAATAAAATGTAGGTTAATGGTGGTTTGAGGCATAGGAGAAGGAATGAACTGAAAAAGAATATAGAGGTTGGAAAAGGAAACAAATGAAATTGAGATTTTTAGGGGTAACTGGCAATGAACAGTTTGACTGCCACTGCTGTGGAAGTCAGTATTTGAGGCAAGGGTGTGTAACATCAATGGAGAAATCTAAAAATTGAAAAGAGAGGGTATTGGAGGAATCATTTTGAAATCAACAAAACTTATGAAATAATACAAAATTAAACAATTTAATTGAATACAGACCTACCTATAATTCTAACTAAAAATACAATTAATATATATTGACTATAAATATACTGAATTCTAAATGTAGTTAGACAAGAAAACACTATACTTTTAGAGCAATAGTGTTTTCTGAAAATTAGAGTAAAGTACAAAGATAAGTTACTTACTTTTAAATTTTTCCTGCTTCAGGATGTCATTTTCACATTTTACCATTATGCAAGCACATACGTGTCATTTCAATCTGAAGAACTGCGATTCTGATTTACTTATATAAACCACTATGGTCTTGTAGTGCCTGAGATTAAAAAAACAAAAACAACAACAACAAAAAAAGGAAGATATTTGTTTCAATGAAAACTTTTGTTTTTTTGATGTTGATCAATTAGTGCAGCATCCTATCTTTCAGGATCATTATTTATCAAAAATCAGTTTAATAATTGCCATAATATTGTCATTACCCAAACTTTTGAGCACTATTAGTTTTACTCCCTGTATTATTTTTTGAAATATTCTGATTGAACTCCCCAGTAGTGACCACTTATTTGCATCTAATTTGTATACATGTATGTACACATGTACACACACATACAGACTTTTTGCCCACCCACACAACCCTTCTCCAGTTTTAACATGCCATTCCTTTGTGATAAGGACCCTATTCTTTTCTATCAAATTATCCTGTATAGTTTGCTACTGCTGTGTAACAAATTAACACATAGTCAGAGGCCTAAAACAAGACATGTTTATTACCTCCCAATTCTGTAAGTCAGAAGTCCTGGCTGGCTCATTGGCTGTGTTGGTTTCTCTGCTCAATGTCACACAACGATGAAGACTCAAAGTGTGTACATCAGCCTACTGGGCTCTTATCAGGAGGCTCTGAAAAGAGTGATTTCAAATTAACTCAGGTTGTTGGCAAAATCCAGTTCCTTGAAAGAATATTACTAAGGTCCCAATTATCTTGCTGGCTGTCAGCGTGGGGGTACACTTTCTGCTCCTGGATGCCTCTTTCTGGTCTTTGCAAGTGTCTCTTTTTACTTGGAATCTCTCCTACTTCCACTTTGACTGTATCTCTTCTGCCCCCAGCAGGAGAAAGTTCTCTGTGCTTGTGAGTAGTTTGGGCCACCTGGATAACCCTATCAATTTAGTTTCAGTTGTCACATTTCCATCTCTGTCTCTCACACTCCTGCTTCCCTTTCATAAGGACCCTGTGAATACATTATGCCCACCCACATAGTTCAGAATAATCTTCCCATCTCAATATCCTTACTTATTTATTAATCACATCTGCAATGTCCCTCTGGCCAGGTAAGATAAATATTCACAGGTTCTAGGGATTATTGTGAACATATTTTGCAGACCTTAATTCTCTTTACCATGGAGTTTACACAAGACTGATTTGTAAAGATAGCTGGCATTTCATGAGCAGTGACTAGTTACACAGTGTCTAGAGTCAGATTTTTTGGTTCAAATCCTATTGTTCTCATTTACTAGCTGTATCACTTTCTGTTATACTTAAGTTATCTAGACCTCAATTTCCAACACATTATCATTTATAATTATTTAAATAATTTCAAAAACATAGTATAATACTTGTCTCATAGCAAACCATTGTTATTCTTACCCAGGAACTTAAAAATTCCCAATTTTTTACAGCCAAGATTTAAGAATTTTTATTTTTTTTATTTTTTAAAGACTGTTTAATTCATACCACATACATGGGTGTGATAAAAAGAAAAACAAAATCTTTTCAGCATTATTTTCTAGGAATTCACCACTAATTATTTGGTTTCATTTGCAATGGCTGTGTATTTGAGGAATTTTATGTTTGCCATGATTTCTAACATATAATGTAACCTTAATTCAAAATTCTGTACTTTCCACCACATTCTTTATTCAAGATATTTCTGTGGCATTCTTGTCATTTTTTGATCTTGTGTGCCATTATATTCAAACCCTGAAATTTATTTTTATTAATGGGTGAATTGAAAAGTAGTGTCTCTATATCACTCTGATATGTATTTAATAAAATATGAAGTTACTGATCTTATCCATGGCATTATGTATTGTAACAATTGGAATATTTTGAATATCAAATGGTGTAAGGACGAGTAGGCAAAAGAAAGAGAAGGTGCATGCTAGAGAGGGGCTAATTAACTTATTTAGCAATATCTAACCAATTTAATTAGCAAGATGTAATAGCAAAAGACAAAGGCCACTTAAGAGAATGTGCTAATGACAGAAAGTAAAAGTGGTTAAGACTAAACTATATACATTGATAACAATGTCATGTCAGAGGAGTATACATACATATAAGTTTAAGAGATTCCAACATATGTTTACAATCAAAAATCACTTGGCTAAATACACAAATAACATCAATAAGGAGTACCCAAAAGCAGTAATAAACTCTATAGGATAGCAATTATTACAGTAGATGCCAAAAGCTCACCAAACTGTAGGAAAAACAACAGTGGAAAGGTCATGAATCAAAACCTTGACAGGACTGCAGCTGGGAAAGCTGAGGCATCTCCCACTGCTGTTTGCTAGTTCCCAAGAATGTTGCTGCTGTTGCCATTGCTGCTGTTGCTGTTGTTGTTGCTGGAAGTTAGGACATCTCCTGATGCTGCAAGCTTCAAGCTGCAAGCTGTATACAAGTTTCTAAAATGCTAACCAGTTCTCAAGAAGGCTAACCATGGGGAACAACACCTGAGAGGTCGGGAACCAGCCAGACCTCACCAGGTCCACGCGGCTGGAAGTCAGGGCGTCTCCTGGTGTTGTAAGCGTCATGTTGTATATGAGTTTCCAAAATGTTAGAATGGTGAAGAATCATCACCAATGACAAATGACAAAATGATGAAATTACACTGCCAACTGAGTTCTGTCTTATATATTTTTTCAGACGTACCTTAGTGCCAAGCTCCTTGTGCCTGCCTCCCCCTCAGGGAATGGCCAGTTCTAGGAGGGTTCTGCAGTTACTGTGATAAGAAAACCGACTGAAAGGCCAGTTCATTCGGACAAACAACACTTACTGTTCTTGCCTGGGACCATTGGCCCAAGGCCTTCCAAAGCCTGGCAACATACCTGTCATGTCATTCGGATATAACTTATTTACTTTTTCTGCCTCATCTGCTGATAAGGGCAAAACAGACAGAAAGCAACATCATTCCATATCTCTTCTTCCAGGAAAGAGACAAGGGAGAAATTCTCTTAACCCTAAGCTAACCAATACCTCACGTGCAGTCTCTCATGTGGGGAAACAAAAAGCTGATAGATAAAAGCTAACTATTACCTCACATGCAGTTCTCCACATGTGAGGGAACAAATGAAACAAACCTCACAGACAGTCCTCCACATGTGAGGGAACAAAAAGCTAACCAGTACCTCACCTGCAGTCTCTCATGTGGGGGAATGAGAAGCTAACAGACATAAGATAACATCAGCCAATGAAGGCAAATTTTCCTTGTATCATTCCCACAAATGATTATCAGTGTTTTATGCACATTACTAAAATAGAATTAAAAAAATGTTAAAAATGTCCTAGGTATAAGACATAACGCATATTTTTTTTCTCAGCGATTTTGTGGCAACTCTAGTCTATGCACATGTGGACTTTGACCAACTTTGTATCAAAATATGGAAAATGTCTTATTCTAAACAGAGCACAATTAGTTTAATGAAGGAAACATACTTTGAATAATTTAACACACAGGGAAAATTGATGTTATTTGTTGGGCACCTTCCAAAGCCCAACATACACCAATTATACTCCTCACCAAATGCGTGTATCTTGGAAAAATATATAATCAAATTTGAATGTGCACATAGGACACAGATTTTGTAAATTGTAATTTAAAAGTTTAACAGTAAAAGTTCATGTCAACCTAAAGCTTTTTCTTTGATAATATATTTCCTTAGCTGTTACATACTAGACTGGACTTTTGAACAAACTTAAACTTAAATAATAAATAACATAGTGACCAATTTTCATTGAAACGTAATTGTTCATGTCTTTGACAGGTAGACTCTGAGCTTCCTAAGGGCCAGAGCTATGCACTAGAACTTCTGTGTTCAATAAACAAGCACAATGCTTGACTAAGACTGATTTATGCAAAATAAAGAAATGAACAGTAGCTCCCTACAATTATTTTGCTTAAAAAGTCTTAGGCTATATTTTGGGGGACAGTGGTTTAAGCTGGGGATTTTTGATTTGGGCCCACTGCTCCAGCAAAAACAGATTTCTGAATAGAATCTAAATGCTCTCTTGGAAAGATGGGAGAATATAATTTGCTTAGATTCAAGTCTGCATTTGATAAGGCGTTTTTTGAAATTTACATATAAAATCCGCAAATAAATCTGCCATTACATTATCATGCCTGATATAAAATTCACTTGAAGAAACACATATTTCCTGATCTCTCCTATAA
Source organism: Rhinolophus ferrumequinum (assembly GCF_004115265.2). Classification (NCBI taxonomy): domain Eukaryota; kingdom Metazoa; phylum Chordata; class Mammalia; order Chiroptera; family Rhinolophidae; genus Rhinolophus; species Rhinolophus ferrumequinum. The sequence goes on from NC_046287.1 coordinate 35,500,048, forward strand.
ATCCAAAGATTACAAATATATATCAAGATTTTTATCCTTTGTGAAGGCTATCTAGGAGACAAATGCATTTTTATTGAACAAATCAATAAAATAGTGACTAAAAGATGAGATAACAGATTTAATTATCATTAAGTGCAATTATAAATGCTGTATAACAGATATGATAGATAACTTATTTTTTTAAGCCTTAATTCTGTTGGCAAGAGATGCTACTAAACACATTCTTTGGCTAGTTTTGTTCCTTCATTTCTCCCTTTGCTTTAATATGTCTAACAATCTGCCAAACATAAAAATGAAAGAAAAAAAAACAAAAAACTGTGTTTTTTTTCTTTCATTAGTTATTTGTTACCTGTAATCTCACCTTTGACTTCATCTTTGACTTTACTCTCTCTTACAGTAACATCTGCCGATTATGGTTGGCTGTCACTTCAACCATATCCAGACACTACCAATTCTCATCAATTTCACTGCTAGTTCTATGGTTCAAACCACTAACATCGTTCATCCACAATAATTCACAAGGGTTCTGCCTTATTTTTCCTCTTTTACCCTTCTCCCTACAGTTAATTCTCAACAAAACAGCCAAGATGATTGTGTAAAACATTACATTACAATATTTATCTGCCAAAAGCATACCATGGCTCCTCATCTCACTTAAAGTAGAACCAGAAGTCCTTACCAAGACCCCAGGAGTCATTACATAACATAGTCCCACCCTATTTCTTGAAATGTTCCTCATCAACCCAGATGTATGTCATTAATCTGTTCTCGATACCCCCAATCCACACCACAAAGCTCTGACACCCAAGTGTCCATCCCAGAAAGGATTTTATACAAGGAAGAGAACCTTAAAAATTTTCCACAGAGTGGGAGAGGTAATGTTGGATTACAAAATCTGCCTCATGTGTGTCTTCTTTTGGGCAGTTAGGTATGACCATATGGCTCAGATTTCCAGAAAAATGCATGTTATCTCCTCACAGAGTCCCTAGAAGACTCCCAGGAGAGCTCTGCAAAGGCCCTCACTTTTCTTTTGGCTAAAATCAAAGAATGACAAGGAGAAATGATCATACATTAAGAAATGTTATGTAGAGGAAGGGGATTGGGGAGATGAGTGAAAAAGGTGAAGGGATTAAGAAGTACAAATTGGTAATTACAAATAGTCATGGGGATGTAAAGTATAGTATAAGAAATGTAGTCAATAAAGTTGCAATAACTCCGTATAGTGCCAGGTGGGTATTAGACTAATCAAGGGGATCACTGCATAAATTATACAAATGTCTAACCACTATGCTATACACCTGAAACAAACATAAAATAATATTGACTGTCAGTAGTAACTGAAAAAAAATAACAATTAAAAAGAGAAATATAGGTAAGAGATGACCTTGTATTTTGTTGAACCATTGAAATTTGAGGATCAATTTGTTACCACAATTTTGCCTATTCTTTTGTTATCCTTTGCCTGTCATTTATTTGTCATTCCTATTTTTTAGCATTAATTTGTTAATTTGTTTAAATTTTCTTGTTAATAGCATAGTGGCAGTCTTTATTGTTTTGGAGTTTTTTCCCCCTTCTCCTGCCTCCCCCCCCACTCCGGTTCAAGCTGTTGTTTCTCGGTCTAGTTGTATAGAACAAAGCTTCCTGGCTCATGGTGGTATTATGAGCCTTGCGGTCTCCCCAGCTGAGGCAGTGGATCGCTGATCATCATCGGTCGGCCTCTCACAGCAGCTCACGGCAGCTGTCGCCAGCTGCCCACCACTCACGCTGTACATTAGCTGCTCCTAGCAGCACGCGGCAGCCCACAGCAGCTCACGCCGATCTCTGGCTGCTCACAGCAGCCCAGCTCCAGGGAGAGATGTTTAGAATCTTAGCTGTAGAGGGTGCAGCTCACTGGCCCATGTGGGAATCCAACCGGTGACCTTGGCATTAGGAGAGCAGTGGTCCAACCACCTGAACCACCGGGCCAGTCCCTTTATTGTTTTGTAAATCTAGTCTGAGAGTATCTTTTTCTCTCTCTGTCTCTCTTTTTTTTTTCTTTTTTTTTAGTTTCAGTAGTACAAAACAATGTAATACACATTTATTATTTATACTCCTCACAAAGTGATAATCCTCCTCCCCAGTCTACTACCCCTCTGACATCGCATACAGCCGTTACATTTCCACTGTCTCTATTCCTAATGCTCCACTCCGTGTGACTATGTACATAAAATTATAGTTGACATTCATCATTCAGCTTCAGGTATACAGCACAGTGATCAGGCAGAGAGTATCTTTTAGAGAGAGATCTTTTTACTTCTACTTTTCATAAGAATTATTATAATTGATAATTTAAACTCTTATTATTTGATATAAATAGAATTTCCTATACATTCTTTTCCTTTTTTACCTTTTGGGTTACATTTGGTTTCTTCAATTTGCTATTCATTACACTTTCTTTCTAATGTGTAATGTCTACCTCTTTTCCATGACACTAATACTTTTTTCTGTACTGAAGAGTAGCAGCAAAATATGCCACTCCAAAATATAATTGTAAGAGTTCAGGACACGCCACCCCCAAAATGTGCCACTTTGGTACATTGATCATTTTTAACCGTAGACATTTTCAAAACAGTAAATGCAGGGAGAGGCTTTCCCTGAAACTTTCTTATCAACCTAAAAACATATCCCCCAAAAGGAACTCAATTGTCATAACTCACCTCCACAGGAAATTCATCACCTAAGGAAGAGGAGAGGAGACCAGAAGTCCACACCACACCCAGACAAGATTTGTCACAAACTGTCATAGCTCCCATTTATTATTCTAATGACTCATTCATCTTTCCTAAAAATCACTCACTCTCCTCAAAAAGGCCTATCTCCTCTCTCCCCTTTTCAGATTAAGATGATGTTTAAGCTTGAATCCTAAACCACGTTAGAGAGTTACTCTTTTTAGAGATTTTACTCTGGGTATCTTCCATGTATACATGGGGAATACATGTTAATAAACTTCTGTTTGTTTTTCACTTGTTAAACTGTCTTTTATTACAAAGGTCTCAGTATTGTGTGTATATAACATCAATAAATAATTTTCTACTATAATTGGAAAACAGAAACTACTACTTTTAAGATACACTCTTAAGATACTTCTCTATAGGATTCTCTATCTCCTTTGGCATGAGGGTCATTTAAAACGTAGCCTTTGAAATACTTGTACTTCTCTACTCTCTTCCTCTTCCCATCAATGAGATATTGAAATGATATTACGTATCATCCTCTGCCTCAAAGTCTTAAGATTTTGCTGAGAAAATTTAGTATGTTTAGTGTTGACTGTGGTTGGATTTTTATTTTTTCCTATAAAGAGCCAAAATTTTCAGGTTTTGGGGGACATACTGTCTCTGCCACCACTACTTACATCTGCTGTTGTAATGAAAAAGGAGCAATAAATAACACACAAATCACCGTACATGGTTTTATTTACAAAAACAAGCATTGGGCAGCATTAATTTGCTGACCCCTATCCAGATTAGTAATATAATTTTCCTTATATCTTTTTATTTTCAAAACTTCTAACTTAGAATTTAAACCACAAATTTATAGTCTATCATCTCTCATTCATATTTACATAAAATTATTTCACAATTATTGTTTCTGTGTCCCCTTAATTTTAAATCTCAGAATTTTTATTTGGTTTTCAATCATATCTACAATATTTTCCTCACTTAAGGTAAGGGCGTAAAATATCACTGGATTTTTGGACTATGAAAATATCTCTATTTTTTTCTTACTTGTCTATTAAATTATCAGTAAGTACAGAACGATTGATTCTCAGTCATTTTCTCTACACATGACCTTGCCTTTACTTCTAGCTTCAGTCATGCCACTGACATGTCCAATAACAGTCTGATTTTTTTTCTTTTTTACATAACTTCTTTCTTATGTGGGTTTGTAAGATTTTCTATTTAATCTTAGAATTCAAGATCTTTATCGGTATACGTCTTTTCTAATCAATCCTGTATGAAACAAGATAAATAATTTTGTTATCTATGATAGTACTGCCACTTCTTCATTGAATTTATTCTTTCCCTTTAGGAAGAACAGTCATTCACAATATAGGTCTACAGTGTCTATCCACTAATTCTCTTATCTTCACCATGATCTCCATCTCAACAATTTTACTCTGTGCTTCAAGATACTTTTCTCATTTGGTTTTCACAGCTATCAAGTTCTCAAAAGTCACCATGTTCTTTTTCAATTTATGTACTAATTAGAACAACTATTATTCTTTTAATTTATTGTTTCTAGAAGGTTTTGTGATTCACTTGGATTTTCTTATGTATTTTATTATTAGTAATAATAATTTATTATTTCTTGTTCAAAATGTCACCAAGATTTTACATATGTTCTAATTGGAAGCCAACTATTTCCTAAATCCTGTTTTTGTTTTGTTTGTTTGTTTGTTTTTGTTTTTGTTTTCCATTCTGTGATTGCTGAGCGTGATACAAGTTGTATTCATGCAATGAAAGGAGTTTCTTAGCCTTTCCAGGTCTGACTATCAAGGTGAGTGGGGACCAACTTTGCACCTACTTTACAAAAGCTTGCATCAGTTTTCTAATGCACAAATATACTTCTGGGGTGATGGTAGTTTTCATTACCTTGAATGTGGTAATGGTTTCATGGATATATATATATACATCAAAACTTATTAAATTGTACACTTTATGTATGTATCATTATTATATTATACATGAATAAAGATCTTTTTTTAAAAAATATAGTTACAGCATTTCTTATGCAAATGGGAAATGGCAAGAGGCATCAATGTTAACTAGGAGATCTGTCCTGATAGTAATGAGGTCAGGTTTAGATAGGGCAAAAAGGACTGTTCGGTAGCAGTGAAGTCAGTATTTCACCATTTATACTGGCTGTTGCCGTTCAGAACATCAACGCATGGAGTCCTTCAGCAGGCCACAGAATAATAGATGTATGACATGAAGTATGCCTCTGTGAATATGTGTGTGTTTGTGTGTGTGTGTGAGTTAGTGTTTAGCCTAGTGTGTGTGAAGCTACCCAAAGCATTTGAGAAGCCTCTGTTGATCTTAATCTCTACGAGAGTAGACCTGTTGATTCTGAGCATTTCCCCTTTTCCCACCATGACCAAGAACAGCTAGTCCCATTCTCAGCACAGCCACACCCCTGCCCACTTCACCGCCCTAATATTTCTTCCCACCTCTCCATCATATTACTCAAGGTTTTGTGGAGGGGATTTGCTGTGTAACATTTTGATTAATTAAATTTAATTTCTGTCTCTTCCTTAAGGCTATATTAGTATTAGGTGAATTGTGCTTTTAATTCTCATACTATAATGCTTTCACAAACTAGTAGATAACCACTTCCATTTTTAAAATAGAAATGGTAATGCCTGCTTTATCAGTTTTCAATGATTGTTTATTATATAAAACAAACATGAGATTAAAAGGAAAAGTGATTTTAAAACTTTAAAATAAAATTTAAATGCAAGTAGAAATTTATATTGCAAATATTGATATAGCAGGCAACATATGAGACTAGATTATAAAACACAAGACTACTATTTGCATATTATTCGTACCAATTTATTGACATGGAATATACTTTCCTCATAGGAGAGGACCCTTCTAAATAGAATCTCTTGGACAAGAAGAAGAAATTGAAGATATCACTGAGGGAATGTCATGTAATAAAAACTGTATTTTAAAAGACACTTCAAAAAGTGGAAAATAAAACTAACTTTCGGAGGGTCAGAAATACTTTTTAAAATCTTGCTAATGCTTTTTAAATCTTTTCAAGTCAGGAGAAAAACAGAACATATAGTTTTAAATTACATTCATTTTCTAGAAACAGGTAATGCATTACGTATCATCTTAACTCTCTCTTGCTTGTCAAGACATGTCACAAAGCAAAGAGAACTATCCATAGCTATCAATTCCATAAATATCCACAAAGAAAAATATATTTTTCTAAGAACTCACAGATTAATCCTAAACTGAATTACCATTTCCTACTAGCTCTATGAAATTTTATGCTTTTAAAAAATGAAACAATTTAAATCACTAGAAAGAAAATCATGTATTTTAAGCTGAAAATACACCATCTTTATAAAGATTTATTGTTTTCACAAAAAAATAAATTATTCCTGTAAGATGGTGATGAAAAGACAGTGCTGTTATACATACAAGAGATTAGAGGGGAAAAAACAAAAACAAAACACTTTTATTTATATTTCTAGTTTTGAGATAAAGAATATAGTTATAATTCAGTGTTCTCCTTTCACATGATAGGAACAGCCAATCATATTATCCTTCATCCTTTTTTTTTTTTAATTTATTGGGGTGACAATTGTTAGTAAAATTACATAGATTTCAGGTGTGCAATTCTGTATCACATCATCTATAAATCCCATTGTGTGCTCACCACCCAGAGTCAGTTCTCCTTCCATCACCATATATTTGATCCCCCTTACCCTCATCTCCCACCCGTCACCCCCCTTACCCTCTGGTAACCACTAAACTATTGTCTGTCTTGTTTATGAGGTTTTTTTTGTTTTTGTTTTTTTCTTAGACGTTTATCATTTATATCCCCATCCCTTTTTATTATCCCTAAAAATATTTAAGTGGGTCAAAATATTAACTAGACTAAGGAAAATAAAGTGAATTTTCAGTTACCTAAATAGAGGCGAAAATAACAAATTGAAAAAAAGTTGTGTGAAACAGTGTTACAGGATTTTAAATGGAATCTCTCTTTAAGATTTCTACTGTATAGAAAACTATTTCATTTTATCCAACATGATTCCATTGAACTGTTGATTTTAGAGAAATACACCTATATTTATATCTGTATCTATCCATCTCTATTTATCTATCTAAAGGATATTTTAATGTACATATATTCACAGCCCATCTCTTAATTTCTCTTGGCTAATCCCTGAATAGTGCTCTGCATATAAATGTATACTTGAATGCTGCACCAAGAAACTTTCAATTACATTCCAAATAGTAAAAATAAAAAAATGTATTTGCTTCAGTGCATATGTATTTTGGCTATATCTGCTTGTTTGGTGCTAGACAATATGTCAATATCCAGTTTGCTCTACATAAGAATGTTAATACTCTCTCTTTCTTTCCTTCCTTCCTTCTTTCCTTCCTTCCTTCCTTCCTTCCTTCCTTCCTTCCTTCCTTCCTTCCTTCCTTCCTTCTTTCTTTCTTTTCCACACATTGAAGCAAAATTTCTGCTAATAAGAGGCTATGAATAAGACAACAGCCAATGTTTTATGAAGCTGTGGAGTCTTCAAGTTTCTCAACAGTAAAATAAGAAAATCAGAAGATTAAAAAAAAAAAAAGATATCACAGGATTTCCTACCCAGTTTTTAATCTACAGAAACACAAAATGTTTTTCCTCAATTGCTACCTTAATTGGAACTCTTACATCTAAAATACCTTAGCATTAGTTCATTGTGGAACAGAATTTGTAAAACAGTGGATTAGTTGATTTTGAAGACCGTTTCAAGCTCAAATTCTATTTTATTTGTGCTAAAATGATATTTATCTTCTAAATAAAGGATGACACTGAGACCTGGCTAGTGACAAGAATTAGTAAGAGCTGTGTAAATATAACTGTGATTCCTTCCTATTTACTTTTCTAATGTTTGCCAAACATATACTCTGTGGACTGATTCATATAGCAATACATCACTTTTTTTCAAATTTTGAGTCATAATTTATATAAGTACATGTATGTAAGTTTGTGTGTGTGTGTGTGTGTGTGTGTGTGCACCATAATTACTACAAAGAAGGTGCCAAACATATTTAAAGATTTTTATATGAAGTTCTTTTAAACATAGTTCAAAAAATATTTGGCTGTCATGACTGGTTATTACAACACAAATCATGTGTTGGCCTACAGCTGTTGAAATCCCTAGCTGTTGAATGTCCTAGAAATTAAATTATATTTTTCTTTTTCTGCACTGCACAGAATTTGAGGCTGATCTCTGAGGTTAAATCACTTTTTTGACCTCAAAGATCTTTCAAGAAGTATTCATAAGAAGCTGTCTCTGGAGCCTTCCACTTTAAGGTAACAAATGATCTGATCTCTGTAGCTAGTGAAAAATAAAAAAAAGCAAGAAAAGGTTTAGCTAATAGATTCTATGCTCACATGAATTCAATTCCTTTTACTAAATGTCTGTCCTCTATTCATTTTTTAAAGTTATAATAATTCCTCAATTTCTTACCAAAATAATATAATAATAATAGTCCATAACACTTTAACACCCTGGAAAGATATATGATTATATTTAAAGTAGTAACCATATTTATTAGGAGAAATGTCTCTCTCCTACTTATGATTTTTATGAAAAGAGGTTTTCTTTAAACACTCATGATATCTTGAGTCTCAGTGTTCACTTCTTTGTACAAAGATGAACTGAGTTCTCTGGTAAGTGAGCAACACGGTTTACACTTCCTAACTGGTTAGAGCTAGTTTATCACAAGTGTTGCATGTAAGGTGAATTTGTCCCTTCCCCCACACACATGTGGGAAGTGGTAATGTTGGTAAGGAGGTCAGCTCTACAAATTTAGTTTTTCCCTTGCAGTTTTAAGACTACAGTAGGAGTCTAGTGATCATATAATTTTTTTCTCTCACACTAGACAATTATAAACTTAAGTTTTATCAGTAATATAGGCGATATTAGGGTTCTCTATTAGTTTTTCTTTTTAAATTTGTAACTAATTCTATATTTGGTATTGGAAGTGGTCTACTTCCTTTTCACTGGGCCCAATCACAGACATTTATCATAATAATTGTAAAACACTTAATTCTTCATAAGTTTTATGGTAAATTTTAAATTACATAAACCTATTCCCATTTACTCTTAAGAAAACTGGATGAAGAGTTTATATTTACTAACCTTTTATTTCATTTTTTCCTAGTAAGGTATAGGTAAAGTGTGAGTACCCTGGTTAATTCTCTGTAATTTCTATTTTTTTTTTTTTTTTTACCTTTTTACACATAATGACTGTTTTTATTACAGATTTATATAAGAACAAAAATCATGGAAAATTCTAAGTGGATTCGGGGAAGTTTGTCACATACCATAAAATAATGTAAAGTTAATAAATGGGGCAATGAAAAAGGTTTTGTGGTGCAAATATGATCCACATTTATAATTGTAATTATGTATATAATGTGTGTACAAACAAATGTGCATTATTATGCTGTTAGAGTAACAGATATGATATAAAAAATTTGCTGAGAAAGTCTTAAAGCTTCACAAATCCAATTTATTTCCTTAAAGAGAATTCACATGGAATAGAAAACTATTTTTACCAAAGCAACTACTAAATCAGTTTCCTGAAGGTTGTTAGGTGAAATGAAGGATACTGGTCAAGGATATATGTCTGGAGAATTATGTTTCTTAATTTGGTTTAAGTAGAATAAAAATCACATAAGTATGTATATGCTTATATATGTGTGTTTCTTTGTGTATTTCATATAGAATGATACTACTTAACAAATCTGCTTGACATTTAAAATTAAGAATTCAGAGTTCAAATAATTAGGATAAAAATAGTGACAATGATTTTTTTTTTTAATTTTAAATGTTGATTCTGACTGTATAGAGCACTAAACTGACAATACTACTACTACTACTACTACTACTACTGAAACAAACAAAAAAGTATCAAAATGGGCCCTATCTCTTAAGGGTAACAAGGTGTTTTTTATTCACTGGCATTGAGTTGGGCTTAAACATCAGCATGACTAGCACTGGACTTCCAAAGTATAAACCTAATCATTTTATTTTAGTTCAGAGTACGTCACTATCACTGAGGCTCAATGTTTTTCTCAGAAGGAACACCAAAATTTGGTTTTAATGTTTTGTCCAGTGTGCGTAAATCCGTCAGACTAGGGACTTGTATTGAATTCCCCAGTATGCGGGGACAAAGAAACTAACGAAAGGAAACAAAAATCCTCTCAGCATGCCTGAGCTTTAGTGATGGTGTTTACTCTCTAGACATCCTTATGTGGCCCCAAAGCATTTTGAAAGTGTTGGATAGACAGACAATGATTTCCTTGAGGTCTCAATGTTCAGTTCTTTAGCTGTGATACAACTAGCAATTTGGATTGCTTACATAGAAAACATAGACATTTTGGTTTGAGAAATCAACTATCAGCATTACTATCGAAATTATCATCCATTGGGGAAACCCAGTATTTTGGCTTATATGCTTTTCATATTTTATACCTGAATTGATCATGACTTATGGAAACCAAAATAAGACCATTGGAACCACATCTGGTTTGCTCATTTTGTAAAGCTAAGAAGGAGTTCACTGGAGTTTATTCATTCCTAAAGCACCCCTTTGTTTAACACAGGTTTATTATAATCAAAATATCTTATACTAGAAAAACACTGACATAGCAAATATCTGAACTGCTTTAATGATATAGGAAACAATGCCCCTTAAAGAAAAAATGATATCTTAATCTATATAATCTAGTGTAATAGGATATTAAAATGAAAGATTGAGCTGAAGCACAATAAACACTATATTTTGATGTGGTGTATTAGAGACTATAAGTACTATTCTAATGTATTTTACTTTTTATTTACTCTTAAAACTCTTGAAGTTAGTCTGGGTTTCAAGTTCTAGTAAAAGGTATGAAATGGTGTTAGTCTGGGAAAAGTTCTTAAAAGGAAAAGACATGCTCTCTTTCTTCTTTTCTGTTTACTGTTCAGTTTCCATATGCTTACTCCCTAAAAGTCCTCCTGTGGCCCAAAGGCCCAAGTGCATTTTGGAGGTGTTACACAGGTAGTCATTTCCAAATGTCATTATGGCCCAAGCCAACTACGTGTGAATGATGTGGCAGAGAGCTGGAAGAAACCTGGATCTTTGATGAATCATAGAAATTGAGAGCTGATCTTGTGACATTTTTCAAGAGATAATACTATATGTTTTAAACAACCATTTGATACTTCTGGGGGATTGATGCAATTAGTACATTTTCTCACAGCTAAGCTCCCTTTGTAAACTCTCCAATCAATCACTATCTCTGCCTCTGTTTCTCTCTGACTCTTTCAGAGTTCTTTAGTCCTAACACATACTTAAGGCTATCTTTATCTCTTCTACCTTTTCTGAACTCTTTCTTTCAAGATTCTGTGTTAGAGTAAATGAGCTGGTAATTTTTAAGAACAGCTCTCAACAACTTCTTTTACCACTTCATACCCCTCAAAAGGATTAATTCATGTCTTGGAAACTAATTTAAAAGCTAATTTTAGTGACTTTATTATCAGCTGGTGATTATATATATATATATATACATATATATATAATATAAAATATATATATTATATATAAAATATATATTTTTATATTTTTTTCAGAAAAGAAAAAAAACTATTAAAATTGTAATACTCAATATATACCAATAACAAAAGATGAATACAAGTCATGTCTGACTTCTGCAATTATAAGAGCTGCTCAAAGTGGTTACCATCAGCATCGACACTTCTTATTACGTTGAACTACTGCTTGAGCAACGTTGACCAAAGTGTCCACTTGTAAACATTTTTTGGCACCCCCAGTACACACACACACACACACACACACACTACTAGATAACATTATTAATATTTAAATGGTCCTTCTGTTCATTAAAATTAAAGGTCAAATTAAATAGTGTGAATGTTTCAGGCAAAGTGGGTTATATTAGTAGCAAAGAGAGTTAAATACCTCTTAAATTTCAACATGGAGGTGGCCATCTTGTCTGCTATGTGTAAGCCTAGAACTTCTATAAAATAGGTGCAAATTAATAACTTTGCAAAATTAAATATCTTGTGAAAATACATATCATTGGACTTTTACCTCAGGAACAGGTGCCATTACTCTACAAATCTTGAATTCCAATACTCCATACATACACTGCTGACTGTTGCTGAGTGAAAAGTCAAAGAGAACAGGTCCCCATCTGACAGCCTGGAAATACTCAGTTTACTTTGACAAAGTAGGCCGTTCTAACATAAATAGCTCCTAGCTATGCTTTGGAAGGAATATTTTCCTTAGATGGCTCTGTAGAAACCTCTGTGACAAGCTGTTATATCTTTTACAAATCTGCCAGCTACTTTTTATGAGCTTCAGTTCCTCTTTATGACTATAATAAAGGAGAGTAGCAGCCATGTATATATCCAATGGTCCCCAAAGCAAGCATCCTTACACAAAAAAAATGTAATGAAATCTTTGACTGTTCTTTCTTTCCCTTAAACTGGCTGGTTGCTATCTCAACACTTCTTTCCAAACCAGTACACTGTGACTTTAATAAAATATGTTTGAAAGTATGTTAAACTAATAATTGCCAAAATATTATGTTCACAATCAAAAAAGAATACATAAATCAATAAGGAAATTAAAATTTCTGGTAATCTAAAAAGTACCATTTAATAGACACCTTGTAGTAAGTTTTGTTAAAAATGTATTTACTCACAGTGCAATAAAATTATGTTTTAAATAATTATTTTAAGATATTCTAAGTATAGATGTCACAGGGGTAATAGATTGGGGGAGGGGGTTATCTTTTTGAGGAATGTAAATCTCTAACTATTACATTGTTTTTGTACACCTGAAAAAAACAAACAAGCAAACAAAATGATGTTTTAAGTATAAATTTGAGACTATAACCATTTTTAGGACATAGTTAAAATAACACCATGTGTATAACAATGTCAATTCATATTTCAGGTTATTACAATAGATTCATAAATTTGTAACTTCCTTTAATTCTATATCTACATAGATGGCATTACAGATTTTACTCTCTCATAGACTTATTTACCAAACTAAACTTTGCCATTAAAAAGGTCTATAAGAAACAATGCCAAAAAATGTATAATGTATTCATAGTCACGACTATGTATGAATTCCAAAAATTAGTGTGGTTAGTTAAAAAAACAAACAAACAAAAAAAACAACTTACATATATTTTATGGATACAAAAATAAATTTGTATATATTTTCTGGACTTAATTTACTAGTTTTTATATCTCTAGGAAATTCAGAGCTAGCTTATCTTCTTATATTTTGCTGACTTGTAGGTATTTATGATGTAAATATTGAACTAGGTCCTTATCCCTAATCAATTTTATATTTTAACTTTATATCTCATACCATAATTGTCTATTTATTTACATATTTTCTTAATTTTGTTTTGTTTTTTTAATTGTACCAAACAGTAGTATGCATTTTTATAAGTCATTACATTTTTTTTTTTTTTTTTCTGAATGAGGTGGTGGTGTAAAGCAAATGAACATGCAGGCATTCAATGTATCTTCCTCAAGACTTTTATTTTACCTGAGATTGGCACTGTGGCTTTCATTTTTCTTCCTACATATGCTGACATTTTTCATAAAATAAACAAAATGTATTAATGAATATAGAAGTACCTCTATAACATACTACTACTCTTTGTTACTAACACCACATTGATGCATACTTTATACTTCAACATCATCGAACTGCTTCTAAATCCCCATACGTGGAGAATTGTGCCTCCCAGCTGAACCCTCTACCTGCAATGCTTTATTCACTTGTCTTCATCTTCCAGAGTTCTACTTTAAGACTAAACTTAGACATCACCTTCTCCACTAAAAATATTCTTGGCCTTCTCTGGAGTACTTTCTTAGTACATTGGGTATTTTTCTGCAGTGTTCTTACCTCTTCATGCTCAGTCCTTCCACATTATCGGATACTTAAATATTTACCTCCCATATGGTCCCATCACCATTCCTTAAAATAGATTTGTTTTATTTTGTTTTTACTTTCCCATCTTTATCTGCTGTTTTTCTTAGAAAATCTCTTCATTTTCTGTACTTTCCTCCATCTTAATTGTCATGCTGGTCTCATAAACCATTCCTCAATTTCTAAGTTTTTTCTGACCCTTCATTCCTCTGAACCACTACAGTCATTACTGGTTATATCACTCATCTGGTGTTTTGCATGTACTGCATGCTACTGCTGTTAAGTGTTGTTAATGGCTTTAAAAGCATGTTTGGCATCCTCTAGTAGTTTGAAACTTTAAAGTACTGGCTCTTAATCAGAGCTGATCTGTGGATGTTCTGAAGATCTATGAATCTTTTAAAATTATTCATAAGAAAATCTGTATATGTACATTTACATTTACACTTTCCTTTTCAAAGGAACAGTGTCTAAAAATCTTTATCAACCTTACAAATCATGCATGTCTAAAATCCATCCATCTAAAAGAATAAGAATCATAGTTTGCACTTTTTCTTCCTCTATCAGGCATACAAATGGAATATACTCACTATATATTTGTGATTAATTCCCCAAACCCCAGAATCTCAACTTGGATTCTTAGGGAACCACTAGTTAGGAGTGGAAAGAAATTAGAGATAGAACAAGACTAACCAAAAATGCAATAGAGCCATGACTTAGCTCAAATCCTTATTGGTCTTGTTTCCTATTGGGTTGTATTAATCATATTATCCTTTTAAGGATATTTTTAAACATTTTATTTTATCACAAGTTATAAGTTATGAACAGAAATTTTGTAAAATATATATGCATAATTTAAGGACTAATCATGAAGAGAATACCCATGTAAATGCCATGAAGATCAAAATGTAGAAAATCTATACCCAAGAAATCCCTTAGAAGACCCTCTAGATAGAAATTCCCTATTTTCTTCTAGCAATAATGTGTATTCTAATTCTAGACACATTAAGTTAGAAATAAATAAAAACTGAGTTATGATAGGAGATTCCTTTTGAGGCCTAATTCTTAATTGATCTCTTACGTATCTCCTTCTTTCATGTGGAGTCACAAACTTATTTCTGGAATATCTTTACAAGGATGTTTGTATTATATGAAACAGCCTTGGAAAACAGAGATGATGTATCTCCCTCCTGAGCAAACAAAAAGTTTCTTTACTGTCTAGTGTAAAAAAGATCATGTCTCCTTCTTGAGCAAAGGCTAGTTGAGCTTATTATTTAGTAAAACATATGTGTTTTATAGACCAACATTTGTGAAACTTTGGCAGTCTAACTTGATAGTTTACTGTAGAATAAAATTTCAGAACCTTCACAGTTCTTGACAATTCCATCTCACAAAGCTATTAATTCTCCATAAATGTATATGCAGATTCAAAGTAATATCAATCATATAAAATATTTTTGTTGAACTTGACAAATTTATTCATATGCGGTATAATTAACATATATATATATATATACATATATATATATATATACACACATACATATTTAAAAAGACAAGAATAGGGAAGGTATTTCTGAAGAAAACAGTGGAAGGAGATCTACAATTTATCATAACCATACAGTTAAAGTGATTAAACAATGTGTAATTGGTGCAGGCACTATAAAACAGACACTGGAATAGAAAAGAAACCCCCAATAGATACATACTTGTATGGATTCTTGATCTGTGAAATATATTTATGACAGATAAATGAGAAAATAATAGACTTTTTAATAAATGTGAATAGTACAACTTCATATCAACAGAAAGATGAAATTAATGGCCTATACCATATCATTTCCAGAAATATTATTTGTGAATGGAAAAGAAACAAAGCTTCCAAGCAGTTAATATAGCTACTATTATGGTATCATGAACTTATTTGGAGTTGGGGAGAATTTTTAAAACAACATACAAAGCATAAACCGTAAAGGAAAATATTTATGAATATAACTGTATGAAAATTACAGTCTTGTTCACCAAAAGATATGACTAAAAGGTTGAAAAAAACCCACCACATGAAAGGTATTTGATAATCTATATACATGTATGTTGTGTTTCCAACCTTTCCATATATACACACATATATACATAGGCACAACCTCTCCATACATATATATGTGTGTATAAGTATACAGGATACAGTTCAAATTAATAAGGACAGAAAAAGAAAAATGAGAAAAAGCCTTCAATACAAACTTCAAAAAAGTGGCTGGTCAATGGACAACAAATACTGCAAACAGGATTGAACGCTGATAAAATTTTTAAAAGTCTGAGTATAATAAATATTGCAAGTTATACCGTGTAGTGATGAATCACTCCTACTTGGCTGAAGAGAGTATAAATGGCACAGTGTCTTTGGAAAACCATTTGGCAATGTTGACATTTCAATATGGTATGATGCAGCAATTCCAATTCAAGATAGGTGCCATGAATAAATTCTAGCTATCTTGTACATATGCACCAAGGTGTCAGACTGTTTATAATAGCATTGTTTATAAAAGCCTCAAAATGAAAATAACTCAAATTTCCATCAATAGTAGCATGGAAAAATAAATTGGTGCATATAAGTTACTACTTTATACCAGTGGAACTGAATGAAATGTAGCTACACACAATATGAATGCACCTCACAAATATATGTTTGAGAGAAAGAAGCAAGTGCAGAATATATAATAGACAAGTTCATATATATAAAGTGAAAATAAGCCACAAGTAAATGCTATTATTTGCCATATGTGTATACATATTTTACACACACACACACACACACACACACACACACACACACACAGTGCCAAAAAATGTACACACATTTTAAGAAAGGAAAAAGTTGTATTAATTGTAATAATCAATATATACCGATAACAAAAGATGAATACCAGACACGTTTGACCTCTGCAATTACAAGAGGTACTCAAAATGGTTACCATCAGGGCCCAGACACTTTTGATTATAGTGAAATACTGCTTGAGCAACATTGACCAAAGTGTCAACATTTCTTAAAATATGTGTACATTTTTTGGCACCCCTGTACATCTATATCTATATCATCTATATCTATATCACCTATATCTATATCTATATCATCTATCTATCTGATGAATATTTGAGACAGTGGCCAAAACCTTTAGAATAGAAATGTCATTGACAAATAGAAATGTCATTGATGGGCAACTTTGTTTCATTTCTGATCTCAAAATAAAGGTTCATTTTATAATTAATATGGTATGTTGTTGGATTTTGGGGATAACTACTTTGAGGTTGTGGAAGTTCACTTTTATTTCTAGTTTGTGAGGAGTATTTTTAATCATGAATATATATTGCAGTTAATCAAAAGCTTTTCTGAATTTTATGTGACAGATGTGATATTTTTCTCCATTCTGTATCTGAGATGTATTACAGTAATTGATTCTGTAATGTAAAAATCAATATATCATTAGTGGGATTAAACCAAGTATGATGTATTTTTTTCAGTTTGTTAAAATTTTAATTAAGATTTCTATTTATGTTCTTGAATTAGTGTTGCCTATAATCTTCAGTCTTGGACTGTCTTGTCACATATTGGTATAAAAGTTATATAAGCCTCCTAAAATGATCTGTATTGTGTTCCCTATTTTTCTGTGCTCTATGAGAGTTTATATCATAGGTCTCTTGCTTTTCCTTCAGTACTTTTAGAGTTTACAGGCAAAATTTTGTAGCCTGGAATTTTCTTTGTGGTAAATGCCTTTAATATTGCTGTCCTTTTACTAATAAAATGTTTATAATTTAATTATTTATTATTGTTTTATAATTCAATAAATATAATTTCATTTCATTATAGTTATACAATTTTAAACATTTCCTATTTTATCTTTCATTCTTGTCTATTTAAATTTTATTTTATTAATCAAAATAGTTGATAATATAGTTATGTTTTACTTTTGGCAGTATCTGTGCCTAACTAATGTCCCATTTTCATCACTGATATTGATTATATATCTCTTATTATCAAATTCTGAGCAAACTTCTTACAAATTTATCATTTTTTTTATTATTTCTTTAATATATGTGAAACTTTTATTAACTAAAATTAGAGACAATATCACTCCATCACTTGCAAGTTCAATAGAAATATTTTTTTTTTTTTAGATTTTTTTTTTTTTTAATTTATTGGGGTGACAATTGTTAGTAAAATTACATAGATTTCAGGTGTGCAATTCTGTATCACATCATCCATAAATCACACTGTGTGTTCACCACCCAGAGTCAGCTCCCCTTCCATCACCATACATTTGATCCCCCTCACCCTCATCCCCCATCCCCCACCCCCAACCCCCTTATCCTCTGGTAACCACCAAATTATGTTCCCCAGATTAATTTTCAAACCCATGGCCATCCTGTGGTCACCAACTGCCCTCCAATCCCCTCACCCTCCCACCCACCCCCCACCCCTCCCGCCCATCTAGCAACCCTCAGTTTTTCCCCTTTGTCTCCAAAACTGTTTCTGATTAGTTCATTAACTTATTCTTTTCTTTAGAATCCGCAAATAAGTGAGATCATATGGTACTTATCTTTCTCTGTCTGACTTATTTCGCTTAACATAATGTTCTCTAGGTCCATCCATGTTGTTGCAAATGGTAAGATTTCTTTCTTCTTTATGGCTGCGTAATACTCCATTGTATAAATGTACCACAGTTTTTTAATCCAGTCATCTACCGATGCAAATTTATCATTTTTTGTCCTTTGAAAATAGTAATTTATTTACTATTTTCTGTTTATATATATTTGATTTCAGTTACATTATTTTTTACTATATTGTACATTAGTTTACTTTTACTAGTTTTAGTTTATTTTGAATTATTTGAGCATCTTAAGTCACATTATTTTTAACACAATGATTTTCAGTTTTTCTAATATACAATATATACGAGGTCAGACAATTAAGTTTGCGAACTCATCCTAGAAAAAGTGCTACATACCTCATTGCTGAATATCACTACAGTCACCTTCAAAGTACTCCCCTTGGGAAACTATGCACTGATGCCAGTGCCTAGTCCATCCTTCAAAACAATTTTGGAGCTCTTTTTCTGGAATGGCCATCAGAGCTATCGTCATATTACCCTTGATGTTCTGAATGTCATCAAAATGTCTTCCTTTCAATATTTCCTTTATCTTTGAGTAAAGAAAGAAGCCACTGGGGGCCAGATCAGGTGAGTAGGGAGGGTGTTCCAATACAACGATTTGTTTACTGGCTAAAAAGTCCCTCACACACAGTACCATGTGAGTTGGTGCATTGCTGAGATGCAAGAGCCATGAATTGTTGATGAAAAGTTCAGGTTGTGTAACTTCTTCAAGCAGCCTTTTCAGCACTTCCAAATAGTAAACTTGGTTAACTGTTTGTCCAGTTGGTACAAATTCATAATGAATAATCAATCCCTCTGATATCAAAAAAGGTTAGCGATATCATTGCAACAAGTAAGCAAACTTAATTGTCAGACCTCGTCGATTAGATGTGACAATATGTCTTCTTCTTCTTCTTCTTCTTCTTCTTCTTCTTCTTCTTCTTCTTCTTCTTCTTCTTCTCCTTCTCCTTCTCCTTCTCCTTCTCCTTCTCCTTCTCCTTCTCCTTCTCCTTCTCCTTCTCCTTCTCCTTCTCCTTCTCCTTCTCCTTCTCCTTCTCCTTCTCCTTCTCCTTCTCCTTCTCCTTCTCCTTCTTCTCCTCTCTCTCTCTCTGTCTTTTTTTCTCTCTCTCTCTCCTTTCTTATTATTTCTTTTCCTAATTCTCTGACCTTCTTCGTGGAAATATTTTCCTTGTGACAGAGGTATCTTCATATTTTTGTCTTTATTTAAGGTCTGCTCTTGTCAAATTTTCTCAGCTGCTTTTGAAAAAGTAAATGTTTATTTAAGTAATCTTAAAATTAATAATTTTTCTCACTATTTATAGAATTCAAGTGTTGTACTTATTTTCTTGCAGCATATTGATGGTATCATCTGTCTATAATCTGATTTTCATTGCTTCTGAAAATTTAGTTATCACTCCCTTTAAATTTTTATTACCCCCTTTAATTGTATATGTTTTTCCTCTGACTATATCTGGAATTTTTAAATTGTCTGTTCCTTCATTTTGCTCTCATATGTCCTGGTATAGATGTTTTTCTTAATTCATTATTCTTTGGATTTGTTGAGTTTCTTGAATCTACTGACTAGTACCTTTAATCAATTTTGGAAAGTTCTCAGTCAATAACACTCCCAATATGACTGTTGCCCCATTTTTCTCTCTCCTTAAATTTATGTAATTCTCACTTATTCTGTCTTTACTCTGTTATTTAATTTTTAAGCATTTGAGCTGTGAGACAGGTGGACATTTCCTTTTCTTCACAAACTCAGAATAGTCCTAATTCTTTCAACCTCACTAAATTATTTCCTGTGGGTTAGAAATTAGAGGGGTGGAGGACTGAGACAGTGGACTGAGACAAACTCAAATCTAATGATGCATTCATTGGCTGGGAAATGTTGACACAAACTGTGAGAGCGAACAAAGCACAGCTTGTTTGGCAGGTGCAGGCCAGGTGAGCCTTGGCAGATGATTTTCAACTGTATGAGTTGTAACTGTTATTATTTGGGCTATGGCTGATGTTGTAGGTTCAGTTAAAGTAGTAAATTACTGGGAGACACCATTAAGTTGCAATTAAGATTCCCTTCCAAACAGGTAGCTGTTCATTTAAAGATTTTTTTTTTCCAAAATACAGCTAGAGTCCATATTCTTTAAAGTCTGCACTAACACATATCAGTTATGCATGATTCCTGGAGCCATTGGTATTTAGATTTATGGGAACTGCTAGGCATATCATAAATAAAATTATCCATCAACTTTTCCCTAGTCTTACACAGAGATAAATGCTTCCAAACTCTGAAACAAAATGTAGACACTCTGACCCAAGAAGGTAAATCATAAGTCCTTGCTTATTTAAGTGTGGGCTACACAGAGTGATTTCATTCAGAGGAAAGTATGGAAAGGAGAGGAAGAGTAACTTCTAAGTAAAGAAACCTGACAAATACTATCTCAGTCCAATGTTCAAGGTTAACATTAACAGTGAGTCATGTTGATAGTATGTATCCTTCATATGATGTTGAAGAGAATGTATTTCATCTTTTTTACCTTTCTCCCCAAAACCCATACACCCAGTTTTCACATGAAGTACACATCAGGTAAATGCCAAGTCAGGGACATACTACAAAATACCTGACTGGTATTCTTCAAACTTGGCAGGTCATCAAAAAAAAAAAAAAAAGTCTGAGTAACTGTCACTGATAAGAGGAGCCTAAAGAATATGAAGACTCAACATAATGTGATATCTTGGATTGGATTGGGACAGGAAAAGAACATCAGGAACAATCTAAGAAAATTTGACTAAGGCAATGACTTTAGTTAATAATGTCTCAATCTCGGTTCTTTAATTGTGACAAACATACCACACTAATGTAGGATGTTAATACTAGGTGAAACTGGGTGTGGGATATATGGGAATTCTCTGTACTAGCTTCACTGTTTTTCTGTAAGTCTAAAACTATTCCAAAAAAAAAAGACATTCTAAAAATTGTTATAGATGACACAAAATGGGCTTCTGATTCAGTAGATGTGGATTGGAGCCTGAAATTTTGCATTTCTAATAAGCTCCTGGTGTCACTCATATGGCTGGTTCTGTTCACCTTGGCCTAATGCCATTGCGCTCAGAGCGGTTTCCAGGCCAGCAGGATCTTCCTCTCCTGAACTTGTTAGAAATGTAAATTCTCCAACCATAGACTTACTGAATCAGAAAGTCTAGGGTTCGGGCCCAGCAATCTGTTTTAGAGAAAGCCCCTCCTTGGACTCTGACCCTGCTAGCCTGGAGACCACATACAGCTTTTCTTCTCGACTCTCAGCCATCTTTCAAGAACTCTTCACCCACCATCAGAGATGAGATAGCAACGCTCCATAGATTTCTTCACCAGCACCATTGTGCTGTTCCTGGTTAACAAGATTTCTCTTATCTTCTAATATCTTCTTTTTTGACCTTCCTTAGGTTTGTCAAAATAGACAACATTTTATCTTTAAAATAAACCCTCTTTTCCCAAATCATTCATTGTTTCTGATTCTCTAACCATCCCTGAAAAATAAATACAGTCAAGTTTCCTTTAATCCATAGTCAAGTTTTTATTAATCCAGGTGAAATGAATTGTATGAGATGAGGTAAAGATATATTTTATTTTTTTATAAAGAATAAATAATTGACCCAGCATCACCATAAGTAGCTCATCAAATGTAATATGCATGTGTCTTTCTATGTTATTTTACATTGTTAATTTGCTTCCCTGGAAACATTCTACACTGTCTGAATTCATACGTTTTGTAATTTTTAATTATGATATATGTTGATATTTAATAGAGTATTTCATGCAATATTGTTCTTCTTCAGTAATGTCCTCCTAATTTTGATTTGTTGCAAAGCATATATATTTTGGGATAAGTTGCATTTATGGGTTTATTTCAGGAGAATATATATTTTTATATTAAATCTTCCTACCCATGAATATGGTCTATAGCTCAGTTTAGTTAGAGCTTTTCTGTGTTTGTATCACAATGATTGATTTATTTCCATGTATAAGAGATGTGGGTTTTTTCTATTTTAAAGGATATATCTTTTTATATTTTCTGTTTGTGTGGGAATATAGTTATCTTCACTATGATTTTTTTTGTTTTTACTTTTTAAATATATATTCACATATATTTTTAAATTTCATTATAATTAGCATACAATACTATATTATTTTCAGGTGTACAACACAGTGACTCAACATTTCTATACTTAATGAAATGATCATCAGAATAAGTCTAGTAACCATCTTTCACCATGCATAGTTATAATATCATTGACTATATTCCTTATGCTGTACATTACATCCCCGTGTGACTTGTCTTATAACAGAAGTTTGTTGTTGTTGTTGTTTTATAGCAAAATAGTCACCTTTATTGGAAGGGTAAATTGAACAGTAACTGAAGTAACCAGTGTTCGCTGTGTCCCCACAACTGTGTTTAGTGTTTTGCCTGAACTTTCTTGTTCTATGCTCAGGACTGCCCTATGCGCTACTATTATCTCTGGTCCCTGGGCGTGCAAACCAAACATAGAGACATTAATTATGAATAACAGAAGTTTACTCCTCTTAATCCCCTTTCCCTTTTCTGCCCATCCCCCATGTCCTTCCCCTCTAGCAACCATTAGTTTGTTCTCTGAATCTATGAGTTTGTTTCTATTTTGTTTTGTTTGTAGATTCCATGTATAAATCAAATCACATAGTATTTTTCTTTCTTGGTCGGATTTATTTCACTTAGCACAATACTCTCTAGGTCCATCCATGTTGTCACTACTATGTTGATCTTATACCCCCAATCTTGCTAAATTATCTTATCCCTATTTTCTATTAGATTTTCTTGGTTTCATTGGTAGAAAATAATAGAATATGCAAATAATGAGTTTATATGTCTTTGCAATCTATTTATCGTTCTCTTCTCATTCTTATCTTATTCTTCTAGCTAGTATCTCAGTGTACTATTTTGTATATATAGAATCAATTATGGTAGGCATCTTTAGGTCATTCCTAATTTTGGAGGAAACGCCTTCACTACAGTGTTAGTGTAGATATCTTTTATTACCTTTCTACTACAGGTTGGCTTTTTGGTAATTATGAATGTGTATTGATTTTAATCAAATATGTACTCTGCCTCTTAGTTTTTTCATCAATCTAAAAGAAAGAATAGAGAGAATGGGAAGATGTAATATGCAAGGATATAATGGCCTTGTGGATGCTCAACAAAAGACTGCCCTCCAAGGGAAGCACCCAATGATCAGATTGATATATATCATTGTCTCTTCCCTATATCTCTAAATGATTTTTTGCCTGTGTCTTTACTCTTTGTGTGTTGCATTTCAGATGAGCTGTTAATATCTATATTCCATTTAACCAATTTCCCAAATTATAATTTCCATGATCTTTTTTCTCATTTCTGGAAGACCAACGTTTTCTTTTTCAGATTTGCCTAATCATCTTGATTTCTATTACTTGCTCACAATGTCAATCCCTATATTTCTATAGGTTATAATTTATATAGGTTTTTAAATATTTTATATAGGTATATATTTATAGGTATATATATTTTTTATCTTATTTGCATTATAGTTCTAATATCTGAAGAACTTGGAGTCTAATTCTGCTCTTTCTACCTCTGATCTTATTATTTGGGAATTTTGAGAGACCTACATCAAAATCATATTCATTCAGATAGTGTTTGCCTTTGTACTGCTAGGCAGCAAAGGGCTCTAACAATCTGGAATGTTTTAAAATTAATTTATTTGAGTGGGGGTTAACTGAATATACAAGTAGTTAAAATTTGGTTAGCGAACAACAGTAATGTCCACATTTCTCTAATGAGTTGAGTTGATCCTTTAACGTTGTAAAAGCTGGGGATTAAGTGGGCTTTCTCTTTTCTTCTCTACCCCTGGGAATCAATTAGATAGGCTGTATCCGGTATTTAAACCCAAAATTTCCTTCCGTGGGTTGTTCAAAATCGTAAGCCATGAGATTGGTTATGACGACAGGAATTCTAATTTAGTTTTTACTCTAAGCTATTTTCTGTATATAAGCATCCTCCTATTGCACAGCATGTGTTGGTAACATGTCAGGTGACCTTGTTTTCCAGAATCTTGACTGGAACAGATTTCAACCAGGCCAAAGAAATCATAAATATGTGGCCCCCTTTCACACCTCAATAATGAAAATGACAGATAGATATCAGGACTTTTCTTTAAAGTCATAGATAAGGGCTAGCCAAGTCTCTTCTGACTATTTTGCTACCAAAAGCAAACAGAACGCTTATCAATATTCAGATAGAAGGTTTTTGCAGAAAACATATCTCTGGTTTTAGCCTTGAGGTAAATAACTGCTAAAAATCTCTGCGAATGGGTGGTAGTACAGATGTATGAAATACATCACAGCTATTTTATATGTTATTTTATTATCCTTAGGTCTGTCTGTACTATATACTGCTGACAGCTAGGTTTAAAGTGTGACTCTTTAGGTAAATTAATATCATACCCAGGAAACTGATGACAGAATATCTTGAGCTCTAATTCATCCTCCCTATTATCCCTTAGTTGGTGAATGGTGTCATTAGCAGTTACAGGTATCCTCTGCTTTTAGAAAGTTTGCTTTACACCACTTTTACAAAAGACCTAGATTAGTACCTGTTTGCACTAACCAAAATAAATCTGAGGAGGATTTTTGCTTATACAAAAAAAATGATGAAAAGTAGAAGCAGCATTCAGCATGTTTTGCAGGGAGTCCTTAGAGAGTAAGATGGACCCTGAGCAGTGAGAGTATCACCACCAAGCTCCTTCTCGGAGAAATAGACTCAGCATCTCAGCAGAAAGCTTCTATAGCTTTGAACTGTATCTGTGAGCATCTGTGCTTTATGTCAATTCATTTTGTGCATACTTTAGCAAGATGTGTCCTAAGGTAATTGCTTTTTCAGTTTATGGAAGATTTCATAGGAACACTCTAAGTTCAGATTGGGGAGGAGAGCAGGACCTGTGTTTACATCTGCTGGTCAGGACCATAGTCAGAGGGAGAATTCAGGAGAGTTAGAAGACAGGTGATATAGATAGATGATAGATAAATAGATAGATAGATAGATGATAGATAGATATAGATATAGATTATTATTTTTTTAAGAGAAAGCTGCAAAGATTTTTGAAATGCCATCATAGACCACTACTGTGATTACGTGATTTCATTTCCAGTAGGACCTATTGAAGCCTATGTGTCTTGCTCCTTCACTGATATTTTCACTGTGTAAAATAACTGGTTCCTTTAAAGAACTTGAATCAGTTGTCTATATTGTTGATGTTTTTTCTGTTATTGACTCTGGGACAGATATGCCTGATGTTTGTTCTGTACTAAAATTTTTCTACCTTTCCTACTTAGGAACTTTGATTTTGGTCACTACATGAGCTAATCAGGGAACAATGTCAATTTCTACTATGAACTCTCAGCATGCAAACATCTACTTTCTGTCCTTTATACATTCATCAAAGTCTTTGTCCAACTGTTAATACACTTTGTGTTCAGGGCTTTTATGTACTTGTTCATTTTTCCATGTGTTTACTGCATTGCAATTTATTTTGAGTGGGAGAGTAGTCAATATATTGAATTTATAAACCAAAAGCCCGTAGTAAATTCACTTTGGTAGATTTATCTGATTTTTAAAATTTTTTTCCAAATTTTGTATGTTCTTTGAACAGAGAAAGCTAATTCATCTCTCAATAAATTTGCATTTGCTCTACCATATGACTCTTTTTTCCCCCCAAATATTTCCATTTGACTGGCTCCTTCTCATCATGCAGATTTTAGCTTAAATGGCAGTTTTCCTGTCTACCTTTCCATATTCATTCTCTCTATCAATGTAAACCTGTATTCCATTGTTGATGCACCTGA
This sequence comes from Rhinolophus ferrumequinum, assembly GCF_004115265.2. Taxonomy (NCBI): domain Eukaryota; kingdom Metazoa; phylum Chordata; class Mammalia; order Chiroptera; family Rhinolophidae; genus Rhinolophus; species Rhinolophus ferrumequinum. The sequence goes on from NC_046287.1 coordinate 35,526,339, forward strand.
CCATTGACTAAAATTCTTTTTAACTGTTGCATATTATTTTTCTTTTCTCCCCACACCATTATGAAAAATTATGAACATACTTATCTTGTCTGGCTTGCTCATCATTTTATCCCTAGAAGAGATATTCAAAGCACAGTCAGCACTGAAATCATTACTAGATGAATGAGTGACTGACTGAGTTTAACGTCCCAGATTTGTTTCAGAGAGCAAGTACAAACTTAGGGTGACCATATATCCCAGTTTGTCTAGGACAGTCTTTGTTTCCACCTGCTGTTCCAGATTTAATTATTTAAGTATTATGAATAGCATCGTTTTTAATATTCTAATTATCTACATATACTCACTTGCATACTATTTGCTCTCCTTCCTTGAGGAGAACATTAGGCTCTGCTAAAGGGTCTAGCAGCCTGGTAACAAGAGAGGAGTATAACTTCTACTACTTGCATGGTATAGGAATGCTATTTTTGAATAATCATTATATGGAGTAAAATCATGCTTGAGATTTTCTAAATTTCTCTAGTATTGTTAACACAGTGATAGCCAGCATGTTTCCAATTGCATTAAAAAGTGTTGCAACAAATAACAAAAATGGGAATGCATCAGTTTACATTTTGGATATGGTAAAGGGGTTATTTCCTTTTCATGAGAACTAAGCCTAAACGCAACTATTGCAGAAGAAACTCAGAGTCAATCTCAGTCAAATAAAGACATAATATTAATGAAAGCAAACTTTTGCACTTTAATGTTTTGGGGAATTTAAAGCAGAAGAGTCTATTTTCAAATATGGCATATTTTTATGTTACTTGCATTATTTTGGGATACTTTTTGTCGTTGGTACTGGTCATTTCACAATCCCCTCTGATGTAGCTGTGTGTTCTTTATTTTAAGTAGATTCTATCATAACCATTTGCAGACCATTTTGAGGGCAAAATGAAGTCTACACAACTAGTCCCCAAGTATTTTTTGGTCGCAGGAAGCAACTTTATGAAAATGAAAGCCAGGCTTCCTTCATATGTTGCTTTCCCCAAAGATGGCTGCGGGCTTAGAAATTGACGTAGACTTAAACTTGGATGCAAGAAATAGTGAAGTCCAAAATAAGTTTTAACAAAATAGAAGATTATTTCTCTCTCAGATAAACGAAGAAGGGCAAAAGTTGGCAGAAGGAGGAAGAAAAGAATTTTAGACAACTAGCAGTCTCCAGCACAGTTTTTCAGACCTCATGGTTTTATAGAAAAATAGGTTGAAGAATATTGGCAGGAACATCATTTTGGCTATCTGGACATTCTTTGAACTATGAAAGGTAAAAACTTCTGCCTTCCTGAGACATGTAGAGTGGGGGAGAGTCTGTTTTTGTCTAACTTTCTTTTCAACTCCTTTTTATGGAATGCTGTTGGAGTACAAAATACTTTTGTTAAAGCAAAAAATAGACTCTACCTAATTTACCTCACAAAGTACCAGGAGAAACTGTCATTGCCTCTATTTTTTATCCCCCAAAAATAAACACAATGGGGGAAATAATCCATTTGCAAATTACAGATGCAACCCAAAGGATAGAAAGAACAACAGATATGCAAATTTTCCAAAGTTCACATAAGTCATAAGGCAAATTATGAAGGTTATCAACCAAATAATTCTGGATTAATTTCAGTTATTATTGGTGATTTGCAGTTTTGAATAAACAAGAATTTAACAACATACACAAAATGAATTCTTTGTATAACTCAAACAAAAGTCATACACCATCTAATTTCAAATGAATATAAAAAAGCAGCATAAGCAATTAAGAAAATAAAATCTAAAAGCAATAAAAAAGCATATTTATGTTAATTTTATGCTGTCAGTTCTATTCCATAATAATCATAGCGTAACCACTAAAACGTTTATGACCAGTTTCCTAAACTGAAGATTATATCTTAAATATTACATTTCATGAAAAAATTTGTTTATATGCATAAATCCAAGCTCATATTTACAAATGAATGCCTTACTCATGGATATGGGTGATGTGTGGCTTCTCACTGACCGTTCCTGCAGTAATTCACACTCCAGCTTCTATAATACAGCTGCAAAGTCAGTAGGGAGTCATTCAATTATTTGTGGTTTTACACATCTGTCAGTTAAATCTGAACATCAAATACAAAATTGTACACAGAGGGACATTATGGGGATTTGTGATTTTCCCTGGAGAATGCTGGATCTATATACCAACAAAAGATCCATAAATGAATTTTTCCATCCATATAATCCTTTTCCACTAACTGCTTATGCTAGCTAAGAATTTTCAAAACAGAAGGAGGTTCTGTAACAATGAATAAACTGAAAATGGATCCTGCAGATTAATTTGACATCTGCAGGTTTCTGAGTGCAGTGTAGAATCACAATGATTGCTGTTTTTTTTTTTGTTTGTTTGCTTTTTTTTAAATTTTAAACGATTTATGTGGCCATAAGAAATAAAATATAGATTGAACATTCCTCACATCCATATGAGTTTGGGTAAAAGGTTTCAAAATGAGCTGAGCATGTCATAGAATTGAGGGTATGTAAAATAAACATCCCTCACTGATTGTAGAAAATTACGTGTTAGAGTGATTCTTGTGGTGTCATCTCAACTTCAGAGAGAATAGTAACTTAATTGCTGTTCTTATCACTTCAAAGCTTCAAGTCACATATACCATGAAATTTTGTTTTCTGTATAAATATGAAAAAAATGTGGATTATTTATTTATGAGAGCATTTGAACACTTTCAGGTTATATTCAGCTTAACATTTAAAAAGATGTCTGGTTTTCAATATTAAAAATTAAGTTTTTAAATAGTTTTGATATATTGACTCTTCTTTCCTATTGGTTCATTTTTATCTTTAATTTCTTCATATCATGTGATAAAAATGTCATGGGTCAGAAAAATTTGATTAACATTCTAGCCTTCTGCTTAGTAAATTTGTCCTTAGATTAGTTTACTTCATAAGATCAATTTCTGTACAATTTTCTATTTATGTATGAAAGCCCTTTCAATCTGTTGGTACTGGTCCTGAACCTCTTCCCACTTTGCTGTTGTATCTGTATTACTTGGGAGGGAAAAGCAAAACAGGTTAAGTTTGACACTGACTCCTCTGAATCAGATTTGACAGTTTGACTTTTGTGTTATTTCAGGCTAGCACTGTGCCCAAGACTGACTTTCAGACCCATGAACTATAACAGCTAAAGCACTTTTTTAGGGCACAAAAAAGGAGGGAATGGAAAAACAGAATGATAACTTCATGCTAAGATGGCTGCCTTCTTATCTTTGGTAGAACCAATAAAAGCTTTGGGGCAAATTATGGAGGACAAATCTTATCAATGGAATTGGGAGGAAATATTAATAGATCTAAGGGAACTGATAAGTGGATGGATATGCAGCACTTGACGAGAGGGATATTAGTGAAAACGTATTCTCTAGAGGCTGTTGTTATAATTGGTAAAAACTAGACCCCTAAAAGAGGAGAAAGAGTAGAGGAAGAAAAGCAATAAAATTAGTTTTCTGATCACTAAAAAAACTCATTCTTGCGTGTCCACCTGAACAGAGGTTATATTCATTCAAAAAGTCATTTCAATTATGGTCATTGGTTATTTTTTTTTTAAAGTATACAGGTAATTGAAGACCAGGGTATGTGTATGTTGAATCTTGAAAATATTCAACTAAAGAATTAAGACGTTTTCCAGAAGAATATTTGCAGAAGACTTGTCATCATATATTGACATGAATTTTTAGAATTAATGATCATAGTAAAGCACTAATAGTTCTAGATACTGCTAATGAATTATTTGCTTGAGAACTGAACTTCAAGAAGCTGAAAAATTTTAAGAACAAATACCTTCTTGTGGAATGACAACTGATGGGCTATGTTAAGCAAATGTAAGGATTTTGCAAACTTGTTTTCAGAGAGCCATACATCCTTACCAACCTACAGATAAAATATACCTTCCAAAGAATAGATGATTTTAGGCAATCTTTATTATGATCACACGGACACATCTATATCAACGTAATTGATGTTGACTGTAATAAATGCTGTGATAAGGATTCTCCAGACTTAAGAGTTTTATGCACCTTCGTTGTAGGAATGAAGAGAGAAAATTTAGGAAGTAGTAACTGACCTGATGTTTCAGATACTATCATGGGACTGATTGATACAAACAAGACTCATGCCATTTGAAGAAAGGTATGGACAAAAAGGAAATTCACAAGATTTCTACTGAGGAGTTGAAAGTCCAATAATAAAATCTGTGGGATAGAAGAGCCACTCTGACACCACCCCCACATTTTAAACCACCAGGTAATTTTTTTTTTTTCTATCATAATCCACAGAAACCAAAACCAAATTAAAAGGATCATAGTTTAGAATGGAAATACTTGAACAGAGGTTAACCCTCCACCCCCCACCCCCCAATTAAAACCGTAGTATTGGAGACAATTTGATTGAGAGGTCAAAATCTGTTCTTCCATTCTCTAATGGGAGCTCTAGGGCTTGATGCGAAGAATTAGGTCAATTAGTCTTACAAAACTTGGGGCAAGTGTTATGTACAACTACTTAGGTTGAGATGATGGACTAATTGGATTACTGTAATAGAACATTATACTCATCAACAACCCCAGAAATGTACTTAAACCCTCACCCAGGAAGTACTATTGATATTCTAAATAGCCCATAACAAATTGCCTTTAAAGGTCAGAATTGCTAAGTAGGGAAAAGGGGTGGTTATTTATGGGAACACTACAGTAAGGCTCAGTTAGGGCAGGACATCTCTGAACAATGTAGTCTTTATATTTAAGTGGCACGGGCAACACAGATTAAAAAGGGAATTTGAGTTCCCTATAGAGCAACCGGTTGTAATTGGGCAGAGAAAGGAACAACACCATGCTGTTATAATAGGAGTTGATGAAGTGTTAAACATGCCACCTGAAAGTCAGTGTCCACAAAATCATTTGCTAGATATCTGGAATATGGTTATATTCACAAACTACTATAATCTATAATTATTGATCAATGGCCTCTAGTCTCCAGCCAGTCACTGGGTATACGTACTTAGTCGTCAAATGTCCTTTCTATTGGGAAGAAATAAGAACGATACTATAATTTTAATTGATTCATGGTGTGTGAAATAACACTTCCATCATTTTCCCACATGTATGCATTAGAACAAAAGGGTTATAAGTTAATTGCTAGAATTAAATGAAAATTAAACTTATATAGACAATGACACACAGGATGAGAAAATATTTCTGGAAGCTGATGTGAAGCCTTTCATTAATATAATATCTATGGAGACTTATTGGCCAGAGGGGAAAAAAAAATGTTTGAATGGCTTTAGAAAGATTGCATACCCTACTACCATCTTACAGATATTCAAATGACTACAGATGACAAAACAAAAAACAAAAAACAAAAACAAAGTAATTGAGCTTAAAATACAATGTTAATAGACCTCAAAAGGAATATAATTGCTATTGGCATGCTTAGTAGCACTAATTCATGACCCCTTTTCATGTTTCAAATCCAGATGGTCATTAGGCTGTAAAGAAGCTTATTCTTTTGAATGAAATGCTGCATAAACTGTTTTAAGGCAATTATAAAGACACCTGAGACATATTTGTCAAGGGTATATTGACAGAAGTCAGAGAGTTGTATTGAGAAAAAAATTACCCAAAGATCTACAATCCATTCTGGTCAAATCTGTTTGAAATTATGCTAATGACAGATATTTAACTGATGACAGATATTTAATGTACTGATGATGTTTACTAACAGAATGCACTTATTTTGGCTAGAATTATGACAAACCTATAATCCATAGATGGGGGTGGTGCATAGCTGCCTGGAATATGTTACCCAAGCTATTGCTACATAAAATGGATGTTTCATTATGAAAATAGCTACCTTATATGTAATCAATTTTGCCATATATCACCTAAAAAACTCATATAGTAAGTCTGAACCTTAGTATTTCCTAAAGAGGTAAGTATGAGAATGGGAAACTAGTCTGTTGTATAGACATATTGTATGTAATTTGATGATCTGAAATTTCATATTATCTTAGTTTATAATTTCTTGAAAAGCAGTATACACTCAATCTGAATGGCATCAGCTTTAAATGAAAAACTTTTGTTTTCTTCTTTAAGAGAGAAAAGAGGAACTGCTATTACTAAAGGAAAGCATGAAAGACACCACCTCCAAATTCTAATTTCAAATCTTGACCTCTCCCATCGAAGTTTATGACTTTTTTTTATTTTCTCAGAAAGGGAAGAATGGAGTTTTAAGAGACTTATTGAAATCACTAAACAAACATATAATTTACTGTCTATTTTCTTTTTCATGTTTTGATTATGTGATGGGAGACTCAGTCATTTTCCCAAGGACTAAAAGATAACATAAGAATCAGTTTCATAGACCAAAAGAATATTTCTCCAAAAATAGAGGGATTTTTGGCTCCTAATTTCTGCCATTTATCAACATCCGAGCCAGTTTTCGTATTTATGAGGTTTTTGAATCTTGGTTTATAAAATTTCTCTTCATCCCTACACCTCCATGGCATCAATATGTATATGGACAAATTGTTCAAAATTTTGGTCTCTAAATTTGTTTAGCTTATCAACTAAATTATTATTTATTTTCTCTCCTCAATAGTCAATCTTATGGCTATATTTTAGACCAGTTATCATAATACACCATTTGTGAAATATCCATTTGAAGTACTTCACAATTTAAAACTCCCTCCTATATTTCTTGCTCATTTAAGTTAATGCAATTTCAAAATCTCTTAGCTGCAATTTCAAAATTGCACAAGCAAAATGTATATTGTCATAAGTTTTGTGCTAAAGCTCACTTTCTGGTAAAACCTGACCTGATTGACTTTATTCATCTCACTTTCTAGTCATTATTTCTTTCACTTGATGTGACTATGCATAGCTTTAGATGCAGAAAAATAATTATCTTCGATTATCGAGTCCTTCCTCCAATCTCTATTGGAGAACACAACAAATACTGTGTTCACTTACTTAAATCTATAGCATGCTGAATTATAAAAGGCATTTCATCCCAAGGATTTCAGATAAAAGACTGTATACCAGGAATCCAACACTTATTTGAACTGGCCAAAACATAAAATCCTAGTCTTCAGCCAATTTTTGTTTTTACTATCACCATTCACCACCTTTTGTCTATACCTGGATACTCTGTTTAGAATAACAAATCCATCATTATAATGAAGAAGATGCAAATACAGCAAAATTCTCTTGTCTTATTAACAAAACAAAACAAACAGTCCCCTGAATTTTTCCTGGTTGCATATCCACATTTGAAATTACGTGACCAATTTGAAAATACTTGGTGTAGGAAATTTACCATTGTGATGAATTTAAAGCAAATTGGCCTTCACTGTGTAACATCTCACACACCTTCTCCCCAGTCACTCTTAGGAGATTACCAGATAATCATACACACTCATCCATTACTGAGGTAATGGTAGGACTCAGGTAGGACATTCCACACCTTTCCCCCTCCATACCCTTAAGTTTGTCCTCAATTCCTCGCATTCAATTTTAATTTCTTCATAACACATATCAAACTGAAATTATTTTATTTACTTATTTGTTTACTTGAATATTTTCTACCTTCATTCCAGCCAAATTAGAAGTTCCAATGTAGGAAGGAATAGCTTCTGTCTCTCTTATTCCCTCTGGTATCTGCCAGTTTAGAAGCGTGTCTATCATGTACCATGTGTTTGAACAAAACAGTAACCTAATTTATTCTTGAAAATCAGTTTTATTAAAATTCACTAAACATTGACTTCTAGTTATAGGTGAATGAGTATAACTTGAAAGAAAAAGAGATTTTTTTTCCTTGTGCTAACAATTTTAAGACAGATGCCTTCCATTTTGTTTATCATCAAATAAAAATTGGCACCTGATAAAAGAAATGGTATTTACTTCTCTTGGAAGAATTTCCATTTGGATTTTATTAAATTATCTAAAGCAGCATGACATTTTCAAAATATGAAAATAAAAAAAACTTTGGATGTATCTCTCACACTAGATTAAAATCCTTTTCTTTATGTGTTTAACACTTTATGAGCCTGCCAGCTATAGAATTTGGTTCTTTCTATTTGATCAGAAAGTAGACTACTGTTTATCTGAGAAACTTAATTTTATCTGATTAACTGAAGTTTATCTGATTAACCTAATAATTTATTTTCTCTTGAGTCATTCGTTTTAGACACTTGAAGTGTAATAACAAAGTTACTAAGTACTTTTAGCACACTATGTTTGGCATAGGGTCTTTCCAGAACCTGTTTCTGTGATTATATTCATTAAAGAAGAAGAAAAGGGAGGAGGAAGCATAGAAGAAAAAAAAAAGAGGAGGAGGAATGACGAAGATGACAGAGAAGGTAAAGGCATGCAATCTCCAGCTTTAGCTTATATACTATAAAACTAGAATCATGAAGTTTTATCCCTCAGCCTTTCTTTATATGCTATTTTGGAATATATGAACCTTAACGCATATTTTAAAGGGTTTGGTTATCTCTCCCTAGACATTGAATTAAGGCCCAGCACAATTTCACACTGCATAAAACTGCCGCCCAAGGCTCCAGACTTCTTTTTATGCCCTTGCCCCCGTCAGTATCTCCTGATTTCCACTCATACCCTCTCTCCAGATACCTTGGCAGTCCCTATCATTGATTTGCACTTTAGATTCTAAGTATGATTTCCCCCCATTATCTAACAAGACTGTGTTTCCTTCAATAGTTGTAAGCCTTACTCTAAGATGGAGCCTTAGAGTAAAATTGGTTTAAATACTTTGTCCAAGCCTAGGGAAATGGAAGAGTCAAAAGTCTCTCCCCATTCACACATATCCAGTTTCTTGACCAAAGAACACCAAAGTTGGGAATTTATTTTTTTCTTAAGGAGCTATTGCTTCTTAAGTGTTTATGTAGAAAATATGCTGCTACAACACAAAAGTATATGCTCATTTCTTGGAACAATTAAGGAATAGAAGAAGCTATATAATAGTATTGCAGATCTCCCTTATCAATTTCTAGCCATCATCAACCATAGAAGCAATGATAACATTTAATATAATGATTTACTGCAATTTACTCTATCTTGGAAGCATACCCTGGAAGCACCCACACTTTTCTCAGATACCAGTGATCGGACCTGCCAGACCTTTACCACAGTTCGTTACTTTGGTTTATATCATGTGTGGAGCACTCATCTGTGTCTTCACTATGTCTCATGCTCTTTGCAATCAGTGAGCCTTTTATCTCAAAGAGGGTCAATATTTGTAGGTTGATTAAATAATCAAAATTTATTTGAGCTTTTCATAATTAGCTAATTTCTCTCACAAATATTATTCTAGGCACAAAACCATCTGCCACAGACATCTTAGAGGTTTCTGGGATCCCAGGAAGGCTTACAAGTGATACAATAAAATTAGTCCACTGTAAATTAGTGAGTATAAAAGCAGGGGAAGGTGGACAAATGTAAGCTCACTGAAATGATTTAAATATGCAACGTAGGCATTTTCTTAGTAGTAATGAATGAATTGACTCTCAGAGAGTTAAAGTCAAAATTGGCTCAAGTCTTTAAACTGCTTCTGGGTGTATATAGTGGTGGTTGGAGGTAAATGCTAAGAATATGAGCTATGACAATAAAGTTTGTGAACACATCCTAGAAAAAGTGCTACATACCTCATTGCTGAATATGACTACGGTCACCTTCAAAGTACTCCCCTTGGGAAGCTAAGCAACAATGCCAGTGCCTAGTCCACCCTTAAAAGCAATTTTGGAATTTTTTTTCTAGAATGTTCATCAGAGCTGTCGTCATATTATCCTTGATGTCCTGAATATCATCAAAATGTCTTCCTTTCAATAATTCCTTTATCTTTGGGTAAAGAAAGAAGTCATTGGAGGCCAGATCAGTGAATAGGGAGGGTGTTCCAATATAGTTATTTGTTTACTGACTAAAAACTCCCTCACAGACAGTGCCATGTGAGCAGGTGCATTGTTGTGATGCAAGAGCTATGAATTGGCGAAAAGTTCAGGTAGTGTAACTTTTTCACACAGCCTTTTCAGCACTTCCAAATAGTAAATTTGGTGAACTGTTTGTCTAGTTGGTACAAATTCATAATGAATAATTCCTCTGATATCATAGAAGGTTAATAACACCATTGCAGCTAGTTGGTGAACTTAATTGTCTATAAATTCACTAATAAAAAATAAATATTGAACAACTAAAGTTATTGTTTTAAAACTTATGATCACCAAAACAGCAGTTCAAATTGGTAAAACTATGTGTTAAATTGTAAATATCTGATTGACAAAAATATTGAAGTAGCACTGTTATCTGGAGAATTATTCAGAAAAGAACTAAATTCAAATTATATACAAAAAAGGAAATGTCTTGTGTCTATTAAATGATAGCAATTGACCCCAAATGCTCAAACAAAATAGTTTATGAATGCCAAGTGAGTAACCTGAAATTGCATAACGCCAGACTCACATGGAATTATGTTTATATTTCCATAAACACATATTTTATTTTAATTCTTCATTTATTAACACTTTAAAGTCAATGTACCCGGTCAGTCACAAAAATTTCTGTAGCACAACAATTACTTGTGTAACTTCTAAAACTCAGTTATGTGGAAAAATAGAAGCTAATAATAAGTCTAAGTCTAAAATGTCAGGAACCACATTGTTTCCTTTCTATCTTCTTCAAATCTATGTCTTTCATTTGCATTCTTAATACTAAATACCCTCCATTGCCACTGACAAGCGTTTAAATACAACTTCTATACCAATCATTGCAAATGAATATTCAGTCTGTTTATCAAACAATTCTCTGCAACATTAGGTGACAATAAGCAAGTCACTGTAAAATGCACAGATCTTTTTTCTAAAATTATGGTAAAAAGTAGTTTTAGGTTGAAAATTATATTAAAATTGGATGTAAGAGGCATATATATGTATTTATATGCCTAATTTGCTTTATGAAAATTTAAAACATTGCTGGTACATAATTCAATCTAGATTGGATGCAAGATGAGTTAATTATATTTATTGTCACTTCAGAATGATACTAAAACAAGAGCATTTAAAAAGAAAACACAAAATACACTCACTGTGTCATCCATTAATTCTTTCTAATATATATTTTTATGTGTAATTCAGAAAGAAAACAATCCCACGAAAAAAGATGGAAAATGAGTGATATGTGACCAAGAAAATCTTAAGTGTGTGTGTAAATCTAAATAAATGTTGACACTATAAAACTGAATTGTTCCCATTAGCGATAACTATAAGATAAAATCAGAAGAGTGGACAATAATATATGTTAGTAAGAGACAGGAAAGGGAAATTTTTAGATATGATATTTTGAGGTCATTTATTATTTGAAAAGAGGGTGGAAATATTTATTCACTTCAAACTTTTAGTGAAATAGCTATGATAATTTAAATAATAGCCCCTTAAAATGTACAGATAGAGTGTTTATAACTTCCAAAATTCTAAGATAAACATGTAATAGACATGTAATCTATGTAACACAGAAGGGAGAACAATAAAATAACATGGAAATACAAAATAATATAGGAGAAATAAATCCTAATATATAATATTTCCATGTTAATGAAAATGCAAAATTACCTAAAACTGAAGATAATGCAAATACTACTGATGTGGAAAGTGGGATGTAGCCCAAATGGTATTTAGAGTAATATTTATACATTTAAAAACTTTCATAAGAAAGAAAAATTTATTGCACGTAAGATTACATTTGAAAAGCAAATAGACTAAGATATCAATCAAATAGGAATCCAATTTAAAAAGCAAGAAAAATATAAATTAAACCCAAAGAAAAAATAAAATTTTAAATAAATTATGAAAAATAGCTGAAATATATGGTGATGGAAGGAGAACTGACTCTGGGTGGTGAACACGTAATGTGATATATAGATAATGTATTACAGAATTGTATACATGAAATCTATGTAATTTTATTAACCATTGTCACCTCATATTTAGTTATTTTTAAGCTGGATATAGTGCCTTAATATTTAATTGCACTGCATTCATAACATTTGAATATTTAAAATATTAATTGAATTTTGAATTGGACAAATTATATTTTCTTGGATTATTCTGAGGACTAGTGCTATAAAGGCACCCATGAAGCACAGTATCTGATACTAATACTTTTACTATTATTAAAATTGTTATAAATATAAGTTATCTTTTGTCTTTTTGATAGTAGTCATCATATCAGGTATGAGGTGACATCTCATTGCAATTTTGATTTGCATTTCCTGATGATTAGTGATGTTGAGCACTTCTTTATATACCTGTTGGCCATTTGCGTTGTTCTGAAAAACATCTACTGTTATCTATTGTTTTCTTTTGAGAAATGTCTATTCAAGTCATTTGATGATTTTCTAATTGGATTATTTGTCTTTTTTGTTTGTTTGTTTTTGCTGTTGCATTGCATGAGTTTCTTATATTAACCCCTTATTGGATAGATAGTTTACAAATATTTTCTCTCATTCCATAGGTTACCTTTTCATTTTATTGATCATTTTCCTTGCTGTTTTTAGCTTGATGGAATCTCAGTGCTCTATTTTTGCTTTTGTTGCTTATACTTTCAGTATCATGACCAAAAAAATCATTGCCAACACCAATGTCAAGAAGGTTTTTCCTGTTTTCTTCTCGTCTGCTTACATTTTTGGGTCTTACATTTAAATCTTTAATCCATTTTGAATTGATTTTTGTATATGATGTGAAATAAGGTTCCGATTTCATTCATCTACATTTAGATAACTAGTTTTCCCAGCACCATTTATTGAAGAGACTTGTGTGTTCTTGGCATTCTTGATAAAGATAAATTGACCACATATACATGGATTTGTTTCTGGGCTTTCAATTTCAACGTGGCCATTTTTATACTAGTACCATGTTATTTAGATTACTATAGCTTTGTAGTATATTTTGAGATCAGGTAGTATGATGCCTCCAGCTTTGTTCTTTTTGCTCAGTATTGCTTTTACTATTTGTGGTCTTTTGTGATTGATGGTTAATTTTATGTGTCAAATTGCCTGGGCCACAGGGTGCCCACATGTTTAATCAACTATTATACTAGGTGTTTCTGTGAGGGTATTTTTTTCATGAGATAAACTTCTAAATCACAGATTTAGTTTACAAATATTTGGGTAAAGCAGATTATCCTCCCTACTATGAGAAAGACTCATTCAATCAGTGGAAAGCCCAAATACAACAAACAAGTTGACCCTCCCCTGAGTAAGAAGGAATTCCTCCTGCCTGACTACATTTAAACCAGGACTTTTTCTTCTGTTTCTTCAAACTCAAATATTGGCTCTTCCTGGGTTTTGGTCCTGATAGCCTTTGGACTGGAAATACACCATTAGCTCTTTTGGGTCTTTACCTTACTGATTGACCTTGCAGATCTTGGGACTTGTCAGCCTCCATAATCATATGAGTTAGTTCCTTATAATAAAACTTTCTATCTTCCTGTAACTAATAAATTATGTGTACATAGTGTTTCTCACAAAAAATATAAGAGTTTTAATTAATTAGGCCCATTAGGACTTAGAGTGTGATCTACTCTTGCTTGACTGGGTATATTCATAAAATGAATTGATAATGTATTCAATATAAATTTTCAATTTATTTTTTTCTTTTGTTTTGTAATCAGTTTTTCAAGAACAGTATAACAAAGCTGTTTCTTGAAGAAAACAGTAAAATAAAAATTCCATCTCTCTGCTTTTAGTTTTTTGTAAAAATAACTAATAATTTCATAACATTATTAGCCAGATAGGACTGATGATTTTTAACAGCTAATGCATATAAGAAATTTTAGACAACTCTTTATTTCCACATTGTATTCTGTTAAAACAAATAAAATAAAGGGTTCAAAGTAGTGCTTTTTAATTTTTTAACTTTTACTTTGAAATAAATATATATTGACAGGATACAGCAAAGAAATGTACACATTTTCTTTGCACTCTTCACCCAACTTCCCCCTCTGTTAATTTATTGTATAACTATAGCACAATGTCACAATCAAGAAAATGACATTTTCTGATACAACCCACAGAATTTATTAAAATGCACTAGTTATAAATGCACTCATCTCTCTCTCTTTCTCTTTCTCTCTCTCTCTCTCTCTCTCTCTCTCTCTCTCTCTCTCTCTGTATGTATGTGTGTGTGTAGCTCTATGCAGTTTTATCATATGTGTAGTTTCATGTTATCTCTTTATAACCACACTCCACCTTCCCTCCAAATCACTAATCTGGCAACCACTAATCTGGTAATCTATTCTTCATCTCTATAAATATGTTATTTCACAAATGTTAAGTAAATCAGATCATGCAGCATGTGTTCTTTTGAGATTGGCTTTTTACATAAAATATAAATTTTTTCAGATTCATCCAAGTTGTTGTATATATAAATGTTTTCTCTTTTTTGCAGAATTTTTAGTATTTTTATTGCTGAATATTAAACAGAGAATTCAAAGTTAGAAAATTGAAATTATTGAGTCTGAAAAACAAAGAGTAAAAGAACTATGAAACATGAATAGAGACTAAGTATGATGAGATACCGTTAAATAGGCCTACATATCCATAATGGGATTTTCAGAAGAAGAGATAGAAAATAGCACAAAACATATTTGAACACTAATGGCTAAAAAATTATCAAATTTGAAAAAAAAAAATGAGTGTACAAATTGAAAAAGCTCAGTGAACTCCAAGTAAGATCAACATGGAGGCCCATCCCAAGACACATTATAACTCAACATTGAAAAACAAAAAACTGAGAATCTCAAAAGCATCAAGAGAGAAGGAATTTACCACATACAAGGGATCATCAATAAGATTAACAGTCTATTTTTTATCAGAAACCATGGAGGCTAAAGGCACTAGAATATAATACTTAAAGTGCTAAAAGAAGAAAAGAAACCAGAACTCTATATACAGCAAACTGTACTTCAAAACCAGGGAGAATTTAAACCACTTCAGGTAAACAAATGCTGATGGCATTACTATTAACAAACCTGTCCTAAAGAGAGAAAATGGAGTCCTTCAGGCCAAAATAGAAGGACACTAGACCGTAACTTCAAGTCATACGAAGAAATAAATATGTCCAGTAAAGATAAATGTGTGGGCGAATATAAAAGCCATTATTATTGTTTTTTTCCCCCCTTCTTCCGCCTCCCTCCACACTCCAGTTCAAGCCAGTTCACAGTCTAGTTGTGTAGGACACAGTTCCCTGGTCCATGCTGGTATTATGAGCCTTGTGCTCTCCCCCACCCCCACTGAGGCAGTTGGTCGCCAGTGGTTGGTTGCTGCTCACAACATATTGTTGTATATTTGATTTGTAAATCGACATTTTTATTCCCCGAGTGATTTAAAAGAGAAATGCGTAATAATAATTATAATTCTATGTTATTGGGCACAAAATATATAAAGATGTAATTTATGACTACAACAATATGAAGGGGGTGGGGGCTAGAGTTGTTTAGGAATAGATGATTTGTACTCTATTGAAAAGTTGGTATCAATTTAAATTAGATTGTGATGTCAAATACAATGTGCATGCCAACCATACAGAAAATATCTACAGATTTATACAAAAAGAATAAGAAGGGAATCAAAATGGTTCACTATTAAAAAAAATCAACTAAACACAAAATAAGACAATAAAGGAAGAATGAGGGACAAAAAAAGTTATAAAAGCTATACTTAGAGGTTATACAGAAAACAAATAGCAAAATGACAGAAAAAAGTCCTTATCAGTAATTATTTGAAATATAAAAGTATTAAACCCTCCATTCAGAATTTAGAAATAGTCAGATTTCAATAGGTTGAAAGCTAAAGGATGGAAAAAGATATTACATACTAATAGTAAACAAAGACAGCTGGGGTAGCTATAGTGATATCTGACAAAAGACTCTCTAAGCCAAAAATTGAAACAAGAGAAAAATAAAAATACTATATATTGGCGAAAGTGTAACCGTAAACTCAAAGGGTTCTCTTGCCTGCGGGCATTCAAGACAAAAAAGAAAGACATGAGCAGGCTTTTCCTGCAAAGAAAGTAAAGGTTTATTTAAGAAGTTGACACCAAGCTTGGAGACACAGGTGAGCCAGTGCTTTGAAAAACCTGGCTCTCCGCTGGCCTCTAGGGGCTCTGTTATAGAAGGGAACAATCATTAATCATGGTTGCTATGGGAGTTGGGCTTGTGGGCTCTACTGATTGGGTGGGGCTCTGGCAGGGAACAATTGATCACGGCTTCTGGTCCTGGTGTCAGTCATGGCGTTGTTCTGTCAGGTTTCCAGGGGATGCGGTCTGTGGGGCCATTCTGCTTTCATGAGTCTTTAGCTGAAATGTAACTGAGACCAAGGTGTTACCTTTGTTTGACTAAAATCTTATTCTAGTTTGAGATTTGGTTATTTTATCTTCATTATGGTTGATAGACCTGAAGCTTTATTCTTGAGGGAGTTTGACTCTGACCAGAACCTAATCTCTTAAGAGCTTAATGATTAAAAGGAGTGGACATACAGTATATACACAAGTGGGAGGATCTGGGGAAAGAATGCAGGTGAGTCATAGTTCTATCTGGCTAAACAAAGCAAGCTTGGATTAAAGCAGGATGCATGCTAAAGAAATGAAGTCCATGTGCGGTAACAAAAATGTCAATTCATTAAGAAGATATAACAATTTTAAACCTATATTAACTAACAATCATAGCACCAAAATATATGTAACAAACACAGACTTGAAGGTAGAAATAGTTCTACGATAATAGTTGGAGAATTATATACCACTTTCAGTAATGGATCAATAAACTGGACAGAAGGTAAATATGGAAATAGAAGACTTGAACAATGTTATAAACCAAATAGGTCTAACAGATACACATGGATATATATATGGATATATATATATGGATATATATGGATATATATCCATGTATATCTATATAGACTCTCCACTCAGCAACAGAATACATATTCTTTTTAAGTGTGTATGGAACATTCTCCAGGATAGACCATGTGTTAAACCATAAAACAAGCCGTGATACATTCTAAAATATTGAAGTCACACAAAATATATTTTCTAATAATAATGAAATAAAACCAGAAATCAATTACTGCAATACTCTATTATTTAAAATTTTTACATATGCAAAATTACTCTCTGGTGATACAAATCAGAACCCTAAATACCTCTGAAGATAATGACTTCAAGGAGTCACAAGGAAAGCTTCTGGGATGCTCACAGTGTTCTATTTCTTGACCAAAAATACATGTCT
Source organism: Rhinolophus ferrumequinum (assembly GCF_004115265.2). NCBI lineage: Eukaryota > Metazoa > Chordata > Mammalia > Chiroptera > Rhinolophidae > Rhinolophus > Rhinolophus ferrumequinum. Next base: position 35,543,696 of record NC_046287.1, read on the forward strand.
GTGTTCACTTTGTATAAATTAACTGAGCTGTACACTCATAATTTGTGAAATGTTTGAATATATTTTATTCTGAAATACAAGAGTTTAAAAAGGAATGAAAACATTTGAGGCCAGACTCACATATAAATACACATGAAAACATTCTAAATGGGAGATTAGCAAGTAAAAAGCAATATGCTACAAAATAATTTCATGATCGAATATTTATTCATGTGAGCTTAATTTAAAATTATGAGATGTAAATGTCAGTCACCAATCAAACAAGTTAAAAGATTTTTAAATATGGTTACCTAATAGAGAAAAACTATTGGGTACAATTAAACACTGCCTCACGTCAAAGGCAAAAATTAAAACTCTCATTGATTAAAGAGTTATATGTGGCAGGTGAAGTTTCATAATTGCAGAAGAATGCATAGGAAAACATAACACCTTGGGGAAATAGTAGAATTTCTACAACAAGACACAATGTTATTCTTAAAATAAAATGTTTATGAATACAACTATGTTAAAATAAAGAATATATATTTATCAACTATATCATCAAGAAATTAAATTCTAAGCTGCAATCTGGAAGAAAATATTTGCAACATAACTATTAAAGTAGTATTTTTCAGAAAAAAATTATCTTAAAAGCAGAAATGAGAAAAGACAAGATTGATAAATGGGAAAAAACATTAATAGTTCACAAAAGTGGGAAGAATGAATAAAAGTTTTCAGGCCAATTTTTCAAGTGCAAACAACATAATTTTCTGCTAACACTCCAAAATTCAATCATATTTCCTTAAAGGAACACATCCAAGATGGAGTTCAATCCAGCAGGCATCCATTGCCTATAATTACTTGTATGGGGTATGGACTAAACTGCTCTATCAGCCATTAGTAGATAAAGTGGTCTAAATCTGAGACAATCTAAATCTAAATTGGGACACTGGATTTTTGCATTCTAAGAGGAAATAGTAGTTACAAAATAAACTGGAGAGAATGTGGGAATAAAGTGTTGGGGAGAAGTACAGTCACATTAGCAAAAGCTGAGATCAAAATTGTTATTTAGTTCTGATTACTAAGTTTTCACCACACACGGGGCTCCAAGAAATGGAATAAATTGCTTAAGATGACAACTAATAATTCACAAAATCAGAATTTTAAATCAAATGTATCCAACAGTGGAGACCTTGCTTTCTCATATAAAATACCAATGGAAAACAGAAATCTGATTCTGATTTTTGGTATGTTTTGACTTGGTCTCACCTTAAAGATTCAGATTTAGAAGGCTTCTCATTTTAAGATTTCCAAAAAAGAATGCTTGACAAGTTAGACAGCAAGCATATATCTCATTAGTTCACAGCACATGTCAGATTCATTTACACATTCAGAGAGTTAATGATGCATTTTTGGACATTTTCTTTAAGTAACTATTTTCGACCTAATTTTAGAACCAAAGTTTTTGTTCCTACTTTCCATTTCTAAGGCCATCCTCCCATAAAATATACTGTGGAATACTAGGATTTCTCTGACATCACTCCAGGCACCTGCTATTTTGAGTTACTTGCTCTTTTTCCCTGCTTCTATCTCTGTGGTGGGTTAGTCTGTTCAGTGACAATACTCTTCAGATCCCTCTCAATGTGTTACTGATATTCTGAGAAGACACCAGTGGAGACTTCAAGGTGGTCAGGCTCAATTTCCTTTATGTTCCTACAATTTTAGTGTTCACAGTAGCAATGTACAAGTTTGTCATGTGTACAAGTTTTAAATTGGTTAGCATAATTCAGAAAATTAAATCATAAGAGAAAATAATTTTAGAACTATTCTAAGTTGCCTTTGTAGACCCTGAAAAAATACATACAAGTGGACTAGAACATTCAATATAATTGCTTATGTTGTCAAGTCCTAGTTTCAATACTTGCTTTTATTTCCTCACATTCTCCATCTTATGTCCAATTCATTCATTCTCTCTTAGGTGATGTCTCATCATGAGTTTGATTTGTCTGTTTGTTAGCTCTTTTGTTTAATGACTACATTTTCTTTATAGATTTTTAATTTTTATTTTATGGAGTTTGACTATGTCTGATTTTCTGTATGATGTAATTTTCCCTCCCAGTCCCTCGTCCATTTTTCACTTTGAATACTTTAAACATGCTTATTTTAAAATCTCTTTCATAGTTCCCTCTTATCTCTAGTTGTTTTTCAATTATTTAACATATATCATGGAAGTTGTTTTCTGTTGTATCCGAGAGCCCTGGAATGAAAATACTCTCTGTAAAATATTTTATTTATGTTTTGTACTCCATATGGGTTGTCTAAATTGAGACCTCTTTTTTAAAATAATTTTTGATCTGAAGTGTGTACAACTCATTTGTGTTTCTCAGCATCCTGCTTCCTTACTTCATATCTGAAACACTGGTAAAAATCTAGTCTCATTTCAAAGATGAGCCAGCATTTTCTCAATGCTGACCTAACATAAGCTGCTCAGTTTCAGTTCCCTGTTGGTGAAGGTGAGGGTCTATGGCGCGGCCATCTTCTTTCTGGGACTTAGGTGTGTATCACCTTTTGATACCCACTGAAATGTTCAGCCTTAACTCCCACTCACATACAGTTCTACTTTATCCTTTTTTACTTGTAACTTGGAATTGCACCACAGATGTATAATCTACATGTCTTTTAGATATATAATGTCTTTTTGTACGTTTTGGAGAAGAGGGAGAAGTTTTAAACAGAATCTCAGAGTACCATATGGACTTTAAGCCCTAGGCTTTTTAAATATTTTATTTGATTTAATACTCACAGCAATTGCTTAGTCAAGTATTATTAAATTCTCTTTTATAGATGAAAAGCCAAGGCTTAGATTAAGGAAATGTGTCCAAATTCATACAGAGCCTGATTTTAAACCTAGGTCTTGTTAACAAAAAAAGCTCAAGTTTACAATGACAAAAAGAGTTAGCAATAAGTTTTTTTTGTTGTTGTTGTTGTTTTGTTTTGTTTTGTTTGGTTGTTTTCTTTTTTATAATGTTTGCTTTCACTTCAGAGATCTGTTAGGAATTCATATGATGAAGATAATAACAACAATAATAGCATAATAATTCATTCCAAAAATATTTGAACATCTATCATGTGCAGATACTGTTTGAGATGTGGGGACACTGTGTTTCTAAGAGAAAACAATGAGCACTAAAAATTATACATACTAGTGGTGGTTTAGTGAATGTTGTAATGAGTTGTAAATCAATACTAATAGGAGAAAAGAACGAGTGGGGATGGAGAGATGCATAGAAAATGTATTTAGCTAGGGAGGTCAAGAAAGTCCTTGAAGAGGAGATGCAGATAAGATAATGTGGCTATATGAAGGGGTAGAGGGAAGAGGAAGGCCCTGCTGATGCTGGGTACTGTGTATAGGAAAAAGTTTATCGTGAGGCAGAAGATGATTAAAGGAGATTGGAGAGTCTGCAGCAGAGGAAAGTAGGAAGGAAATGGCTCAGAAAGAAGCTGGAGAAATAGGTGGAGGACAGATCAGGTAGGTCAAAGCAAGGAATTTAGATTTTGTAATAATGCAATATAAAGCCATTAAAATGTTAAAGCAAGACATTAAATATGACATAAATTATGTTTTGAGAAAATCATGTTTTCTGTTCTGTGGAGGATGAATAGGGGAGGGAAAACAATAGGTGTGGCCGGAAGAAAGAAGAGACTGGTACAATTATTTAAGTGGGACAAATGGGTGGCTTGGACTAAGACGACATAAATAGAGAGATAGAGATAAAAGGGCATATTAGAGTTATATTTTGAAGATAATTGGTAAAAGTACTAATATTTTTATAAAGTTGAACTCAATGGTGTACAATGTATTAAAAAAAGAGTGTTTGTTCCTCACCCAGAGATTTAAGTAATCTCTGTCAGATCTTGATTTCCTGTCCCTAGATGGTATATTTAGATGGAAAATCATTTTGGTGACTTTTTGTATTTGAAACTCATTTTCAAATATTAAAATACAAGTCCAACTAACATTAGTCTCAAAATTATGACCTGTTATCCAACTTAAGCATGGACGTCCCCTTTTCTGACTCGTCTCTCTGTCCTGAGAACTTTGCAGAGCAGGGTGGACTGTCACGTCTTGTCCTTCCACTGCTTCTCCACACTTCACTGTGCTGCCTCTGGTCCCCTGGCTGGGGAAATGGGAAGAGAGGTGAGACAGTAGGGTGGGGAAAGTATGGCCCGACTGGTGTTTTTGTAACCTAGCTCTGATGTCCTCTGCATGGCAAATCTACTTAGGTGTCATTTTTTTTTCTTTTATGGGGTACATTGTGGCTTTTTGGAGGTACACTTCCTGTGTCATGGAGAACTCCAATACTACCATTTCCTTGCAAATGTGTTACCCTTTCAAGTTAACCACGGGAGACAGCTTTTAGTTCTTCTCTAGAGGACAGAAACCTAGTACAGTATCTTCCCTGCAACATGGTCCCTCTGCTCTGCCATCGCAGTCAAGTTCAGCTAAGCCAGTCTAGTGCCTTGTGAATTTTCCAGACAAAAAAGATGAGACAAGTCTGTGTTTGCCTTGATAAAATTCTCCAAGCGGACAGACCATAGGCTTACAAAACGTCTTGCAACATCCTTCTCTTTGATAAAAATCTAGACAAGACAGGATTTGTCAGCCAAGAAATCATCAGGCTGGAGCAGAGATGTCAGTCTTATTTCCTAGTATAAAACCCCTTCCTGTCTCAACCATTTTCTAGAAACTCCCTAACCTAGTCTCAAAATAGGGAAAAATCCCATCATTGAAAGCAAAGGGAGGTGAAAATGCAGAACATCCTGACAAGTCTTTTCAAGTCTCTCAATCCACTGAAATTTTAGTCTTTTCTACATAAACTTAGAGGTGGGTGATGAGCTAAGGATGGCAGGTCTAGTTTTTGGACATCTTTAGCAAATACTAAATACATATTTCTTCTAGCACTTTTTACTTTTGTTCATCCCTTACACCTATATTCTCAGTTTGGATACTCAATAAAATGATCAGAAATAGCCAGACAATTTAATATTATCATTTAATTCTCAAATTAACTCTTTAGTTAATTAGGTTTACTCATATGTTTTGTATTTTTCAGAAGGGGAAAGTGAAACAGAATGTGAGTTACCTATGCATGTTTATATACCTAATATACCTATATACCTAATGTAGTAAACAAGAATAGAAAGAGAGTATTTGGTTTTTCTGACAAGAATACAATAACTAGGAATTCTACAAACTTGAACTGAATTATTACTGTGACTAATCTGGAATATGAAAACCTACATTTAGAAAAAGTATGTGTTTTTTTTTTTCTGTTTTTGTTTTTGCTTAAAAAATCATGTGATCTCAAAGTGCATTTTTTTTTACTAGGCATATTACTTGAGCAAAATTAAATCTTGAATCTATGTAGGTTTGTTTGCTTGTTTGCTTATATGTTGAATCTAGTCTTCTGTGAAGACAAACTGTTCCTAACTTCAGAGATATCCTTTTCCATAACCTTACAGGTGCTTTCCTCTAAGTAGAATCCAAGAGAAGCAATATTTTCTTAGGCTTTGACAAGTGTATTTAATAATAACCCAAACTAGAATTTAATTTTATCTTATCCTCAGAAAGGAGAAAATATAATTTAATACTTATCTGATTAAGCATTTCATAATTCTTCTCCAGAGAAAATAAAGCATAAATAAATGATCTTTTATAGAGGTTATCTGTAACCCAACTTCATCTAGTATTGCTTTTTGTTTTCTTTTTTGAAGAGGGATTGTAATTTAATTCTGAAAGTCTGCATGATGGGCAATCTAAGAAAAAAAAGGGAAAAAAAAGTAAAGCCAGCCCTTATACATTCTTGTCTGTTCACAAGAACGCAGTGTTCTAATCTGAAATACTCACCGCCCACTCTCACATGTCACTAGAAAGAAAACGTCTGCTTTACTGCTAGAGAAATACTTGTTCTGCTAACCAACAATCATATTTTTATTCAGAACTCTAGACAAAGAAAAATGTAATTTATACGCTATTTGACCACATGTATTTTATTTTCATTTAATCATTATCTTATTTTAAAAGGTAAATGAACAAAGTATTTGTATTTTGCATTTCCCAGATGAAGCACTAAAAGCTGCTAGTTTAATATTTCATATTGAGAATATTTCTTTCTCACAGAAGAGGACTTAAATTTCCTCATATAAACAAAATGAGGGGAAGTTGTATTATAGGAACCAGCCAAGAACGACTGTCAGTAAGTCTGTGTAAAATTTCTAGCCCTGCCCCTTAACAACCAAAGATACGTTAGTAACAAAAAATCTTTTAGAGCTGTAATATCTTCATTTGTGTACTAGAGACAGCAATAGTTATCTCTTGGGTTTATTATGAGTACAAAATGACAACATTTTTGCAATTGCATTGCAAACTATAAAAAATTTGGCATTATTAAAATATTTGAAGAAAGTAAATTACATAATATTTGATATTTTAACCATTTCTGGATACTAAAGTACCATTTTGTATCCTAAACCAGCAGTATACCGAATGGTACTTTAGTGGTCTATTTCCAGGGAATAACTTTCACATGGGTATTTCCAGTTGCATATAATGAAATGTGATATATAATCGAGCATTACACCTTTAACTTATCATCTGGGAAATTGGAATTGTCAGTCCCTGAGAAAATAATTAAAACCCATGCTTCCACAGAAATATATTGAAATTCATTTCTTCAGTAAAGGATACATGTGGGAGGAAAAAAAAGATGAAACTGCATTCTCTTTCCTTTATATTCGAGAATAAAATCTAATTCCTGGAAGAATACATTGCAATGTGTAAGGAACAACACAACTGTCGATGCTATGCTTGAAACTATTATTTCTTTTCACAATTAGAAAAGAAGAGAACATTCTGAAAAATGCTCTGAAAACTAAGTGTAAGTTATAAAAATGACGACAAAAAAGCTCTACTTGAAAGCATGATATTTAATGAATTACTCATACGAGGACCCCCAGTCATTTGAGGTTATATTACTTTGTAGAGTTTCAACCAAAAATTAGTTCTCTGAAAACTTAAATATGCTTATATTCTTTTATAATTACAAGATGAGTTGTCTTTCTCCTAGGACCATGTACAGCACAAAAGTAAAGGGGTCATCATACAGAATGCTGCAATGAACACTGGAGTACACATATCTTTATGGATACAGGTTTTCAGATTTCTTGGCCAGATTCCAAAGAGAGGGATTGCTGGGTCATACGGTAATTCTATTCGTAATTTTTTGAGGAACCTCCACACTGCCTTCCATAGAAGCTGCACCAATCTGCATTTCCACCAACAGTGTACGAGGGTTCCTTTTTCTCTACAGCCTCTCCAACACTTGTTATTATTTTTCTTGTTGATAATAGCCATTCTAGCAGGTGTGAGGTGATATCTCATTGTGGTTTTCATTTTCATTACCCTAATAGCTAGTGAAGTTGAACATTTTTTTTTCATATATCTGTTGGCCGTTTGTACATCTTCTTGGGAGAAGTATCTGTTCACGTCCTCTCCAGTCAAGATGGTGGAGAAGGTAAATGCTGTGCTCACCTCTTTCCATGACTATATCAAAATTACACCTAAACCACAGAACAACCATCATTGCAAATTGCCTGACGTCTAGCTGAACAAAAGTCTTATAACTAAGGACAAATAGAAGAAGCCACATCAAGACTGGTAGGAGGGATGGAGATGCAGAATGGACTGGTCCCACACTCATGTGTGGTGATTAAACATCAAGAGTGATATCTCAGCTGCTGAGTTCCCCCTTGAGGAGCAAAGGGACTCAGCCTCACACTGGGCTTCCCAGCCCAGGGTTCTAGTGCCAGGAAGAGAACTTCCCATAACTTCTGGCAGTGAAAACCAGTGGAGATTGTAGCTGAGTGAGACAGATGACTGCTGGAGTCCCAGGCATCCCTCTTAAAGGGTCCATGCATGGATTTACTTGCTCTGAGATCCAGCACTGGGGCACCAGTTCAAAAGGCACCAGGGACATATGGGGAGGAACTGAATTATCTGGCTTCAGGACAAGGGCTGGAGGGGCAGCTTTCCCTCAGACAGAAATGCTGGCAGACACATTGTTCCTTTGCTGAGCCCTCCCCCTGCTCAGCCCGCACGTGCAGTGGGGTGCCATATCTGAGTCACCATTGACATGGGTAACACTGTTTACCCAGCTTTGCTGATTCCCTGAGACCCCATCCCATCCAACTTGTAAGCCCACTCAGGCCACTTCCAGTGGCTTTTCCATACATATGGCCTCTCTTGGCTCATGCTGCAGACTTTTCTAAAAATCTGTCCAAAGTTCACAAATCCCAAATAAGCAGCATCTGGTCTCAGTATGCCCCATTCCTCTGGCTAAGCAATCCCAAGCCCAGCACTACTGGAAGTTCACTTCAGTTCATAGCTTAGCCTCTCCCAGGCACCTATAAGGCTAGCACAAGTGACAACCATCTGAGGATCATTTTATAGCTCATACCAAGTGACCCCAGGCAGGGCATAGGCAGTGGCTGAACTTGGCCTGTACCAGAGCCCTTCCCAAGAAGATGCCTAACACACTCAGTGGCCAGTTTCAGACCACAATAGAGTACCACCCAACCACCTCCACAAATGACACAGTCAAAGGCCAGAATTGGCAGGCACCAGAGCCCCTCTAAAGGAAATCCTGCTCTGTAGGGTAAGCAAGCCCCAGCACAACAATTTCTCCACTGTAGTCACAGCCAATCATCCTGAGGGTTAATCCCTGCCATTGATGTGCCAACAGCAAACAAGGCTCAACTACAACAGGAGGACACTCACCTCATACAAAGGACACTCCTGGAATATCCATCCAGGTTACCAAGGAGACTGTGCCACTGGGCCCCACAGACACCTACTATATAAGGCCACTATAGTAAGACTGGGAGACATAACAGTTTTCCCTAATACTTAGAAACAAAAACAGGAAGGCAGCCAAACTGAGGCGACAAAGAAACATGTCCCAAATGAAAGAATTGAACAAAACTCCAGGAAAAAAACTAAACAAAATGGAGACACACAATCTATCAAATGCAGAGTTCAAAACACTGGTTGTAAAGATGCTCATTGATCTCAGTGAAAACTTCAGCAAAGAGATAAAAAACATAAAAAGGAGCCAGTCAGAATGAAGAATACAACTGAAATGAACAACATATCAGAGGGAATCAACACTAGATTAGATAAAACAGAGGATTGAATCAATGATTTGGAAGAAAAGGTGATAGAAAACACCGAATTAGAAGACAAGAATAAATAAATAAACAAATAAGAATCCAAAAAAGCATATTTTAAGGGGCCTCTGGGACAATATGAAGCATAACGGTATTCACATCATAGGGGTACTAGAAGAAGACAGAGAACAAATAATTGTAAACCTATTTGAAGAATTAATGATGGAAAACTTCCCTAACCTGGTGAAGACATACAAAGCCAGAAAGTGCAGAGAGTCCCAAACAAGATGAACTCAAAGAGGCCCACACAAGGCATGTCGCAATTAAAATGCTAAAGGTTATAAACTAAGAGAAAAATTTAAAAACATCAAGAGAAAAGCAGTTATCTACAAGGGAGCACCCATAAGACTGTTAGCTGATTTCTCAACAGAAACTTTGCAGGCCAGAAGGGATTGGCACAAAATATTCTAAGTGATGAAAAGCAAGGACCTACAACCAAGATTACTCTACCCAGCAAAGCTATATTATTTAGAATCAAAGAGCAAATAAAGATCTTCCAAGACAACAAAAAGCTAAAAGAGTTCATCACCATCAAACAAGTATTTCAAGAAATGTTAGAGGTACTTCTCTTTTATTTATTTATTTTTTTTATTGGGGGACAGTGTGCTTTTCCAGGGCCCATCAGCTCCAAGTCATTGTTCTTTCAATCTAGTTGTGGAGGGCACAGCTTAGCTCCAAATCCAGCCATTTTCAATCTTAGTTGTAGGGGGCGCAGCCCACCACCCCTTGTGGGACTCGAGGAGTTGAATGGGCAACCTTGTGGTTGAGAGCCCACTTGGCTCATATGGGAATTGAACCGGCAGCCTTCGGAGTTAGCAACATGGAGCTCCAACCACCTGAGCCACTGGGCCAGCCCAAGGTACTTCTTTAAAACACAATTTTTTAAAAAAAATATAAAAATTATGAATAATAAAATGGCAATAACTACATATCTATCAACAATTACTTTAAATGTAAATGGATTAAATGCTCCAATCAAAATATAGGGTGGCTGAATCGATAAGACAACAAGATCCATACATATGCATATGCTGCTTACAAGAGACTCAGAAAGACACACACGGACTAAATGTAAAGAGATGGAAAAATGTATTTCATGAAAATGGAAACAAACAAAAACTGAAGTAGCAATACTTATAGAAGACAAAATAGACTTTAAAACAAAGGCTATAAGAGACATCGAAGGACCTAGTCATTCACTGCTGGATATTTATCCAATGAAACCCAAAACACTAATTTGAGAAAACAGATGCACTCATATATTCATTGCAGCATTATTTCCAATACCAAGATATGGAAGCAATCTAAGTGTGCATCAGTAGGTGAATGGATAAAGAAGAAGTGGTAGATATATAGAATGGAATATTACTCAGGTATATGATACAATGAAATCTTGCCATCTGTAACAACATGGATGGACCTAGAGGGTATTATGCTGAGAGAGGTACATCAGACAGAGAAAAACAAATGCCATATGATTTCACATATATGTGGAATTACAAAACAAAATAAATAAACAAATGAAACAAAAACAAACTCATAGATACAGAGAACATTTGATGGTTGCCAGATTGGAGGGCTGTTGAGTGGATGGGTGAAAAGGGGAAGGGATTAAGAAGTACAAATTGGTAGTTACAAAGTAATCTTGTGTTTGTAAGGTATAGCATAGGTAATAGAGTCAATCTTATTGTAATATTAATAACTACGTATTAGATTTATGAGTACTAGATTTACTGAGGTGATCACTTCACAAGTTATATAAATGTCTAATCATTATGTTGTATACCTGAAGCTAATATAATATTGTATGTCAACTGTAATTGAAAAATAATTATTAAAAAATAGACAAACCACCTATAACTAAATATAATCAAACTGCTAGGTTTTCTTTGTTTATTAGTTTGCTTTTAGTACACATTTTATTTCTCAAACCAAGTAACTTTCACTCAGCCTGTTCATCAGGTTATCCAGGAAAACAAAGTTACATTAAAATTTGAGACCACTTATTCAAAAAATTAAGGGTAACCCAGTTGTTGACATACATATATCTAGAATTTAAGTTTGCACAATGATTACAAGTAACCATTCACCAGTAAGAATCAAACAAATATTCAATTTATAAAGGAAGTGTACCCCATTTTAATAAGTTTTTAATGTCTCTTATTTAATTACTGGATCTTTTCAAATACTTTCATTTTAGAAAGGGAGAAAAATAATTATATGGTTTTACTCAAGACAGTAATTACTTTAAACTTTGTCTTCTATATTAAAACGCACATACATACACATACACACAAATGCAAACTTCCCTCTAAAGTACTATGACATCAAGCTACAATCCCATTTGTCCTTCTCTTCACCACCAACATTCATAGCAGCTTCCATTTCCACATCCATACCATAAACATAAATTTTACTTTTTTGCAAAGCTCATTCTACATTTTGTACTTTATTAGAAATTACCTATTAAAAAAAGAAATTACCAATTAAAGCTTAACAACTTCTGGTAAACAAATTATCTGTCCTCATTCTTTCACTCTCTGTACATTTTTGCAGAATTTCTCTGTAATTTCGCTTAAACTACGACACAATTCAGTCCTGATTTCCAATCTATTTTTATGGCATTTTTAAAAACACTTTATTTGTATAGTAGTTTTAGCTTCGTACCAAAATTGAGAGGAAGTTACAGAAATATCCCATATGCCTTATCCTCACACATACATAGCCTACTCCACTACCAACATGCCCCTCCCGAGTGGTACGTTTGTTGCAATTGATGAACCTACGCTGACGCATCATCATCATTCAACGTCCACAGTCTGTGTTAGGATCCATTGTTGGTGTTGTACATTCGATGGGTTTGGGCAAATGTATGACGATGTATCCACCATCATAGCATCGTACAGAATCGTTTCACTGTCCTAAATGTCCGCTGTGTTCTGTCTGTGCATCCCTCTCTCCCTTCAATCCCTGGCGATCACTAATCCTTTTGCTGTCTCTATAGTTTTGTCTTTTCGAGAATGTCATGTAGTTGGAATCACACAGTATATACCCATCCCAGAAAGGCTTCTTTCACTTAGGAATAGTCATTTAAGGTTTCTCCATGTCTTTTCACGGCTTGATAGATCATTTCTTTTTCACGCTACATAGTATTCTATTGTCTAAATGTATCAGTTTATTTATTCATTCACCTATTGAAGGACATTTTGGTTGTGTCCAAATTTTGATAATTATGAATAAACCGCTTAAGCACCTATATGCAGATTATCCTCTGAGCATTTGTTTTCAGCCACTTTGGGTAAAACCTAAGGAATTATTGATGTATTGTGTGCAAGGAGTATGTTTAGTTTTGTAAGATCAATCAACTCTTTTGAATTCTATTTTTCTACATCCTTTCCCAGTGTTTTTTCTTGACTTTCCTTCCATTTCTTTGAAATAAATAATATAATGATTCATAGCGGTATTTTTCCTGACCTCATCAAGCTAGTATAAACATTTGGGTAACAATAAAAAAAGTCTTCCAAAGAGTCTTTAGGCTAATCTCATAGGCATTAGATCTCTGAAAGACTAATTTCTCAAGTTTATAAATTATCTGTCAAGATCCCTGGGAGGGAAGAATCTCTTCTCCCTCCTTAGGGCCTTTAGATATCTTGCGACAGATGTCTGAGTTGTCCTACCAAATACAAAAACAAAAAGTTTCCTGCACTCTTCACTCTAAGCAAAAAGGGAAACATGGATATTACTCTGTCTTATTTTAGTTTCTAGTTATTTCTGATTATGCTAATGCCAAAGATCTACTTATGGATTTTGTTTCCTATAATTTTATATGACTAAATGACTTGCTGCCCCCAAGAACATAATACACTGCCTAGGTTATAATATGAGCTCCATCACTTGCCTGCTATATGATTTTGGGGAAAAATAAAACAACACCAAAAAAAAAAAAAAGTACCTTTTTCAAACACTTTTTCAAAGTGTTTCTAGAAAAAGTCATTAAATTAATACTGTTGTAGATTGCATAAAACAGTAGTTAGAACTAAGTTAGAACTAAGACAAAATAAAGATTAACTAGTATCATTTTTCCTTTTGTTAGTTATTATTAGTGCCTCTGCCGTTAACATGAAAAATTTTAACTTACTTTAGAGCTTGTAGCTGTTACGAGTTGGATTGTGCTCCCTTCCAAAGGGATACGTTAGTCTTAACTCTCAATTCATGTGATATGACCTTATTTGGAAAAAGGATTTTGCAGATTTAATCACATTAAAATGAATTCATTATCATGGGCCTTATTCTAACATGACTGGTATCCTTATGAAAAAATGGAATTTTGAATACAGTGCAGAAAGAATGCCATATAAAAACACAGAGATACAGAGACACAAAGGAAGACAACCATGGGAAGACAGAGGCAGAGACTGGAATTATTCTGTCATAGCCAGGAAATGCCCAGGGCTCACAGAAGATGAAGAGACAACCCCAAGAGGCTGCAGAGGTGCATGACCCTCCAACTATTTGAGTCCAGATGTCCAGCCTACACAACTGAGAGAAAAAAAAAATTTTCTATTGTCTTAAGCCCCCGAACTTGTGAAACTTGATAATGGCACCCCTAGGAAACTAATACAGTCACCTTGTCATGGAACGTTGTTCATCTTTCTCTGAACTTTACTTCTAAAGCATTTGCATACAAAATTGTCCAACAGAGAAGAAAAAGATGAGCCTCCTATCTATGTACTAAATCATTCCTTTGATTTTTGTTTTGTTTTTTTACATTCCCTCAATCCCCAGGCCTCTTTGGTAATTTGATAACTGTGTTTGAGAGACTACACCATGCCTCAGAAGGAAGCCTACCATAGTAGAATGAGCATTTCTCTTTATTGCACCATCTCTATGTCTATTTTTATGGTGAGATCCCCCACCACCATCACATTTCTCAGTAGGTTTAGTATAATAAAGACTCAGTCACACCACTTGTTTCAGTCTCATAACCAGGAGCGAAGTGTCAGGTCCAAATTGTTCAGCCATTGCATTTTCCATAATGTCCATGGTCATTATTCAAAGAGCACCTCATCCAATTTACCCTGATGCCAGAGTTCTCACTGTGGCTACTCTCAGTTCCCTACTTTTCATCAAGTGCCCTCTGCTACAGCATTATCAAAGTCCTGACAAATCATAAGTGAATCATAGGCCTGATGTGCTTGTTTCCATGTCTTTGCTCATTCTGTTGCTTTTTCTCTATTACAAATATTCAAATCTCTGCCTATCCAATTAATTCTACCTACTATCACATGTAACATTTTATAGTACTCCAGTTTCTTGTTTTTATTATGCCTTACAATGTAGAAACCTCTGAATTTCAACATGAATACTAAGTCTCCCCACTCACAATGAGGTAAAGCATACCTGCCCCTTTCTCAAGGGTATTTAGTTTCCACTAACCATGATGGTTTTCACTAGTGCTCTGAAGGGAGAGTGTTTGCTGTCCTTACCTTTGCAAATTAATGGCTTGTTTCCCTGGAGGAAATAGTAGAAATGGTGGTGAGGAGTTTCAGCAGTGTTTTCTCTTCCCGGCTTCAAGTCAGCACCGCAAGAAAATTTTTTCAGATTCTCTGTGTCTTCCCTGTGAGACCCTGGAAGAGAGGGTTACTCCCCTCTATCTGACCCTACTGTGCCTACTGGCTTCTCATTCTTGTGCGAGCCAACCTTTGGCAATTTAACTTTTTTTTTAAGCCATATCTTCTTATTGGCTTATATTGTCTTGAGGAACCGGCCACAAGTACAAAAATTATTGGTCTTCTCTCTTCCCAGGCGTCGGATTATTTGCGCTATAATTCTGTTTCTCTAATATTTTCAGGAAAAAAAATTATTCAGTTTGTTCAGATTTTTATTAATTGTTAAAGTGTGAACAACACTTCTTCTAGCTTCCTATTTCTCTGAGCTTAAACCTAGAACTTGTTTGAATTGTTGTAGAAAAATATTTAAAATTTGTTTCTTTCAAAATTCCTTTGCATATACCATTCTATATGTAATTATCAACGTAATAAGTGGTTTTTCTTTTTTTTCCCCTAATGCCTGTTCCATAGAATAATCAATAACTCTCCCTTCCTTCTTTTTTAAATAACATTTTAATGTACCCAGAATTTCTGAGACATTCGTTATCTTTTGAGGAAAACCAGTACTCTCCATTTACCTGGAGAACCTCTGGGAGATTTTTGTTTGTTTGTTTGTTTTTAATTATTGTTAGGTCAATGTCAATGATTATTAGGATAGGTTTGAATGTTAGAGGAGAAATTTATTTTTTTCTTGCTTTTAGGCTATATATTATTGTTATTGGGCATTTGTATTTTTATTTCTTCTAGATTTAAACTCCTTTGAGAAAACACTTTAAAATTCTTTACTATACAGCATCTCCTATGTATTAGATATTAAACAGATGTTGAATTTATTTAGTTTGAGTGCTTAGGAATTTTTACAAAAACCAAAAGTCCCAATAACAACCACTAATAAGAGTATTCATTCTACTTTTCTGCCATTCTTCCTTTTTTTCTCTTAGTGTGAACACCTACCAGATGGGTGGGTAAATACTTGATAAAACTTAAGTAAATTATGTATTGAGTATAATAGATCACATTGCAAGTATGAAAACATCCAATATTCAATGTTATTTATGGCATTAAAATGAGGTTATCATTACATAGACACCTACCACAAAGTACACATTAAGAAAATAAGAAATTTACCTAATCTACTCTCATTTTTCTTAAAATCCTCTCAAGAAACGATCAAATTTAAATAGACATTGATTGTCAGAAAGAAAAGGTTTGGAAGCAGGTCACTTTGGGGGTCAAATAACCCTACTAGAAGCACAATAAGGAGATGATAGTCAGCCAAAAGGCAGCTAAGGTCAGGTCGTTCATTAGTGAGAGAAAAAGTTAATACTAAATAAGAGAAAGACTAAAGTGACAGATGGAATGGTGATAGAACCAAAATTTACTTAATTTCTATCAGCTAGCTTCATTGCAATTTAAACAGTTGAATTAATTTAACTTGCATGCAACTTTTATAAAGTTTCCCAGTGTTCTATTTCCATTCTTGTCCAAAATGTAATAATGAAACAGATTTGAAAAAAAAAAAATCATCAACTGATTTTATGGTTTGGGGAACTCTATGGTGGTGGTACATTCTTGTACATTAACGGAGGTGGGAGGAAGCAAAAGGTCCCAGAAAGATTTGTACTTAAATAATGTGGATATTTTGTACCAAATGTAAAAAATAGTGTTGCCCTATTAAACTACCTATCATGGCATTCTAGGATCAGACTTATTTCCACAGTACTTATTCCCAGTTGTTCTTAATATTTTCTTTTCTCCCAGGCTATAATGCTGCGACGTAATTGTCAATCAGTGCTTCTAAAGTGCCCTAGGAGGTAGTGGAGGACAACATACCTATCCCTGATGGAGTCCCGACCTACTCACATGGAGAGACTCAAAGACAAGCCTTCCTTTGTAAATAAGTCAGAACTTCAGATTTCTTAAAACTTGTGTGAAATTGAAAAAGCTGGATTTACATTTCTCACTCCCTGACATTCTTTTTCCATGCCAAACAGGTTACCTGGAACATAAGTTTCACAGTAAATATTTTGTGAATACAGGCTTATAATATTTTATACAAAATAACAAAATGTAAAAAGTTCTAAGAATCAAGTATTTTAGAAACATTTGGCTTATTTCCAAACTGAACATGAACTTGCATAACATGCTTTATAACTGTGATTTATCTCTCTTAGTGTGACTAGTATAACTTTTGGGTACTTGATTATGGGGTGCTGGCTCAGAATCTATTTGTAGTCTTACGTAATATTTGGTATCTATACTGCAATACCATTTTGTGCATTACATATAAAAACATAAACATAAATTTAAATTAGTAGTAAAATAAATACAATATATAATATAAATAAGTTATATTATTATATACTTATTATATGTCACTTCAAAATCCCTATGGCTTAAAGGAACTCACAAGATAAAAACTGGTGTTCTTTGTCTATGAATGAGTCGTGAATTACAACCTGCCTAAATAAATCTTTCTTTCAATTTTTTTTCAGCCATGATAACACTCGCCACATCATTTTTCTGATAATTCACAGCTGTCAGTTTCAAATCCAGGATCAATTGTTAGACGGGCTCAGAAGCACAGAACATTATGTGCAAAAGGACTGTTAAAAAAGGCAAAGCTGCAGATATTTTAAAAAATTGACTTGTAAGCCAACTGTGGGCCACTGCATCAGTATCCCATCTGAACTGATGATGCACTGACTCCTCTTTACTTGAGAAACACACAGACACTCGGGGAAAAGTATTTTACTTCAGTTCAGTGGGCTTCAGCTTGAAGCTAGGGTGTGAATGAAAAATTGACTTTATACAGATAATGACTGTTTTTCCTGATCATCTTTCTTGTCATTGTCCTGATATTTATTCTAGATAAGAAAATGCATCAACTTTTCATTTGACAGTTTATACATTTTAATTTTATCTAAATAAAGTATTTCAGACTTTAAAAAATTGGTCAAGTTAAACTACTATTCTATTAGTGAACATTAATTAATATCATAGCATTTCTTTCATGAAATACTCATATATCCTTTGAATTAGATTCATAATATCCTTTTTCTGAAGTTGTATTAATCTAGGAAACATTTGTATTTCCTGTATGTCCTTATCAATGACAAATTTTAGAAATCTACCTCCAATGGACATTGTCTGTACATAAATTGTCTAGATCAGATACTGGTTTCCCCCCCTCTCCCTGCCCTTAGGTAATGAAATTTGAAGGTTTCATTTTCTTTTAACCAGGTACAACTGCAACTTTTCTTTAAAAAAGATAAAAAACAGAACTAACTCCTTAAGTTCTTTACAAAATTAATCTTGAGAATTCAATTTCTTTTGCCTCTTAATGTCTTAAGTTTCAATCATCTCCTTCATTTTTAGAGGACAAGAACAGCAGTTTTCCTTAAATTGCTAACTTCAATACATTTTCCACCTTAGGCTTTTCTTGAGCATTCTATGATTACAAAGTTGTAAAAAAGAGTAAAATGAGACTTTTATTTCTCAACTATATGAAAACAATAAGTCATCACATTCTAGCTTATTACTAACTTTTAGCAAAGAGGTACAAACAGCAATTGTCTCTTGTGATTCAACCTGAAACCTTCCAAAGATTTCCAGGGTCAACTAAAACCACACCACATTCCCTTTCCATACTCCCTCATGCCTAGGGCTAATATTTAACTTAAATTTGATCTAAATAATTCCAACTAAATAATGAAAACCTGGAAAAACCTGCCAGAACATTTGTTTGCTTGTTTGTTTTGGAGGGGTGGGTTGTTTCTTTAGGGTTTTTAATAGGTGATAATATTGCAAAATATGAATTGGAGAGTAGAAATAAAAATTTCATTGAAAATTCTCTATATGAAAGCATATTAAAGAATTGAAATAATGTATTATTGACCAGTGAATTATCACTATTTTAATGCTACTGCAGATAAAGCGAATGTAACATAGAATGTGATAGAGGAAATATAATGTGTAAGCCAAATCGAATAGATGTGGTCGTGTAATAGTATAGGGAAGTTTGTTCCATGTAACATACTAAGAAAGTATGCTGCAACTATACATGAACTTGTGTGATTGTTTCTAATCGTCTGTCTACCAATTAGGTTGTGAAAGTAAGAACTGCATTTGAAAACCCAACATTTTCTCAGCACAATTTCTAACATTGCAGAGTACACAGATGATAAATATCTCTTTAGTGTATGAAACAGTTCTGGGAAATTTGATCAGATTGTAAAAGGATTTATAAATTTTGCCATAAGAGAAAACATTAGAGAAATTAATTTATTTTGGAAAAGGTAAGGAAAAAGAAAGAATACATAACAGTTTGCAGATGTTTGAAGCTATTTCACGTAAAAAATGAAATGGACCTATAGGCTCTCGTGGGGGGCAAAACTGTGATAAAGACACAGAAGTTTCAAAAGCTAAACTTTAGGTAAATGTGAAGGGAGATTTTTCTAAAAAGTAGAAGCATTTACAACATAACAGGTTGATAAGTGATGTATATGGAGCTCTCTAACAGAGACTTAAAAAGAGAAAGAATAGTCACCAATTCAAACCTAAGAAATTTTCCAGGATTTGTTGCAAATTTGGATTAAATCATTTTTAAGATAATCTATAGCATTAAGATTTTATAATTAGTTGATACAATTATCTAATGTGAAACAAGATAATTGAATTATTGTAATCCACTAATATTTTGTAGACCTATGTATATTTTTAAATATTTTATAATTTATTTAAAATAATTAGCTAGATTTGAAAAAACTCCACAGCAGTGAAAATCAATTAGTTAAATCTAACTGTAATCACATGTTTAGCTAAAATAAAGATTCTTACCTTGAGAGAGTTCAAATTCAGTATCAAATTACAGTTTCAGTATCAAATTTGAGTTTCATGTCAGTTCCCTCTCTTGCATTTCAGACAAGGGTCCTGAACTCAGTCAACATTTTCTTCTATGAAGACACCCTACCTAATACATTTGCTAATTGGTTATTTTCATCTACTTATTCTTTTCAGCTGCTGACATTCACACACTATTTCAATGCCCCTTACATTTGGATAAAAAATAATTGACAATAATGCTTGTATATGCAACTGTACTGAAGAGCTGCAGTCACCTCATGCCATCATTCTTATCTGTCCTTCTGGAGCTCATATTTCCAAGATACATTTTGTCCTGCCTCTGCCACTCAGATTTACAATCTGACAGAGACTTGTCTCAAATTGACAACCTAATTTTAGAGAGAGAGTGATGGATTATGCCTTTCCTTTTTCCAAATAAACTTAATTTTCTTCATCAAAATCCACATAGAAGTTTTGGTGGTGGCAATAGTGATGTGGGCGAGGGGTAAATTATATTGCTACTGGCTGAGTAGGTTGGTGCTCTGGCCTCAGTGAACCAGTGGGAAACATATGTCCCTAAGCCACAGAACCCAAGCACTGTCATGTGACTTAATTTCAAAAATGTGTGAACAGATGTGGCCTTTGTCATCCCAAACAGACATTTTAAAAGCCGGCACAATGTTCCAATGTCCCTCTGCCACAAACTTGCAATGTTCTGACCAGAGGCCACTCTGTCAGCCTGGGGCTTAACGTGAAGAAAATGGGTAGCTAATACTCACAATAGTCCACCTGAGATGGGTACTGAGGGAAAATTGACCTTTGCTGTTATGGGCCACAGAAATTTAGGGGTTGTTTGTTAACCACATATTCGAATCTTATGCTGATTGATACAGAGGCATAAAGCTTGAGACTTTTTTATCCTCTAAGTATGGCAAAAACTATAAACAAACTGTGGCTGGCATTGAAAACAATGTGGAGAAGAAAAGTGGGTAGAAGGAGATTCTATTTGGACAATCTAAAAGGGAAGTCCCAGGGTGAATCTGATGGAGTTCAACATCAGTTGCATTAAAAGTAATTTTCAAACAGCTTAATGTAAAATGTGTAACCACCATGAATGGAAAATGGGAACTCATATGGTTTAACCACAGAATAAATTTTGAGAAGAGGAGAACGTGTTGCTATAGATAAAGATGTTAGGAAGAGGTTTTTGGCTTCAGGAACAGAAAGGAAATGACAGCTTTTAAGGGCAGGAACAGGAAGAAATAACAGAATTTTGAAACGTGTTGGATGAACAGCCTGGATGTGGGAGAAAAAATAAAAAAGAGTAAGTAAGGTTTGTTAGTGATGCCAAGGTAGTGTGATTGAAAAGTGAACATGCCAACAAATGGTGAGAAAAAAAAAGAAAACAGATAAGGGAAGGCAGATGAACACAAGGAGAGAGGATGCCAGATAATTTTTGCTTGTGTGCAAGCAGTTGGCATAATGAGTTTATTATGATAATTAACATGTCGTATGTGGTGTTCCTTCCCTACTTTGTATATAGAAAAGAAGGAAAGGTTACTACTTGGTATCACTTTGAAAACATTTATTTTATTAATTGTGTGGTCAAAATAGCATAGCACTTGAAAGAATTTCATGAACATACTATGCAGAGGGTGCCAGAAATTTTAAGAAAGGAAAAAACTGTATTAAAAATGTAATACTCAACATATACCAATAACAAAACATGAATACAAGTCATGTGTATACATTTTTTAGCACTCCGATATAAGAAATTAGGTTATGGATAAGTGGAAATATTTTTTAAAATTAACAAACTATTAAGAAAATATCAATCTTCATTGTTTCTGGGGCATCATTTCGAAAACATTAGTAAGAATGAGGTAAACTGAATGAAGGTTTTTAGAATATTGATCTGAATTTATCTGCATAGTTCCTCGAGTGAATATGATAGTCTGTATTTCCATTTGAAGTTAAACATAAATGTTGCTTCAACAGAGAGAATAATAGCCAGAGGAATAAAATGATAGCCAGAGAGGGAAAAAGGGAAAGGCTAGAGTATCTTCTTTTTTTATGACTATTATTTGATGATTCTTATATATAAAAAATAACACAATACTAAAATACAATTAATATGATGAAAGTAGATGACAGGATGAATGAAAAGTAGATACCTCTATATAAAGACACCATTAATAAATTTATGATAAAGTATTTTAATTTAAAATAAATTTAAGGGGGATTTAATAATTATACATATCCCCTCACAATTGGCATTGAACAAGGGCTGGGCTTACTAGTGGAGATACCTGGTTTTATCTCTCTGTATTTAAAGCAGAACTCTATGAAATTATAGAAATCGCTTGTTTGCTCTGTTAAATTTTTAGGTATTAAATGAAATTGACATAACTTAAAGTGCATACATATTGCACTCTTCTTGTTCTAGGATATGAAAACTATACAACTGTGATTATTTTTATTTTTTATTTTAGACATATCTACACAGGCATTGATAAACTACAAATTCTAATCCTTTCCCAACTTCTCAAACAGCTCCATCTTTATTCCATGAGATTATTAAACAATGTTAATAAATATTTTTCTTCTCTCTGGAGATTAAAATTCCACAGGAATTCCACTAAGCCATTAATATGTGAATACCAGTAATAGAGTTCTATGACAATACTTTGGGATATTTATCAAATTAGTATATTTGTGTGTGTGTGTGTGTGTGTGTGTGTGTGTGTGTGTGTTTACAATTTGATATATACCAACCCAAAATACCTTCTGTGGTTGCTAAACTATATTGTAAAGATTGATAAATTGTGCTTCTACACAATTTAAGTCAAATTTTTAATAGTCGATTAATCATGGTTAAACATTTGAGTTAAATATACTGATTATTTTAACTCCTACATTTGGTTAACAGCCTGTTAGTGACTTATGACTGGATAATTGAAATTAAGTTACATTGTCTATATTCCAAAAGATAATATATTGAGACCATTATGAGTTAGTGGAAAATAAATTTTAAAACAAATATTATAATTAATAGCAATAAGTAAAAATGCATATGATAAAGACAAGAACCTTATTACATTTTTGTAATATTCTAATCAGAAGCTATTTCTGTTCACATAACCTTAATCACATGACCCATTAACCAAAGTAGCAAAATTTTTTAAGCTTCTACTGTGGATATATTACAGATGTTTAAGGAGTTCTTGATAATGAGTGCAAACATATCTGGCAAATATTAAACAATTAGTTTTTTAATAGGTAAGAAAGAAGATTTCAGAAAAACATAATGGTTTCTTCAATTTGATGAAAGAGTAAACAAAATAATGTCTTACAGGATGTAATTTACTATAAAACATCATATGTATATGTCTGCCTACATTTTATATGATTATATAAATATAAATTTATAAGTCATAACAATGATATTACAAAGTTGTGTTGGTACTAACGTGTACTTAAAAAATTATTTTGCAATTAGGAGACCATGAAATGTTTCAGATATAAGATTCCCTTATGAAAAAGTAGTAAACAATTTGACAAAAAAATATATTTAAATATTTTTGTTGCATCAACCATTTAAATTAAATATCATAAATTTCCTCAGCCAGTATTTAATTAGAGAGCCATCAAGTTATTTAGCCAAATATAAGAGAAAACACATCAAGAAAGCATCCTTTCCTTGGAATGAGAGGAAGAATATAAAACAAAGAACACGAATATTATCAATTATTTAATTGGAGTCACTATAGATGAAAAGAAAGTCAATACTTTAATAATTATGTCAATTCATTACTCTCACTGCAATGGTTACTCATTCTCCAATTCCTGTTTCAATTGTGGCCAAGGAGGATCTTGGAAAATGAAATGAATCCTTAGAAATTAGAGTCCACGACTGGATAATATTGAACTGAGGACCCATATCTAAACATGAAAAAAGAAGCCTAAACTAGTACATTATCTAAACACAGGGTAAAGGAAACTAGAAATATTTGTCTAGCAATATTTCAGAGTTGTTATAGATCACTGAAGTCTATGAGGATCAGATTCTTTCCATTTTCATTTGTAATATTTCCACCCTTTATTCCACCCCTCCTTTTGTCACCATTTCATTTAATGTATTATTTAGTTCATAGGTCTCCAGACTAAGAAGAGCCAAATTCACACTTACGATGATCATCAAATCCTGGAATTCCAGCTTACTGTAAATAGATGAGACTTTTAGTGTGTCATGGGGAAGATGTGTTTCTATTTTTCGTATAGAAGGAAAGTGGACATTTGTGAACAAGAGGTTAAGCTGTAACAGAGTGAATTACTCCTTGCAAATATCTACTTCCCTCCCCCTTTAGGAAAAATCTGTTTGCCTGAAAGTATTATTTTCCATTTAACTAGGTAATTTGATTTGTCCAATGAAGTATGTACAGAAGTGACATGAGCAGAAATCTTAAATGAAGTTCGCAGTTTGGTTTCCTGTCCTGTGCTATCTGCCATTAAAAGAGCATGTTGCACATAGCTTTGACCCATTAAGCCTGAACAAACTTGAAAAAGACTTGACTCCATATCTCAAAGTCTGGTAACTGGGGCCAAATCCTGCCAAGCCCAGCCAAGTCCAGCTAAATCACAGCCTGGAGCACAGCTTTACCAAGGGAAACGCACACAGTGAGCAAGAAAAAATAAATACTGTCAATATAAACCACTGGGGTTTGCTACATAGCATCATTGTATCAATAGTTGATTTAACCTAAGAAAGATTTTTTTTCCCTCCATGAAGTGTAACATATTTAATGGTAAAACTAGGATAATGCTTGAGAACTCCTAATTTTTTATTCAATGTTTGTTACATTCTCCTATCTTTAGTTAGGAATAAACAGCCTCATTTTTATGGGCATAACATTTCCCTTAAGAATACAGTGTGAGGGAAAATTCATTATTGTTATAATTTTAATAGATTAATTCACTTGTCATTCAAAACAATGTTTGTTGATTTCATCTTAAGAAGTTACAGCATCATTATGATTAATAAGTAATGATAGTTTAAGTTTGTGGAACACAGTAAAGTTACATTAGAATCTGTACTTACTGTAGCATATTTAATACAAAAGCACAGAGCATTGTAACAGATGGAGACTGTAGACAATTATTTTTAGAATTGGCTCGCAATGTTCATTTTTGGAAATATTAAATCCTGTTATGACTTCCATTTGCAAAAACTTTTTTTATCTAAATAGAAATTATTTGTTTTATTTCTTACAGAAATAACTCCTAACGTACTTCATGCAAAATAGTCCATCAACACAATATTCTCATGTACATCCTATCTAAATTTTGTACTGGTTGCATTTAGATCACATATCGAATATGTATTAAAAATTATATCTCAAATAAATAATCCCTCTTCTTAAATAAGTCGCATCAGGTGATAGCCCTGAATTGGGACTTCCTGCTTCAATGAGGATTGACAGGAATTTGAGCTTTATCTCTGATAGAAAATTCTGTAGCCTCTAATTAGTGTAAAGTTTGGAGACCCAAAGGCAGAGGAAATAGAAATAGTGGCCAACATTACATTCCAGTGTAATTGGAGTTAATTGCACAGAGGAAGAATTAAATAAATAATATGTTGTGCAGCTAGATTTTACAGAGCCTGAAGATCGTATGCTAAATAGTATTGCTTTAATGGCATGAGGAAAACATTTAAGTCTTTCGCAAGGAAACAAAATCATCAAAATTGTACACTGGGGAAATATATCTTCTGACAAAGTGAATGATACATTTGTGAATAAAAACTGGATGCAAAGTGATCAGATAGGAATTGATCACTATACAGGAGGAACTGAAGAAAGCTTAGTGGGATTGGCAGTGTGAAAAAGGAATAACGTAAATTCTGTTATTTCATTGATTCAACAGAACTTGCCATCAGAGTGAAGAGAAGAGAAATCATTTCAGATAAAACTGAAATCTTGGACAGCTTAATTCATCAACGCAACACAAGAGATTGGGACATGGATGCAAAATAATGTAGCTGAACAATTACTTTATCTGTATATTGCTCAAACATCTATAACAGGTAAATTATACTGTTAAAAATTATACAGCCTTTAAAAGCATTTCATGGATGCTTTCATGCATCTAAAACATTTAATTCATCCAAACATTCTCTAAATGTAAATTTGGCTCTATTGTAATTTATTGCAATTTACAATTACATGTAGTATTTTATTTATACACTAATTGCCTCAAATAATATTTAAATTCATATAAAAAAGCAGGTGTGAAATTCTGATTTCACACCTGAACTATACATCTCCTCCAAATTAAACGATTAAAATTTAAAAAGTTTTTTCTTAAAAATTATGTTTTAGATAAATCTATTAATATTGCATTTCAATTTGATTAACTTCCATACTTGAACTAAATCCATTTCAAGGACCAATATCTATGTGTGAAAGCAAGGAAGGGCTCAGAGGTGTAATGATTTCTTCTCCCATTTATACCTATGTGAAGGATTGTCTCATTTCTAGCTGACGACATATGCTAAATAATAAATAATAATTGTATTGGTTTTTGCTTTATACATTGAATTTTTGTTGTTGTTTATTGTGTTTGGGTTTGGTTCTGTTTGAGTTTAACCAGGTGAATCTTCTTTCTATATTTGGTATAAGGGGCAGATGAAAATAATCTGTTCAGTTTCATACTATCCTAATATTCATCTTATCATTATTAAAGAGTTGGGGGGGAAACTAATAAAAATACCTGTATATTTAGTATAGTTGAATTTAAAAGGAAGGGAGATGTTTAAGGGGAAATGGATAAATAGATCGGTTGATAGATGATATATATATATATATCATCTGAATATGTATAGATATAGATATTTCTTAGTAATATGATTACAATCAAAAATCAAGTTTCAAGTTTTTTACCTCTTATTATCAAAGACTACAATTAATTCGGGTACCTACAGTTTACCACATTTCTTTGAAATGAATACATTGTAATATAATCACTAGCGACTGTTTTATGAATCTGTCAATGAGTTTTACTTCCCACTAATCAGGAAAAAAAGATATTTGTTTGTGAGATTACACATTAACACCATAAACATTGAACCAAAAAATTGATTTGCTGACATCTGAAATCATAGTGACTATGACACAAAAAAAGAGACATTTTGGGCAATGAAAATTTTCTCTTTCTCAATCTGTGTGGTCTCAATCTGTGTATCCACTTTGAGAAAATCCATGGATATGTCCACTTATAAATTGGACACATTTGGGTTTTTGTTATACTTCAATAAAACATTTCTTTAAAAAATCAATTTGATAATGTCAAAGCTTTGGGAGAGCCTGATGAACACACCCATGGCGATGACATGACAGTTATTACAAGGAAGGTACTGCTCTCAGAACATTGCATGACTTATTTAATCCTCATATCAATCCTATGAAGGCGTTCAAATTAGTACCCAATTTTATGGATAAGGAAACTGATGTACAGACAGTTTTTATGATTTGGCTTAGATCATAGACCAAGTGAGTGATGTTTGGAACTCAGACTTTGTAGTTCCAGAGTGTCAGTGCTATGTTCCCTCTCATATAATAGTATATATTTTTCTTTAGTGAATAAATATCAATGTCTTTCAGTTATAGTAGATCCATTATAGTAAATCTGTTACTATTATAATAGTAATTCTAAAATATTACTGTGTAGTAATACTGAAGTATTTGATTTTATATGTACTGACTCCAAGCAGATTCCCTATCTTTTGTTGACACATTCATTTTTGAGATAAATTATTTAAGATTATTGATTTTAACCATATTTTAGTATTATACCCACTTTCTGTTGATTGAATTCCAAAAGTACTCTATTCTTGTAGATGACTAGACTGTTAATATTTCTTATTTTCCAGAACAGAGAATATATATTCCAACAACTCCTGCTTTCAATTTATATTCTTCCATTTTAACAATGAAAAAAAATGCAAAAACTTTCCCTTTGACACATACTTTACTTAATTACAATTCTCATCAATCTTTTTTTTTTCCATGTACAAACATATCCTCTTTAACTTTTTCCTTTCTCATAATTTATCTCTTGTATTTTGCACCTGGACGATTTCTTTCCCTTCTTTTCTCTCCTCTCCTCTCCTCTCCTCTTCTCCATCCTTTTCCCTCCCATCCTCCCCACTGCCCTCTCTTCCTCCTCTCTCTCTCTTTCTTCCTCTTCCTCTTCCTCCTCCTCCTCCTCCTCCTCCTCCTCCTCCTCCTCCTCCTCCTCCTCCTCCTCCTCCTCCTCTTCTTCTTCTTCTTCTTCTTCTTCTTCTTCTTCTTCTTCTTCTTCTTCTTCTCCCTCTTCTTCTCTCTCCCCCCCCTTCTCCCTCTCTCTGTCTCTCATAGGTATTAATAGTATTGAGCTTTGCTTTAACTCTTTTCCACTGACCAAAGAACAGTGGGTCAGATAAGAATAATCAATTATCAATAACATGAAAATTGTTTTGATCACTGATAAAATGAATAAATAACCTCTACCCTTGTCAGAGAGTAATCCTTGCATTTCTGCTGCTGTCTTGCCTACTCAAAGACTTGATTCTGAAAATTCCATTTTCCCCTCATTATCAAATTGTCTTTCTTAACTGCCATTTTCATCAATATTTAAAAGTGACTCAGTATTTTCCAACCTAAGAAAACTCTTTCTTTTCCAAATCTCTTTCATTTACCACTCAAGATCCATTCTATAATCTTCTCCACCCTGCTGTCTACCCTGAGAGACTGAAAAGTATGCCCTAAACCAATGGATGCTCTTGCCCGTTAATTTCCAAAGAGGAACTCAGAAGGAGATGGAAGAAATATAAATGTAAAATTGAGATATTTATTCCCCAGGTTTCCTTCTTGAGGAATTGCTCTCTACTGTAGGTCTCTGTTCCTTGAAATCCTACTGGAATTATCTTAATTCGAGAGCACGATCTGTTTGCTAATTGGTCATTGACTGCTGTAGTGATAGGTAGTTGGAAAGTTTATGGAAAATAGATCCACAAAGTGAGTGCCTGGAATTGGATTCTTACCTATTAAGGATCACTGGGATAACTTCCTTGACAGAGAAAAATGGGAAATGGGTACTCCATGGAATTTGGTGGCATCACAGTTGGTAAAATTATCATTATTTGGACATAGGAAGTAGCAAAGATGTAAGGAAAGGCATTAGGAGAGCAAATGTCTATGGCACTTCATTGTTAGGGCAACAGTACTGATAACATCTAATGACCTTCAGGCAAGTGGATCAGGCAAGTTTGTGGATCAAAGAAATCTTGGATTTATAAATCTGTGTTCTTTGACTCTGTGAAAACACACAGTCCTGCATTCTCTTTTGAGGGTCTACTTCATATGAACTTTCCAACTGAAAATTACTATATCACTCAGTGTCCCAGCAGCATATAAGGCATACTACTCCTTAAACTTACTGGAATTATAAACTTTTGGAAATATTCCAATGTGTATGTGAGATCATCCAGACTCTTCTGGCTTCCTTAGATATTATACATTAAAAAAAAGAAGTAGAATTAAAAGTTTTGAATGGGATATGTTCATGCTCAGTAGGATAGAATAAGATAGAATGTAAAGCCATACTATCAATCCCATTGTACCAAAACAAAAATACATAATTGTGCACATCATACTTTTGAGGATGTGGGAGAACTGTGGAAGCAGCAAAGACAAGAGAATGCTCCAGAGAATAATGAACCCTTCCTAGGTAAGCTGAATCTGCATGCACTCATAAACCAACCTCAAAAAATTATAAATTCATGAATAATTTTTTTTTTGTTTATTTCTCAAACTCCTGCACATAATATAAAAATATCAATCACCACACCTTTTTATTTCAATATGAGAATCTAAAAGATAAGGCTCTTACTGAAAATGTAACTGAAATACCTCTATCACATTAAAAAAAAAAGATCCTTCTTTTAATATCATCAAATACCCAGTGTTGAAAATTCCAATAGCCTAATAAAATTTAGTTTTCTTGCTTAATTGGCTGCAAAATGAAATAAGGTCTACAAATTGCACTTGAATAATACGTCTTATTATATCTTGGTTGATATGTTTCTCACCCCCTCTACTTTTAATAAAAATCTCATTATAACCCTGACCTACTTTAAAATTTTCCATACTATGTCATTATAACTAGAATACAATCCAAAATTCTACTCATGGTGTGCAAGAAATCTTCTCTCAATTTCAACTTGCACTCTCCAGCACCCTAACACAGCAAGCTGCACTGAAATTTTCTTTTTCTTTTTTTTCCTCTCTCTCTCTTGCTCTCTCTCAGTCTCTCTCTCACTCCCACTGTCCCTTGCCCTCTCCCCTTCTCTCTCCCTCTCATTCTTTTATTTATTTTTATTTTTTTCCCAATTATGTCAGAACTTTATTTTCTTAGAATTCTGGAGGTTAGAAATCTGAAATCGGCTTCCCTGGGCAAAAATCAAGTCATAAGCAGGGCTGTTTCCTTCACAGGCTATGAGAGGACAATCCTTTTCCTTATATTTTGCAGCTGCTATTGGCTGCCTGTATTCCTTGGCTATGGCCCACTGCCTTCTTCTTCAAAGTGCCTCACTCTAGTCTCTGCTTCTATCATCACATTGTCTTGTCATCATCTGTAGTTCAATCTCCCTCTGTGTCCCTCTTGTGAGGACACTTCTGATTACATTTAGTGTTTTCTTTCCCTTGAATACGAGGTCTGACTTATTGCAACAATTTGTTAACCTTTATTGATATCAGAGGGATTATTCATTATGAATTTGTACCAACTGGACAAATAGTTAACCACGTTTACTATTTGGAAATGCTGAAAAGGCTGTGTGAAAAAGTTAGATGACCTGAACTTTTCATCAACAATTCATGGTTCTTGCATCACTACAATGCACCAGCTCACACGGCAATCTCTGCGAGGGAGTTTTATCCAGTAAACAAATAACTGTTTTGGAACACCCTCCCTACTCACCTGATGTGGCCCCTAATGACTTCTTTCTTTACCTGAAGATAAAGGAAATATTGGAAGGAAGACATTTTGATGACATTCAGGACATCAAGGATAATACGATGACAGCTCTGATGGCCATTTCAGAATAAGAGTTCCAAAACTGCTTTGAAGGGTGGACTAGGCGCTGGTGTTGGTGCATAGCTTCACTAGGGAAGTACTTCAAAGGTTACCATAGTGATATTCAGCAACAAGGTATGTAGCACTTTTTCTAGGATGAGTTCCCAAACTTGTCCAACCTCATATGTCACACTCTGTCCTGAGCTTCATTATCTGCTCTATCTATAATGTTTTCCCTCCCAGATAAATAGGGTGTATGTATGGCTTTTTCTCATTACTCAGGTATCAGTACAAATATCACTTCATTGGAGAACTTAATTCCCATCTTCATTTATCACATTATTATTTTAATTGCCCCTGTGTCTATGATCATTGTCTGGAGTTTTTAATCTATGTATAATTGTCTTATTAGGGAGACCATTTCATTGAGTTGTAGACTCCTGATCACTGTCCTGTATACCTGAAGCTGAAGCTGAATAATATTGAATGTCAACTATAATTAAATATATATATATATATATATTTTATTTCTCAGACTCCTCCACATAATTTAAAAATATCAGTATATATATATATATATATATATATATATATATTTCCTGCACACGGGATATGGAGTACAGCGTAGGCAATATAGTCAATGGAATTGTAACAACTATATATGATGTCAGAATATATATATATATCCCCCTCCCCCTCGCACACAGGATGTGGATTACAGCATAGTTAATATAGTCAATGGAATTGTAACAGCTGTATATAATGTCAGAGGGATAGTAGACTGGGCAGGGGGGCGGTTATCACTTTGTAAGGGGTATAAATGTCTAACAATTTCATTGTTTTGTATACCTAAAATAATAATAAAGGAAGGCTAGTTGAGTGAATTAATTAATGCATGAACAAAAATTATCTTTCTCTTTTGAGAACCTAAACATTATTTATAATATGGCTTCTATGGGGCAAGGAGTTGTATCTCCCAGTGTAACAATTTACAAAAAGCATTGGAGATTCACATCTTTGAGACAGTGTACTACTGTACATTTTTTATTAACTTTCTATTTTTAGGGTTAACAGCCTACATTTCAAAAATATTAAACTAAAAGCATGCTTTTGGCACAAAATAAAATTGTAAAGAATGAAACAATGAACTGAAGCAATTTCAAATTCTTTACAAATTCATCCTTAATATAAGCATTACTTTAAATATCTTTATTTTTGATATTACAATTAGGATGTAACACATATATTACATTCACTTTCAAAAAGTACTTTTAAGAAATACTTTACAAATTATATTCAGCAATAAAATGTCTACAATAGATAATCCAATTGTGATTTTCAAATTCTCTATCAAGAAATACATTTCTATTGAGTGAGAAATAGAAAGTCTTATTAAAAAGTTTCCAATTCATTTGTTAAGGATTCACATTTGAAATAATACTTTTAAAAGGGAGGGGAAAACTGTGCTTTCTGTTTTTTACATTCCAGTACATATTACATATTTTGGAGAGAGAAACAACTTTAGAAATTTCATTTAGGATAAACTGTGACTAATCAGAAAGTCACTGGTAATTAAATAATTTTTTAAATCTATAATGTTTTTAATTGTACATATCTGGAATCAAATCACTGTTGTTTAATTTAAAATAACACCTGGAGAGTGTAGTAAGTATAGAATAGGATTCTATAGATAGAGAATAGTTAAACATTGAATTCAGGCTATGATTTGTACTAGTGTGTGAACTTAGGCAAGATCTTGCATAGCCTTTCTGAACTCCAGTTTTCCCCTCTGTAAAATGAGAACAATTATACTGTCTACCTCATAGGATTGTTTTGAGGATTAGACAGGATATTATACACAAAACACTAAGAACACTAAGAACAACAACCAACAAAAAATCACATGTATCTCCAGGCGTCTGTGTTTATTACATTTGTTTTCTCAACTCTTTAAGGTTTGTGCATCAACTGAGTAGTTCATAATCTCCTGAATGTGAAGATTAAATGTTGATGTTTTCAGGTGCAAAATTATGCTGAATACCATTGTCATCAAAAATATGTAGGGGGATGGGAGAAATTTTTAGATAGGGCTATTGAAATAATATATAATATTTTTAAACTGTCAGCATTATTTCATCTTTACAGCATTGATGATCAGACGAAATACGATAGACAAAATTTACATAATTATTTTATTCTAAATTGCTTAATTATTTTCCTCTAAGTTGTTTAAACATGAACTAATAACTTGATTAATTAAGAATTTATGTTATTTTGAAAAAACAGGTGAGAAGATATATAGAGACAAAGTAATGAAAATAGTTGAGCACACTCCAGAAAATCTAATTCTACTTTTTGATCAAACTAATAAAATAATGGAATTTATTCATATTGCTATGCTGTTGAGCAGAAATGTCCTGATAACATGAAAATAAAATTATATGATTCCAATAGGAATAGACTCAAAATAGATATAAAAGCATTAAAAATTTCAAAAAAAACAATTATCATCATATTCCATTATGGACTATTAGATCTTCAGAGTTCCATTAGAAAGGCACTTATTTTACTTGCTAATTTTATTTTTGAGCTTCTAAAATCTCATTTTGAACTTCAAAATTGCATTAAACAAACATCTCAGTATACTTCATTTATTCCCCCAGTAGGTAGAATTTGAAAGAGTGAGAAGATCCAAAAATAGAAAGAAAAAAAAAACCACTAATTTACCACACTCCAATTTGATAATATTCTTGAATATATGAGAACTTTTTAATACAATTAGAACCATAAACTCATATTTGTCTATTTGTCAACCCATTTTCTGTTCTCCTACTCAGCTCTCAGTAATATACCATCATTTCATACACAGTATCTACTTTTTTCTCAGTTTTTCTATGTAATGTCCTTTATTCCAATTTAGTCTATCCTGCACTCTGCTTTCTATTGTTCCCTTTCCTTGATCAAGTTAATGTTCTCTATTTTGTAACTTCAAGTTAAATAGGCATTATTCATCAGGCTTTCATACCTTCCAAATCCTGTACCCATTCTAACTGTATTTTTATTATTTTTGAACTAAAATTCTCTTTTAAGAGACATTTTATTCTCTCTTTCTTTTTTCTTCTTTTTTTTAACCAAGTCCCATCTTTAACAAATTTTTTCTACTTTTCTTTCTTTCATTTTTTTTTTTTTATATTATGAGACTTATTTTTAATGTTCTTTGGTACTTTTCAGAATAACTTCCCACCTTCTTTTTAGGATCATGTTTTCTATTAAAACATTGACTTCTTTCAAACAAGATTGTTTATTCCCTAACAGAATAGTAAAAGAGTTGAAAAGTAAATAAACATATATCCATCTGTAAGAAATACTAAATAAAATTGATAAATCAAATACAAATTAAATTACCCTAATGTAAATCCACCAAGTTCCATCCAGTTTTACAGTTATAAATTATAATGTTTTTAATATTTCAATCTTTTATCTAATCCTTTATTTACTCATTTAATTATTTAATTTATTTACTAAAAATTGTTCATTGACTTATTCATTAAAAACAACTGAGCTCTATTTTACACTTTATTTTATCTAATAGATTCTGGTATATGCGAAGCCGGACAATTAAGTTCACGAATTCATCCTAGAAAAAGTGCTACATATCTCATTGCTGAATATCACTATGGTCATCTTTAAAGTACTCCCCTTGGGAACCTATACACTAATGCCAGTGCCTAGTCCACCCTTCAAAGCAATTTTGGAACTCTTTTTCTGGACTGGCCCTCAGAGCTGTCGTTTATTACTCTTGATGTCCTGAATGTCATCAAAATGTTTTTCTTTCAATATTTCCTTTATCTTCGGGTAAAGAAAGAAGTAATTGGGGGCCAGATCAGGTGAGTAGGGAGGGTTTTCCAAAACAGTTGTTTGTTTACTGGCTAAAAACTCTCTCACAGGCAGTGCTGTGTGAGCTGGTTCACTGTCATGATGCAAAAGCCATGAATTGCTGGAGAAAAGTTCAGGTCATCTAACTCTTTTCATGCAGCCTTTTCAGCACTTCCAAATAGATAACGTTGTTAACTGTCCAATTGGTATAAATTCATAATGAATAATCCCTCTGACATCAAAAAAGTTTAGCAACATTGTTGCAACAAGTTTGCAAACTTAATTATATATAAAATTGTGGATGAAAAAGGCACCACATACTAAACCTGACAGGTTCAGAAGAGGACAGCTTGGCAGGCCCTTCAAACTCAGATTGAAAGTAACCACATAGGATGGTCTGAACATAAAAATTCCTAATTAAAAGTGGGTCATGGCAGGTAGTCACACCCAGGGCCTGTTGCTTTTTTGAGAAAGGTTTATCTTTACCTTAAGTGAGCCTGTCTATAGTCTTTTTGCATCTAAAATAAAATGCCCTGGAATGTCAGAGTAATCCCTTTTTCCAGACTCCTCAGGGCACAACCTACCCCACCAGAACAGGAGACAACAACCCCTCATTGTTTTCCTGTTTCCCAAATACCATCTCTATGTGCTGTGACTGTTAATTATTAACTATAATGTTCTCACCAATGTAAAAGAAGAATGTGTCTCTCCCTTTTACTTTTTATCCAATCCCAGAGATTTCCTTGCTTTGCTTTTTCACACCCCCTTAATCTACCACCAATGATTTCATGTACCCCTTTTTATGTCTCCTTCTTTGATTCTAATGTTTAAAACAGACTGCAAAACTCCCATTCTCTGGAGCATTTTCTTAATCCATTGAAATTTTGCTCCCTGGCAATTGTAGTGAGTCCATTTCATACACACACACACACACACACACACACACACACACACACACTCACCATCAGCGTCTAGACATTTCTGATTACAGAGAATTACTGCTTGAGCAACATTGACCAAAGTGTCCACTTGTATACATTTTTTTGGCACCACTGATGTATATACTGAGGTAAGACAGGACATTTTGGGCCCTGCTGTTTTTACTCTGTTCTTTGAACCGCCACCATTTGAGCTCAATAACAGTTTAACTCTGTCCTTTTGATTCTATGGACAGAGTGCTATGAAGAACACATTAATGCAAGAAATTGTCCCAGCCAGGGGTTAGAGCCTAAGCAAGGTGATGATGGCAGTTATACATGAGGTCAATCTGGCAGTGGCGCCAGGGCCTTATAAAGTGAGGAACGATACAAGCTAAGTAAGAACACTTAGGAAAGATTGACCCTCTTAGCACAATTTAAGTCTATAATATGGTATTATCAGCTATAGGCAACTATATACTTTACAGTTATTTCACAGTTTCTCACAATTTAGAAATTCCAAGATTCCACACCGTCCCTAGTCAAGCAACTTAAGGATCTTTGAGTATATTATAAACTAGTTCCATAAAAGGAATGCCTTTTTGGCTAAATACTACTGTATAATTTGATAAGGTTAGAGATGGCTAGCTATACATTGTTTAATAATAAATTAGGCCAATCATGACAGATGGTCTGTCAGTAATTATTTTTAGTCCAAAACCCATTTTGTTGCTTAGGAAACCTGGTTCATTTTGGAAAAGTGGTTAAATAAATTATAAAGTTCATATAATCAGGCACTAGAAGACAAGGAATGAAAAAAAATAGGTCTCTTAACAAGTAAGTTACAATCGATCATAGCAAAATTGAAAAGCAAGAAAACAAGCTTATATTAAAAATAGGCACTAGAAAATACACTGAAAATACATCAGAGGATAAATTTCTAATTAGTACACAATTTAGTTTTTTATACATTCCCAAAACTCATGTATTTTGATAACACTGCTAATTGATAAGCATAAGATACAGCCAAAACATTTCTATGCAGTTGGTATTTTGTCTCAGTCTTAAGGAGGAAATGTGAGGTTATAGGATTTTTATGCACATTACATTCAAATTTTCTCCTGAAAGAGCTAATAAAAATGTTATAGGTTGTAGAAATTAATTTATGGATGATTCTAAAGGCAAAAAAAAGCTCTAAATTAACCTTGCTTGAAGGAGAACTCAATGTTCTTTCTCATTACGGCTTCCAGCTGTGCTCAAGTAGAGTGTGGTAGATGTTTCTCTTCTTTCAGATGCAGACTCAGTGCGAACCTCTTTTCAAAGTTCTTTAATTTATTTATTATTTTGTTTCCCAAAGGAAAGGAGGAAATGTGCAACTGATGTAAAGTATTTTTCTCTTAATAACATCTAACTGATGATATTCAGATATTTCCATCAATGGTCTTGCTATATCATGTTTCTTCCAAACATAAAGGACTATTTAGTACCTATGAAATCAAGGCAGCAGCCTAAGATATAATGCGAGCTTTCTGTTTTATTTTGGGGGGAGCTTTCTGTTTTATTTTTGTAATTTAAATTTCCTCCTAGGTAGTTTAAGCTAACACCTATTCTACCACAGAAAGTGTGTGTCAAAAGAATGTCACCATCAAAAAACAGTGTTTTATATAATAAAAGTTGATAAAGATTTCTACATTTGGGTTTCTATTATTTGTATCATAATGAAATGCAAGTTCTGGTTTAAAATATTTTCTTGTCTTTGTGGTAAGAAAACTATAAAAGAAAATCTCTTAGAAAATGGTTAATAAAGTGGTAAAAATTTACAAAAGGTTTTTCGTTTTTTTTTTTTTATGGAGAAAGAGGAGCCTTCATCTTACTTCCATCTTCATTAAATGAATCAAAGTATATTTATATATAACTTAGAGTCTTTTGTGATAACTGTTGTGCTAGACTTTGAGTATAAAGAAGCAAACAGTACATATAGGACCCTTATCATCCAGAGCATATAACTGTAGTCAGTATGCCATGGGCAGGCGTAATTTTTAAATTGTCTCCTTTATAGAATACAATTAAAAACTATGTTCTGACTTACAAATCTAAATAAAAATGTAACTCACACAGGCAATCATCAGAGTGGATAGATAATTTCATCATGATTGCAACAAAAAAGTAAGCAAGCAAATATTTAATTACAATTTGACAGCTGGGATATGAGTAAAATGAATAGGGGAAACACATAGAGAAAAACTACAGAAGAAGTAGTAAGACTGAGAGATGAGCTGAAGCATTTCTGAGGGGTAACTTTAAAATGGATTCTTTTATCTTAACAGCTATATTGAGGTATAATTGTTGTACTTTGAATTTCACGTATTTACTGTATACAATATCATGAATATGCATATGCACAAGGATAGAAAACAGCCATGGAAAAATCTGGGAAAAGAACTTACCAGGAAAAAACAAGCTCATGTGTGAAGGCCATAAGACAAAGAGGCAGTGGCTATGTTTGTAAAAATGCAAAGTGGCCTGCCCAGGTAAAACTAAATGGGCAAGGAGAAGAATGGTGAAATGATAGGTGTTGTATAGATAAGTAGGAGATCAAACAGAAATGGTCATTTAAATTTTAAACAAATACACTGGAAAACCATTAGAAATATTTCAATGAAGTGATATGATCCTATTTGTATCATATAGAGAATGGCTTGGAGGGGACATGAGAAAAAGGTGACAAGTTAGGGGGGAAATGCAGTAACCAAGACAATATTGATTGATTTATAGAAGATTCATGGCAGTAGATGTTTAGAGAAGTGGATAGACTAAACGACAAATGTATATAACTTCTCTAGAGATTGTATATAGAGGAACAAAGAGCCAGGCATAATCTCAATTTTTTGGCTTGGGCAACTGAGTGGAGTTGGTCCTGTTTACAGAGACTGGGATGACCCATGATGTTAAAGGTGATGATGTTAAATTGTTGAGAAGAATAGCAAACATTGGTTTTGGCAAAGGACATGTATCGGTCTGATGCTTTTAACAACTGCAGTTTCCGTGGAGGATTTTAGCAAAGGTTGATGGACAGAGAAGCAGAGGTAGGAAGCTCTTAAGCTGATCAAGAGAAACAGCAAAATTTAGTAGTTGGAGAAGTAGTTGGAGCTAAGGTAAATGTTTTATTTTTTTCTTCGTTCCTGCCTAGATTCATACATGCCGATGGTGATTTGATAGTGATGATGATTATAATGATGGCATAGTGATGGTAATGTGATGCCTACGATTATGTAATTGTTCACATATTGAGATTGTAGTTTTTCTTGTTTAAACTAGAAAACAACATATAATCTAAATCAAACCCTCATTTTCTCCCTCTTGAGAGAATCTTGTCCTTCTTATCCTTCTCCTCCACTAAATAATTACGAGCATTGTCCAAACATTCAAGAGAATTGTATTTTTAAATATTTTACAGCTATTTAGGAAGTTAATGAGTACAGTTTTTACATAGGTATCTGATCTCATTTTATAATTTAATTGCAAGTCTGTAATTCAGCAATAATCATTTAAAATTTGAAATGTTAATATCACTGTCATTAAAAACATGTTTTATCGATGGAACAGAATTTAAAATATATTCTAATTTACAAAACGAGAAACGAAAATGCGGTCCCCAAGAAGTCGCCAATGCTAATAGGTAATTTCACCATAATTACAACTGTTTTTCTTATTTACCTAACTCCATGCTTACTTAAAAAATAGTTGGCAGAATATGTGTCTACAGAATAAAGCAGATAATTGAATCTTTTGTTTTGAGGCATCATTTGTCTAAATGGGAGACCATCTGTTCATATTGAATGAACTGGCAAATAGGGACAGCCTTTGAATCATTATGTTTGAATCATTGTGCATTAACATAGAGGATAGGTTTAAGTTCAAGATCAAGACCCCAAAACAGTGGTGTGTGTGCAATTTTCATTCAAATTATGAGACAGTCTATGTTAAATGCTTATCTATCTCAGCCGTTTGTGATGTCTTATTATCACTATTTGTGAGTCTTATTAAATATTAAATAGCAAGACTGAACTAGCAATATACACGTTGGAACTTTTCACATGTTCAGCTACACACACACGCACACACACACACACACACACACACACACACATAGTAGAGCTTTTCATTTTTGTTTTTGTTAGTGGCTTTTGTTGTTTTATTTTTTGTTTTGTTTTCTAGTCTAAAAATAATTACAAATATGTATTTTGAAAAAGAATATTGACAAGACAGCCTTGCTGTTCCCCCTCAGTTTGACTCTACTTTAGCCAGATTCTTCCTGACTATAGGCCCCTGCCATCCCTTTTCTTAGCGAACTTAATTTAGAAAAGTTCCAATTTTTAAATATTCCTCTGCCCTTGGAGATACACATTTTCTCCCAGCCTCTTGCCCATTTTGTAATCCAAGAATGTGTTTCTCATGGGTCCTAGAGCTTTCTTTGAATGTAATCATCAAGAAACACAACCCCCATATCTCCCAGTCTCTGTGGGAGGGTAGGAAGCTAACTTCCATAAGCCCTTATTAGGGAACATAGATGGCCTCATCACATTGACCAGTACTTTTCCGCTAGCCTACCCCAGTGCTCAAAAACTCTCCTTCCTTTTGTTTCAGTGGAGTTGAATTCATTCTCTTTTTCATATTACAACAGACTTCAATAAAGTCTTTATCATCTTTTTAACTCTGTCTGTTGCAAATTTTCTTTGACAATATAAATAACATACTCTCTACAGACATTTTTAGGAAACCCACTGTTTGAGACAATATACTTTCCGTCGATACCCCAGAACACCTAGAATCTGTCTCTTTTTAATTTAGATTTTCTTGTATTGGATTAAGGCATAGAAAAATTGCACTATTCTTAAAGGCATAAACTATATTTATATTTTACTTTTATGAAAAATTGTATCTGTCTACTATAAATATACCTGGGAAATTTAATTAATGCCATTTAAATGCATAAAGTAATGAATGAATGATCAAGGCAGTAAATAAGTAAATAAATACGTAAATGAATATAATCAAATGGCATTATGTATCAGAGTTTCAGTTCTTAACCAACTACATGTAATGCTTTCATATACTCTCATTCTCTTTCTCTCTTTTTCTCTCCCTTCCTATCTTGACTAGAATATAAACACTACTAGACGTTATGTCCTTGAAGACCAGGATTATATCTTATATTTTTTGTAACTCTTCTGATATGGAGTATATATTTAACAGTTGAATGGTTGTTGAAATGGACTATTAGCTACTGAAATCAAATGTATTTATCTCCTTTGTCTGCATTACATTTCTTTTATAAACAAAAAAGTTATGTTACCCAGTATTAAATCATAGCAATTTTCAATAAAATTGGGTGTTAACCATTGAAATTCTGACGTAGTAAGTTATGTATTAGAAGACATAGTTTAAAACTATTTGTAATAATAATAACTAATCTTAATATAGTGTGTAATACCTGCCAGGTACTCTTCTAATTATTGTATATTAATCAATTTATTTAATCTCAACAAGACTGAGAAATGAATATGATTATTGTATTTTGCAGATAAAGAAACTAAAGCCCAGAGTCTGATATGCCTTGTCCAGTTTCACACAGAAAGTGGCAGAATCAGAACTTGAAATAAGATCCTCTGTTTCAAAGTCTGTAATAGTCATCCAATTTAATTTTGGATTATAGTACTAAATACTTAGCTTTTAAATTTACTTCTCTCAAGGCATGTAAACAATTTACCGTGATCCCAGTCCACTGAATATAGCAAATGGAACCTTTCTTTAGGTGGGAAAGCAAAGAAGTGTCCCAGCCGAACAAGTGGCATCACAAAACACTGATCCGCCAGACTGAAGAAAAGCACACAAGAGACCCCAAGCACTCTTGCTGAGAAAATACACAGTGGACAATTTGTCCAAGAAACACTGACCACCCTGATGTCGTTGGTGTGAGTGTTGGAAATAGTGGGCCAAGTGTAAACTAAATCCCTTTTGTTACTGTGGATCAAAAATTTTTGATTGGTTGGATTGGAAAGAAAAGCACAGTCCTAGCTGCACAACTGACTTCTCTCTCAAACCTTGGTCAGCAATAACAAAATATAGATCAGACTCAGCGCTGAGGTAGTTCATACAAAGAAGGGCTGAAAATAGTGCATTGGTCCCAAAACAGCAGCTTCACCAAGAGCAAAGGGAAAACAAACAATTCTGCCAATAAGTGGAGTTTTCCTTCTGGAAAACATCAGAGTCCTAATCACTGGACTGTTGACATTTACATCATATTGCAACCCATCTGAATATCTAACAGGATGATTCTAAAACAACATGATGAATAATGATGAAATACAAGCTGAAACTCCCTTATGGGCAAAATCCAAGTCTCTTGTCCAATAGAAAGTTAAAAAGAATAAATGACACATGTGGTGGAAGTTCTAAGATAGACCAAAGGGTCAGATTTTAAGGCTGTATATTTGTTCTTTAATTTTGAATGCATAACATTAACTAAGATATCAGAAATTAACCCTATAGAAACTCTATGCTATAGAAAACATGCTTTCACTTTTGATTTCTATGTGTTGTGAAAGAGAAAAATCACAGATTCAAAATGGTGTCACTTGTGCTAAAGCCCATAATATCAAAGCTAGATTTCATACCTGACCTAACTACTATTTCAATCTCTCCCAGAACTATAATCTTAAGCAATCAGTCTGGAATTTTTTTTGGTAAACACCAATAAAGTAATCGTTCATGGATGGGCCCTCTTCCATGAAAGAAGAAGCATTCTATATGATAAAAACTCTTATGTTCCCTTTATCACCATAAAATATTTCCCGGTCTAAAAATAATCATTTATTTTCTTTATTAATAGATCCCTTGACCTACCCTTCTTACTATAAAAATCTTCCATTTTGTACAACTCCTTTGAGTTCCCTTCCAGTTACCAGATGGGATGCTGCCCCATTCATGAATTGCTTAATAAAGACAATTAGATCTTCAAATTTACTTATTTGAATTTTGTTTTTTAACAATGCTCTCCTTTAAACATAATGTTCAATAGATAAGAACATTAAATAGTGAGCCTATTCCCTGTGTGTTCTGTGCTTATTTTGGCTAAAAACTGGCATGTTGACCTATTTTATAAAAAGTTTCTTAAAGTATCATATTTATGACATCTGTGTGGTCACATCTGAGTATACCAGCTATTATAAATAAAGTGTCTTGCTGACTAGGTTACATTTTTATCAGCAGGATTGTTATAACAAGACTCTTGGACAAACCACATGAGTAAAATCACTTATTTTATTTACACGTTTCCTTGAGAATGTCATCATAATAACTTGAGTTCCTTTTGTTTTAGATTTATAAGAATCCCAAAGCTATCCGGAAAGCAAACTACTTATTGTCAATACCACAGTGCTTTAAACAATTTTTCTAAATTTCTATTTTTCTTGTTACTGTTTTATCACTGGTTGTAATAATTTAACATAAAGTTTCTCACTTTTTACTCTTTTTTTTAATTTTTAATACATTGAATATTGGTAAAAAAATAAATACTGTAATAATTCTGATTTT
Organism: Rhinolophus ferrumequinum; assembly: GCF_004115265.2. Classification (NCBI taxonomy): domain Eukaryota; kingdom Metazoa; phylum Chordata; class Mammalia; order Chiroptera; family Rhinolophidae; genus Rhinolophus; species Rhinolophus ferrumequinum. The sequence continues at coordinate 35,586,915 of NC_046287.1, forward strand.
CGAAAATAATTTGTAAAAAGGAATTCAAAAACAATTCCAAAAATATAGTCAATACATTACATAGTATTAGCCTCATTAGTAGAGATAAAGACAGTGTAAAGTCTGAATATGACTGCCTTAAAGGTCAATATTACTTTGGTAGTGTAAATTCTCTTGTGCTCATTAAAATTTTGCATGAATTAAAAAAAAATGTGTACTATTATTTTAGTGCATAATTTTTATTGAAATATAACAAAATAAATAAATATAAATTATATGTACAGTTTAATGAATTTTCAGAAAATGAATACAATTGCATAACTAATATCCAAGTCTAGAAACTGAATGTTATTAACATCATAAAAATTGTTCCTTGTGCTTCATTCCAATCATAAAACACCCATTGTGAACTCAAACACTTTAGATCAATTTTACCTGTATTTTGACTTAGTGTAAGTGGTATCTAAAGTATGTACTCTTTAGATCTGGCTTACTCTGCTCAATATTTTTTTTTTAAAGATTCTTCTACATTGATTTGTGTGGTCTTTATTAATTTATTCTCATTGTTTAATAGTATATTATTATTTTCCACTATATGAATTCTACAGCAAATAAGCATTTTGTGTTGTTTCAACTTTTGCATATTATAAACAGAGCTATTTTTAATGTCTTATATACATTTTTTGTTGAATAAATGTTAGACAATTATCAAGAGGTGGAATTTCTGGATCAAAGTGTATCTGTATACTCTGCTTTATAAGATACTGCCAAATTGATTTTAAAGTGAGTGCACCAATTTATACTAGTTGTTCCACATACTTAACAATACGTGTTATTTTCCAACTTTTTCTTCATATACATTATGGTGGGTGTGTAGTTGTTGCTTATGGTTTTGATTTGCATTTATTTCCCTGATGAGAGTAAAGCTGACAGGTTCTCATATGTTTATTGACAATTTAAAAGCCCTCTTTTACGAAGTGCCTGTTTAAGGATTTTGCCTATTTTGCTGTTGCCCTATCTGCTTATTTCTATTTGATTCTTATTTATAGAACCCAGTGTTCTGCTGAAAGTTCCTGCTTTTTCCTTCATTTTCTTTACCATATTTATCAAAGCTATTTTAAAGTCCTTGTCAGCTATTTCCAATCTGTATATCACTGCAGATCTGAGTTTACTATGGCTTTCTCTGTATTCTGGTTATACTTTTTTTGTTATGTTTAGTCATTTTGTTTTAATGATAGATATGATGTTTTTCAAAATCTCCAAATAGTATCTTCCTTGGGAGATGATTAAGCCTTCTCTTTCCTAGGTAGACAGAGTGGAGGCTGATCACCCTAAGCCAAAGAGAGACAATGCTCATTCCACATGGACTGAAGACCCAGAAGAGATGTAAACAACTGGCACGCACTTGATCATCCAGGATTTTTAAACTCTGAGTCTCGTGTCCAGGAGGGCCCCTCCCCTGATTGATACCTGACTTTACAATGTTCTCACAATACTGAGAGAACTCTGCCTGATTTAAGAACTCGGCGTAGATGTTAGATTCCTTTCTTATAAAAACCCATAATGGTACATGCCCTGTATGCTTGAGCCCAAGAACGACCAAAAGCGTTCTGTCCACGGCAATAGTTTTCTGCCAATAAAAGGTCCAGTTCTCTGACACCTTTTCATGCTCAGAAACAGCAAAATTGTCCAGAATAAAAGTGGCTGCAGATGTCAGCTGAACTCTCTAAAGTTCTTTTGTCTCTTTAGCCCCTCTCGGTCTCATTGCCACTGCAGAAGTCTGATACCTTCAAAGAGATGATTTCTATGTTTCATCTATCTTGCCTAATTTCCTTTGGTTGGAATACTGACCTGATGCAAACTACTCCATTTCATTGAGAAGCAGAAATTCTTAATTACAGTGCCTTTAAAAAATATGTATAGTGTATTTACATATGTATGTATTCATATATATATATAAATAGATACAAATTAAAATGTATTGGACTAACTAAAATTACATTTAAACCTAATATTTGGGCTTCAAGACCTTGAGACTAGACACATATGTGTAATACTGAAGCTATAGTTAGAGTATTTCCATGAATGCGCAAGTTTAAAATAATACATAATCTATGTTAAATGAATACCTATTATGTGGCATACACTTATATAACTTCTGCTTGACTTTTGCAATAGGACAATGGCTATTCTTTCTATTACATTCTTTCATAATCTCACCTGACATTTCCTATTTGTGGGAACAGATCTAAAATTGGGAGAAAAAGAAAGAAAATTATTTGGTTTACCCTAGTTAGTGAAGAAAAACAGAAGGAACTAGAATCAAATTTAAATCCTAAAGGTAGACTGAAATAGGAATGTATACAGGTGAGGTAGGAGAAAGAGAAAAAAGTAAGTAAACCTATGGAACAAGAAAATAGATTCAGCTTCAAAAAGAAAGGAAGAAAGAAAATATCTTTATTCAATTATTTTTATTTTGTGTTGTTAAATAAACTTTATGAAATATTAACTTTTAATTTTCATGTTGTCCTGAATCTGGCAATAAAAAAAATCATGTATTTTTCTTTTTCTCCACATTTTTACTTTAAAGTTCAGTTTTATCCTTTAGTTACACTTTTTGTACATTTATGTTTTCTGATACAATTTTCTGCATTCTTATTTTTTGTTTGTGTTTTTTTAATGGTAACATTCTCAGGTGTCTTGTATTACTTTCTTCTGTCTGATCATCAATAAATATTGAACATTGTCTATGAATTATTTTAGGCTTCAGGGCAAGTTAAGTATGTCCTACTTTATCTTATAAATTGCAAACTATACATTTCTTACAATGTGTTTACTTTTCCAAAATGTCACCATTTGATTTTATTTGTTTCCCTAAAGGAATACTGCTTATGTATTTATACCAAGCTATAGTCTATAAGAGTTAGACACAAAATTCCTTGTTCTTCCTAATCAAATGCTCTTAGGTAGATGTTAAGGCATATTGTTTTTGCTTTATAATCCATCAGTTATTTCCTTTTACTTGTTAGAGTAAACATCAAGGAGTAAACTTAACCTAAAGTTATATATTTGAAAGACAGTCTACTCAGCAGTTACTGTTTCAATTTATTTAATTCACCAATATTAAAATTCATAATATGTATCTCTATAAATGTAATATACTTAAAGTTTTAACATAAATGTTATATTCAAAAGTTACACATCAGAAACATAACTATTTAAAATATGCTTCATTTTACTATACTATTATTTTCCATAAAGCCATTATAATACTAATTCTTTATTAGTATCATTGTTATGCATGATTTGGTGTTGATAATAGATATATGTAAAAGCTATTCACATATTTTACAGCCAAAACACCCATATTCATACACGATAAAAGTAACTGTTTGACTTTACTAATATTTTCATAAGATAAATTGTGAAAAGAAATGTATATACCATTTCAGAGTCAGTAGTCTAATTTTTTTGTTGTTTATAGATACTATAGAATAAAATTAAATAAATGGAAGGAAATTTCTTGACCTAAAAAACCCTAAACTTTTATTGTGACACAATTGTGTGCAATTAATCACATACCATCAGTTTCTTAAATTTAGAAATATTTCTAATTCACAGATATATTTTACAAGACTAAAGAGAGTGAATCCTTGTATAATATTATTTATAATTTTCTAGGAAGAAATATTCTAGAATATAGTGAGATTTCTTTATAGTAAGATTTCTAGAATAATTAATGATAAAGCATACATTTTTACTAGCACAGCAAACATAGTCTACAAAACTGACAATTCCTGAATGTTGAGTTCTATTTTGAAAACTTCCCTTATGCAATAATATTCTTTCTTTACCATAACAAAAATGATTTTTTACAGCTAAAGTTGAATTCTGAGTCATTAGAATAAATGTAGAATCTGCTTAATGAAGTCCATATATATAGAAATAATATTTGCATTAGCATATCTGATGCTTAATGATAATTTTTAACAAACAATTCTAATTCTCCCCCCAGAAGCAAAACAAAGAATTTCAGAAATAATCAGACAAAAATCATTTGACATGTGTGTTTGCGTTTATATGTGTGTTTTGAATTTTTCACTGGCTATTGAAATGCAGTGTATTTAGTTTATGACTCAAAGTAGAAATTTCCTGATTGCTTTGCAAAGCTGTCTTATTGGCTATTTGTCATAAAAATAACCCAACCTTAACCCTTCAACAGAGAGAATTTCTAATTAGTTGTTTGACTGTCCTAGTGCATGGAGTTGATTAACATTCCCCTCCTAAGGAAAAAAAAATGCTTACTAAGAACCTGACTGTGATTTTTTTTCCCCAGAAATAGGGTATTTGCATATGTAGTTAGTTAAGAATCTTGAGATTAAATCATCCTAAACTGAGGATGAGCCCAAAATCCAATGACTGGTATTCTTATAAGAAGGGGAGAACACAGAGAAACAAGGGAAGGAGGAAGGCTGTATGAAAATAGAGGCAGAAATTAGAGTCATGCTGCCACAAACCAAGGAATGACTGGAGTCAACAGAACTTGGAAGTGGCAAAGAAAAATTCTTTCCTAGTGTATTCGGAGGGAGTATGGCTGACACCTTGATTTCAGGTTTCTAGCCTCTAGATCTCTGACAGCATAAATGTCTTGTTGTTTTAACAATCCAGTTTGCTATACTTTGTAATTGCAGCCCTCGGAAACTAATACACCCGGTACAGATTGTTTTGAAGGGTAGCCTCACAAGTGACACTCTGCAGACTTATTGTATTAATGTTACTACAAGAACTTACTCAGCCTGTGTATAATAGACAGGGAGCCAGTCATGGACAAAGAGAAAACAGAGCCTGCGAGCAGATGTTAGAGCTAGTACCAGAGGGACCAAAAAGCAAAATATGGAATTCTATAATCATGTATTCAACTATGAGTATTCATAAAATGAACCTAGTATATGCCAGACAATGTGCTAGGCACTAAGGAAATAACAGCTATAATAAATAAATAAACTAATTAATTAATAAATAACCAAAAACTAATCTCTGCATTTAAGTTGACTTCAATCTATTCAACAAAAAGAAGAAAAACAATATGCATTTCATACATGTTATTAATTGTTACGAAAACAGTAAGTACAAGGTGTTACTGGAATATATTAAAGTCTGTAATACCATATAGAACAATAGTTCTCAAGCTAAGTAACAGTGATATCACCTAGGAAACCACAGAAAAATATAAGCTAGTTCTCCCTTCTAAGAGAAGCTGATTGGTCTTTTTTGTTGTTGAAAGCTTGCTTTTCTTTTGTTTCTAAATGTCCCCAGTTGTTTCAAATGACAGAATTCTGAAATTCTTTCGGAGTGCTGATTTTCAGGACTGGTGCTTTTCTTACCCCTGGTAACAGTGAGAAAACAGATACTGTTCCCTCAAGGTACAGAATACATTGTGTCTGGATACATTGTACTATGGCTAGTAGCAGCTCCCAAAGCCAGTTCGGCATTGACTCGCCCCAGCAGTATGCAGTGCTGTACCCACAGAGAACTCAGTTACGTGATCTGGATGAGTAGCCTGTCCTCTCATATCCAAATGCAACTGACTCAAATCCCAACCTACTTATGCTGGAAATCCCATGTCTTTCCAGATTTATTAACTATCCAGGAGAAGTGACCTGTCTTTACATTAGTCACAGCTGGGTCCAGACTCTTGCCTTTAGTTCTCTGTTTATGAATGTTTTCACCATCTCTGATATAGATTATGTTATCCTAGAATTATGATAAACACCGTTTTCTTCAATCTACACACAAAACATTTTTGTGGAGAACAGTGTTTGAAAGTTATTGTGCCTCTCCCGCTCGTTTCTGTTTTTCTCTTACACACACACACACATACACCACTTGTTACAAAGTTTTATTAGGAAACGAATTTAAAAGGAAATATTAAATAGTACGTGCCAATTTTTAGATGGTAATCCACAAAAAAAAAACAACAACTGGATATCATAGATACATTTTTTCCAAAGCTCGCTGAGATATTTTTCTTTTTTTTCCTTGAATATGAAAAACCTGATCATCATTTTCATTAAATTATTTAGCTTCTTGAAATGTACCTGTTTCTATCTTGAACTTTTAATAACTTTTCTAAACCTAATTGAAAGCACTGACCTTGGAATTGACCAAGAGTTCTCTTGTGGGCCTGCCTCACTTTCAATACTAACTCAGACTCAGGTTTTAACTTGTGAATACAAGCTAAACTATCTACAACTTTGAAAATCCAAAGGCTTAACAAGAGAAAATGTTCCTGTCAACTCTCTTTCCATATTGCCAGAGGCAGAACAAATGAACTAATTGTGCTAGCACTTGCCATCTGACTTCAGTTTTCAGAACAGTTTTTCCTACTTTCTCTAAAACATGTCATATAACCATTATCAAGTTCTCTGTGCAGTGACTGTACCATGTACTATATACTCTTTTTTAAAGTCTCTTATGATCTTCTTCCTTGTCTCATGTGACCAGTATACAACTGACATTTCACAGACATCAGTTCCTACTCTCTTCCTTTGACAAAATCAGAAAATTCTGGGATTGGTAAAATAAATTATGAGAAGTAAATGATATGAGATTTTGTATGAAATTTAGAACCAGAGCTACTTAGACTTGATGCTGTAGGGGGAAAATGTTACCATAGGGTTTCTGAACGCAGTATGTAGGTAGGTATGATAAAGCAGCATGTGTAAAAGTGTCTCGAAGCCAAACAATTATTAGTAATATTGTCAAAGTAAATCAGGTAGGAGCTAATACATCCAGGTCCAGGATGATAGAAATAAAAATAAAGGAGACTATTTGACTCTGAGAGTGGTTTGGAAGTAAAAATCAGTAGAAATGATTGAATGACCTACTAGGATGAAAGACAATTCCAAAATTTGATGTCACGAAAAATGAGGAAATGACAGAAATAGGAAGAATAGTGAGTTTTCAGAGTCTTTACAAAATTAGAGTTAAGATTCCTAGTATTGTGGGGAACATTCAAGTAGACATCTCTTGAAGATAATTGTATGCATACAAGTGAACTAAACTTGGTTGTTATGGGTACTGTGATTAAAATTTCATGCATGTAGTTTTCAAGGGAAAATCTAAAAGTCAGCTTCCTGGAATACCCAGGTTTACGTGGTTAGAACCAACACAGAAGGGAAAGAGGGAGAGAGTTTGAAAATAAAAACAAATTTAAAGTTCTCCATCAAGTGTTCTAAATGCCATAAGGGGAAAGAGAGAGAGATGGGGTGGAGAATCACTGACCATGTGGGTTATTCTTCAAAGAGCAATCAAAACATTTAGAGTAGGATCTGAACGTATTAAAAGGAGAGAGTGTGAAGACAATGGGCACCACTGTATAACTACACTAAAAATGACTGATAGTTAAACAGAAACACACTACATTACAGAAAATAGCAGGAAAAAATAGGTGCATTTTCAGTATTGCTTGACACTTGGAATCCTTGAAGATCTCTTGAATTGAGCAATTGAATAGAATGTTATTAACAAATCCATGATTAGCTAATTATTAATAAGTAGGTGTTAAGCCTTGTAACTGTTGGGGATAAAATGTCGCATTGTTCTTTCCACTTAGCACCAGCCAAATTAGACGGAAACCAGAATTCAATTGGTTTTAGTACACATGCATCCTCTGCCTGCTCAGGATCTCTTCAAGAACCAGAAGGCTCAGGAGAAATCTTAGACCAGGACACCATCAGCCCTCTCTTGGTTTACTCAGTGTCCTACTAACTGATCTCCCTACTTCTCTGCTCATCTTCAACTTAGTCTCAACAGAGTCGCCTAAATGATGTTTTAAAAATACAGTTTGGATTATGTCATTCCTCTGCTGAAAACCTTCCAAAGGCTTTACATTTCACTCAGAAGTCAACTCAAAAATGATTTACAATTTCTGACCTTACCTCCTCACTCTCCAATTCTCATCACAGTAGTCGTTATGCTATTCCTCGTAACGTGTGAGAGTTCCCATCTTGGTCCTGGAAGGAATGCTACTCTCCTAAGAGCTTCATGGCTAACTCCCACATTCCACACAAGGCCTGTTCTAGTATCAGTTTCTCAACGAGTCCTTCCCAAGCGTCATATTTAAAGTACCTACCCCACTATATCCCAAATCCCTTTACTCCCCAAGGTCTTTTCTTCTACTCTACTCTTTATTATTTTTTTGCAAATTATTTATCATCTTATAAATATTATATAATGTACTTATTTTTATGTCTATTATTTATATTCTGGTTTCCTTAACTGATTTCCTTAGCGCCATGAGAACAGAAATCTGTGTTTCTTTTTTCACTGATGTGCCTATAGCATAGTATCTGGCTCATTGTTTGTATTCATTAAAAATTGACTGCATGTAGTTTTTAAACTGTTATGGGTAGCCGTTTAGCCCATTTATGGAGAATCCTTTATCCCAAATGCTCCCCACCACTCTCCAGTGGTGACAGTGTTAGAGAACTGAGTGAACTGAAGTAAATAGGATAAGAAGTTGCTCCTTCCTAATTAACAATTCATATGGTGGTATTTGACACTTTTGTTGACTTTATTTTTAGCACCCATTTGTTCATGAACCGTAAAGATAAGGCTTGATTCTGAAGGCAAATATATATTCTCACCATAAAGAAAGAACCTGCCGGAAAATGAAAGAGACACAAGATAGTAACAAGCTGAGGGCCTGAGGGAGAGCTAGGGATACAGATCCCTAACAATATCTTTGTAATGAATTGCCATGGTTTAATTCTACCACTTTACAAACCATTTATATGTAGATTCACATTTTTTACTCACAACAATTTACTCGTAATTTGGGTTTCTGGAAATTATATCCAATAAATATCTAACTTTGTGGAAAGCAGGGAAGTTTTATTACTTTGTTGCTGTTGTTTTATCATAGTAGCTCTGATAATCAGTCATAATGTGTCTAGAAATTTTATTTTTCTGAAAGTATAAATGGATTGTGATAAATCATGTCTAATTGATTCCATATTCCCTGTAAATTTTAGGGTGACCCAAAGAGCTCATTAAAATAATTTCATATACTGTTTAGATACTTCAAAAATCAAAATTTCTTTTGGATCTGGAACATTTTCAAGCTGAAGTTTTTAATCTCATTTATAACCCTTTGATCATCCATCAAGATTTCCTCGTGATTTTCACTTAAAATCTCTACTCATCTCTATTCATTTTATATTTATAAACAGGCTTGTGTTTACATTTCCCAGTACTCCGAACGGTATGTTTTTTTCCCTTAACTTTGACTCCTTTAAATCCACATTTTCTTTGCTCTGAAGTGATACAAACAGATCTCAACTTCCCATTTTCTAAATTGTGCAGCAGCTTTTTGTACAAATTCATATTATACTAAATCTCATGCTTGCCTTCTCATTTATCTCAGATTTCCTTTTAGCTCCCAATTCATTTCATGATCCAGTTTAAAATGCCTGTCTCTCTGAAACAGAAAGAGAGACATTCAATCCCATTTAATTTCCCTCCCTACTCATCTGCCGCTTTGCAAAATGTTGCAACTATTGCTTATACCAGAACATTTTTTGCCACCTCTAATGATTACTTTCTCTATCTTTGGTTAAAACAGCATTCTGTGTCACTTAAAACTCAACGTAAAACAATTTTTTCTGTATTTCTCAAAATTTTCCCTCTATACAATTTTATTTATAGTATACTTTATAAATTTAAAACTCCATAAAATTCACATGTTCTATAATTTATACAATCATTGTATGTTGACTATTTGTTAGTATATTTGCACTATAAATGAAAATTTACACAAGTCACTTCAGGGTTCTCCACAAAAACAACAGTGACGATGCTGATATTAACAAAAGTTTCCTTTTCACACCACAGTCCGTATTATTCCTGTGATTTTTGTCTTGGTGTCTTGGATAGTACTGATTTTGTTAATTCACAAGGAAATTAGCACGCTTCTAAATTGCTATCACTTGCTGCCGTAGCTTTACAAATAGATTGCTTTTTGTATATTCGTTTTCTACAAAATACGTTTAGATTTATAACACTGCTCTAAAGTATTAGGAGAAAACTAGGTAGTACAACTTGATATTGTTACAAATTTAAATACATATGCATGCTTATAAATGGATTTCTGTTAAATGAACATAATTTTTCTATTAAATGTCCTTAAGAGAACCTATTACATATTAGTATTTATAGTAATAGATTTGGTGTTGGGATGTGTAGCTCTAATAAGATGCAGTGTATCCTCACCTCACCTGATGGTAAAGGTATGCCACTAAAATAAGGAGAAACGAGGGGAAAAAACCCTGAGAGAAGCATTTAGAAGTCTACCTCCATTACTCTGCTCAATGTCACTTGAAAGTAAAACAGATTCGTTTGATTCTCAAAGTTTTCTGGAATAATTGAATATGTAGTTCCCATTATAAAATTAAAAAAAAAAAATTAGTGCTGAACGCTGAAACCTCACATTCTTTCAACCTCTCTGTTCTTTCAGAATGATGGAAGCTATATTTAACTCTGAACAAGAGTTTGGAACACTCTTCTATTCAAGAATTGATCAGTGAATACACTGCACACCGGAAGCTGAAGATGAACAATAATGAATATCAATTACAATTACATATATATATATATGTGTATGTGTATATATATATATATATATATATATATATATATATATATATAGTTGCAAGAAGCGGAGTACAGCATTAGGAATAGAGACAGTGGAAATGTAATGGCTGTGTGCAATGTCAGAGGGATAGTGCATGGGGGAAGGGGGGTTGACACTGTGTGAGGGATATAAATGATAAATGTCTAACTATTACATTGTTTTGTGCATCTGATCAAAAAGAACTGATCAGTGAAGAAGAAAGACCCAAATATGCTGGAATAAGAAACTACCCACTAAGCGCCCCACTCAGATCAGCCTACAGTGAATTCCAAGCTTATCATGCTTCACTGGGGGTTCAAAATTGGATGCCAAGTTTTTAAAAATATTTTTACTCTTAAATATAAGCTGACAATCAAGAATCACCAGACATCTGAGGAAAGCCTCTAACCTGACAGGAAGAGAACAAAATAAACAGAAAAGAAGTCAATTGGTGGAAACAGAAATGCAGAGATTAAAAATGTTTGTTAATACCTTCAGGAATATAACAAAACATAGTGAAATCCTGAGGTCATAATATAAGGAATAATTCAAGAATCTATAAGAACTCTTGGTGTTTAAAACATGATTATAGAAATTAAAACTCAATAAAAGCATTAACAAAGTTTAAATATTAAAGAAAATTGAGCAAAAAGAGATGAGGAATGTGGAATTAAAAATTAATTATATCAGAGGATCAGATGAGAAAATCCTGCATATAGGATTTAGCACTTCCATAAAAAGATCACAGAGAAAATAGAATGGAGAAAATCATGAACACATTTTCCAGAACCAAAGAATGCACATTATCAGATTTAAAGTTATCACAAAGTCATTATCACAAAGATGAAAATAAACTGAAAACAAGTTCTCTTGCAAAAACACATGATTGTGGAGTGTCAGACCACAATATACAATGAAAAGATTTAACAAGCTTCTAGACAAAAAATTAAAAGTAACATGGAAAGATAAGATCAGAATGACTTGAGATTTCTCAATAGTGAATCTGGAAACAAAAAGGTAATGGGGCAATATCTAACATACTACGATGGGAAATGATTTCCAACCAAAAAATAAACTATAGTCAGAAAACCAGGTATGGGGATAGAATAAGCATATTTTCAGACTTTTAAGATCTCAGTAAATTTTTCTTCTAAGGAGCAATTTTAAGTACGTTACTGGAAGATGTGCTCTTCAAGTCAAAGAGTAAGCCAACAAAGATAGAGAAACAAATGGCAGAAAGAAAACAGATCAAGAATAACAGAAAAGTGGATGAAATTTCCAGGAGGTTGGTGCAGTGAGAGACCAGGCTGAGCACCTTACATCAGAATACACAAATGCGACACAGAAAATACTTAATATGAAGACTGTCTAAGATCTGCAGTACTGTATCATATTTTCTTTTTTCTGAGGACCAATAATTCAGGTGAGTCAAGTCAGGATGCTTTCCTGCAACTTCCTTGTATTGACTGTGCACTAATAAAGCCCTGCTCTCTCTCTTTACCCTACCACCTAGATCCCTTGAGATCATTGATTTTTTCCCATGGAAACGTCTGCTTTTTCCTTCCCGTGAGTGCTGAAGGTGGGCCATGGTGAAAAATATAATGCAACTAATTTCGCCTGATCATGTGCTTTCATTCAGAAAGGGCATGAAAAAATGGCTCCAACTATAGTCCTGCCCAATGTTAAAAAAAAAGACAAAACAAAACAAAACAAAACCAACAACAAAAAACCCCCAAACAAACAAACAAAAAAACAGACCTTAACATTTTTCTCCTCAAAATGCTACAATGCCTCATCTAAAACTACCACCACTCTCAGATCTTCCCTTGTGACGAGGTTTTTGCCAGGAGTCACAATCTCTAAATAAATGGATAGCAGTTCCTTATATATGATAAACATATGAATAAACCTGGGGTCTTATTAAAATGCAGATTCTGAATTAGTAGATCGAGGTAGGGTTGAAGTTCTGAATGTCTGGCTTCACATAACACTCATACTGAGGGTTTACTGCACAGATCAGGGATTTAAGGTACAATAGTGGTCATGGTGATGAGAGTGGAATGGTATGCCAAACACCTCCAAAGGTAAATTCCTACCATTGAAGCAACAGAACTCCAATATTTTGGTGCTGAAAATGTAGATTTTTTTTTTTTTTTTTTTTTTTGCCAATAGAGACAATGTTGAAAGAAGGATTACATGTCTCAATATTTTCAAGCAAACTAAAATGTCCTGTTCCTTAATATGAACATCATTATTATTAAGTCACTTCTACTGAGCATTTATTTTATGATCACTGAGTCCTATACACTGTGTTTTAAGTACTGTATATGTATTTCTGATTTGATTCTATTAATACCTTTATTTTGCAGATGAGGAAACTGAGACATGAAGATGCTAAATAATTTATCTCAATATCAATAAGATATTAAGTGGTGAACCTGTGACTGAAATCTAGCAAAGCTGAGTATTGTTCTTACACTCTCAACAAAGTTCTAGAGATTATAGAATTTAGAGTCAAAAGATGAGTAGGGCTATAAGAGACACTGAACTCAACCACATGAGCCAAATTATTACAAATTTAACTAATTCTAACAGTTGTTAATTAATTTTAAGTTTAATTGTTTTCCTCTCTGATTTTGAAGGTCTTTCCCATTTTTAAACAGGAAGTTCAAGCAGGTTATTTCAGAAATGCCTGCCCTATGACATTAAATCAGAAGTCTTATGAATTATTTGGAAGTTTCTTTTGATCTCAGATGTGAAAACAGCATGATCTCATTTTGTGTCAATCCTCTGGATTTATTTTAGAATTGTAACCTATTTAGAATAACTTTTTGTTTTCTTGGCTCCTAATGTCAGTTTTAAAGGACCTAAAAATCTTGATACCACATGACAAAATAAGGGCCCCTGATTTTCACTTTGGAAAAAAATTATACAATTAAAAATGTAAATACATATTTGATTTTTTGTAAAATGTTTCCTCAGGAAAGGCAAAATATTTTATGCTACATCAATAAAAATATATAACCATAAGAAGGGAATTACTGTCCTAGCATATCCTCATCTGGTGAGACATTACCTAAAGAATTATGCTCTATTGGGAGCACACACTTTCAAGGGGTCATTTGAAAACTGAAAACTTCCAGAAAAATGTGTCAAAGATGACAAGAGGATTAAAAACCTGTTCCATTAGAAGTATTTAAAAGCATATACAACCTTTAAAGTGAAGATATAAATGATACAGAAAGCTGATTTCAAATTTTTCAAGTACAGTCTAATGTGTGGAAGAATTGTTTTATGTGTGGCCTCAGAATAACAGAATAGGAATGAATGCCTGAAAGCTGCAGGTTGTCTGATTTATGACTTGGATAAAGACAGAGATCCCTCCCCCCCAAATTAAAGTTGCCAAAAGCAATTTACATATAAATCAATTTAGCCACTCATTTATTCCTCCATGAACCTTTTTCTGAAGCATTTTCTGTGTTAGATATTATATTGCCCATAAGATAAAATTAAAATGAAATTTAAGATCCATGCAGAAGATTTTTCTTCCAAGATGGCAGCAAACAAATCTACTATCCTACGTGCTTTGACAGTTTGACACTCCTCTTTGAGATATAGGCTCCTCTTGAATTTCTGGATTAAAACAGAAGGGACATCATATTACTTCCAAAGCTAGGCTATATACAGGATGCATCTTCTGCCTGGTCGTCTTGGGATGCTTATTCTTGAAACTCAGCCACTATGGTATGAGGAAGCCCAGGTCATATGGAGACATAAGAGAGGAAACCTTTGAGATCATTCAGGACCCAGCTACCATCTACTAGCACCATAAGCAAGACTCTGAGTGAGAACCACCCAACAGAGACCAATCAGTCCCCAGGAACATGAGAGAGAAGAGTAAAATGAATACTGTTGTTTTAATCCACTAATTTTGTGGTGACTTTTTAAATGCAGAAATAAATAACTGGCACGATCTACATTTTTTTTTTTATAAAATAAGATATACCTAATTAGTAATATCTAATTTAGCCCTGTGAATGTGTTTTAGGACCCAGACATTTTTTTTTTTCTTCTTTGGTGGCATAAAAATAAATCATTTCCAAAAAATTATGTTCTAAAATGCTTCAGAAAGTTTTATAATTTTGAAGTTCTTTTCTTTTGTCTTCAGTCTTCTTTTAAATTCCACCGCTATTGTTTGATTTCCTTTATCCTTTGAAGAAATTTTGCAGTGGATATTTGTTGCACCTCTTAGTGTCACCATATAACTCAAGTGGATTTTCTTGTATTCATCAGCAGTTGTATACCATAATCCACTGCTACTGAATATGTTATCATGCTTTATGTACAATGCTTTCCTTTTGTATTCATTCTTGCGTTTTTATTGTTAATATGCTTTGATGTGATTGAGACTTCTTAATTCCTTTCTTATTTCATACTCTGAATTATCATGTTACATATTAGTACTCAAACATTTCAAATCATAAATATGAGTAAAATAAGTAAAATTTTTATAATTAATTAAATACAGTTTGTGTTTATATTATTCAAAGATTTGAAAACAAATTTAAAAAGCAATAAAAAGAACTCAAACCAAATGACAAATGTTTATTTTATGGTAAAAATAAGAGTCTCCTCTAGGGTGACCAAAATGTTTGAAGCCAAAATGTTTTAATATCCTGTGGCATTTCTGAAATAATGGTGCAATTCATTGTGTATGCATTTTTAAAACTATGCAAATATAGAACATTGAGACCATATTGTGTTTTCTATTCCTACTGGAAACATAATAGTTAATCATAATGTGTCTGGATTCAAAATATATTTTCTCTTCCATATAATAATATACAAGAGAAAGATAGGGCACTAAAAAAATCATACAAAGATATTTACAATCTACTGTTCTCTACAGACTCACTCCGAGGAAAATAAAATTTAGAATCCCAATAAGACCACAAGGCTAGACTACAGCCCATCTAAATTTCAAGAATTACTATTCCTTCTGTAACTAGAATAAAATTCAGATATGCCTGAAGTAAAATGGACTTAAGTTAGGAATATAAAAATAAATATTGAAGTCTAGTTAGAAATGTTCAAATTGAGACTAGGAAAAAATATTCTTCCATATTCCATAGTTCTACAGCAATAGCTCTCAACTTTTTCTTATACATTCATGGATCAAATGAAATAAATTTTTAAGTACCAATGTCTGTGCCCCACACCAGAGATTCTGTTTCCATTTGTCTAGGTTGAGCCTAGGCATCAATATTTAAAATAAAAACAAAACAAAAACAAAACAACAACAAAAACAAAACACCCTATATGGTTTTAATACGTAGCCAGAGCTGAGAATTACATTTTTACATTATCATGGTTTCCCAAAATATGGTCCATGAAAATGGGATTCTAAATTTGTTGTTTAAATAAAAGGGGGGAGGGGGAAGAATTCCATTTATAAGTTAAGAAAAATCTGCTTACCAATATCACAGGTCTTCCTTCCATTCCCTTTCTTGCCATGACTTCACCATGGATAAAGTTTAGTTCCTCATACCATTGCTTTGGAGCTCTCGTTCATGAGCACAAGATATACCATATTCAGGCAGAAGTTTTTTTGTTGTGCTTTTTTTTTTGTTTTGTTTTGTTTTGTTTTGTTTTGTTTTTAATATGCCTACATGGTTTAGCATGGCCTTTTGTCTCCTGCTATTTATCATGAAAAGAGCCTCCCCCAAGATAGATTCTGCCCCTTACCCCAGTCCCAGAAAGACTGGCGACTGAAGCAGGTAGACCTGCATCCAGCTGACCCACCAATCTGTGAGTGAGAAATACATCTTTATTATTGCAAACCACTACAAATTTGGCTTTTTAAAAAATATAACATTATCATAGCAATAGCCAACCAACACAAACTTAAACAGAATTCGTAACTCAAAATTCCTAAAACTATGTAATAGCTAGGAATCTTTCAAGAGAAGGCAATATTATGCAATTTTGCAAATTTGAATTTCATTACAGAACTTTCTGTTCCAGGAATCATCTCAAATAACTCTTTTATGCAGAAAGTACTATGGGAAAATGCAAAATGCATAATAAGCAGTCAAAAAATATTTTATGGAACTATATTAGAATCATGGGAGACCTCTGATAAACACCTAAAAAATATCAATAGTGATAAGCCATCTATATTCTAATTATAAATGAATAAAATTATAAGTAGAAAAATTTGGGGGGAAAGCTGAATACTTCGTAGAGCTGAAGGCATCACAAATGTATATGGGTCCAATCTTGGGTCGGTAGTTAAAACTATAAAAATGACTATAGATATAATCTAAGTTTTCAAAAATAACCCTATTGAGGAATACTTTACATATCATGTGATTCACCCATTTCAAGTACATAAATCAATGATATTTTAGTAAATTTACCAAGTTACACAGCCACCGCCATAAATCAGGTTCAGAATATTTTCATCACTCTAATAATCCTTTATGCATATTTACTGTTGATTTCCCTTTTCCCCATTCCAGTTAGTCACCAAGAAACTTTCTATCTCTAAAGATTTGCCTTTTCTGGGCATTTGAAATAAATGGAATTATATGTGATTTCTTGTATCTGGTTTCTTTCACTGTGTATAATGATTGTGAGGCTCATCCGTATTATAGCATGTTTCCATAATTTGTTTTTTTTTTAATAGTTGAACATTCTATTATGTGGTTATAACACATTTTGTTTATCCATTCAACAGTTAATGGACAATTAGGTCATTTTCATTCTCTGGCTATTATGAATAGTGCAGATAAGAATATCTGTGTGCAAGTCTTTGTGTGGGTATGTTTTGATTTCACTTGGGTAGATACCTAGGAGTAAATTCCTAGGTGGGGAAGTAATCTAACTTTGTAGAGTTTTAGCCCATGGGAAATTACACTCATATACAGAAAACTGTGTGATAATGGCTCTGATAATGGTATACAGTAAATTTTATGGAAGCAAAGCTACAGGTTTGAGGAAGAAGTAATACTTGAGTTGAAATCATATGTGTACATAAAATTATTAAAGGAAAGAGGGTAGAGACGGTTTTCCAAATCAGCGATGAGAGGAAGAGTAAAGGCATAATTTGAAACAATATGACAAAAACCATAAAGGAAGGCAGGGGATATACTGAGAGCACAGGTCTCGGATGTGGCAGCTGCTCCTGGTTATGCAGTGCATCCTGCAATTGCTGCATTTGTTGTAAAGAAACGTGTTTTTTTTTAAGCACTAAGGTGCTATCAGGTAATATTGTTGTCCACTTAGAGTAACTTTTTAAAATCATCTGTTGGGGCTAAGAGATATGCTTTTAAAAATTTGCACAAGTACGTTAGTATAGTTGTATATGGTATAATAGTATAGATGTATATGGTAAGTCTTACATGTCACTGAAAGAATTTTCAGTATTCTGGTTTAGTGCTTTCCACATTTATTCAAGTCTAGTAATGCATATAACAGTATGTTCACTTGATGAACTAAGGTAAGCATGCAGCTTCTCCTGGCTTGGGGCACTGCAGAATCGTGGGCCCCTTGCTCAGGCCCTGAGAGGGATGGGCATCGATACCTAAGCACCCTTTTAATTCCTTCATGAAACATGGTGAAACAAGGAAAAGGTAATTATCAATAGTTTTTATAGAGCATAGCTCACCAGTTGAGCAGGATGTTCTGTTGAAGCAGCCTGGCCACCAGCAAGAAAACCATTCTGAGGTTGGGAAGACCTGAGGGGAGAGGATGAATGCAGCAGTTGAGTCTTCGATCCAGGAAAGACATGAATGCCTACACCTGACAGCAAGTGTAGGAAACAAAAATAGAGACTGAATTTAGCACTACCTAAGAGACAAAATTGGCATGGACGAATGAAGAAAGAAAAAGAATCTAAAATGACTTTTAGTATGTTTATTTTACTTGGTAAGCTGAACTCAAGAGGGATATCCTCACTAAGATATAAAATGTATGAGAAAAAATATATTCAACAAGATAGGTTGGATGATAACTGCTACAATCCATAATAAAAGATCAATTGTGCATGTCATAACCTAATTTGAACTATTAGCTTTACGTGCAATGGCAGTGGAAGAATTTTAGAACATCAAAAACTAATTCACAAAGTGACACGAAGAAGATACAGAATACTCATAGGTGTTTTCTACCATGATCCCCCTCCCCCATAAAGCATTTATTTTGACAACCACGCATGGAAGAGAATACCTTTGTGGGAACCTGGCTGTGCAGTGGAGAAGTTCTAGCTCACCACTGGGGCATAAAATCTGAGACCAGATTCACTAATGACCATAAGAAGAAAAATTTCACTTTACTCACTTCACACTTCACCAGGCTAGCAGAGCCCAATGCCGTGAGAGATCCCTTCAGCCCATAATCTATTCTCTGGGGGAAAGTGAGGGGATAGGGAGTACCTGGCGTCCCTGGCCATGTGGGACACTACCCAAGAGGCCCACTTTTTTTCATTCCTCACCCAGAATACAGATGTGATCGGCATGGTTGAGGGGTTGCAAGAGGATGGGAGGACAGTAACCAGGACTCAGAATTTATCAAATGGCCGCACCGTCAGGAAGCCTGCCCACAAGCTTAGGATACCTTGCCTGTAGATCTTCCCCAGATGGCCACCAGCACCCTCAAAGGTCTACCTGCCTCCTTCACCTCCCCCATGGTTAGATCCCGTGGACAGTGGGAATGAGCCTTTACAGACAGCCTGGGAGCACATGCAGAAAGCCAGCCAGTTCTGCAGGATCGGGAGAGAATCCAAAAATAAAAAAGGAGTGAGAATTGGTAGAAATTTGCAAAACATTTCGCTGTATCCTAAAGTCTGCCTTTAACCAAACTCACCTCATCTTACCATGTAGCTTAGCCAAAAAAGTGCCTTCCAGTTAACAAGACCCATCTTTCTAAGAGAACAGTCAAAATAGATCTTTGCAACATAATTTTAAAGATCATCTGGAAGAATCAGGTGGAAATGCAAAAATTGTTTTGAAAAATAAGTGCTATGAGGGATTTACTTGCTCTCTCTCTAGTTATACAACACATGTAATAGAATAATGCTTTTGAAATACGAAATGATTTCTTTTTGTCTCAGGTATGGGTATGACAGAAAAATCATAAAACATGAAACAAGTCTCTGCCTTTGAATTTTCAAATGCCGAAACTGTCAGTGTCCAGAGGTCAAGGGTAATGTAAAAGCAATGCTGGTGCAGCGGGTGACAAAGGCACATGCTATTTCACCCCATCATTATCCCCGTGTCTTTGGAACTATGTAAATCCCTTGAACATAGTAACTGCACTGAATAATGAAAAGAGAAATCTTGGGTTTACTGAAATAAATTGGTCTGTAAAAATATGGGATTAACATAGAAATCCAATATGGGAAATATGAAATAGTAGGGGACAGAACAATTATTGGTGCGAATGGTTTATTTTTACTATTTCTGACCCAACCAGCACCCATGTTGTTATTAAAAGCTTAGCTGGTTTGTACTCTTTCTTGGCTATGGACTTCCTCCTTAGAGCACCTCCATTCCAGGTATAGAAACTAAGGCCCGTTTTGGAGAGCTGGGCATCACCTGTCACCCCGCCCAACCCAAAACTGGGATCTCCCTGCACCAGAACATCTGGTGAAAGATTTTGCACTCTTAAGAAAGCTCATATGACAGGTGTGCTGATCAGCCATGACAACAACTTTGCCAAACAGCCTCCTAGGCAGAAGTCTCCGCAGAGTCCTCAGTGACTATTCCATTACTGAAAACTTCATTGATGGTGTTTCTTCATGTGTAGCAATAGTTGAGTATTTATCATACAGAGTGAACTAGACACAGAGAAAAAGAGAAAGCTTTTTAAAAATTATTTGTTTTATATCTCCTATATAGTGAGCACATAGGAAGATTATGTGGAAAGGGCCTTCTAGGAACCTTTGTAAAAACAGGATCACGAATTCCTTCATTTCTTCTTGAGTCCTACTCGACACTAATATTTTACCCCATTCTTCCAGAAGAAAAGGAAATGATGAGATGTTTTGTTAGGAAAGTGAATTTCCTTCTCTTATCCATCCTCATCACTCTTCTCATCCAAATGATGCCAATTGCTATGGACTCAGTCTCCTATATTTCTCTTATGCATCACATATTAATTGCGATTTCTCTACATGAAGCCCAGATTATCACTCAGGTTGTTGTACAGGCCTTCCCCTGCCTTAAGCGCTCCTTCTCCACTACTTCCCCACCATCCTTCACAAGGTAGTTGTGATTGTCCTTGAAATAAAATCTGAAATACACCGTTTTCCTTCCTAAAGACTAGCTGGGGTTTTTATCACACTTTCAATACATAAAATATTTTAAAAGAAAAATTTCAACTCTATTGTTTAGTAAAAAGATAAATATGAAAAAATTATAACAAAATTATATGAAAGACTTCTACAGGGAAAATTATTTTAAAAAAAAACATTTAGGGCTATTACAGAAAACCTAGATAAATGGAAAAAGAACTTATGTTTAAGGATTACAAAAATCAATGTTGTAAAAATGGAATATGTGTTTTGCAATCCATATATTTGCCATGAGCTCAAACGATGAAAATAAAAAGAACTCCTACAATGCAATGAGAAATAGAAAAAAACATATTATAGAAATATAGGAAAGATGCCTGAATAGGCATGTCATAATAAACTTACTCCAAAGTTTAACAAATATAAGAAAAAGTGAAACAATTCATTGGTAATTATAGAAATATAAATTAAAACTATGATGATATGCAATATACATTTACCAGAATTGTTAATATTTAAAAGAATGAAACATGTAGAAACAGAAACTCTCATAAACTTCCTATGAGAGCATAACAGTGACACTTTGAAAAAATAATGCGGCCTTGTTTACTGAAATTAAGTATATATATATATATTCTAAGAACTACCAATTTTACACGTGTGTGTGTATCTTACTGCATGAACATGTGCACCGAAAGACGTGTATAAAAGTATTCACAGTACTGTTATTTATAATAGGCCCCAAATTTAAATAACCCAAGTATTTATTTTATTAAAACATTATATTAAAATAACAGATGTATTTTGTTATCTTTATACAATGGAACAATACTGTGTAGCAAAGGAAATTAATGAACCATAGCTATAGGCTAAAACACAATATTAAGTGAAAGAAGCCAGACACAAACACATACCATATGATTCCATTTGTTTAAAATTAAAAAATAATAACAGCCATATAATAAATATTAATAAAATAAAAGAATACTTTTAATAACATTAAAAAAGAAACTCTGTGGATTACAGAGTTAAATGTCAAACAAAGAAATCTTACGGGCAGAGGCAGGAGAAGGGGATAGCAACTGGAAAAAGGCATGAAGCCTCTGAGGTATTGGCAATATTCTATTTCTTTACATGTTGTTGTTACATAGGCAATTTGTTTGTTTTAGTGTATTGAACAGTATATATATGTGTGTGGGTGTGTGTGTGTATTTATATATGTATATGTGTATATATATATATATATATATATATATATATATATATAATATATGTTCCCCCACATTTTTACTTATGTATTATACTTCCATTAAAAAGTTAAAATATGACAATTAGACAATAGAAAATAATATTTATATATTTCTACAAACATGAGTTTGAGGATTAAGATTTATATGTACCACAGATATGATATGGCTGCAATAATTTATCGTCATTCAATTTTATTACCTCCTGTTAAATAGTAACAGTAATACTTAGATAATACTTGTTACTGTGAGTGAAAACATTATTCTAAGAACTTTATAAATATACACCCATTTAAAGCTCACAACGATCTAATGAGGTTGGAAGTATTATCCCTTAATAGATTAGGAAACCAAGGTACAGTAACATTATGTAACTTCAGGGTGAAAACCTAATTAGCACCACAGTCAGAGCTCATACCCTGGCAGTTTGCCTCAAGGTTAAATCTACTTAACCACTATGTTGTTCCCTTATGTACATCTCCTAATCATCTCTCTAGAAGTAGAAAAGAGAAAGAAAAGTGAACACTTTTTTAAAAAAATTCTCCAACTCTAATTCAGAGGGAAGCTAACTAGTTGGCATGAGAAGCATAAAACATGTAAAATGTTTCTCTGGACTAGAAAACCCTTCCCATTCACAGAGAGTGTAGGTGGCAGGAACTTAATATTTCTCTCTGAGTAGGAGGTCAAAAATGAAAAGGACTCCAAAAAATGAGCATTGTCTAGAACTACACAAAACTCAGAGAAGGCCTGTAAAGTATTTTTGCTGAAGCTTAATAACAACTACAGCAGGGAGAACAGTTAAATTTCACCCTAGCACAGGGTGTTAAGGTTGTTGTTACCAAAAATTAAGAATACATAATTCTTATGTTTTTAAAAGTATAATGGTGTATAGAAAATATTGGAAAACTTCCACTCATTTCATGGGCCTAGCAGAATACTAAGCAAGATCGACAATCCAAGATGAAAGATCATGTTTGACTATAATAAACACACACACACACACACACACACACACACACACACAGAGTTCACAATGCACCCACAGTTACATACAAAAGAAAAGTTCTTCATGAGAAGTGATAAGTCATATTACAAACAAATTAAACTACATGTAAATGTAGAGTTCTTGAAAGTACTGAAGTACACGAATAAAGTATTAATATGGATTAACTATAAAGAGGAACAGCAAATAATGTCAAAGAAAATTAAAACAATTGAAATGAGACAAAGGTATGCACAGAAATTTAAAAATGTATAAACTGAACTAAAATATGTGAAAAGGTGTTCAATCTTAGTAAACAGAGTAATGAAAACTATAATACTAATGACGCTATTGGTAAAAAATTTAAAGATTGATAATATCCATATTATTAAGAGTGCAGAAATTGGAATTCTCATAACATGTTGAAAGGAGTGTAAACTTTTTTAGCATCCAGAGGATAATTTGGTAGTACTATGAAAATTAAAAACTTGAAAATCCTTATACATAGCATTTCTACTTTTAGAAATATATCCTACAGAATTACTCCTGTGTACACTAAGATATATAATATACATCAGGAAAGTTTATCCCATCATTACTTGCAGAGTGGTATGGCATCTTACGCAGGGCTTAGGTCTAAGAGTGCCACATAAGGTGAATGAATATTGAGTAATAAGAGCATTATTTGTGAAAAATCTCAAGGAAGATTTCATTTAAAAGCTTACATAGCATTTCTCAGCCAGTCCAGCAAAAACTGAACTTTTCTTTGGCTTGTAACAGATAGTTTTACGTCCAATTGATCATCAAATGAAGTAGTTATCTTGAATGTAGAAGCCACGTGATACTAAAAACTCTTATCTACGGACACCAGAATCCCACTCATCATGATGGTAAGATTCTCTTACTATTAGACAGAAGTAGGATTGAGACCCAATTGGGAGATAAACAATCCATATATAAACTTATACTCACACCGAAGTATGTGTAAATTGATTAGATTGTAGACAGTATTACCTATAATATTTAAATTAACTCTTACTCATTTCTTTTGTGTTCAAGCAGCCCTTACCCTATGTATAACTAAATATTAAAAATTACACTCTAAACTTATACAAAGTTATATGTCAATTATATCTCAATAAAACTGGGTAAAATAAAAAATAAATACCAATAAAAATATTAAAAAATATAAATTATCTAAATAAAATATGATTAAATAAACTATTTTAAATCTATTTTAATTTTTATTACATCAATATAATTAAAATTATGAAGATAAAAGTAATCCTATAGAATTATACACACTGAAAAATAAAAAATTCCTCACCTCATTATATATGGACCCAAACAAATTACAGTTCAATGTGTAGAGTGTGATCCCATTTATGTAAACACAAGTCACAAATTCCAAATCAAATAGCCAGTATAAAAGCTTGGCAAATGATCTAGAATGGTTAGCTCTCTGATGGGAACTGAGATTGGACAGGTTTACCATCAAATTTTCCTCACCATAACTCTACACCTCACTCTTCTTTATACATTCATTCCTTTAGTAATCTCATCTCATCTTATTTAATTTAAATATTAAGTGTTGAAATGTCCAAATTTACATCTTTAATACAGTCTTCTAGTCTAAACTGTAGACCTCTATACCTAAATGTCTATTAGAGACCTTCCAGTTGTTTAATTAATTAAGCTGCTCAAACTTAAAGTGTCAAAAAACAAGCTCAGGGTCTTCTCTTCAAAACTTCACCACATGCAGTTTTCCCCCTACCAGTAAATAGCAACTGTCTTTGCAATTTCAAAAGAGAAAAAAATTTGGAAATGTTCTTGTCTTATTTCTTTTTCATTCTCCATCCACTTTGTCAATAATTTCTATTGGTTCTTCTTTTTATCTGATGTCAAAAGAACTGCAGATTCCTTGACTTTCCTGCTCTTCGGAGGTGTGCCACTCTCTTCCTCCTCTGCACTCTACACACTACAAACTTCTTTCATTTGTTGCTTATCTTCCCAACTTTAGGACGCTCAACTAATTATTCTTTAAGACTGTAATGTCTTCCTTTACACCAAAATTGATTGGGTATCCACTGTCATAGCATCTGCAGTATACATTTAAAAATACTTTCTGGGTATCAGAAACATAGCACCATGTGGGATCCCCCTGATCTCTCTCCTTGAAGTTATAACAGTTGACCAGCTATAATTCGACAAAGGAATTCAATAAAGGATTCCCTGCATTAAACACAAACATGTCTAAGATATCTACACATTGAAACATCTGAAGGTCGGTAAATTAGGGTACTAGGGAAGGAGAGAAGAAGAGCAGAGATGAGGGCCTTGGATGCAGCCCAGAGCTAACTGCCATGAACATAACTCTGAGCTCACTGTGATCCCAGGAGAAGGGAGGATTCAGGATGCAGGTGTACTCTCTGCTGTGCTAAGCATTCCTGCCTGAGTGATCAGCATATAATATGGCTGAGCACAGCAATTGGGGCAGAGACCTCAGGGCAGAGACCAAATACAGAAGTGCAATAGCTGTGGTCTAGCAGCCCTCACTGCCAGGCAGAAAACAAAGCCCCAGGGCCTGGTCACCTCATCCTACCATTCCAGAGCTCAACTCCTCTGCATCTTGCGAGGGCTAGCTAGGGGCCCCAGAAGAAACTGTAGATGTGTCAGGTTAAAGAGCAGAATACACAGAGCTCAGAGAACTGGTGAGATCATTCCTGAGTGGCAGACACACACTGAAGCTAATTCCAGTGACAAGGGAGGAGATACAGCGCAAAGCAGCTGTTGCCTGGAAGTTGCCATTACTCAAAGGAGAACAAAGCCACAAACACAACAGAGGCCTCCCTCAGCCCACTTGGGCCCCACCTTTTATGGATGATCCCAGCAGGGGCACGCAGGGCTGATGAGATGCACAGCTCTGCACCTAGCTGCAGGGGCAGCACTGGGATTTCAGGGGCTCAGGATCCCACCACCCACCACATTCTCCCATAGTGGTGGTGCCCTGAGATACAGGCAACCTGATTACAGAGGAGACACCCACCTCCCCAGGGAATCTTCCACGTTGAGAAACCTGAACAGGCAAGAGAAAGTAACATGTTCCAGTGCTACCTACAGGGGGAAAAAGAAAGAAAGAAAGAAGGAAAGAAGGAAGGAGAGAGAGAGAGAGAGAGAGAGAGAGAGAGAAAGAGAGAGAGAGAGAGAGAGACAACCATGAACCATGAACCATGAACAACCATGAACAAATGCAGCTAAATGAGAAAATAAAAAATCTCCAGAAAACAAACTTCAAGACTTGGAAATATGTGACTAAAATGACAGAAAATTCAAGAGTGCAGTTCTGAATAAAAGTCAATGAGATGCAAGAAAATGATAGGTAGTTTAATGAACTCAGAAATAAAATCAATGAATAAAAGGAATACTTTACCAATGAGACTGAAATTTTAAAAAGAACCAAATAGGAATTCTGGAGCTGAAGACTCAGTAAAAGACATGAAGAATGACATAGTGAGCTTAGGAAATGAAGCTGAATAGATGGAGAAACAAAATATGACATCAAAGATAGTAGTCTGGAAATGACACAGGTGGAAGAAGAGAGAGATTTGAGAATTAAAATAAATGAAAGAATTCTACAGGAATACCTGGCTCCATCAAACAGTGGTATAATGATGGATATACCAGAAAATTGGGAAAGTGCACAGAGAACCCATTCAAACTAATACTCGACAAGAACTCCCCAAACCTATGGAAAATACTGCATCCTTGAATCCAAGAAGCAAACAGAACACCTAGTTGTCTCAATCCGAAAAGGCCTTCTCCAAGGAGTATTATATTAAAACTGTCAAAAATTAATGACAAACAGAGAATTCTGAAGGCAACCAGGGAAAAGGAAAGCCCATTAGATTGTCATCATATTTTTCAGCAGAAACTCTACAAGCTAGGAGGGAGTGGAATAAAATATTCAAACTATTGAAATAAAGACATTATGAACCAAGAATAATATGTCCAGCAAAGTTATCCTTTAAATATGAAGGAGTAATAAAGACCTTTCCAGATATACAGAAGCTGAGTGTTTTCCACAACAAGGCTTGCATTACAGGAAGGTGGTTATTTTACCTGAAACAAAAAGGTAAAAGGAAACAAAACTCTGAGTAAGATTGCTAACATACAGAAGCAGGAAATGGTAACCTCTACACAGAGTAGGGCACTATATACTCAAATACAACATACAGGGGTAAAGGAGATTACAAAAAAAAAAAAAAAAAGGAGAAGAAGACGATTTGCTACTGCAACTCCAAAATGAACTCACACCATAAACAGGGATAACAAAAAAATAAAAGGGGATAAAGGTCTGAATTTACAAAGGGGAAAGGACATAAGAAACATGCTGAAGAAAAGGACTACTGTATATATGAAACATTCTTTCACATAAACATAATGGTAACCACTCAAAAAACAAAAAATCTAGAATCAAGACATATAAAATAAAAAAGAGAAAATAGAGGGGAAAAATCATAAAGTAACACCAAATGAAAATAACAGGGAGAAACACAAAGGAAAAGAAACAATGAAGACACCAAGCTACCAGAAAAAAAAAAAGGAAAAATGACTATAGGAAATCCTTATACATCAATTATCACCCTAAATGTAAGTGGACTGAAATTACCAATAAAAAGGCACAGAGTAGCACAGTGGATCAAAAAACAAAACACAGCCACAAGCTGACTTCAAGAGACACATCTCAGCTGCAAGGATAAATATAGAGTCAAAGTGAAAGTGTGAAAAACAATACTCCAAGCAAATAGCATCAAAAGAAAAGTGACTGTAGTCATACTTATATCTAACAAAATAGGCATCAAGATAAAATAGGAAACAAGAGACAAATATAGACATTTCATAAAGATAAAGGGGAAAATACAACAAGAAGACATAACAATTATCAATATATATTCCCCCAATCAGGGAGCACCAAAATATACAAAACAGTGAGCAACAGAACTAAAGGGAGAAATTGAGCAAATCACAATTATAATAGCAGCCCTAAATACGTCATTGACAGCTATGGATATGTCATCCAAACAGAAAATCAGTAAGGAAATATCAGCTCTAAATGACACATTAGACCAAATAGACATAAATGACATTTATAGAGCACTTCATACTACAATACCAGACTATACACTCTTTTCTAGCATACACGGAACATTCTCAACAATAGACCATAGGCTGGGGAAAAGAACGAATTGCAGCAAATTCAAGAAGATTGAAATCATACCAAACATATTCTCTGATCACAAGGCTTTGAAATTGGATATCAATTGTGAAAAGATTGCAGGAAAAAACACAAATATGTGGACTAAACAACATGCTTTCAAAGAATGACTGGGTCAAAGAAGAAATAAAAGGAGAACTCAAAAGATACAAAGAAACAAATGAGAATGAAAATACATCCTATCAAAATTATTGGGATGCAGCAAAATCAGTAATAAGGAGGAAATTTGTATCATTATAAGCCTACCTCAAGAAACAAGAAAAATCACAAATAAACAAACTAACATTACATCTTAAAGAACTAGAAAAACAAGAACGAATGAAACCCAAAGTCAGCAGGACAGAAATAATAAAAATCACAGCAGAACTAAATGAAATAAAGAACAAAAAAATAAACAGATGATGTATTACAGAATTGTACATTTGAAACCTATGTAACTTTACAAACAATTGACACCCCAATAAACTTTAATGATAAAAAGACAATAAAAAAATGCA
This sequence comes from Rhinolophus ferrumequinum, assembly GCF_004115265.2. Taxonomy (NCBI): domain Eukaryota; kingdom Metazoa; phylum Chordata; class Mammalia; order Chiroptera; family Rhinolophidae; genus Rhinolophus; species Rhinolophus ferrumequinum. The sequence goes on from NC_046287.1 coordinate 35,615,861, forward strand.
ATAAAGAGCTGGTTCTTTGAAAAGGTTAACAAAATTGACAAACCCTTGGCTAGAATCACTAAAAAGAGAAAAGTCAGAAATAAACAAAATCAGGAATGAAAGAAAAGTTACCAGAAGTACCAAAGAAATACAATGAATTGTACAAGAATACTATGAAGGACTATATGCTACCAAATTTAATAACCTAGAGAAAAGGACAAGTTCTTAGAAACATATAGCCTTCCTAGACTGAATCACAAAGAACTGGAAAATCTAAATAGACCGATCAACAGTAAGGAAATTGAATCAGTCATCGAAAACTTTCCCAAAAGCTAAAGTCCAGGACCAGATGGCTTCACTGGTGAATTCTACTAAACATTCAAAGACGGTCTAACACCTGTCCTCCTCAAACTCATCCATAAAATTGAAGAAGAGGCAATTATTCCTGCTCATTTTATGAGGAAGACTCTTCCAAAAAAGTGAAGAGACAGTACTCCCTAACTCATTTTATGAGGCCAACATTACCCTGATACCAAAAACTGGTAAGGATAACACAAAAAAAGAAAATTGCAGACCAATGTCTCTGATGAATACAGATACAAAAATCCTAAACAAAATTCTAGCAAATCGAATACAACAATGCATTAAAAAGATTATACATCAAAACAAAGGGGGTTCATCCCAGGGACACAAGGATGGTTCAACATACTCAAATTTATCAATGTGACACATCACATAAACAAAATAAAGGACAAAAACCATATGATTATATCAATAGATGCAGAAAAAGCATTCAACAATATACAACATCCATTTATGATTAAAACACTTAATAAAATAGGTATAGAAGGAAAATATCTTAACATAATACAGGCCATATATGACAAGCCCTCAGCTAATCTCATAATTAACGGTGAAAAACTAAAACCTGTTGCTCTACATTCAGGAATGCGACAGGGCTTTCCCTGTCACCTCTGCTTTTCAACATAGTGTTGGAAGTCCTTGCCAGAGCAATCAGGTAAGATAAAGAAATAAAAGTCATCCAAATTGGGAATGAAGATGTTAAATTGTCACTCTTTGCAGATGACATGATGCTATATGTAGAAAACCCTTAAGAATCCACTAAAAAGCAATTAGAAACAATAAACAAACACAGTAAAGTTGCTAGCTAAAAAATCAATATACAGAAGTCCATTGCATTCCTATATACTAAAATTGAAATCTCAGAAAAAGAAATTAAAAAAAAAATTCTTTAGCAATTACAACAAAAAGAATGAAATACTTAGGGATAAACTTAACCAAGGATGTGAAAGACCTATATGCTGAAAACTATAAGACATTTTTAACAGAAATTGAAGAAGACACAGACATGCCACGTTCATGGATTGCAAGAATCAACATATTTAAAATGACCATATTACACAAAGAAATATACAGAATTAATGCAATCCCCATCAAAATCCCAATGGCATTTTTTAAAGAAATAGAACAAAAAAAAATATACCAGATTTGTGTGGAACCATGAAAGACCCCGAATAGCCAAAGCAACCTTAAGAAAAAAGAACAATGCTGGAAGTATCACGTTCGCTGACTTCAGCTTGTACTATAGGGCAACAATAATCAAAACAGTATGGTATTGGTGGAAAAACAGACACACAGACCAATGGAATACAATTGAGAACCCAGAAATAAAACCACATAAATATAGAAAGACAATTTTTGACAAAGAAGCCAAAAACATACAATGAAGAAAAGACAGCCTCTTCAATAAATGGTGAAGGGAGAATTGGAAAGCCATGTGCAAAAGAATGAAACTAGACTGCTATCTGTTACCATGTACCAAAATTAATTCAAAATGGATCAAAGACTTAAACATAAGACCTGAAACAATAAATTGCATAGAAGAAAACATAGGTACTAACCTCATGCACCTTGGATTCAAAGAGCATTTTATGAATTTGACTCCAAAGGCAAGGGAAGTAAAAGCTAAAATAAATTAATGTGATTATATCAAACTAAAAAGTTTCTGCACAGCAAAAGAAATCATCAACAAAGCAAAGGGGCAACCAACTGAATGGGAGAAGATTTTTGCAAACAAAGTCTCCAATAAGGGGCTAATATCCAAAATATATAAGGAACTCATATAACTCAACAACAGAAAAACAAACAATCCGATTAAAAAATGGGCAGAGGACCTGAAAAGACAGTTCTCCAAAGAGGACATACAAATGGCCCACAGTCGTAAGAAAAAATACTCAACGTCACTTATCATCAGAAAAATATAAATAAAAACCACAATGAGATATCACCTCACCCATTTATGATTAAAACACTTAATAAAATAGGTATAGAAGGAAAATATCTTAACATAATACAGGCCATATATGACAAGCCCTCAGCTAATCTCATAATTAGATTGGCTACAAGACAAATAGTAACAACGGTTGGAGAGGCTGTGGAGAAAAAGGAACCCTCATACACTGTTGGTGGGAATGCAGATTGGTGCAGCCACTATGGAAGACAGTGTGGAACTTCCTCAAAAAATTAAGAATAGAATTACCATATGACCCAGCAATTCCTCTCCGGGGTATCTACCCAAAAAGTCTGAAAACACTTATCCATAAAGACATATGTCCTCCAATGTTCATTGCAGCTTTATTTACAGTGGCCAAGACATGGAACCAACCAAAATGTCCTTCGATAGATAACTGGATAAAGAAGTTGTGGTATATATACGCAATGGAATACTATTCTGCTGTAAGAAAAGATGAAATAGTACCATTTGTGACAACATGGATGGATCTTGAGATTATTATGCTAAGTGAAATAATTCAGACAGAAGAAATAGAGAACCATATGATTTCACTGATATGTGGTATATAAAACTGAAAACAACAAAAGAACAAGACAAACAAATGAAGAAACAAAAACTCATAGACACAGAAAATAGTTTAGTGGTTACCAGAGGGTAAGGGGGGGGGTTGTAAAAGAGAGTAAATAGGATCAAATATATGGTGATGGAAAGAGAACTGACTCTACGTGGCGAACAAACAATGTGAGATATAGATGATGTATTACAGAATTGTACACCTGAAATATATGTAAATTCACTAACAACTGTCACCTAAAAATTTTAATTGAAAAAAAAAAAATCCTAAACAAAATTCTAGCAAATTGAATACCACAATACATTAAAAAGATTATACATCACAGTCAAGTGAGGTTCATTCCAGTTGCACAAGGATGGGTCAAAATACACAAATTGATCAACATGATACACCACATAAACAAATTATAAAAATCATGATTATATCAATAGATGCAGAAAAAGCTTTTGACAAGACACAGCATCCATTTGTGATTAAAACACTTAATAAAATAGGTATAGAAGGAAAATACCTTAACATAATAAAGGCCATATATGACAAACTGTCAGCCAATATCATAATTAACAGTGAAAAACTGAAGCTTTTAGCTCTACATTCAGTAAAAAGGAAGAGTTGCCCCTTATCACCACTGTTATTCAACATAGTATTGGAAGTCCAGGCCAGAGCAATCAGTCAAGAGAAAGAAATAAGAGGCATCCAAAGAGGAAACAAAGAAATTAAATTGTCATTTTTTTCAGGTCACATGATTCTTTATATAGAAAACCCCAAAGACTCCATCAAAAAAGTTGTTAGAAACAATAAACAAATACAGTAAAGTTGCCAGGTACAAAATCAACGTACAAACATCCATTGCATTCCTATATACTGACAATGAAATTTCAGAAACAGAAATGAAAAAAGTAATTCCTTTTTCAAATGCTACAAAAACAATGAATTACCTAGGAATAAACTTAACAAAGAATGTGAAGGACCTATACACTGAAAACTATAAGACATTTTTAAAGAAATTGAAGAAGACACAAAGAAATGGAAAAACATTCTGTGTTCATGGATTGGAAGAATCAACATAGTTAAAATGGCCATATTACCCAAAGCAATACAAAGGTTTGATACAATCCCCATCAAAACCAATGGCAATTTTAAAGGATATAGAACAAGAAATCATCAGATTTGGAAGAAATCACAAAAGATATCAAATAGCCAAAACAATCCTAAGAAAAAAGAACAAAGTTGGAGTTATCATACTCCCTGACCAGCTTGTACTACAAAGGAACAATAATCAAAACAGCATGGTATTGGCAGAAAAGCAGACACACAGACCAATGGAATAAATTGAAAACCCAGAAATAAACCCACATATATATGGGCAGATAATTTCTAACAAAGGAGTCAAAAACATACAATGGAGAAAGAAAGCCTCTTCAATAAATGCTGCTAGGAAAATTGAAAAGCCACGCGTAGAAGAATTAACCTAGACTATTATCTCTCACAATATACCAAAATTAACTCAAAATGAATGAAAGACCTAAACATAAGACATGAAATACTAAATGCATAGAAGAAAACATAGGTACTAAACTTATGGACCTTGGATTAAAAGAGGACTTTATGAATTTGACCTCAAAGGCCAAGGGAAGTAAAAGCTAATATAAATGAATGGGACAATATCAAACTAAAAAGCTTCCGCAAAGCCAAAGAAACCATCAGAAAGATAAAGAGGAAACCAACAGAATGGGAGAAGATATTTGTACACTGCATATCCACTGAGGGTCTAATACCCAAAATATGAAAAGAACTCAACAGCAACAACAAAAAACAAACAATCCAATTAAAAAACGGGCAGATGACCTAAAAACACACTTCTCCCAATAAGAGATATAAACGACCTACAGTGAAAAAATGCTCAACTTCAACTAGCTATTAGGGAAATGCAAATCAAAACCACAATGAGACGTCACCTCACACGTGTTAGAATGGCTATTGACAAGACAAATAATAACAAGTATTGGAGAGGCTGTGGAGAAAAAGGAACATTCATACACTGTTGGTGGGAATGTAAATTGGTGCAGCCACTATGGAAAACAATATGGAGCTTCCTCAAAAAATTAAGAATAGAATTATCATATGACCTTGCAATTTCTCTCTGGGATATCTGCCCCAAAAATCTGAAAACATGTATCCATAAAGATACATGGCCCTGATGTTCATTGCGGCTTTATTTACAGTGGCCAAGACATGGCAACAGCCAAAGTGTCCTTCCATAGATAATTGGATAAACAGATGTGGTACATATGTACAATGGAATACTATTCAACCATAAAAAGATGAAATACTGCCATTTGTGACAACATGGATGGTTCTTGAGATTATCATGCTAAGCAAAAATAAGTCAGACAGAAAAAGTTGAGAATCATATGATTTCCCTCATATTTGGGACATAAAACTGGAGGCAACAAAGAAACATGACAAACAAACAAACAAAAACTCAGAGACACAGACAACAGTTTAGCGGTTACCAGAGGGTAAGGGAGGAGAAGGGATGGTAGAAGAGGGTAAAGGAGGTCAAATATGTGGTGATGGGTAGTGAACACAATGTGATGTATAGATGACGTATTATAGAAAAGTACATTTCAAACCTATATAATTTTACTAATGCCATCACAACAAATTTAATAAAAATTATAAAAATTCTAACAGAATGAAGATCACATCAGTTGTATTGATCACCATTTCCAGCATGTGTAGTCAGCTTTAAATAGTTTTCTAAATTAATGAATAAGTGTGGTACAATTATAGACATACACACACACACACACACACACACACACACACACACACACACACCAGGGGTGCCAAAAATGTATACAAGTGGACACTTTGATCATCATTGCTCAAGCAGTAGTTCACTGTAATCAGAAGTGTCTGGACACTGATGGTAACCACTTTGAGCACCTCTTGTAATTGCAGAAGTCAAACGTGACTTGTATTTATCTTTTGTTACCAGTGTACTATATTGAGTATTACAGTTTTAATAGGTTTTTTTTCTTAATATGTGTATACATTTTTTGAAACCCTCTGTGTATATACTAGGTCAGACAATTAAGTCCACGAACACATCCTAGAAAAAGTGCTACACACCTCCTTGCTGAATATCTCTGTGGTCACTTTCAAAGTAGTCCCCCTGGGAAGCTATGCACTGACACCAGCACCTAGTCCACCCTTCAAAGCAATTTTGGAACTCTTTTTCTGGAATGGCCATCAGAGCTGTCATCCTTGATGTCCTGAGTGCCATCAAAATGTCTTCCTTTCAATTTTTCCTTTATCTTCGGGTAAAGAAAGAAGTCCTTGGGGGCCAGATGAGGTGAGTAGGGAGGGTATTCCAAAACAGTCATTTGTTTACAGACTAAAAACTCCATCACAAGAAAGTGTCATGTGAGCTGGTGCATTTTAGTGATGCAAGAGCCATGAATTGTTGGCCAAAAGTTCAGGTCATCTAAATTTTTCATGTAGCTTTTTCAGCACTTCCAAATAGTAAATGTGGTTAACTGTTTGTCCAGTTGGTACAAATTCATAATGAATAATCCATCTGATATTAAAAAAAACTTAGCAACATAGTTGCAAAAAGTTTGCAAACTTACTTGTCTGACCTGTGTACATGACTACCATGTTTCCCTGAAAATAAGACCCAGCCAGATAATCAGCTCTAATGCATCTTTTGGAGAAAAAATTAATATAAAACCCAGTATTATATTATTTTATATTATATAATATTATATTAATTATATTAAGACCTGGTCTTATAGTAAAATAAGGCCGGGTCTTATATTAATTTTTACTCCAAAAGATGCATTAGAGCTGAATATCCAGTAGGTCTTAGTTTTGGGAAACACGGTATATACAGGTCAGACAATTAAGTTCATGAACTTTCTGTGTGTCTGTGTGTGTGTGTGGGTGTGGGTGTGTATGTGTAACTAATATGCCTTATATATGTGTGAATATATGTATAGTTTGCCATGCCTTCTAACCTACTATGTAATTTACCTCTTATATATTTTTATATATTTAAAAAAAATAATAATAATTATCCTTCTCCCTCCAGTAGAACATTAGATTTACATGGACAATGTTTTGGATATTTGATCACAAAGGAATTCAAGCAACCAAAACAAGAATATACTCAACACACAATAAAAATTTTTCAAATGCACAAAAGCCTACCTAAATTGCATTATGTTAACTTTATAGAAGTCCTGTATTTTTTTTAATGAAGGTATCTTTTAATACATTGTCCTCTTCGACTAGACTTACCTTTGCTCTCTCTATTTGTAGAGCTCCTAAACAATGTAACAGTCAAGATCCAAATCCAATGTGCTTTGTACATTGTACTTTGTACAGTGTCATGATATCCTGTTTAATTTACTTACTATAAGCAATCCTCCTTTCTGAAATTCTATAGTAATATATTATTCATATCCACTACATTTCCTGGACAAGACATAAAAATAACATTAAGCTAAAAGATCTTATAGAGGTCCGGCTCGGTGGCTCAGGTGGTTGGAGCTCCGTGCTCCTAACTCCGAAGGCTGCCGGTTGTATTCCCACATGGGCCAGTGGGCTCTCAACCACAAAGTTGCCAGTTCAACTCCTCGAGTGCCGCAAGGGATGGTGGGCAGCACCCCCTGCACTAGCAATGACAACTAGACCTGGAGCTGAGCTGTGCCCTCCACAACTAAAACTGAAAGGACAACAGCTTGAAGCTGAACAGCACCCTACACAAATAAGATTGAAAGGACAACAAGTTGACTTGGAAAAAAGTCCTGGAAGTACACACTGTTCTCCAATAAAGTCCCGTTCCCCTTCCTCCAAAAAATCTTAAAAAAAAAAAAAAAGAGAAAGCTTATAGAAAAACTGGGAAGTGGGGGTCAGAAAATAAAGGAAAAACCACAGATGAAAGAATGGAACATAGTAATTTAATAGTGGAGGTGGAATCAAGAGTGGGAGTAAGGTCAGGAAATATCTAAAGAAAGAATGCTACTACCTGGGTAGGCCTAAGAGCCAACTTGATTGAAGGTGACTGAAGAAAATCAAGTGAATGGTTTTCTCCCTAAATTTATTCTTCCCTTCCAGAGAAACAGATCTTTATCTAGACATTTGACCAACTGGATCAAACTTGGCTTTCCTCCTGACCTTTTTGACTAAGTATTAATATGAGCCTTAAATTTGGGTCATTAGTAGTATGTGAGTGGGCATGTTATGTATATCTACAACTCCAACTTAAACTCTTAATCCTGAATTAGTCATTTTCCCCCTCCCATGGGTTAGAATGAAGATGGGGAAGCAACTCAATTTTTACCATTACATGAAAATACAAACTGTTGGGTAATAGAAACTCAGGAGGAAAATTGCTGAATGTCTTTGGAGAACAAAGCTGCTCAATGGCCTGGACTAAAAGGATTATTATATTAGAAATAAGCTTCAATTATTTAAGTCATTATAATTATTTTTAGGTTTTGTTGTTGTTGTTGTTGTTGTTGTTGTTAGAGAAGGTCAAGGTTCACTTTAACTAATATAAGAGGTGATATCCAAAAATTAGAAAATACAAGGAACCCAGGACCATGCATGAAAGATTCAAAGAAAATGGAAGCAAAATATTTTACACATCCAGGCTCAGAGCAAATGGTTTTAGAAAGCAATCTTCACCCTACTCCACCTACTTTGGCAAGTTAAACCTTTTCAAATTTTCAGATCTGAGACCAAACATCACATACTTAGAAAGTCTTTCCTGACCTTTCTTGATCTAAGTAAAGTTTAATTGGTGCCATTAGGTAACCTCCTTTCCTTCCATATCCCAGTTTGTTTCTGTCTCCCTCACACAGCATTTTCTCTCTTATATCTAGTAATTATTTGCCAAAATATTTATCTTCTTTTTTTTTCAGAAACACACAAAAAGTGTTTTTCCTAATAAAAGTTGAATTGTTAAACTAATAGCTCAAATGTTTAAATTCCTCAGAACTCTCCATCCCCGTGCTAAATTCAGCCTTGTACCTGATTTAGAAGGGCATTGATGATGAACACAAAGGATTTTCTTGCCTTTCCAGACTCATTTAATCTCTGTTTTACGACACTTGATCATTCACTGAGGGTCCTAACTGGTCCCGCAAAGGGAAGTGGGCATACCTAAGTCTTCCCACTATCAGTCTTTAATATAAAAATATATCATACAGTAACTACTACTACTTGCAACTAGAACAATACACACTGAGAAATACACACAAGAATTATTTTAATTACTATATGCTATTAGTTACTATAATCCTTTCCCATATTAAACTGGATTTTTAATAATGCACAGGATTAATGTTCAATGTACTTTGTAGTCAATTTTATATTTAATAACTTGAAGATAGGACTTAGATATTTTACTTCATGAATAATTTTTGAGACTAGTAGAAAAAATAAATAACATTGATTTCTTGTAATGTAAGATTTGTTTATTGAACAAAATTTATTAGCAATATCTCTATTACATGATAATAGACCTATGAACTCTAAGGAAATATTGTAGTGAAAATTTGTAGCACTAGAATTACTGGCCTTACAACCTTCCTCTTTGTTCCTTTTATAGCTCTTAGGTAATGTCTAAACACAAGATTTGTAGGAAAACAAATCAGGCTTTGTGCTGTTGATCTATGGCAAACTGCAAGTCTTGTGTTCCTGGATAAGTTCTTTTCTATAAAAGCATATTATAATGCTACTAAGAGCTTACGAGTATTTTATTTATTTGTATTTGTTTAATTAAAAAATTTAATTACAGTTGACAGTCAATATATTTGCTTCAGGTGTACAGCATAGTGGTTAAACATTTATATAACTTATGTAGTGATCACCCTAATAAATTAGTATCCGTCTGGCACAATAATATTACCATATTATTGACTATATTCTCTATGCTGTATTTTTTTGTACATTCCCATGGCTATTTTGTAACTGCCAATTTGCATCTCTTAATCCCTTCACCTTTTTTACCCTACCCCCCCCAATACCCCTCCTATCTGGCAACCATCAGTCTGTTCTAAGAGCTTATTTTAAAATTATATAATTTTATCCCCACAATATGCACTATATAAAAATTGACATTTTTATATTTCTTTATATTTCAGATAGAGCAAATTCATAAGAAAATATATCCTGAAAAGTTTCAATGTGTAAGTATGCAGTTATATATCAAAAATTTTTCAAACATAGGAATATTTTTCTCATTCTCAAACCAATAAACTTACCTATGTGGAATAGTGCTGTTATTTTTTAGGGAAACCGACTAAAACTGCCACTTAGGCATTATATATGACTTGCTACTTTAGCAATAATAACATTTTTATTTTTGATCACAACTCCCATAAGCATCATGACAACAAATATTAAAGCCATTGAAGCTAAGGTTTATGTAATTTTGGAATAGATTTTTATAAATCATTAGGGATTTTTCATCACTTTATTTACAGGTCTAACATTTTTTGAAGGATTTAATTATTTGGAATCCTAAAGTGAGAGAACTTTTCGATATATCTACTCCTTTCCATTTTTTCATTAAAAAAAAAAATTTAGCCTTAAATTTAACACTTTCCCTCCTTCCCATCCCAAGTACTCTATCACCATAGTTTCAGATAATTGTATAAAGAGTGAATAACACACAGTCGGATTCTTTCTCTAGGGAGTTTGGAATGGAGACAAAACAATGCCCAGTCTTTTAGCTATGCATGACTGACCTGTAAAGCTATATACACTCTCTCACACTCTGAGATTCTCACTTTTGGTTGCTTTCGTTTGCCACATGCTAATTTTAGGAAGCCATATACAGAAATGAGATGGGAACATATGCACACAGAGAAAGATAAGAATCCAAGAGCTTAACAGAAAGACAGAAATGGCTTTCCAGCCATTCAGGAGCATAAATATACTTTATAAAATTAAATTTCACTTTATTTCCCTCCATACCTACAGTAAATTTAAGTGAATTTGTTATTTTCAATTAGTAGTGAACTATGTATATTTAAAAACTCCTATTTTGAAAATGAATTTTAACTTTAAAATGAAGAAAATATGTTTTCTTTATGAAGATATGATTGTATGCCCTGGGTTCAGGCTGCAAAACAAATGGGATACTAACCAAGAGGGAGTTGAAATAGTCTAACAAGGGGAAATATTTTTCAATGCTAATACATGAAATGCTTCAATTTTGGAGGCAGATTTATTTTCCAATAGTGACTCTGAAGAATACTATAAACCTGTATTTGAATTTCTGATCTGGATTTAACTACCTGTGTAAAAAATGAAAATAGAATATTCTCTATAAATCCACACTCTCCAATACTTCTTAAGTACAAATTATGTGCAAATCATGGCATTATACACATTGAAAAATAAAGGAAACAGCATTATATCCATGTTCAAGATGTTTATACCTTTAACAAATAATAACTATATAAATATCAAATAGTAATCTGAGAAATAAAAAGAATGACACAAATATGTATAGTGATCCTCAAAGGTCTCTATCTTGGAAATTCTTACAATCTTAACTTTATGAGGACCCCAAACATCTTTTGTTCATATGGGTTATATTCATTGCTATTGCAGTGCAAGAAATAAAAACTGATAAATTAAAAAATAGCTATTAATCATTTTAAAAATAATAATGCATATGCAAATGTAAACAAAAGTAACATGTTTTGATGACAAATGTTCTCCAAAGCAAAGTAAGATTAGTGACAATAAAGGTGTTTTATATTCTTGTGAATCTCTTTAATGTCTGGCTTACTAGAAGACAGCTGAATTTTTCACTGTTTCTGCATTCACTCTGTTGGAATATGTTATTTTGGTTGAATTAAATGGAGAAAATTCAGCCTTGTACAAATGCATATTTGAAAAAAAGGGAGAATCTCCTAGACCCAGTGAAAGGGTTCTGGGGTTCTCAAAGGTGGCTCAGACCACATTTTGAAAATTGCTGAGGAACAACATAAATTTAAAATAATGAATTCAAAATACTCTTAGAGAACAATTAAAGTACATATTTTTTTTTGGGGGGGGGGGGGTTGGACTATCACCATTAATGTTGTGAATCAGACAAATATTATTCCCAGTTTGGAAATGAAGAATGTGAGGTCTATGTGTCGAGACCAAATGTTATGACCATTGAAAGATAGGAACTCATTTTTTTCTTTTTTTCTTGTTTGTATTCTAGGCAATGTATGGTGGCAGGGAGAGAGATTGGCCTTTCCAAGCCTGAGTATGAATCCATTTCAACCACTAACTGCATGACATTGGATATTTTAATTAGCATAATTTAAGCTCAGTTTGCTAATAAGCAATTGGGAATATTTCAATGGAGCTGAAGAAACTTATACCACTTCTAGAGAGTGTGTGAAATAATACATTATATATCCTTAATACACTGTTTGGTACATGGTAAATGCTCAGTAAATGGCAGCTGTTATTTTATAAAGTAACATTTAGATGCACATTTAAGTACTTTTCATTATATAACACTGCTGCAGAAAAATGACTAGGGTTTAAAAAAATTTAAAGAATAATCTTTATATTTGTGAATACAACTTCTAGGTATTTATCCAAACAAAACTAAAACTTGAAAAGACATATACACCCATGTTCATTGCAGCATTATTTACAACAGCAAAGAAATTGAGGTAACTCAAGTGTCCATAGATTAATGAATGGAAAATGTGGTATACATATACAATGGAATATTATGCAGCCATAAAAGAAGGAAACCTTGCCATTTGTAGCAACAGGGATGGACCTTGAGAGCATTATGCTAAATGAAATAAGTAGACAGAGAAAGACAAATGCCCTATGGTTTCACTTATCTGTGGAATCTAAAAACAAAACAAAAACTCCAAACTCATAGATACAAATAACAGATTGGTGGTTGTTAGAGGTGAAGAGGTGTTGGGTAGTGAAATGGGTGAACATTGTCCAAAGGTACAAACTTCCAGTAATAAAATAAATAATAAATAAGTGATTGGGATGCAATGAACAACATGATGACAGTAGGTAATAATACGGTATTGTAGCTTCCAGTCAACATGGCAGAGTAGATAAACACTGTGGTTGTCTCCTACCATGACTACATCAAAAGTACAACTAAACTACAGAACAAACATTGAGAATCACCTGACATCTAGCTGAACAGGAGGACATACGTAGGCAGAAGCCACATGGAGACTGGTAGGAGGGATAAGAGGGGGTCTGACTGGTCCCACATACATGTGTGGCAATTAAAAATAAGGAGAGATTTCTCTGTTGAGGAGGTACCCTCTGAGGAGCAAGAGGTCCCAGCCACACACCCGGTTCCCCAGCCCAAGGTTTCAGTGCTAGGAAGAGAAGTCCCCACAACTTCTGGCTGTGAAAGTCAGCAAATATTGTAAATGAATAAGACAGAGGACTGCTGGATTCCTAGGCGCTCCTCTTAAAGGGTCCATGTATGGACTTACCCACTAACAGACTCATCTTCTCTGAGCTCCAGCACGGGGGTGCCAGCTTGAAAGGTGCCAGGGACATATGGGAAGGAAGTGAATTGTCTGGCTCTTGGATGAGGACTGCATGGGCACCTTTCTCCCAAAGAGAAGTGCTGGCAGAAGCCATTGTTCCTTTGTTAAGCCCTTCCCAACCCAGCACAAAGACACAGGAGGGTGTTATATCTGAGTCTCCATCAACTTAGCTAACATTGTTTGCCCAGACCTAGAGATTTCTTGAGACCAAACCACCCCCTCCCCAACGTGCCTGTTCACCCAAGTTGCTTCAAGGGGGTTTTCCATACAAATAGCCTTATTGGTTCATGCTGCACACTTAACCAAAATCTGTCAAAGGTCCACAAATCTCTAACAAGCTGCATCTGGCCTCAGCATGCCCCATATACCTTGCTAAACATGCCCAAGCCCAACACTACAGGCAGTGGCCTCAGATCACAGCTTAGCCTCTCCCAGGAATCTCCAGGCTCAGTACAAGTGGCAATCATCTCCAGAACACTTTGTAGCTCATACCAAGTAGCCTTGGGCAGGGCACAAACTGTGGTTGACCTTGCCCTGCACCAGAGCCCCACCCAAGAGCCTCCAGAACCAACACACCCAGTGGCCAGCTTCAGACCACAACAGAGCACCACCCAACCACCTCCACAAATGACACAACCAAAGGGCAGATTCAGCAGGCACCACAGCCCCACTAAAGTGAATGCTGATCCAAAGGGTCAACCCCTGCACAATAAGTTCTCCACTATAGTCACAGCAAGTCCTCACAACCAATCAACCTGAGGGTCAATCCCTCCCATTGACATGTCAGCAGCAATCAAGGCTCAACTACAACAGGAGGGCCACACAATCCACACAAGGGACACGCCTGAAGCATGATCAGAGAGACTGTACCACTGAGACCCACAGGACATCTACTATATAAGACCACTCTACCAAGTCAATGAGACATAGCCACTCGACCTAATACATAGAAACAAACACTGGGAGGTGGCCAAAATGAGGGCAAAGAAATATTTCCCAAATGAAAGAACAAAATAAAATTTCAGAAGAACAAAGAAAACTGGAGACAAGCCATCTACCAGACGAAGAGTTCAAAACACTGGTTTTAAGGATGCTCAACGATCTCAGTGATAACCTTAGCAAAGAGAAAGGAAACATAAAAATGGAGATAGAAAACATAAAAATGAACCAGTCAGAAATAAAGATTACAATAACCAAAAAAAGAATACATTACAGAGACTCACCGGTAGATTAGATGAAGTGATTTGGAAGATAAGGTAGCAGAAGACAATCAGAACAGGTAAAAGAAAAAATAATCAAAAGGAAAAAAAGGGAATAGTTAAGGGGCCTCTGGGAAACACCAAGTGTACCAACATTTACATCATAAGGGTGCCAGAAGAAGAAGAGAGAGAGCAAGGAATTGAAAACCTATTTGAAGAATTAATAACGGAATAATTCCCTAACCTGGCAAAGGAAAGAGACATACAATCCCAGGAAGCAGAGTCCCAAACAAGATGCACCCAAAGAGATTCCACACCAAGACATATCATAATTAAATGCCCAAGGTTAAAGACAAGAGAAAATCATAAAAGCAGCAAGAGAAATCAATTAATTATCTGTAAGGGAGCTCCCGGAAGACTGTCAGCTGATTTCCCAGCAGAAACTTTACAGTCCAGAAGGGACTGCCATGAAATATTTACTGATGGAAAGTAAGGACCTACAACCCAGATTACTTACCCAACAAAACTATCATTTAGAATCAAAAGACAGATAAAAAGCTTCCCAGGCAAGAAAAAGCTAAGGGAGTTCATCATCCAAAAAACCAGTATTAAAAGAAATGTTAAAGAGACTTCTTTAAGAAGAAAAGGATAAAAAATATGAATAATAAGCTGGCCATAAGTACATATCTATTAACAATTACTTTAAGTGTAAATGGATTAAATAATCCAATGAAAAAATAGAGTGGCTGAATGGATAAGAGAACAAGACCCTTACATATGTTGCCTACAAGAGACTCACTTCAGATCAAAAGACACACAGACTAAAAATAAAGAGATGAGGAAAAGACAATAATAATAATGTAATCATAATTAAGGAACTGGTTTCTGCTCAGGAAGAACAAGATTAATTAGGATACTCTTTTAGAAAGAAGGAAGCTGAATGAGGAAGAAGGAGTCTGTGGGATTTTGGAATTACATGTATGTGCATGGCATTTTATAAATAAAAAGATGGGCACACAAAGGCAATAATTTTTCCTTCACAGCTTTTTGTCCCCCTAGAATTAACACAGAATGAGGGTGGTTGGGGACTTATATTTTATAACCCATCCTTTTATTATAGTCTCAGAGGTATCATTTTCAATCAAATGTCTTTGCTATCTTAGAGGTATACATATTATCTTCAGTTCAGAAAACTTAGTTACTTGTTCCTTAATGGAAATTATTTTTCTCTTAATTGCGCCATAAAATGAAAAAAGAATATATATGTATATTTCTGAAACACTACAAAGTTAACAAGATAATGATCAAAAATTTAACAATTTAACCAACTCTCTGAGTATGTGAAGTAACAAATTCAAGTCCTAATACTTACGATAAGATTATCCTCAGCACACAAATGACATAAGCCAACAGGATAAGGATGGTCTGTTCCATTTTGTACATCTAGCAGAGAGCAAGATGCTTGACTTGATAAATGTTGCACATTGAATAAATATCATTGCATATTAAAAGACTGATGAGAAATTTAGTCTACCTTACAGTCACGGCAACAAATTAAAAAATGTAAAATGTTAAATACATTTCTCCTTGGCTGTGTCCTCGTTAAAACAATTTTCCAGGAGTGGTATATAATTCTTGTTTACCTGCAAATTACTTATCTTTTTGAGTCACTAATATGTTTGGCTGAAAAGGAACATTTTCTTTTCTTTCATTTGTGTGTGTATGAGTGAATTGTTTTGTTTTTCCATCATAAAAAATGTGTTGAATGAATGACATAGCTTTAACAAGTAATTTCAATAATATATTTGCAAACAATTCTCTATTTTAGTGAATTTTCTTTTCCTTTTTTTATCCTGCAAATATGAAAATGAAAGAAGATTTATGATTCAAAGAAAATTTTCTCAATGTTGAATAGTGGACAGACCGCTTTTTGTTAGAAAAATATCCTAGGTGATCTCTTCAATTCAAATTACATTATGATATTAATTAAATGCTTAAAAACATAAATCTTGGGATAACTGCAAGTTATTATTGGGATTTATAACTATAAAACCAAAGGGAATTTTACAAATTAACTACAAGCACAATTACAAAACCCATAAAATTAAAATAAACCACATAAATTTAAGGTAATGGATCATGTTGTGTTGCTAACAGTTAATTTCCAAGCTAAATTTGAATATATGCTTTCTATAGTAGAAATTTATTTTGAATTTCACAAGCCTAGTCCACCCTGAGCCATGTAATTATTCAATTTCTCTTTTTTCTCACTTTAATATGCTTACCAAACTTTTGTTTCTGTACACTTTGGACAAATTGTACAATTTGATACAATTTGGACAAATACATAGCATATGTGATTTTTCTACCTCAATTTTTACATTAATTCGTCATCATTAAAGTACTGCTTAGAGCAAATGCAATAAAAAAAAAGCTAAGGCAATCATGACATAAAATAATACACCTTCACTTGGTTATATAAATGGTACAAAATAGAGTGACGTAAATTTATAATTAAATTATTATTAAAATGAAAAGATACAAATTAAAATGAAAATTCTATGATACAGTTGTTCTGTAATAGCATGTTGTTCAATGTCCACATATTTGTGGTTTTTTTGTGCTTTCTTTTCGCAGTTGATATCCAATTCCAAAACCTTGTGTTCAACGAATATGGTTGGTATGATTTCAATCGTCTTAAATTTGCTGAGGCTAGTTTTATGTCCCAACATATGGTCTATCCTTGAGAATGTTCCATGTACACTGGGAAAGAATGTATAGCAGGGTGTTCTAGGATGAAGCGCACTACAAATGTCAATTATGTCTATTTGGTCTAACGTGTCATTTAAGTCTGATATCCCCTTACTGATTTTCTGTTTGTATGACCTATCCATAGCTGCCAATGACGTACTTAGGTCCCCTACTATAATTGTGGTTTGCTCAATTTCTCCCTTTAATTCTGTTAGTTGCTTTGTATATTTTGATGCTCCCTGATTGGGGGCATATATATTGATAATTGTTATGTCTTCTTGTTGTATTGTCCCCTTTATAGTTATGAAATGTCCATCTTTGTCTCTTGTTACCTTTTTTGTCCTGAAGTGTGTAAACTGCATAGAGGAAAGCATAGGTGCGAAACTTATGGACCCTGGGTTCAAGCGGATTTTATGAATTTAACCTCAAAGGGCAAGGGAAGTAACAGCTAAAATAAATGAATGGGACTACATCAAACTAAAAAGCTTCTGCATAGCAAAATAAACCACCAACAAAACAAAAAGGCAACCAAGCAAATGGAGAAAATATTTACAAACAATGCCTCTGATAAGGAGCTAATATCCAAAATATATAAAGAACTCATACAACTCAAGAAAAAATAAACAATCCAATTAAAAATGAGCAGAGGACCTAAACAGACATTTCTCCCAAGAAGACATATAAACAGCCAACAGACATATGAAAAAATGCTCAATTTCACTTGCTATTAGGGAAATGCAAATCAAAACCACAATGAGATATCACTTCACACTTGTTAGAATGGCTATCATCAAGACAAATAATAACAAGTTTTGGAGAGGCTGTGCAGAAAAAGAAACCCTCATACGCTCTTGGTGGGAATGTAAATTGGTACAGCTGCTATGGAAAACAGTGTAGAGGTTCCTCAAAAAATTAAGAATAGGATTACCATATGACCCAGCAATCCCTCTCCTGGGTATCTACCCCAAAAATCTGAAAACATTTATCCATGAAGATCTATGTACACCAATGTTCACTGCAGCATTATTTACAGTGGCCAAGACATGGAAATAACCAAAATGTCTTTCAATAGATGATTGGATAAAGAAGATATGTTATACATACACAAAGGAATACTACAGTCCCATAAGAAAAGATGAAATACTGCTATATGCGACAACATGGATGGATCTTCAGATTATTATGCTAAGTGAATAAGTCAGGCAGAAAAAGTAGAGAACAGTATGACTTCACTTAACCGTACGTGGGATATAAAACTGAAAGGAACAAAGGAACAAGACAAACAACCAAAGAAACAAAAATTCAGACACAACAACAGTTTAATAGTTACCAGAGGGTTACACTGCAGTTTCTGAGGGGGAATGGTAGGAGAGGGTAAAAAATAGTAATAAAAAATAATAAAAAATTAAAAATTCTAGTAGAGAACTTGTGAAATCTGAAAAATATGTCCACAGACCTCTATGTGTATGTAGTAGCAAGTTTGAGAAACATTACGTAGTAGACATAAAGAAAAAACTACTACTAGGTTTTAATTTTACCAGAGCACATTTATAAGTTGATCAATTAAAAATCTGTTCAATTGTTTTTCCAGAAAATAATGGTGAAATTATAATTTTGGACACAAACCATACAACCCACTTTAATTTACCCCATAATTGAGTTGAAAACTTTTCATCTTCTTTTTTTTTTTTTTTTAATTTATTGGGGTGACAATTGTTAGTGAAATTACATAGATTTCAGTTGTACAATTCTGTATTACATCACCTATAAATCCCATGGTGTGTTCACCACGCAGAGTCAGTTCTTCATCCATCACCATATATTTGATCCCCCTTACCCTCATCTCCCATCCCCCACCCCCCTTATTTCCAATAAAGGTGGTAGACATTTCTTCAGCAGTCACTATTTTATTTTCAGTATATGAATATAAATTATGTAAATTCCTTTACCGTAGTTTCTCTATATTGCAATAACAGCAATTACACAAAAGCTCAGTAATATTTGGGTATTTCTAAAATTAAAGTTGAATGCAGATTCTGGAGGAAAAGTAGATTTAATTACTGAAGTGGGAGGCTTGGAATTTCTGTGAAAATGCTGAAAGTGACTCTGGTTACTATTGGTATCTTAAAATATTTACCTTACTAGTTCTTTGTTACTCCTTATTTATTCAGAAACATTTAAGTCTCTCATTTTTTCTTAATTATATTATCTCCCTAGCACTAGCCTAAAGTTTATATCTATTACTGAGTTCCTTTTTTAACCAAAGAGAGAGAGAGAATAGTATATCCCATTTTTTGCTTAGTCATTTCCTTAAATCTCTGAGAAAATTTGCTCTTTTGGACATCTCAAATATTTCTATTTACATAATGAGTATTTTTCCTTAATATCAAAAGTAAAACGCATTGCTTGTAAAAGTGTCAGATAATATAGAAAATTGTAACACTAAATGAATGGAATTCTACTATCTGTGGATTGTATTATCTCAATCTTAGCATTATACCTCAAGTCATGCCAAGACGGAATATTTATTTATTTATTTTTTCCTTTATCAAAATCTCAATGCTTTAGGTAAGGGGTAAGTCTCTTCTATGCGACTATAACCTATATTTCCACAGGTCATAGAATTCCACAGGTCATTTTCCAAATTATTGGTAAAAATTAAGTCACATTTGTAGTAATAATACATTTTTAACTGGCTTTTATTCCCCAGAGCTCTGCAGGAAGTCTCAACTTTGCAAATCTCCTGTTTTTTCATGTTTTTGGTGTTTTTTTATTTTATTTTATTTTTTTTTAACTCAGGAGACATTTTCCATATGCTCACAAATATATATGTTCAAGTATCTACCCTCTCATTTATTATTTGCTTCATCTACACTGCATTTTCTGAGCAGTACTACATCTACTGGACTCCGTTATTGCTTCTTCTGTCATGTACCATATTTTCAAGGCAAAGTATCATTTTATGGAGAAGTCATTGCTTCTTTTACACATAGCCATCACTTGCATTAAGGATAGTCATATAAAAAAGTTATTCTTATCGGCATGACTGTCTCTGACAATATGGAATTTTATCTGAATTTTATGCTCCTAGAAAACAGTGATGCTTAAAAAAATCCCCCAACATTCTGTGTTCCAGGAAATGGCTTACTGCAAAGAACCACCATTCCTCATACGACTTAATAAAACTCATAGATGCCCCCTTGTTTACCTATGAGAAGCCAGAGACAAACCCTCCAAATTCTTATTTACCCGTCTTTAGTTGATGGCCTTAAACTTCTAGGTATTAACCTCATTCAAAAACTGTTCTTTGGGAACAGACTGAGGGTTTGGAACTGAATTCAGCTTTTAGGAAATGTATCTATTATGCTTTTCTCAGCATTTATTGATGTAATATTCTTAAGATGAAGGAGAAAATAACATCAATATTATTTAGTTCTACAACCAAAATTCTACATCCAAAGAGATATTCTAAGCGAGTAAGAGGCATTCTAAAAGGAAGAAGAAAAATATTTAAAAGAAGTGAAAGGTTTTTTTGTCTTTTTCACTGTCAGAGCTACAGTTCCTCCAAAGGATGAGACATTCAATATTCAATATATATATTTATCAAATAAATTAAGGAAGCTGCTATGTAAAATAATAATATGCTTCAGAAAAGAAAAAGATATCAATTCTAAGTTACAAATGAGACATGTAACACACCCAGTTTTGGACTTTGTGTCATAAAGGGAGAGAGTGGGAGGGAGAGAGGGAGAAGGGAGAAGGGAGGGAGGGAAGGAGAGGGAGAGAAAGAGAAAGAGAGAGAGAGAGAGAGAGAGAGAGAGAGAGAGAGAGAGAGAGAGAGAGAGAGAGAGAGAGGCTATATTTGTTCCTGATTAGAAAGATTTAAAAGCCAAAACAACCAAATGCAATGAGTGGTTTTTGACTCCAGGTGTGAACAAATCAGCTATAAAAGTCACTTTGAAATGTCTAAATACTCAAATATATAATTGAAGCTAAATAATATAGGTAATTTGTCTCAATTTTGTTAGCTTTGATATAATATTATTCTAAAATAGGAGAATTTTGTGCAGGGTAGTTTCATGCTTGAGATATTTAGGAATAAAGTGTCAAGGTATCTGTAATTTATTTTTAAATATTTTTAAAACGTATAATGTTAAAGAAAATATAGAAAGCAGCAATACTTACTGAAATTGGATTCTGGATAGTTTTTCATTGTATTATTCTTTACACTTTTCTTAATGTGTAAAAATATTCATGCGTACAATGAAAGAGAGAGAAGGAAGATAAATATTTAGATAAAGAAGAGAAAAATAAAGGAGTTGTACTCCTGCCTCAAGCCCATTTCAGAACTGGTAGACATTTAAAAATTTTCCTTAACAAATATGAAGCCTCTGAGAATAAGGGAGACATAAGTGTCTTCTCTATACTGCAATGTGAGAAGGGGAGCTCTGCAGATGCCTCCTCAACAGAAGGGATGATGGAGGCACAGATAATCAAGGGAGCAAGATCAACATGGTCTCATGGGTAAGCATCCTACTTGTTTCTGAAAACGATACCAAATTATTTCAGCCTATTAAAAATACATAAAAATTAGCCTTAATGAAATCACAAATATTTAATATTCTTAGATTGGAAGATATTTCCATAAACTCCTATAAATCTCTATAACTTTATTACAAAATTTGATGTTATAGGTGTGTGAGTGACAGAGAGAGAGAGAGAGAGAGAGAGAGAGAGAGAGAGAGAGAGAGAGAGAGAGAGAGACTTTGATCATTTCCCTAAGGTAAATTCCTACAAATAGAATTATTAGGGCAAAGATCTGAACATTTAGAAGATTCTTAATTAACATTACCAAGCTCCATTCTAGAAAATATAGACATGATCATAAACAATAATCATCATAATGGTTACCATTTATGCAATTTCTTATATGTAGGCATTGCACAAAGAACATTACATGCCTGATTTTATTACTCTATCCAATAGCTTCATTAAGTAGATGTTATTATCACAATTTAACAGATTGAAAAACTGAAGCTTAAATAGTTGAGGTTATGTTCAAGTGCATAGAAAAAGGAAATTATAGAAATTCATCTTTGTTAATTCTTTCCACCAAAATATCCCTACCTACATTGCTTGGAATGTTCATATGCACCTTTCCAACATTGGGTCTTATACTTTTTAAAGGCTAATATGACAGGTGAAAATGATAGCTTTTTTTAACTGTTGGCCATTTTCTTGGCCATTTTGATTTTTCTCCTTTGTAACTGCCTTTTCCTGTCTTAAACACATCCTCCACTTGGACTTTCACCCAGTCCCTATGAACTTATAACAATGTGTAGATTAATATTATTAAATTCTATTTGACTTATGGGTTAAAAGTATTTTTCTGTACTGTAAAATGAAAAAAAAACTCATACATCTTTTAAAGAAATAGGAGCTGCTCATCTAACTTAAAATTTCAATAGAAAAACGTAAGGAAAATTAATTCTGGATAATTCATGTGAAAAGAAAATGTAGAAAAAGACTCTCTTTGTGGATGAAAGTCAAATTCAAGTTAAATTACTGGGTTTTTAGTCCAAATAATAATTTTATAACTATCTATTGTATATAATTATGTATATTTTTAAAACTTATTTTAAAGTAACTTCACAAAGTTTATTCAAGTTGTCTGAATCTACTAATCCTTTTCTATTTGTTTCATGATTTTATCTCTCTGTAACAAAAATGTAAAAGATACAGAAGAACAAATTGCTGATATACAGAGGGTGCCAAAAAAAGGTTAGGTGGTGACTTTTAAGACAGGAAAAAAACTGTATTAAAATTACGCTGATGGTAACCACTTTGAGCAACTCTTGTAATTGCAAAAGTCAAACGTGACTTGTATTCATCTTTTGTTATAGTTATATATTGAGTATTACAATTGTAATACAGTTTTTTGTGTATATATTTTTTTGGCACCCCCTGTATTTGATCAATGCAACTATTCTGAAAAATGTCATTGCAAAACAGTCTAGTTTTTGTTGTTGTTGTTGTTAACTGAGTTTTAGAAATACAGCTGGCTTTCCAAGGTGTGTAGGTCAAACTTGGCAATAGTTTTTGCATATTTTAATTAATGGGATTAATTTAGTTTACTGCTATCTAACCTTTTGTCTTTAAAGTGTTATAAATGTATATTTTTTTAAATAAAAGTCCACTCAACCAACAAGTTAATTATAATGTAGCTAATAGATAAGATTTCTTTTTTTAACATTTCAACCATATTTGAGGGCAACTATAATTTTAAAAATTAGTTGTAGAGATGTAACATGAAATCTCTCTGCAGCTTAAACATCTATATTTAATAAATGTCCCCTCATTGACTTTCACGGTATATCAAATACTAACCTTATACACATATTTTCACATATGCAATACAAAGTCTACAAATATATGGGCAAATGAAATAAAAAGTAGAAGTAATAATTGAGCTAAATTAGGAATTGCTCCTACTTCCAAGGTAAAAATGTTAAAGGTTTGAATGACGCATGTTTGCTCTTTTCTTTGAGAGGTATCAACAGTGTGTAAATAGTAATCTAAGTCGTGCTTATTATGGAACCATACCGGGAAAGATTTGCAGCAGTGCTAAAGAGCTTTCTGGAAACAGTAGTCATTAAACAGCATTTCTAAGAGAGAACTAAAATGACATAACCAATTGAATTAATGCTATTGTTAATTCTATTATTAATGCTTACTTTAATGCTATTGTTGGTGTATATTTAACAAGAATTTACTCATAAAATCTCAGAGAATATGAAATAGATCATATAAAATATAAATGATAATTCAAATAGGTTCATCTTATTTTATATTATCCTCCAGATATAATAGAAACTATTTTTTCTAACATAATACATCTGATTTGCCGACCTATCCTTTGGAAAAGGTTCAGGTCCAGTCAAACAGTAATAAATGTTCTTAGGATATTTTACATCTTTGCCTAGAAAGCCGTGTCCCACTAGACTAGTCATTCAAATTCTTTTGGGGGCACTCATAAGAAAGAGTCAGGATGAGCGTTATTCTCGTCTTTAACATTATTCATATTTTGCAAAACTAAAGTTTTGGCTTTCTTTTGGTCAATTTTATTACACTTTAGGCAGGTTGCAGTGAATCCCTTGTTTCACACACTTGGTTTGTGAAGAAAGATATAGCGTTCACTCAGGAGAAAAATGCACAAAAATCTTGTTGAAATCTGAAAATGAAAGAAATGACTAAAAAAATTAAATCTACAAGAATCCAGTCTTATGTTATTATATGCTGCATGTGTGTCTTTTTTAACTGGTGAGAAATGGATTTAGGAGTATCGTAAAACAAAATTTCAAAACAACATTTATCGTAAGCAATTATTTCTAGGAGGAAAAAGAAACTAGGGCTTACAAAAATCCCGCCGATTTTATGTCAAGCCGGTCTACAAAACAAGTTGAGTTCATGTCGTTCATTAATTGTTAAAACTCATACTTTTTGCAACATTATTGAAACATGAAAAAAAGAAATGCCACACAAAAAAATTCAGTGCATGTTGTTATTGTACTTATGACAGAGTTTCAACCTATTATTTAACCGATTACTTGACTATAGTGGGATGTAGGGAACATTTGCACTTATTTGGTACTGCAAGCATTAACTTGCCCTTTTACACCTCCAGCATGTTGAAAATTCATCATTCTCTCCTACCCATATCTAAATCCCATTTGTCAAAAATATATATCTTCCACTGCTCTGATTCCTCAGGACATGTTCCTTTCTCTTAAATCCAGTAAAACTGTGGAAATTTTGGAGTGAAGAAGGAGGCTCCCTTTTATGAATGCTACCATCATTTGCCACGTGAGCAAATTAATATAATATGGAGATCACATATTATTGTATTCCAACAGATCAGGAATCCTAATTATGGTTCTTCTACTTACTAGTCTGTGACCTCACATATGTCATTAAATTTATGTTAGACTCTGTTAAGATATCTAGATGTGGTTAGCAGTCCTTATTCTTTAGGTTGCCTGAAAATTTTACATCTACATGTTATTTCTCCACTGAAACTATATGTGGCTTCTACATAGAATGTCTGAATCCTCAACCACCCATTTTCTAGAGCCATAGAATAAAAAGGAGATAGCCAGAAGATACAGACAGATAATACACAGATTGTATTACTAGCTATGGTTTTGGCCGAAGGCCCAGTGGTTACATAGTTGGGTTAATCTGTATAAAGCTTTCAGAATTCCTTTTGCCTAGACCACTGGCAAGCTTAAGAATACTGAAAGCAAAAACTCATAGACACAGACAATAGTTTAGTGGTTACCAGAAGATAAGGGCAGAGGGCAGTGGTAGAGGAGTGTAAAAGGGATCAAATATATGGTGGTGGAAGGAGAACTGACTCTGAGTGGTGAACACACAATGTGACATATAGATGATGTATTACAGAATTGTACACCTGAAACCTATGTAACTTTACTAATAATTGTCACCCCAATAAACTTTAAAAAAAGAGAGAGAGAAAAAAAACCACTAAAAACAGGACTAATGGGTTTCTTGGATCTTTTTCCATAGTCCTTTGTTCTAATCATGGTTCTTTACCACCACAGTAATGGTGAAGAGACAACAAAGAGAGCTGTTCCTAAGGAAGAACTTACCAAAAACAAAAGGGAAATATCAATGCATCCCTAAGGCCTAGAACCTCAGACTCAGTCACATGTTCTGAATCTTCCTAGCAGGGTCCCTTCTTTATTGTGTTATAGAGCCAGCCGTGTGTTCTTGGAGAGAAATTCATGAAGAGGAAACTCTTAAAAAACACATCCAATGTTTAGGAATCCAATTTTTGAAGAGTTTCAAATTTGTGCAAAGCACAAAAGTTACAATGAGTTACAATAGATATCTCACACAACAAATATGCAAATTAGGACAAAATTAAAAATTATGGTAAATCTTAAAAAATAAACAGATTTTGTGGGAGAAAATAATGAGAAGATCTTATTTATGCTGGATAGTCAGTGTAATCCTCTCTGAGGAAGAAATATTTAATAATATACTTAACCTAGCAAATATCATAGGCTTGACTAGCTCGTTTCTACTGAATGCATATGGTTTTGGCACCATCATAAAGTCAAAAAATGATTAAGTTGAATCATCATTAAGCAAGGGACCATCTGTATTTGGTTAACATATTAGAAAGTTCTTGATCAAATATATTCTGTTTTGTGCTTCCCCCTTCCTATTCTCCTCTCCCTTCAGAGCTCTGTTTATTAAACTTACAATGGGTTTATCAGGAGGTAACCCCATCATAAATTGAGAATCTTCTGTAATATCTGTGCATTATTCATCCTAATGAACACAACTAATTCTCTAGTAAGAGAAAAGGAAAAGAGCCTTATAGCATCTGTCTTCTTTTCCTTTATTACCCTTTCAGGGTTTCTGCCTTCCTGTTGGCTTCCTGTAGTTTTTAAATTAACAGACACTTTGCTGATCTTCATTTCTCTGCATTATTTTCTTCTTCAGTGATTTTTGATAATCTGAGTTTCCTAAGGCAAATTTATAGTTTTAGATATTTCAAAAGAAAGCATTTACATACTAATGACCCCAAATTTAAAACCCTGTCCATGATTTTTCCTATGAGTTTTAGGTCAATTTAACCTACTTTCAAACTTTCCATTTCCATTTAGATGCCAATCGCCAGAATGGTAACATGTAAGAATATAAACTCTAGATTTAAAATTCACCTACAAGAAAATCAATCTTCTTTTTCAGTAATCATACCAATGTATAATTAGTTACTTAATCCAAATATCTAAGTTCAGGCTCTACATTTACCATCTTGCTCAAGCCACCACCTAATGTTTTCTAGCCTTTAAAAACTGCTTCTAATATGGGCTTCTGCTTCTACTCTTGCTCACCACTTAACAGTCTATTCTCCCAAAAGTGCCAAACTTACAATTTGAAACAAAAATTGGATTATGTCATTTGTGGAAAAAACAACTAGTTTTCCAGCAACATCCATTCTTACCTTTGTTAATAATTGAATCACTAGGTTTGAGTTACACAGATAGTTGTCCAGCTAAGGACTACCGGTTCCTTCTTTTCTTGCAGCTTAGTACATTGTATGTCTAAGCATTATCCAATTGGAGGGGAACTGAAGTGATATGTGAAACTTCAGGGTGATGCACTGAGAAGAAACATGACAAACGTTTCTTCTGGCAGAGGCAGTGTCTTCTATAGCAGCCCAGAGATGGAAGCCACCTTTTGAGGACACCAGAGTCTCAGTTATCAGACCATTCCTCTTATCTCTGGACTGTTACAATGAGACAAAAAACAAATGAGCAAATCCTTCTAACTATTTTAAAACCATTGCTAGTTTGATTTTTTGTTATAGCAATTAAGACTGAATTCTAACTATGGCAGGTTGTATTTTCTTAAAATGACTGTAATATTATGCCCTATTCTGCATGCTCTTTTACAATGCAGCTTTGACCCCTATTAAGATGTGGGTGTGGATAGGAATGGCAGCAGCGGGGCGCATTTTCTGAGTTCTCCTCCAGATCTTATTACAAACGGGACTTATAACCCATCAAATAACCCTTTGCTCATCACACAAAACAGCTAAGAGACTCGTGGAAGGATTACTTCAAGGTGCGCTAATTGGGCAAGCAGGGGAAGGAAGGAAGGCAGCAGAGTGAAAACGCGCGGGCCGGTGGCGGGGTCTCAGCCAGCGGCGGCGGCGGCGGTGGCGGCAGTGGCAGGGAAATCCCAGCCTGCGGCAGGGTTTCTGCCGGCAGCGGCGGTGGCGGCAGCGAAAACCGCAGTGGCACCCGCAGTTCCGGGCACTCATGGAATCCCAGGGCTGAACGGAGAGCACAGAGACCAGGAGGTGGGCTCTTTCCCTGCGTCCCATGGCTGATTTCTCCCGCCGGGAGGGCAGCTATTGGGCCCTAAGGCGGACAAAGAACACAGACTCCATACCTGCCCCCCCCCCATTCCAATCCTACCCCTGCCCTTCCAGAGACTTAAACTGGCCCCTGAACTGAGGAGTAGTGTCAGATTACAGAGGAGCCGTAGTAGTGCTCAGGCTCTGGGAAGACTGACTGGCAGCCCTGACCCAGGGAAGAGGCCGGGAAGAGTATGATTTTGGCTGGGCTAGGAGAGAAGAGACTCCTCCACCCCCAGCCACCACCTTTTCTGGCCTGCGGGAAGAGGGTGACGCGCGGCTGGGCTGGGAGAGAGAAGACCCCTCCATACCCAGCCCCCACCATTTCTGGCCTGCCTAGGGTGGGTCAAGTGCTACTGCCGAGATACTCCCAGGGATCAGCACTAAGGCAGATGCAGCTCTGGGCTTTCAGCAGCTCAGAAATCTCCCGCCCGCACCCCCCATACACACACACACTGAAGAAGTGCCCTAAGACTCAGGAGTACTGGACACGGGGCTGGTGGTGCTACTCTCAGTGTGCATATGTGCAGGCAAGGGCAGAAAATGCACTGACTTTGTAAAAACTATCATCCAGACCCCTCAGGCCCACGCATTTAAATCTACAGTCCCAAAGTCACTCTGGGCACCAGGTGATCGGCTCTGCCTGTGCAATAAGCAGGGGGCTCTTTGTTACAGCAGAGGACAACCTGGACATTACTTGGTGGGCTTAAGCCAAGATTGGCGCTGCTTTTTGTTTTGCTTTGTTTTGTTTTGTTTTGCTTTGTCTTTATATCTTTGATATCTTTGCCTGTGTCCAGTGGGGGTTATCGGGTGTTTTTACATGTAAATGTATTTGATTTTTTTCTTAGTTGTTGTTGTTGTTGTTGTTGTTGTTGTGCTTGGTGATTTGCTTTGTTCTGAAACTGCCCTACCAGGGCCCAGCTTAAGAGGCACAAGATTCAACATATCAAGAGGCCAACTCCAGACCAAACCAGAGTACTACTGGCTTTGACCTACAAGTCACACACCCAGAGGGAATTCTCTGCAGGCACTAGAGCCCATAGAGGCCAAACCACATTTAAGTGGTCAACCCTCACACAACAGAACGCCCTGCGGTGGGCAGAGCCAAGTCTCACAACGAGTCAGCCTAGGAGTTAACCCCACCAACTCACAAGCAAAAAGCAATTAAAGATCTTCTTGAACAGGACAATATACACAACACCTTTGGAGTCACCTTTGGAGCACACACAGAGGAGAAAAACGAAGTAGTGCAAGTCAAATATAAAGGACACATACTACATAAGATAACCTAGCAAGAACTAAGAACTCTAGGGGATCTACCTAATACATCAAAGCAAACACAGACAGTCAGCCAGAATGGGGAAACAAAGATACACGTCCCAAATAAAAGAACAGAAGAAACCTCCACAACTGGAACCAAATGAAGCAGACGTAACCAACCTCTCAGAGACAGAGTTCAGAACACTGGTGATAAGAATGTTTAAGGAGCTTAGAGAAGACATAAAGAAGGATGTAGAAATCATAACGAACAACCAGTTAGAACTAAAGAACACAATTACCGAAATTAAGAACTCACTTGAAGGAATTACCAGCAGGTTAGATGAAGCAGAGGATCGAATCAGCGACTTAGAAGACAAGGTAACAGAGATCACCCAAACGGAACAACAGAAAGAAAAAAGAATAAAAAACAATGAGGATGGCCTAAGAGACCTCTGGGATAACATCAAGCGCAACAACATGAGCATCATAGGAATACCAGAAGGTGAAGAGAGTAAGCAAGGGATTGAGAACATATTTGAAGTAATAATGTCTGAAAACTTCCCCAACCTGATGAAGGAAACCAACATACAAGTTCAGGAAGTGCAGAAAGTTCCAACCAGGATTAACCCAAACAGATCCACACCAAGACACATTATAGTTAAAATGGCAAAGCTTAAAGACAAAGAGAGAATCTTAAAAGCAGCAAGAGAAAGACAGAGGGTTACATACAAGGGAACTCCCATAAGACTATCAAATGACTTTTCTACAGAAACATTGAAGGCCAGGAGGGAGTGGCAGGAGATACTCAAAGTGATGGAAAACAAAGGCCTACAACCTAGATTGCTTTATCCAGCAAGGCTATCATTTAAAGTTGATGGAGAGATAAAGAGCTTTCCAGAAAAAAATAAGCTAAAGGAATTTATTACCACCAAGCCAGCATTGCAAGAAATACTAAAAGGACTTCTGTAAATAGAAGAAAGATCAAAACAACTTAACTACAAATTTAAAAATGGCAATAACTATGTACCTATCAATAATCACTTTAAATGTAAATGGATTAAATGCTCCAATCAAGAGACATAGGGTGGCTGACTGGATAAGAAAGCAAGACCCTTGTATATGCTGTATACAAGAGACTCACCTCAGAACAAAAGACACACACAGGCTGAAAGTGAAGGGTTGGAGTAAGATATTTCATGCAAATGGAAATGAGAAAAAAGCTGTAGTTGTAATACTTTATATCTGACAAAATAGACTTTAAAATGAAGAACATATTAAAAGATAAAGATGGGCACTATATAATAATAAAGGGATCGATCTGGCAAGAGGACATAACCCTAGTAAACATCTATACACCCAACATAGGAGCACCTATATATATAAAACAGGTACTGACTGACATAAAGACAGACATCAACAGTAACACTATCATAGTAGGGGACTTCAACACACCTCTGACAACAAAGGACAGGTCTTCCAGACAGAAAATCAATATGGAAACAACAGCCTTAAATGATACATTGGACCACTTGGATTTAATCGATATTTTCAGAAGATTTCACCCCAATGCTGCAAAATACACGTTTTTCTCAAGCACACATGGAACATTTTCCAAGATAGACCATACGTTAGGCCACAAAACAAGTCTTGATAAATTTAAGAAAATTGAAATCATACCAATTGTCTTCTCTGATCACAATGCTATGAAATTAGAAGTGAACTACAGGAAAAAAACTGGAAGACACACCAATTCATGGAGGCTGAATAACTTATTACTAAATAATGAATGCGTCAAGCAGGAAATCAAGGAAGAAATCAAAAGATATCTCGAGACAAACGAAAATGAAAACACGACGACCCAAAATCTATGGGATGCCGTGAAAGCAGTCCTAAGAGGGAAATTCACAGCTTTGCAGGCCTACCTAAAGAAACAAGAAACATCACTAATCAACAGTTCATCTTTACACTTACGGGATCTGGAAAAAGAACAGCAAAATAAGCCCAAAGGCAGCACAAGGAAGGAGATAATAAAGATTAGAGCAGAAATAAATGAAATAGAAACCAGAAAAATAATACAAAAGATCAATGAATCCAAGAGTTGGTTCTTAGAGAAGATAAACAAAATCGACAAACCTTTAGCCAGACTCATTAAAAAAAAGAGAGAGAGGACCCAAATTAATAAAATCAGAAATGAAAGAGGAGAAGTGACAACGGACACCGCAGAAATACAAAAAGTTTTAAGAAATTACTATGAGCAACTATATGCCAACAAATTTGACAATCTGGAAGAAATGGACAATTTTCTAGAGGCGTACAACCTTCCAAGGCTAACTCAAAAAGAAACAGAAAACCTGAATAGTCTGATTACCACCAGGGAAATTGAATCAGTAATCAACAATCTCCCAACAAACAAAAGCCCTGGACCAGATGGCTTTACAGGTGAATTTTACAAAACGTTCAAAAAAGAATTATCACCTATTCTCCTCAAGCTCTTCCAAAAAATCCAGAAGGAGGGAAGACTCCCAAACACTTTTTATGAAGCCACTATCACCCTGATCCCCAAATCAGACAAAGACACCACAAATAAAGAAAACTACAGGCCGATATCTCTAATGAACATAGATGCAAAAATCCTCAACAAAATATTAGCGAACAGAATTCAGCATTACATTAAAAACATCATACACCATGATCAAGTGGGATTCATCCCTGGTATGCAAGCGTGGTTCAACATCCGCAAATCAATTAATGTGATACACCACATTAACAAAATGAAAAATAAAAATCACATGATCATATCAATAGATGCAGAAAAAGCATTTGATAAAATCCAACAGCTAAAATAAAACGATAAAATCCCTTAAAAAGTGGGAATAGAGGGATCATATCTCAACATAATAAAGGCCATATATGACAAACCCACAGCTAACATCATACTCAATGGGGAAAAGCTAAAACCATTCCCCCTAAGATCAGGAACAAGGCAAGGTTGCCCACTATCTCTGCTTCTATTCAACATAGTGCTGGAAGTTCTAGCCACAGCAATCAGACAAGAAAAAGAAATAAAAGGCATCCAAATTGGTAAGGAGGAAGTAAAGTTATCATTATATGCAGATGATATGATACTATATATAGAGAACCCTAAAGACTCCACCAAGAAGCTATTAGAGCTGATAGATGAATTTAGTAAAGTAGCAGGATACAAAATTAATATTCAGAAATGAGTTGCATTTGTATATACCAATAATAAAACATCAGAAGGAGAAATTAAAAAAACAATCCCATTTACAACTGCTCCAAAGTCTATAAAATACCTGGGAATAAATTTAACCAAAGAAGTAAAAGATCTGTACTCAGAAAATTATAAGACACTGAAGAAAGGAATGAAAGAAGATATAAATAGATGGAAACACATATCATGTTCATGGATAGGAAGAATTAATATAGTTAAACTGTCCATACTGCCTAAGGCAATATACATATTTAACGCAATTCCTATCAAACTACCAACGACGTTTTTCACAGAAATAGAACATATAATCCTAAAATTTATATGGGATCATAAAAGACCCCGTATAGCCTCAGCAATCTTGAGAAATAAGAACAAAGTGGGAGGTATAACAATACCTGACTTCAAATTATACTACAAGGCTACAGTAACCAAAACAGCATGGTACTGGCATAAAAACAGACACATAGATCAATGGAACAGAATAGAGAGTCCAGAAATAAATCCACGCCTATATGGCCATTTAATCTATGACAATGGAAGCAAGAATGTATGGTGGGGTAAAGACAGTCTATTCAATAAATGGTGCTGGGAAACCTGGACAGACACATGCAAAAAAATGAAGCTGGACCACCTCCTTACACCATATACAAAAATAAATTCAAAATGACTTAAAGACTTAAATGTAAGATCTGAAACCATAAAATACCTAGAAGAAAATATAGGAAGAAACTTCACAGACATTACCCGGAGTAAGATTTTTACTGATATATCCCCTCGCATGAGGGAAGTAAGAGAAAAAATAAACATGTGGGATTATATCAAACTAAAAAGTTTTTTTCACAGCAAAGGAAACCATCAATAAAACAAAAAGGGATTCTACTGAATGGGAAAATATATTTGCCAATGATATATCTGATAAGGGATTAATATCACAAATCTATAAAAAACTCACTCAACTCAACTCCAAAAAAACAAACGACCCAATTAAAAAATGGGCAGAGGACATGAAGAAACATTTTTCTAAAAAGGACATACATATGGCAAACAGACATATGAAGAAATGCTCAACCTCACTAACCATCAGAGAAATGCAAATAAAAACCACAATGAGATACCACCTCACCCCAGTCAAAATGGCTATCATCAATAAATCTACAAACAACAAGTGCTGGCGCAGATGTGGAGAAAAGGGAACGCTTGTGCACTGTTGGTGGGATTGCAGATTGGTGCAGCCACTATGGAAAACAATATGGAGGTATCTCAAAAATCTGAAAATGGAACTGCCCTATGATCCAGTAATTCCACTCCTAGGTATCTATCCGGAGAAATCCAAAACTCCAATTCAAAAATCTTTATGCACTCCTATGTTTATTGCAGCACTATACACAATAGCTAAGACATGGAAACAACCGAAATGCCCATCGGTAGATGACTGGATTAAGAAACTGTGGTACATTTATACAATGGAGTACTAGGCAGCCATAAAGAAGAAAGAAATCTTACCATTTGCAACAACATGGATGGACCTAGAGAACATTATGTTAAGTGAAATAAGTCAGACAGAGAAAGATAAGTACCATATGATCTCACTTATATGCGGAATCTAAAGAAAAGAATAAGTGAATGAACTAATCAGAAACAGTTTTGGAGACAAAGAGGAAAAACTGAAGGTTGCTAGATGGGCGGGGGGGGTGGGGGGTAAGGGGGAAGATGAGGGGATTAGAAAACAATCAGTAACCACAAGATGGCCATGGAGTTTTGAAAATTAATCTGGGGAACGTAATTTAGTGGTTACCAGAGGGTAAGGGGGTTGGGGGGTGGGAGATGAGGGTAAGGGGGATCAAATATATGGTGATGGAAGGAGAACTGACTCTGGGTGGTGAACACATAATGTAATTTATAGATGATGTGATACAGAATTGTACACCTGAAATCTATGTAATTTTACTAACAATTGTCACCCCAATAAATTAAAAAAATAAATAAATAAATTAATTAATTAATTAACTAATTAAAAAAATTTAAGAGAACAAGAGAAAATATATAAGCTTACAAATAAAAAGAGCAGAATTCTATAGGACAAAAACAAACAAAAGAAAATAATAAAACAATGTTTCTGAAAGAAAAAAAAAAAGATGTGGGTGTGTATGCTTCCTTGTCTTAAATCCTGGAGGTTTTATGTCTATGATAGAAACAATGATATGTGACTTCTAAGATTAAGTCTTAAACTCTACATTTTATAAGTCAGACACCATGTGTGACAAAACCCAAACTATCCCACATGGAGAGGTCACAATGAGAAAGCCTTAAGACTATAAGAAGACAGACATGGCAAGCCCTCAGGAGTTCAAAGCTGCTCTAGCTCCAGTCACATCTGACTGCAAGTGCATAAGAAACCTCAAGCTCTGCTAGTTGTTATTATCCTATAGTAGCCTCACAATGATCTCAAGTTAGAGACAAACTTATCTCAGCATGGTTGTGGCTTTTACCTAATGGATTAAACACCAATAAAATTCATAGAAAGCCCATGAAGTTGTTCTGGTAGAAGCACCACCAGATTGAACAGAAAGAAACAGAGAAGGTACAAAATAAACACAGGCCTTTGAACTCCTGAGCTTCTATGAACAGGAAGCAGGCTGAGAGAACTACTCAGATGTAAATATGAGCTACATTTTATGGAAAGGCATGGATGTTTCAAGGATACAACCAACATCCCAGAGACAGAAGCCGCAAGCCATAAAGAGTCATTCCTGGGAAGCAACACTGTGACCTAAGCAATAAACTAGCAATATTTTCCCAGCTGAATCTAAAAACTGTTATGGACCAGAGACCGCTCTGTGCCTTTATCCACCTCACCACTTTCAATGCCTACTGCAGTTATCCCATGCCTGTCCAACCACTGAATGAATGCTACCATTGCTGAGTATGTAGGAGATAGATCACATGCCTCTTTATTTCCTACAGCTTCACGGAAAGGATTGCAGTATTTGAAAAGATGTAAAAAGGGTACAGCACTAGGGAGCTTCATCCACAGCTACACATGGTTTCGATGATGAGATCTTATTTCTTGATCTTGTTCCGGATGCTGTGATGGGATGACACTTCTGGGAATTGTTGGAAAGGATGAGTATATATCACATGTGGGAGGAAGGCAAATGATCAGTGGTCAAAAGGGAGATGGTGGCCCCCAAATTATTTGTTACTCCTTCTATGCCTCTCCCTGAAATCTAGGCTCTATATACATAACCAATAGGGTATGGTAGGTGATATTGTACCAGTGTCCAAAACAAGGCTAAAAGAAACTGGTAGTTTCCACTTCCTGTCTCTTGGGACCTTTACCTTATACCCAGCTACCATGCTGTGAAGAAGCCCAGGCAGCCCAGTAGGGATGCCTGTCTGGAGAAATTCACATGGAAAGGAACAGAGGCCCCTGGCCCATAGCTTCAGCTGGATTTCCAGCCAACTGTCACCATTTATTTGGAGCAATATACACATAAGACACCATTTTCAAAGTGGATCCTCCCTCCCAGTTGAGCTGATGATGTTATATAGATGAAAGACCAGACTTCCTGTCATCACATTGCAGATAGGTAAACCAAAGAAAACTTACTAATGTTAAAACTTGTTGATGCCAATAAGCTTAAAGTGGTCTATTAGAGAACAAGCATACTAATTATACATAATTTCATGGCTTTCAACCCTCCAAAGATTTCCCAATGAATTGGAAAAAAATAAAATCCACAAGCACAGATTACCTTCCAGAGGAAAATGTGCCCTTCATGACTTGATCTGACCACATCTCCAATCTCATTTCTTTCCACATTTACCATTTCTCACTATTTTGCAAGTCCAGAGGTTTCGTTACAGTCCTTAGTCGATCTAATATTCTTCCAACTCAAGGCCTTTGTTCTTGTTGCCTTTTTCTCTGGAATATACTTTCTCTGGATTATTTGGTTTTTCCTCATCACTCAGCTCAAATGCCACCTCTTCAGGAAAGACATCTCTGACCATTCTAGTTAATTTTTTCCCTTGCACTTCTTCACTTTCACAGTACCCAATTTTATTCCCTTGTAGCATGTATTACTATTGAAATTAACTACATTAATCCCTGTGTTTATTACCTGTCTCTACTTCTAGATTTTTAACCTCCATGCGCCAGAGTCATTGTCTCCCTGTTCATTGCAGACTCTTCAAAGCCATATGTTACACATGTTAAGTATTAAAAATTTATGTGACATGAACACTGATTGAATGGCAAACATTCTTTGTTTCATTTCTCACTTATTTGTCACCTTTCCCTCTCACCTGGTGACATTAATTCCTTACTCAGACTTAACACTAAATTAGGGATATTCTAGAACTTTCCATTGTGGCCACATTGTTCCACTTACGGGACTGATGAGTTGGGTTCTGCCATGTATATCAAATTTAGATGTAACTTAAATTGTGTGGAGTATGGGTAAAGTAATTTCATTGCTTTTACTCTGAATTTTTTAAGAAAATCAAAACTAGGTTTCTCTAAAGGTACAATAATCAAGACAGTATGGGATGGCCATGAGATAGACATAGAGGTCTTTGGAAAAGAATGTAGAGTCCAAAAATATTTAGGTTCCATAAACCTTTTGATTCATTAGTTTCAAATGGTTGGGTTAATAAATAACTAAAATTTCTAAAATGTATGGTGGAGTAGATTTTGAAACAAATGGACTATATTTGGTCCTCAGTTCACTTGATAAATGATTTTGAACACATTGTAGACATTTATCCCCTAGTACTGCATTACTGTCTCCCATCAGTTGAGTCCAGAACTTGGCCTTCTTGCAAGACACCTCAATTTATGAAAATGTTTCCATCTCCTCCTTAGAAGCTGCTGCACATTCCTTCAAGACCATCTGGTTCCAGAACAACTTAGTTAGAACAAAATTTCAAGCCAGATGAAATGTAAATAGAGACCTCACTTTTTTCTTGTTTTAGCTAACATTCATTGAGCACATACTCGCACATTGCAAGAACTACTTTAAACACTTTACTATATTAATAAAATAAATATTCTTTCTCCATGAGATTGCTATAACATAAATGAACAAACTGAAGCATAGTGAGGTTAAGTACCATCTCTCAAACAAACAAAACACAAATTTAAATGTAACTCAATCAGAATTTATAAATTTTATTTTAATATATCTAAGATACTTCCTCAACCTGATATTGCTCCATTTAATTTTCCTCAGGCTATTTCCACTAGCATGCCATACAACCAAAAAATATTGAAAATGTACAAAATTGACTTCATTTTCTATCCCACAAAATGGATAACGCGTTTCTTTTCTTGTATTTCACATGGGGCGAATGGCCATTGTCATAGCCTAAAATGTGGAAGTTCTTATTTTATGACCCTGATATTCACATGTGCTACCAAATTATATTGATTTTATGGTTTTAATAGTTCCCTAATTGATTCAATCCAAAGCATTACCAGATCTGTCTTAGTTCAGGCCTGTGGCATTATTTGTAGAAATTACTGTAACGTACTCTGAACTAGTCTTATTTCCCCTGGTATCTGATCTCTTTCAAACATTTCTACAACAGTAAATTACCTAATAATCAAATCTTGATCATGCCATTTGGACTAGATTGAATTTTTCAATGATCCTCCACATTATATTGAATTGTTAATTTATTTTTAATCACTCTCTATACTAGGAAGGAAAACTCTTTGCCTTCAATGATCTTTAATATTTTAGACCAGTATGTAATACCAACAAAGAGCTAAAAAAAAGTTTACTGAAACAATTTTTAAAATGTAGAGAGTATATGAATATAAACTTGTGTTTTGTAAACTGAGTAGAAGTTAAAAGCAGAAATCTGACATATTTTCAATACATTGCAATTCATTTTTGGCAGTATCTAGAGTAAAATAAAACTTAAAATGAAAGGTTTACATGAATTCGAAATGGTTATCTTTAAAGGATGAGTGGTGTAAGGATTGATTTCCTTGATTAAATATATTTGTAAAAAAAAAAAATTGTATCAGATGCTGAAGTTACTGCCAAATTGAAAATCTTACCATTATTTAAATTTTGAAATCAGTAACAATATTTATTAAACATTATTATGATAACTATCATTATGAAAACAATTTAGGGAACAGAGCTCTGCTTATAAAAAAATGGAAAATAATAGAAATCTAATAGGTGTGAAATCAGTCAGTAAAGACATTAATAGTAATTAAAAATAAACTGAATATTTATCTAATTTAAGAAAAACTTAACTATTTCACCCATTTTGAAGAATTGGTAGAGGAAATTCATTATCTCAATTGCAAAATAAACATTTAATTTACCTTCTGTTTTTTATTAACATAGATCTGAAGAGAACATGATTTCTTGCTGTTTATCCCCCCCCCCCTTGGTTTCTTTCTTTGCTTCTTTCTTGCTTTTTTCCTTTAGTTCTTTAATAAAAAAATACTCTATATTGGTATTTCATTTCGTTAATGGCAACTTTTACATAATAAATAATTATTTGATCATGAAAGTATAGGATAATTTATCTAGTTTGCTCATTATCACAAAAATTAAAATTATTTGTTGAAAACGTACCCAATTAACATTGAAGTGTTTGATACAGTCAACAAACTTTAATTTTATTGCACATAAGCTTAGTATAATAAAAGATAAATTTAGGTACAGAAATTCTGGAAAGATAAGAAAATGATATAATGTCAATTTTAGTAACATATTATTAAGACTAACAAATGCTTCAAAAATTAAATTTCTTTTATATTATTAAAATGAGTAAATTAATAAAGTAATGACATTATTTTATATAAAACACTCTACATTAAGTAATGTGGATAACTCTCTGAATAGGAGTATATGTAAAATTATACAGTAAAAGAACTAAAATGTATTAACTTAGCAATAATTAAGTTGATAGTAATTAAAATAGGTTGCCTGAAAATATAACCCTTTACCTATTTTTAAATGTCATAAATAGGAATCTGGTAAAATACTTATTCAAAGTTCAATTTCAGTTAAAATCAGTACATATAGAGCACCAATTTCCTGCTTAAGAATGGCTATTTGCAATGCTTTCCTATATACTTCATTTCACTGAATTGAAACATAATGACTGCTAACATAATGACTAAATTTTATTCTACCTTAGTTCTTTTAAATCCACATCCTTCTTTGTAAAGATTAAGAAGAAGAAATAAAAGAGATTATCATCTAGAAATACTGTGAAGATCAGTGTCTGCGATATGCTAAAAGCATTATATAATATGTAGCCTCTAGGATATCAATACTTAAACCTCTTTATCACCAATTGGATGATCTTGTGAAGTAGTAATTTTCAATGTTTATCTAATCACATACATAAGGACATATTAGTTAATATGTGATTTACATGTATATGCATCCATGTACATTTTGAAGAAGTACATGGTTCTATACTCAGCCCTATGTCTCTAAATGAGAAATTAGGGAACCCTCTTATTCCTAAACAGTGTTTATGTCCGACAATGTTTCTTAAAGTATATTAAATGTACAAAATCATCAAGGGTGCAGATCTCCTGTTGCTAATCCATGAGACTACTGAGACAAAGTTCCAACTAGACAGGTCAGAGAGAAAAACAAAGTAAATTTTAAAGGGTGAAGTTAGATAAGAGAGACAAATATTCATGAGAAGTGAGAAAGCAGGAAAGTGAAAAGTACATTTACACAGAGTTAGTACACTAATTTGATGGGTTCATATATATAAGTATTTGAAAGTAAATGTAGGCATTAATGGCAGATTATGTAGGCATTTAATAAAGGCAATTTCAGAAAATAATTTGGAATTTATCCATTGATCAAACAAGAGATAACAGGATTTTGAGCTCCAAAGTGGTATGATCAAAATCTGCTTTGGGGGGAATCCATCTGAAAGTAATGTATTGGATAGACTGAGAAAAATTTGGAGGCAAATAAATCTGATACAAATTTACTGCAATTCTCTGTATAAAAGGTTATAGGACTCTTAAGGCTGTTTGTGGCCACAATAATAGAAAAAAGAAGGACAGATCTGAGACATTGTACAAAATAAATTGAGTTAGTTTCATGAACAATTGAAAATAGAAGTAGAAAGGAGAGTCACATGTATCTGTGATGATACTCTGGGGTGTATTGAGGTGAGGGATGGCAGGAGACCTCAGCTCCTTGTAATATCCATCAGCTTTCACAAGCCATCCTAAGTACTAATAAAATAATAATCACATAACATTAATTTATATTTTCTTGGTTTTATATATGTGTATATGAAAGAAAGAATCTTGTCAGATTCGTACTATCTTCCATTGTTTTAAAAACAACATATAAAGTGGTTGCTATGGAAAAGTTTAAGAAAAATTTCCTATCCATGCTTCTTCCTCCAATGTCATTGAGCCACTCTTTCGCATGCCCTACTATACATAAATTCTGGAGTATCACAGATTAGGAAGAAGGCTGAACAACTGTGAGATTCATGCTAATAATAATAGGACTATCATAGTCCCAAGGGATTTTATGTCAGGGAACATGTAGAATTATTTTAAAGGTGTAAGGAGCTCAAGATGATGAGATAGAGAAATATCTGGCAGGCAGCTAGAAATGAAGGTCTGAAGCTCAATGTGAAATCAGAGGTGA
The DNA here is from genome assembly GCF_004115265.2 of Rhinolophus ferrumequinum. NCBI lineage: Eukaryota > Metazoa > Chordata > Mammalia > Chiroptera > Rhinolophidae > Rhinolophus > Rhinolophus ferrumequinum. The sequence goes on from NC_046287.1 coordinate 35,657,355, forward strand.
ACGAAGCAATTGATGAAAGGGTTAAGTATGTGAACTGAATTCAGGGCACAAAAATATGTAAGAATTGATAGAAAAAATAAGGTAGAGCAAAACAGAGGATAAAATTCAGTCAGGAAAGCATAAAGAAAACATTTTGCTATAAAACACTGTAAGCTCCCAAGAAAAGAATTTCCAAATGGGGAAATATTCATCAATATAAAAAGTTGTAAAGTCAAGGAAAATGGTGATGGTGTTTGCTATGCCTCCACTCAACGGATATTAATTGAATATTGTTGAATTCATGGGATCTTATAAATAATTTTAAAAAATAACTTTTCATAAAAGGGAACAGCCAGAAATCAGATCTCAGCTTTTGACAAGTTTATGTAGAAAGATAAGAGTCCTTGTAGTCAAGGACGTTGCCTTGCATTGTAACTATAGAATCTACTTTGGTGACTGGAGGCTCGTGAGTAATTGTAGACAATGGCAATGAATGGGGAAAATAGAAAGTTTATTTTTTAATTTTAAAGAAAACTATCCTTTAACTACTATGCACCAGTACTGTGGCAGATGTTTTCAGTGCCTTCATTTATTTAATTCTCATGAGTTCCTAAACTCATTTTACAGACAAAGAGAAATGAGTTTACACACTAAAGGTAATGGTTCATGATTAAACAGATCATGAACATTGAAATTGGATTTTAACTATTTTAAGTTTTAAGGGCTGTATTCATCATATTGAATTCATGTTTTTCAGATGCATAGCAAGAACTAAATGAGGAAATGAACAGAGTCTAGAAAAGGTTTTTGAGCAGGTAGTGGTGATAAATCAAGGGATAACGGAAAGTACAGCTGTCCAAAAGAAGTAAGAGGAGCACTTGGTTAGTAAGGATGCATATAAAGACAAATATAAAAATGGTAGAATGTAGGAAGAAATGGCAGCTACCTTGAGTGCAACTCTCGGAATTCATAACCCAGAAATAATGGCGTACTTATGGAGTTCTGCACAGAAATTTTTAAAGACTCACCTTTAATACATCCTTATAAAGAACCCAATAAAATGTAGACTCTTAGAGAAAGTTAGAAGGAACTCTTAGTAGGCAGATCAGCTATGTGAGGTAATATGTGAGAGATTTTTAAAGGAAAAAAGTATAATGTGCTCCATATATCCTTTGTCATGTGATTTTCATAAGTATGAATTTAAGTTAAAACTGTAACTGAAATACAAAGATAATAAACAAATATGCCTTTTGATCCAAGCACACATTAATCTATCTTTTGCACATACATAAATAAAAAAGAAAACAGCATACTTTCTCTTAAATCCAGCTGCCTTGCCCTGAAATAGTGAGATATCTGCATGCAGTAAAATGTTATATGAAAAGATATGTTTATATCATTCAGCAAGAATTCTAATAATAAACTAATTCCAGTTTATTTTTTGTACAAATGAGAAATCGTTAAAACAGTACATCTATTTTAAATATATTGATGTATGAAACATATGTAAATCTGTAGATATTCATTTCTCTATCATTGCTATACCAGCAATCACTTCAAATATTTTTAAATATTTTATAAAATTAAAATAATCTAAATATAATAATGAAATATGTTTGCATATTATAATTAATTAGAGGAATTCTCATTGACGAAAAATAATTCCTGGGATTATCTTATTAGTAATATGTAATTACTTTACCTGAATGAAATGCCATAATAGAGTCTTCTGTCAGTTCAAAACTGGACAGCATGTTTTCTTTATTCAATGAAGACTATATTGTGAAATGGAAAAGTACAAATTAATTGCCATTCATACTTCTACCTCCATAGTAGGAGGTAGATAAAGAAAGAATAAACTTGAGAAATGGCAATGCATTTTTTTCAAATTCTCTTGGATTCAGTACTTAAATATTGCAAATGCCTATTATATGGAGATTTCTTTTCTTTATGGTTGCTGTCAATTCCAATTTCTTTCACAAAATATTATACAAAAGACCTGCCAAATGCCAAAATGGGTTTGCATAAAATGCAAATTATTTCCACTTTAATGCATTCTAAAGAATTAGGAAATTATATATATATATATATAAAATTATATATATATATATACACACACACATATATATATATACATGAATTATATATATATATAGGAATTATACATAATTATACATATAATTTCCTAATATATATAGTTAATACATATTAATTCCTATATAAATTAGGAAATATATATACACATCCATGTATTGCATATGTATAATTACAAGAAGTTAAAGGACAATATATTAATTAAAATATTATATATATTAAATTATACGGAGGGTGCCAAAAACTTGTATATATATTTTCAAAAAGGAAAACTGTATTTAAAATTTTAATACTCAATATATACCAATAACAAAGATGAATACAAGTCATGTTTGACTTCTGCAATTACAAGAGGTACTGAAAGTAGTTACCATAAGCATCCAGACACTTCTGATTATGGCAAACTACTGCTTGAACAACTTTGACCAAAGTGTCCACTAGTATACATTTTTTGGGCACTCTCGTATATGTTACATATTCTGAATTCATCGGAAAACCAATATCTACATATTGGTAAAGTGCCATTACTCTTTAGATGTAAAACTTTTTATTTGTTTATTATTGTTTATGTTTTTAATTAAATTTATTGGGGTGACATAGGTTAATAAAATTATATAGGTTTCAAGTGTATATTTCTATAATATATCATCTGTATATCGAATTGTGTTCACCCCTTAAAGTCAAATCTCCTTGCAACATCATATATTTAACCCCATTCACCCTTTTCTAACTTTCCCTCTGGTAACCACTTTCCCTCTGGTAACCACTAAACTGCTATTTGTGTCTGAGATTTTGTTCATTTGTTGTCTGGTTTGTTTGTTGCTTTTATATCCCACATATGAGTGAAATAATAGTGTTCCAGACTTTTTGTGACTGATTTATTGTGCTTAGCATGATATTTTCAAGATCCATTCATGTTGTCACAAATGGCAGTATTTCATCTTTTCTTATGGCTGAGTAATATTTTTTTTTAATTGTATATATGTACCACATCTACTTTATCCAATTATCTATCAAAGGACACGTCAGTTGTTTCCATGACAAGCCCACTGTGAATAATGCTGCAATGAACATAGGGGTCTATATATCTTAATGGATAAATGCTTTCACATTTTTGGTGTAGATATCCAGAAGAGGGACTGTTGTTTCTTATGGTAAGTCTATTCTCAATTTCTTGAGGAATCTCCATTCTAGTGAATTCTATCAAACATTCAAAGATGATTTAATATCTGTCTTCCTCAAACTCTTCCCAAAAAATTGAAGAAGAGGCAATACTTCCTATTTCATGTTATGAGACTAACATTACCCTGATACCAAAACCTGGTAAGGATAACACACACAAAAAAATTACAGACCAATATCTCTGATGAACACAGATGCAAAAATCTTAAACAAAATACTAGCAAAGAGAACACAATGATACATTAAAAAGATTATACACCACTATCAAGTAGGGATCATTCCAGAGGACCAAGGATGGAAATCAATGTAACATACCACGTTAATTAAGTAATAAGTTAAAAAAAAATTATGTGATCATATCAATAGATGCAGAAAAAGCATTTGACAAGATAAAACATTCATTCATGATTAAAACACTTGATAAAATAGGTATAGAAGGAAAGCACCTCAACATAATAAAGGTCATATACAACAAACCTTCAGTTAATATCATAGTTAATGGTGAAAAATGAAAGCTTTTCCTTTAAGATCATTAAAAAAGACAACAATGCCCCCCTTACCACTGTTATTCAATATTGTATTAGAAATCCTAGCCAGAGTAACCAATTAAGAGAAAGAATTAAAAGGCTTCCAAATTGGGAAGGAAGAAACCAGAGAAAGAATTAAAAGCCATCCAAATTGGGAATGAAGAAGCCAACTTGTAACATTTTACAGGTGACATGATTCTTTATATAGAAAACCCTAAAGATTCCACCAAAACCTATTAGAAACAATAAATACATTAAAGTTGTATGATACAAAATCAATGTACAGAAATCCATTGCATTCCTATATACCAAGAATCAAATTTCAGAAAAATAAATTAAAAAGAAAATTCATTTTGTAATTGCAAAATTACAAAGGATGTGAAGCACCTATACACTGAAAACTACAAGACATTATTAAAATAAATTGAAGAAGAAACAAAGAAATGAAAAGATACTCTGTTTTTTTGAACTGGAAGAATCATAGTTAAAATGGCCATATTACCCAAAGCAATATACAGATTTAATGAAATTTCCATCAACATCCCAATGACATTTTTTAAAAGAAATAGAACAAAACATCATCAGCTTTGAATGGAATCACAAAAGACCATGAATAGCCAAAGCGATCCTGAGAAAAAAGAACAAGGTCGGGGGTATCACACTCCCTGACTTCAATTTATACTACAAAGCAACAATAATCGAAACAGCATGATATTGAAAGAAAAGCACACACACACACACACACACACACACACACACACACACACACACACACGACCAATGGAACATAATTCAGAACCCAGAAATAAAAGCACATATATATATGGGCAAATAATTTCCAACAAAGGGGATAAAAACATACAATGGAGAAAAGAAAACCTATTCAATAAATGGTTAAATGGTACTGAGAAAATTGGACAGCCACATGCAAAAGAATCAGACTAGACTGCTATCTGTCACCATACACCAAAATTAACTTAAAGTAGTAAAATTATTTTTAGGAGTAATAATAAAATGGCAATAACTACATATCTATCAACAATTACTTTCAATGTAAATGAATTAAATGCTCCAATCAAAAGGTGGCTGAGTGGGGAAGTAAACAAAACTCTTACATATGGTACTTACAAGAGACTCATTTCAGATTCAAAGACACACACAGACTGAAAGTAAAGGGATGGAAAGAGATACAAAAATATGATGATTTAAGGTAGCGATGAGGTCTACAAAGGAAAAACAGTATAATTCAAAATAATGATGAGTTCTATAAGGAAAATGTTGAGGATATAATAGCCTAATTAGAGTGGTTCAGGGACATTTGACTAAGACATGACTGATCAGAACTAGAAAGTTGAATTAATAGACAACATTAATGAATCTTCATTTAAAAATTACCTTTCAATAAGGTTTTGGTTATTTCGTAATTCAGTTTTAAATATGATAAAAATTAATATGCCCTTTTTTAGAACACACTCAACATTTAATATACTTCTTCTACAGGTGACTCTAAGGTCTAAAGAATCACAAGACAATGTAATTTTTAAAATTAGTTTATACTAAATTTGGCTTCATTTTTATCTCTTTAAAGTTATGAAAGAAAAATCCACTTCAAAAAAATATATAAAAATAAAAACTCTCAACTAAGCATACAAATATCTGTCCTTACTGTAATGCAAAAGAATCATCAATAGAGTAAGACTTAGACTAATGTATTCAGTGTATATTAAGAATAAACATTTTTCTTTACCTCATGAGAAAATAGATTGAATCAAGATTCAGGTAAACTTGCAAGAGAAGAAAAAATATGAGTCACTCTATTCTACAACCAAATAAGATATTCTTAACATTAGAGGCACTACTTATTGTCGAGAGCATAAAATGATAGGTTAGAACTACAAAAATGGAGTCCATAGTCAAAAGAGAAAAATGTTTTCTAGTGTTTCTGTCACTATAGTCTCTGAAGCTCTAAATTAAGGGACTTCCTTATATCTTTTTTGATATGGTGGATGTTTATAGCTAATCAGTTCTCACACTTGAACTACTTACAAATGCCATTAGCATAAAAGAATTGAGGTAAAAATGTTGTAGATAATGGGAACTGTGAGAAGCTTTTATCTTTAAGTAGTTCAGGACTATATTAATATTATCTAATGCTTTAATCATTGTTTATGGAAATGGTAAATTAAATGATGACTGGATTTAGAATGAGAAGACGTTGGCAATCCCCAAACTACTAAAATCAATTTCACCAGAAAATAAAAAGAAATAATAACATCTCCTCTATCTCAGAAAGTCTTTGTTGAGAAAAATGAGATGATATATGTCAAAGTTTTGGTTTTCTCCAAATTACCATGCAAATAGAAGGAATTGTTACTCTTATTTACGCAGGCATAGTGGTAATTTTATGATATATTGACAACTTTATGTACAAAGAATATGATTCCTAAGGGATTAGAAACAAAGAAATTTCAAGAGCTCAATTAAGATGTCATTGGACTATGTGTTAATAAGTAAAAATTCTATAACATTGCCAAAACTATTTCTAGATTTACCTTTTCAGTTTATTCATGAACCGAATGCTCTGAAATGTCTGCTATTTTTTCTATTCTGTCTTTACTATTGTAGTTAATAAAAAATAAAAACTTCTAAGAAGAATAAACATAACCATTTTATATACGTCCTTTGATCATTTGTTCAATAGTCACATTAATATGAATCACTGAGGTTTAGGAGAAAAAATAGAACCACTATGTATACTTACTTTGTTTAATGTTTTGAATTTATTTTACAAATATATTTTGTAATGTTTATAACATTTAATAGATTATAATTTGCATAAAATGTAATTAATTAACTATATAGTAGTAATACATAATAATTAAATATATATTAGCATGCATTTTTTATTGATGGGGTATAATCTATAACACTTACGGCCCAGATTGCTAGCATAAGCGTGAAGTTTAAAAATTCTTCAACTCCCAATAATAGAGACATTGAGAGTTTTAAGTCTTTGAAGTCTAATCCTTAACATGATTGTATATCTGGGTGTTTAGACCCAATAGCTAGACACTTACTAAGCGTTCTGGTGATAAACAAATAAGGTACAGTTCACCTGATGCTAAAAATCATACATTCTTTTGGCAAAAACAGTCACATAAATTGGCAGTAACAAGACAAAGTTATAAATAGAAAGACAAAATTATAAATAGAAAGATAGTGGATGCTGCATTGGGCAACTAGTTAATTTGTTATACAAATTGAGATACTTGAGAGGAAAAAAGGTCACTATTACAGTGTTTCCCCGAAAATAAGACGGGGTCTTATATTAACTTTTGTGCCAAAAGGCACATTAGGTCTTATGTTCAGGGGATGTCATCCTGAAAAATCATGCTAGGGCTTATTTTCCGGTCAGGTCTTATTTTCAGGGAAACACAGTCCCTATTTATATCTGTTTTCCTAAAAAAACAGATATAAATAGGGACTAACTGTGAAAACACAGGATTTCTGTTCACCCTGTGATGTGAAAGCACACATAATCACGCCAGGTAGCAGCATATAGGGGAAGCAGGAAAAGTTTCAGGAAGGGACATCTACACTGCACTAAAGGATACAGTGACATTTAATCAGAGTAAAAGTCAGTAGAAGAAGACAGTGTTCCGGGATTTTGCCTCCAAACTTTCCACTGACCAGCAAGTGCAAAGGCCTAAAAGCAAAACAGAATATTACCAATTGCCAGTCATGCTATGAGAGTGAAGTACCATGGTCTAGAATTTGCCAAATGACAGGTTGCAAGAGGGGATGTAACCTAGACAGATAAGCGGGGGGGTGGGGCGGGGGAAAGATCAACTGCTTTCTCAGATAAGGGATAAGAAGTCTCTCTCAGTGATCAAGCTATCTCCCCGAAGTCACACAGATCACAGGTAGTTGATTTGAAATTACAAGTTTAGCTGTCCTGGAGCCCAGGCCAAGGATCCCTCTTGAATACTCTGAGAGTCCTGTTTCCCAATTAAGTGTCCCAAATAACTGTTAAAAATAAAATACTACATTTCATGTTAACATTTTGAGGATTGTTATGTAACGTAGTCACTTGAGTTTTATATTGTAAAAAAGCATATGTTAATAGTTGTTCACAGTATGGGGCTTAAATTGTTGCAAGCAAATGATATTCAGTTTTAGAGAAATTTTCAGTTAATCATACTAGTTAACACAATAGTATTAGTACCCATGCACCTATAGGCTTTGTGGTTGGTTTTTTTAAAATAATAAATGCATTAGATATTGATAAACTGTCTCCAGAGTTTTGCTACGATTTCTAGTGTCCTGAGGCTTGAAGTGGTCACTGACCACATCAATACCTGGGGGCAGTCAGTTAAAACCTTGCAGTAATTAACCAGAGCAAGCTGTCGATGACATCAGCTCTGATTAACTCAACAGATTCTAGAAAGATCAAGCCTGGATTTAGATTAGAATGTTATATAAAATAGACAAACGTGATGAAAATAACTCCTTTACCTTGTCCTTATAAACTTTTGCCAGCCATTGGGCAACCCTACCTAATCCACCTTACACATATACCTTGTGCCATCCAATTACTTGAACATTTCTCATGTGAACAGGAAGAACTCATATTGTAAGAGCATCTCATTTTTTTCATCATGTTTCACTTTCTGGGTTCCCAGAGGACAAATTTGTTGTATTGAAAAAAATGTTACTGTGATATAAGCAGTGACAAGGAACTTTAAGCAACTATTTTTATTTTAACAGGGGTTTTTGGGAAGCAATCCTTTAACATAAATTATTGAATTTTTTGGTCTTGCAATCTAAGATGTTGGAAAATATCTGGAGAAAATAGACTTTTTAAATTCCAGTGTTGACCTTTACAACAATGGTCCTTGACTTATTCGTTTTGCATTCGGTAACACTGGAATGACAGTCTTCACTTGGTGAGAAAGCAGTGGGGTTGTAACAACTACAGGCCACAATGTTAACAGTTTGCATCCCCACCTCATTGACAAAGGAGGAAGATGAGGTTCCGTGGGGTGGTTTCACTGAATGGATATGTATTAAGATGGCCAATTTTCTGAATGATTATCCACTAAGGAAGTTCATCCAACAGGAAATCTAAAAGGAGAAATTCTATCAGCCTTAATTAAAAGTTTTTAACCATTAGATGACAAATTAACCAGTGAGCACAAATTATGTTATAAATACATTTAGTAAGAGAGAATGACAGAAACAAACCTGTATGCAGAACTGTAGCTAGCAGCCTACCCCACTGTACACCTCAGAACCTAACAACAGTTCACTCTGGCTTTCAGGAAAACCCACTGTAGGAGGTCATCTGGCTCCTACTGATTTCAGGAGTACCCTGAAGCTGCACCTCTGAACCACAGTGGTTAAATTCTATCCAGGCACCTGGCAGTCCAAATGAACTCAGTGCACCCTTTAACAGCCAATTAGGTGTTATTTGACAAAATATTTATCTCTGCTTTTGCTATGAAAAAGAAAAAAAAAGTCAACTTTGATATCTGCTTTGGATTCAGAAAATCAACAACTACCTAATGCTGTATCTTCTAATTCGAACTGCTGCTTGCTTACTAATGTATCCTTTTTCAATTTAATTTGTTAACAGCTTTATTTATACACTACATCTTGATATGATTTCTTAGATTTAATAAATTGAAAAAAAATGCTCTTTATTAGGTTCAGGGCACTTTCTATGTCCTGAAATTTTTATTCCTCTCATTATTCAGGACACCTGGATTCTATTAGAAACTATGCCATCTACAAGCTTTATGACTTTTGACATATCTCTGGATCCCAGTTTTATCATCTTTAAAATATGGTGATTGGACTATGCATCTCATTTGCATCTGAAAAATATTTAAATACTTTTCTTCACTATGTCAGTGGATTTCAAAACACCTATATCAGCCTCTCCACATAACTATTGATCTAGAAAAATACAGGGAAAGAGGGAGTATCTTAAATGACACCACAGAGGACAATCAATATAATCCAGATCAGGATAATGATCCAAATTCTTCATTAGATATTTTTCAAGGGAAAGAGAGAGGCAGAGAGACAGAGAGAGAGAGAGAAGACAGAGTTTGGTAGAATAAGGAACATATAGATTAAGATAATTAAAAACATTAACATATTATTATATATGAACATTATTTAAATCCTAATTTGAAAAACAACGATGAAAATTTGTGGGAAAATATGTGGGAAAACACTTTAAAAAAGAAATCTTTATCTTAGTGATGCATGCTGAAATATTTGTGGGCAAAATTAAATATGGTGTGATATTTGCCACAATATAAATCTGGGGATTGTATGGGTAGGGGAATAGATGAAAAAACAATTGTAAATGTTATGAAAATTATGAAAGGCCATGAGTTATGGGTACATGCTTACATTTTTCAATAAAAGTTAAATGTGCATACATCATTAAAAGTAAATACTGTTGATAAGGATAACATATAGAATTTATACCATAAATAAATGATGAATCTGATTTATATATGTGAAAACTGACAGCTTAGAAGACAATGTCCTTTGGCACAAATGAAGCATTCACATAAATAATCAGCATTTTGAGTGCTTCATACTTCATTGATGATATGTGAAATATGTGTATTAGTCCCTTTATTAATCTGTCTTAATATTAACTTACTCATCTTCTGAAAAGACCAAGAAATCTTTTATTGCCTTTAGAATGTAACCCGAGAATTTTAACTGCCACCACTTCAAGATGTAAGTTGTAATCACAGACTTGTACTAAGGCAGAAAAAGGGAAGGCTATATTCTTTCACTTACATTCATTCAATAAAAATTCAGAGATACCTAAGGAACCTTTATTATTGCTCGTACAGAAATGCAAACTGGGTTTCATTTTTATTACTTAAATTCTGATACAGTTTTCAGAAACATTTTTCAAGGGATAGTGAAAACTTTCTATTTACAAATAATATTAAAGCTTCACTTTTATAAGAAATCCACCTAACATGATTTCTTCAATTTAATTTATTAACAGCTTTATTTATACATAACATCCTGATATGATTTCTTAGATGTAATAAATTGAAAAAATGTGAGGCAATATACGACACTAATAAACAAAAATATGCCATTAATACCAAATCTGGTTCTAGTGACTACTCATTTTTTTGTGGCAATAATAAATTTTCAAATTTTGAAAAAAAGTTGCTTTACTCAATTTTTAAGCATTAGACATTAGATACAAAACCTCCAAAATTATAAAATGTAATTAATCTATATTTTTGTGAAACATTTTGTCATGTCATTCTATAGATTTTGTGTTGATGTTATTGCTCATATTAATGCTAAGACTTGATGATATTTGTGTTGAAAAATGTAGTATGGACCCAGGTATATTAATTCATAAAAGATAAGCCAGGCTAATGTTGCAACAGTTCCACGGATTGCACTTGCTTATCTAAAAGAATAATTATGATGGAAGATGTTTATAATTTATGAGAAACATATCATGAAAGCAAAATTACTCACTTTTTCTATAGTAATTTACATGTGTTTCTTATGCAGTTGAAAACCTCAAGAGTTTTCAAAGAGGTATTGCTGCTTGCTCAGGAATACAATATTAATCATAAGATTTTTATATTATTGACATACACTATGAGCTAAGAATTTTAATTAAAACATGGAAATAAATTGAGAAGACAGATGCTTATAAATGTGTACAATTTTACATAAATTTTTAATCCAAAGAAACCTTAAATTAGGTGCAAGTTAAGTTACAGAAAATGTATCAAGTTTTAGAAAACATATCAGACACTTAGAATTTTCAAAATTACTAACGTTAATCATTTAAAAGAAGTCCTAAATCTAGCTGTCAATGTAATTCAATGACATAAATTTTAAGCCCAATGTGTATTTTAAAATAAGTCTTACATGATAGAATCCACTAAGAGTCACTAACCTCTAAAGATCCATCCAATTAAGACTGCTTGTACAACTTCCAGGTTCATTGCCATGGCTATTGTGGACATAATTGTCCAACATTCACGTACGACTTTATTTGCCAAAATCTTAATTCTCAAAATGGTTTCTTGTCTGTCATGATCTGTTCCTATGCCAATATCTGATGTGTGATCACTTGGTGTCATCTAATTAGCAAAGAGGAAAACATAACTTTGGGTTTGAACCATGGATAGAGCTTTGGGGTTAGAATACAAAAGAGTTAAGTTTGAGCCCTGACAGCATTATTGGGCAATAACTCAATATCCCTGAGTCTCCACTTTTCTCTTTTGTGAAATGGTGATAAACATATTTAACACTTGTAATTTATGCTCTGATTTATTGAATTTTCATCCAACAAATTTATTAATCCTTTATCATAAACTACTTATAAATTATTCTGATTTTCGAGACATGATTTTCAATAAACTTTAAAATTCAGAGAACTTATGTTAGAATAAGGCACTAAGACACATAAACCATTATGTCCTGGTGTGACAAGTGCAATCACAGAGGTATGCACAGTGTCTCTAAAGCAGATGAAAGACAGATGTAAATTTTATGGGAAGGTCAAAGAAAGTCTTCCCATGGTTGTTGATTAAGTTTTGAAGGACACTTGAATGGTAGAGTTAGCTAGGCAAAGATGTGGAAAAAAGGTACAGACAAAGCTGAAAGCATATGAAAAGACATGAAAACCTGTCCTTTGGAGCCTGAATATTAATTCCTAGCCTAGATTCAACTTCATTATATATTTTTATCATTCCAAGACACACATTTTTTTACATTTTCACACCTTGGAAATAAGGGTGCATTTACAGTGTTATAGTCACTATCAGATCACTATTTTTGGAAAGTTGTGTAAAAACTTCCATTGATGCTACTATTAAGATCAAGCAAGAACCAAGATCAATACAGATGGAGATGGAGATGGAGATGGAGATGGAGATGGAGATGGAGATGGAGATGGGAGAGAGTAAAGGAGAAGGAAAGGAAAGAGAGGAAGAGAGAGATGAGATATATGCTGTCTCACTATGAATTTCTAAGAATTTTATTTCTGCTATATTTCTCTTGTTCCTTGTTATTTACATTGGTTTACTTTTCTCCTATCATTCACAAATAACTTTTTAACACTTTCTGATGAACTTGTGTGCTATTTTCATCTTAAATTGCTCATGAAGAAGAATGTATTATACCCACAACAAAGTAACATGCTTCTCTACAAAACAAATGACAAATTAATTTAAAATGCAAGGTAAAACTTTGTTTCTTCCAGAATGCTGATTTATAAGTATGTGTATAATTAACAATTGACACATCCCCTGATGCTCACTGAGCCTCAAATCCTAGATGGTATAAACCCTGTTAAAAGTGAGGGCTTTGCTTCCCTAAAATACCCAACCCCAGAATTTCTTCTTCATTTAATTTATAGCAGAAAATGGAATATTCTGGTTCTTCTATTGGTTCATAAATTATTGGAACTTTTTTTTAATGATTGGAAAATGTCTAATCAAGATTTACTTTTAATTCACACTCTTGTCAAAAGTTTGTCTTTTTTATACTGTATTTCCCCGAAAATAAGACCTGGTCTTATATTAATTTTTGCTCCAAAAGATGCACTAAGGCTTATTTTCAGGGGATGTCTTATTTGTTCAAGCACAACAATATACATGTATTCATTTATTCATGTACAAAAATCTACATTTATTCAAATACAGTCATGTCATCTTCTTCTGGAACATCGTCATAACTCTCCAAACCCCAAATTCTGGCTTGAATTTCTTGTGGCTCTGTTTCCTGTAGAACCATTGGCCCCAATCTCTCATGTGCAGAAATAGAGTTCTCCTTAAATGAGCACTTCTTGGCCATGTAGCTTGCTCATAGTGCACTGGCAACACAGCTGTCGGTGATTTTATCCTATGAATTTTTTTTTTTAATTTATTGGGGTGACAATTGTTAGTAAAATTACATAGATTTCAGGTGTACAATTCTGTATCACATCATCTATAAATTACATTGTGTGTTCACCACCCAGAGTCAGTTCTCCTTCCATCACCATATATTTGAACCCCCTTACTCTCATCTCCCACCCCCCACCCCCCTTACCCTCTGGTAACCACTAAATTATGTTCCCTAGATTAATTTTCAAAACGCCGTGGCCATTTTGTGGTTACTGATTGTTTTCTAATCCCCTCACCTTCCCCCTTACCCCCACCCCCCCGCCCATCTAGCAACCCTCAGTTTTTCCTCTTTGTCTCCAAAACTGTTTCTGATTAGTTCATTCACTTATTCTTTTCTTTAGATTCCGCATATAAGTGAGATCATATGGTACTTATCTTTCTCTGTCTGACTTATTTCACTTAACATAATGTTCTCTAGGTCCATCCATGTTGTTGCAAATGGTAAGATTGGAGTAATACGCAGCTATCCTATGAATTTTTCACTCAAGTCACAACCTCTTGCAGGCTAGGCTTCACAAAGTTTCCATGCTGATTTCTCTCCATTATATTTTCAATGTAATCATTGATTTCCATGTGCAAAGGTTGTTGAATGGCTTGTTTATTGCAATATCAAGAGTCTGGAGATAAGCAGTCATTCCTGCGAGAATCGTTATTTGATCTATTCTTCTCTCTGCAAGGAAGTTCTTTATGTCTTTAGCGCAGTGAATGATGGCCGAATCCCAGACTAGCAGACCTCTTTGGACACCTCGCAAAACAAGTGACAGCATTAAATCGACCTACTTCCTTATAACTGCTTGTGAGCACCAGGCTTTTTTGGTTTCAAGAACATAAATGCTTGAAACACATTCAACCTTATCTTTCTTGCCCTTAGTGATGATGAGAGTTGGGGTTTTCTTTCCATCCAGATGAGTTGTCAAAATACAGGTAACATGTGCATTTTTGTAACCAGTGGAGGGAATGTAGATTGATGAGGCACCCCTCTGAACAATTGTCATTTGAAATCCTTGGCCCATAAACACTGTAGTTTCATCCATAGCAATCACGTTGGAGAGTTGGTATTTAGAAAAGTCAATGCTATCAACAAAGGACTTGAATGCAAGTGCACATTTAATAACTTCAGTATCTTCCAGCTTGAACAGTGTTGTCAATTTTAGAGACAGTTCATATCACTGAAGGAAGTCATCCAGCCAGTGTTATGATGCTTTGATTTCTTCTGGGGGTATTTCTAACTGTGGTGCCATTGCAAGGGCAAATGCTTGACTGTCAGCCCTGCATACAACCAAAGCCTTTGCTCTCCTGTCAGCAATCCATTCACAGATGATGTGTTCCAGCTCAGGAAGTAATGGTTGCCGACCCAATCCACACTTGCACGTCTTAGCATTTCCCTCATCTACCTGTTGCCTGAGGTTATCGTACTCTGCTCGCCATTTTCAGACCATTCGGAGATCCAACTTCTTCTCTGCAGAAAGGCACAAGATTCTTGCCCTGGGAGTCCTCCACAATTCCTTTCTTGTACTCAATGGAATAGCTCTTTCTTTTTGCACTCATCTTGTCTGGGGGTCAAAATATTATTCCCTTTAAATCTACCATTAAATCAAGTGTTAACTGAAGACTCATGAGACAGGAGTGGCAACAAAAATGATGACATTTAAGAATAACGGTCCACACAAAAGCGAAAAAAAAAAATTGCAAACACCAAAATTCAGAAAACGTTTTTTTATTTCACATGCGTGCATTAAGTACGTCCGTCACCACACACAACATATTGAATTATGAAGATTCATATTAGACATAACCAAGTCCATTCATTATCAATTGCACACGTTATTCGTGCGTTATGTCTGTACTCCAATTGGTCATTCAGCGATAAGTCTCGAGTCCATCTGTTTACATAGGCATTTGCCTCTCATCCAAAGGAGCCCGTTGGGTATTTACAAATAGTTAATTATAATTTATATTATCATTTAAGTATTAATGTCAATAATATTATTTATTTACATTTAATTATATACTAATATTTTGTAATTCAATATGTCCTTCATGTGTTGCAATGGACATACTAAATGGGTCCGTCTGGGTGACGATCTTAACTGGGGTTTATTTGGGGAGTAGGGCTTATATTACAATCATCCTAAAAAATCACGCCTTATTTTCTGGTTAGGTCTTATTTTCGGGGTAATAGTTGAACTATGAGTACACAATTCACTGTATTTTAAATATTTATTTTTGTGTATATTTCTCTAATAGACTGCAAACTCCCTGAAGGTGAGATTTTATCCTTCTTGACACCATTTGTTTCTGAAAATTGACAAAAGACCTTATGTATGTTAAGAGATTGATAAATGATTTTTAAATATTTAAGTATATTACAGAATTCAATTTTTGAGAATATTATTAAACATAAGCGGTATTACTTGATAAAGAATATATTAGAAATTCAGAGATTCCTAAGTTAAAACTGAGAATAAAGATATTTTTTCATTCATTTCACAAATAAACACACAATAACAGTATACATCTAATCAAATCACCTAAAACTGAAGATATCTAAAGATAACAGCTTTAATTTAGGTAGGAATCAGATGTGCAGATATTAAAATTTTACAAATTTCAATTACTTATTAAAAGGAGTAAAATAAAAAAATTAGAAAATAACACATGAACCATTGATAATGTAGATTTGACATTGTTCACATGAATAATTATACATAAAATCTACTTGTATTATTCACATAACACATAATTTAAAAGATAAATGACCTGATCATTTAACATTTTTATCGCATAAATAAAATAATTATACACGTAATAATGAAGTATTTTTATTTGTGGGGTCTATAAGTGTTATCTGATACTATTTCTTTATTTATTTTCTGTTTGGATGATTTATCCAAAGCTGTCAATGATGTATTTAAGACATACAAATGGCAAATAAACATATGAAAAAATGCTCAACATCACCAATCATCAGAGAAATGCAAATAAAAACCACAATAAGATATCAACTCATACCAGTTAGAATGGCTATCATCAGCAAGACAAATAGTAACAAGGGTTGGAGAGGCTGTGGAGAAAAAGGAAGCTTCATACACTGTTGGTGGGAATGCAGATTGGTGCAGCCACTATAGAATGTTGGAGGTTCCTCAAAAAATTACTAATAGAATTACCATATGACCCAGCAATCCCTCTCCTGGGTATCTACCCAAAAAATCTGAAAACATTTATCCATAAAAGACACCTGTGCTCCAATGTTTATTGCCACTTTATTTAGGGTGGCCAAGACATGGAAACAACCAAAGTGTCCTTCGATAGATGAATCCTTCGATAGAAAGAAGTTGTGGTATATATACACAATGGAATACTATTCGGCGGTAAGAAAAGATGAAAAAGGACCATTTGTGACAGCCTGGATGGATCTTGAGATTATTAAGCGAAATAAGTCAGACAGAAAAAACAGAGAACCATATGATTTCACTGATATGTGGTATATAAATTGAAAACAACAAAAGAACAAGACAAATAACTGAAAGAACAAAAATTCATAGGCATAGACAATAGTTTAGGGGTTACCAAAGGGTAAGGGGGGTGGGGGAGCAGGGCTCTAGAAGAGGATAAACGGGGTCTAATATATGGTGATGGAAAGAGAGCTGACTCTGGGTGGAAAGAGAACTGACTCTGGGTGGTGAACACACAATGTGAGATATAGATAATGTATTACAGAATTGTACACCTGAAATCTATGTAACTTTACTAACAATTGTCGCCCCAATAAACTTTAATTTAAAGAAAAAAAAAGCAAATTTAAGAAACGAGGTCAGATTAAGGGTGAGCTGTGGGGTTTTGTGAATATGCTTGAGAGGTTCATATTAAAATCAGAAGAGGCAAGAAGTAAAATCTCCACAGGACTTCCTCTTCTAAGTTAGGCAGTACCAGGTTTTAGAAATATCAGGTTAGAAAGATTAAACATTTATCATTCCTAAAGCAACTAATGTTTGAGCATATTTTGAATTTGACCATTGAATTTACGAAAATTTACTTCTTTTGTAATCATTTTTGTTCCTAAATTGCATTACTTTCGCTAATACAACAGACTTTATTAAAATAATAATAATATATTTGGCTACTGACTAAGCTTCCTCTTAAAGTGTAAATTTCTTTATATAGTTTGCATGTGTTGGCAGTCATCAAACTTATTTTGTATCACACAATCAAAACAAATCAAAACACACAATCACACAATCAAAACAAACAAACAAACAAACAAACAAACAAACAAACCAAAACCCATTTCAGAGTGTCTCATTTTCCAAAAACATTCATCAGACTCCCCTAACAGCTCACACTGGAAATTCAGGAACTCAGGAGGGCAGAATACTTTAGCATCACATATTGCTCTTAGCAGGCAAGGAAGAGTTTCTAGAACTAATTGCTCTAACAGATGCCAGAGTTTTCTGCACTCTTTTAAGCTAAAATAAAGTGAATTTAATGGTCAGCAACAACCTGCCTAGTCAACAGATCAGGATTTACATAGCTATACAATTCTGAAGGGTTTCTTCCTTTAGGAGCCTTCCTTCAGGATTATTGAAGGAGTTCTTGGGCCTCAAAAGCTACAGTTACTGTGACCCCAAACTCCCCCTCTTCAGTATGCTCAAGCTCTGACCCCTGGATTATTCTACATTCTGTAAAATTATGGCCGGGGGTGTAAGAAATAAAATTTTAAACAGAAGAAAAAAACAAAAAAAAACCACACACATCCTTCAACTCAGGTTTTAGGACGTAGCAAAGAATAGATGAAACATGCTTAGGAACTGTGACTAAACCTGCCATCTAAATAGTTCCGTTACATATGACCTTGGTATAGATCATCAAAGCAACAGAAATATTTTATAAACATATGAACCCCCCAAAATGCAGTAAAATCTAAATCATTGGATTTTTCCCAGCGAAAAGTGCCTATTAATCAACATTTGGACATAATAAAACATTATTTGAAATGAAAGGCAATGTAGCAGATCATAATCTTTATGTGAAAGTCATCAAGTAGCTTGACTGCTGAGAGATATAAGTATTAGTACAATATTGTTGCAACCTACCACCAATGTAATTTCAGATTAGTGAGAAGAGTTTATTTGCATACATGTGGTAAGTGTCTTTTGAAATTGGCAGCAAGAAAAGAACAAAAACAAAAACAACCAAAAGAACTGTTTTTAGGATGACATTCATGGTGAGTGCATTTATTATGCTCTGATATTTGAAAATTGGGTACTACACATATAATATATACATTTATCATTTTCACTCACTTTCTGCTAGCATGTGCATGTATGCATGTATGTATGTTTGTGTGTGTGTTTGTGTAGAAACTCCATCTTCACAGCTATGATAGCAAAGTTATTACACAGATTGATGTCATGTGCAAAGTAGTATCTGTAAGTTAAATGCACCAAAATTAATCTTAGTGGAATTTTTCTTCAAAATATTTTCTTCAAGAAGGAACACATTTTTTTCTTATATGTGACTTTCAAGGTCGTAAATTGCGCTATAACAAAAGTATGTCTTTAATAGGGGCTTTTAAAAAAATAAACATATTAAATAACAAAATTCGAAGTTAGTAAGGGTGTGTACTTAAAATACAAACTAAAGGAGGACAAAAATCATTCAAAATATACAAGCTACATATATATATATATATATATAATAACAATGAAAACAACATTTCTGATATATATTTGGATGCATACAGACAAAAATTAATGGATAATAGAGCAACGTAATAATTTGAATTAATGCTAAGCATATATAATGTTCTATATGCATGAAAAACTAAATAATTTACACTAATGTTTAATATTCCTAGTAATTTAAATTGGCTGTCCTATATTTCTCTATAAAATTAACCTTCACTTTTATATCTCAACATGAACTATGGTACTACAGACTTATTTTAAATATATCCAAATTATATATTCATCATGAAAACAGTTATAAAAATTGCTTTTTAATTTCTTTAGTGTATCAAAGTATATTTCACATTCAAACCTAACTTAACTTCCCATACAATTTCATTACAATTTTTCATTGTTTATGATGTCCTAAACTCAATATACAAAATTTTAGTATACTACTCTGTCCTCTAGACTTTTGAGAAAAAAGTACATGCATGAGTTTTATAAAATTCATCATAGGAAATGTGGTCTGGCAAGCACTCCCATTTTCTTTCTCCAGTAGCCAAAAGGAGATGGTGAAACCTGCAAGCCAGCAGCCACTTAATCTATGGCAGTCTTGGTGCTATAAACCCATAACTAATCAGAATCAGGTGATAATGAATGCAATTTGTCCTGAGCAACGTCTATTCTGAGGGAAAAACTCGGCTGCAATCCTGTGTGGCCTCCTCCAACTCTTTGCTTTAAAGCATTGACTTAAACTATGTTGGTGCCTGTAACACCTAACAATATAACAACAAAACAATAATGATAGCTAACACTTAACTAATGCTTACAATGTGCTGGGAAGTGTGCTAAACCTTTCATATGAATTATCTCATTGAATCCTCACAACAAATGTGGGATTTATCTGATATAAATCAATTAACCAATATTTTAAGCAGTCACTAAAAGGCAGAGATGGACTTGGGGTCCTAGGGAATGTTTATCTAACCTTCTGTTTTTACTCACTGAATTGTTTGTGGAAAAGACCATCACACAGTAAAAAGCAACAATGCAATAAAAAAGGACACGTATCTCTGAAAACATGAAATGGATATATTTTAATAAGGAATTATTGGATAAAAAAATGCAATGACAAACATGTCTTTTTAAACCTATTTTTTCCTAAACAATGATTAAAAACAAAACAAAACAACCACTATTCACTTCAGATTTTTGTCCAATCTCCTTAAATAATCTATCCTGAATGCTATTTGGAAAAGCATTCTGCATTTTAATTATGTCTTCTGTTAAAATGTTATCAAATTCACTCAAAAATCCAAAATATAAAGTCCTTATAGTCATTTAGATATTATCAGAAATGTACAGATATGAGTCCCTGATAAGAATAAGGGTCCCTAAGCATCACCTAACTAACGCGCATAACTTAACCAGTATTATAGGACACTTTCATCACAGGCTAACTTCATTTATCTCCACAAAGTTAACCGTCCTTGTGGCTTGATTTCTTTCTGTCAGTGAACATACATGGTAAGACTACAACTTAATAGCTTACCTATTGCTCATCTAATATGACGAAGTTCTTCTATAAACCAAATGGACTTTTTAGGATCATTCAATATATGAAGTTCTTAAGCAAAAGGCATAGAATGCTGCTGAAGTAGCATGGAACTAATGGTTGTTAGTGTTATATTTTTATTTTGTGCTTCTCGGAATAAGTCAATTATCAAGTTAACTCACACTTAGGTCCAGTCTAATGTACACTGTCTAAGGAATCAAAAAATTGGGGGACCTATCTAATTCTTCAATAACCAGAGGTGAACTTTGGTTAAAACATTCAAATTGTCTGGGTCCTTTAAATTAGGGTGTAGTAGTCCATGATTCCCTACAGCCACTGCCAATTTTTGAAATTAAATGAAATAAGCTTTCCATTTGTATTCATTATTTCTCATACTCACAATTACAAAAACATATTCAAAAACTGACATTTTAAAAAGCTTCTAATTGATTTTACTTTTAGATGTGATTAAAAAAAAATTTCCCTTCAATCTCCAATAAGTCACTAGATTTGAGGAACCAGATTTTTATATTTAGGTACTATTGATCTGCTAAGTGACTCAAAAATTAAAAACTGATACATTTTCAAATGGGTTTCTCCATTCAACCATAAAGTTGAATAGTTACCAAATGATGAGCTAATCCACTTACCTCCATTTGGACCTCACCTAATCTATTACAGAAACAAAGACTTATAACCTTTAAAATTTTTCAGATAATTTCTAAAAGTATATGAAGCTTTAAAACAAAAAAATGATTAAAAGTCTGAATAACTTGTTATCTCCATATGGACATATGGATAAACATTTTCAGCATAGTAATCATTTGTCCTGAAAACACCTGATAATAAATTGGGACAGATCATCCCAAATTGAAAACCTTGTTTGCAAATTTACCTTGCTTTTTCTATTACTCTGCTCAGTTACACGACACATTTCAGAAAAATAAAATCAGTTCATTCATTTTATCAAAAGTATACATGGAAACACAAAATACCTGTTCATGCGTGCATTTCCTCACTCACGCATGCTCTAACACACTCTGTCGTGTGGGGCGGCCTGCGGGGGGGTTCTCAGCTCCTGCTCCCCACATAAGGACGCAGCATGTGGCTAGGCCAAAAAGGAACACCCACGGAGCCATAGGTAGGGGAGTCATACCACTATAGTCTCACTGGAGGCTGGATTCACACAACGTGCAACCTGCTGTCCGCTTTTCTGCCTGCCAACCAACCAACTCCACTCCACTCGACTCACTCTCAACTCACCAACCAGCGCAGCTGTGGCAGCTATATCAGGGGCCAATTGGCTAACTGGCTACAGCTGACGGCCAACTAGCCACAGCCGATGGCCATCTACTACCCGAGTCAGCACCCGTCCACATGAGGCCGAGAGCCTGGAAACTGCTCTCTGGGGCTCTGTCCCCACACTCCTAGCCTACAGGGTCTTGCCTCACAATCTACATGACAAGCGTGTTCTGCACGGGTCCCTGTGCGAGGAGCCTGGAGGTGAATGCAGTATCCTGGACACAGCCAGGGCTCTCAGGGCACTGCCAGTCTCTCTGGGCACAGCCAGAGTTTCTCAGGGCACCACCAGTCCTTCAGGGCACAGCCAGACTTCCTGGACTTCTTAGGGTACCGCCAGTCTTCTCCTGCCCTCCTGGCAGGCGCTATTATTGTACTGTAACCACACTCCAGGGCTGTGGCAACACTTGAGGAGGGTGGTGAGCATGCCCGTGTGTCACCGCTTTCACCACCCAGATCCAGAGACGGAACTCTCCTACCGACGTCTGTAAGCTGAGGCCATGTAGCACGTCCACCCCTAGAATATACTCCGGAACGGGGGAGACATAAACCTTGTAGGTACCAGGGGGAAGCCTTCCTATACCCAGTGGTAGGGAAACAGCTTTCACAGTCACAGTCTTTCCCCCGTAGCCATCAATGCAGATTGCTGGTCCAGGGAACAGTTCTGGGTTCCCATATACAAGACTGCAGTCTGCGCCAGTGTCAACTAGGGCCAAAACCCTCTGCACATTAGAAGGGGACCAATGTATGGACAATTCCACGTGGGGCCTCTGGTCCCTGCTCGTCCCCTCTGACCGGGTACCTTGGCCCCACCCCTAATCAAGCTGGAAGGAGTCCGCATCAAGTGGCTGCGTGAAGTCCTGGAGGGACATGGGTCGCGCTTTCCCAGACTTCTCCTTTAGGCTTCTCCGGAATTGCTGTTCAGGATGCAGCTGTTTCCAAAGTTCCAGCAGGAGTGCATTGGGTTGTCGGTCTATTTTCTTCTGATCCACGGCTGCTGCCATGAGATCATGCCACATCTGTGCGTGTGTTACTCTCTGAGGCCCGCTACCTTTACCTTTGGTTTGGGCTTCCAGGTCTCAACTGCACGGACCTCCTGTCTTAACTTCCTTCGCCTCCGGCTTTCAACATCCCCTAGGGTGGCCATGGCAGTTGTAACTTCATGGATCCGCCACCCAACATAGGGCGTAAGAATGGCGACCAAGGATCCAAAAGGACTTGCAGATGCAGAGATCTCTCATGCTGGCTGTAAAAAGCTCGTCATCTGGCCCCTGCATGTTAAGGTTAAAAATAGAATGTCTGATACCCATTTCACGGATGATTTGGGTAAGTTCTGTATATGACTGCCATTGACTCACAGTGTCTGGCAGCTCTCCAGCCTGTCCCCATACTGTGCGTACTGCAGCAGTGAGCCACTCCATTAGAGAATGGTTGCCTTGGTCGTGGGCCAATTTATGGCAGTTCTGTAACCTTTGTTGCAAGGACGGATGCACTGTCACGAAGGCTAGCTTTTCCATCTCGCCTGTGGAGCAGAGAATGTTGTCTGCTCCCTCATCCCATAAACGTAGTAGCCAAGCCGAGACTGGCTCTCCAGGGCTCTGTCTGTACCCCCTCCACAGCTCCTGCAACTCAGTGGGAGTGTATGGGGTATAGGTTGTGAACTCAGTAACAGCTGGGTTGTCGGCAGCAACGCCCCTGGGGCCCAA
The DNA here is from genome assembly GCF_004115265.2 of Rhinolophus ferrumequinum. Taxonomy (NCBI): domain Eukaryota; kingdom Metazoa; phylum Chordata; class Mammalia; order Chiroptera; family Rhinolophidae; genus Rhinolophus; species Rhinolophus ferrumequinum. Next base: position 35,681,328 of record NC_046287.1, read on the forward strand.
AGGTTGCTCACATTTTACCCTTTGCTGCAAGATTGGCCGGGCTTGGGGTTTGGAAGCTACATTGTCTCCACTCCCTTCCTCCGCCTCTGCCTGAGTCTCCACTGTGGAGCCCCTCTTCTAACAGGAGGACCCGAACTTCCAGCATTTCCAACCGGGACACCTGGTCCGGCACCTGGGCCATTTCATTAAGCGCATTTTCCGTGTTGAGACTCAAGGCCGTGAGGAACATTCAGCCCATGTGGCCAGCTGTAGCCTTCTCCTCCTCCGGCAACCTCTCAGCCAGAGCCTGCAGGGCCCTCTCCACGCTGGCCGGAGAGCTGTCCATGTCCTCCCACCTCTCCTTGGGGGTCCAACTCCTAAAAACAGTGGCCACCGGGCCCCACACACTGTGTGGGGGCCACCTGTCCTCCTGCCCAGAGTCAGACTCCATTCCTACCTGGACGGAATCTTGCTCATCGTGCCAGGTGTCTGAGTGGGTGGAGGCCTCCTTGTAAGATGTCCACAACCCTCGGAACCCAAGGCCGCAGCAGATCACCAAAATGAAGGCAACGCCTTCCATGGCCAAGAAGGTGGTGTGCCAGCTGGAGGCTTGAGTCTCCCAGGCAGACCGCGCCTCCTGTTCCCTGTGTCGCTCCTCATGGGCCTCCCAAACCTGGGCTCTCACACGTACAAACCCTCCACCATGCTTTGGTAGGTTTTGGCTGGCACCGTACCCTGCTTACAAAACTGAGCTTTTATACGTATAAACTGCTCCAGTACATTCCGGAGGGTTTCGGCTGACACCACACCCTGCTCACTGCGCCATTTGTCATGCTGGGCGTCAGGCGGGGTCTCAGCTCCCGCTCCCCACACAAGAACGCAGGATATGGTGAGGCCAAAAAGGAACACCCACGGAGCCATAGGTAGGGGAGTCATGCCGCTATAGTCTCACTGGAGGCTGGATTCACACGACATGCGACCTGCTGTACACTTTTCTGCCAACCAACCGACTCTCCTAGACTTCCCTCCCGACTCCACTCCCCAACGCAGCTGTGGCAGTTCTATCAGTGGCCAATGGCTAACTGGCTACAGCAGACAGCCAACTAACCACAACCTATGGCCATCTACTACCCGAGTCAGCAGCCCCTCACGTGAGGGTGTTAAGCCTGGAAACTGCTCTCTGAGGCTCTGTCCCCACAGTAATGCAGGACAATGATGCTTCATCTGCTGCAAATACATAATTATTTATTACCGGTCAGGCAAAGATTAATCATTCTTCTGTGGTTTTTTTTTTTCATGGAAAAACTAGTTGTCAAATTCTAGTTTCCACCGATATTGTCAGTGTACTGGAAGGACTGCAGCTGTACTATGAGTCTCATGGACATTTAACTTCTGACAGCTGTGAATGCTTCTTTGTGAATGCAGACATTGCTCTTTGACAGAGTTTCTGGAAGAACTCCAAGATGCATTCTCAAGTGCTGCTGCAGGCTCTCCGAGTGCATATTAGGAGAAGGTGGTCAGAAACGTCATGAATTGCTAAAGAATACAAGGTACTTGTATTCTTTCTTTCTACACACATACTTATTTCAGCATAGTTATAAATAGATGAAGTGATAGTGATGAATCTGATATTTACAACTTGGAATGCTTGGAAATTCATAATTATGCCAAATCATTCCATGTATAACTTTCCTTATACTGAGGAAATATATACTGACAATTTCCACTGAAATATTTTCTTTGAGTTTGATGGCGATACCCATGTTGCATTTGTAATAAAATTCGACTCTTTAACTAGGACGATCAATAAGGTTAAGGTCAGATTTTTTAAAATAATAAAATAAAATGTAGCTATTTGGAGTGGATGTTAGTCAATTGTGATTAATATTTTCATGAACTAAAATGATTTATCAATTAAGAAATTTAGTCATGAGCTTGTCGTTGTGTGCATTCCTTTGAAAAAAATTAGAAAATATGTCACGTCAGTTTCAATATTAAATTATTTATATAACATCCATGTCACAAAGGGGTAAAGGGTTGTATCCCAAAATTTATGCATGTAAAGTTTGATATGATCCCTCCTCAAAGGAACCATTTTAATATTGATTTTTTTAGGAGGTATATAATGCTTGCTTTGCCTACTGTTTTATTAAATATAAAATAGTAATTTGTAACAAATTCAGAAATAGGAAAGAACTATTATTAGAGACATTTTCTACTTCAGGAAAAAGCATACTGTATATATTTAAAATGTATTGTTTTATGAACCATATGTATTCAAGTTACTATGACGACAATTTCTGAGAGTTAATAATGTTTATGATATTTAAGGTAGGTCAATATAGAAACAGTTTATTTATAAACATATCTTATAATCAGTTTAAGATATATATTATTGCTATAATAGTTAAAAGAGTAATATTATGTAGTATTAGTAATTTGAAATGTATTTCTACTGTTGACTTTCTCAGAATACATTTGATATTATATAAAGCATGAATCACTTAGAGTGTATCTTTATTGACCCTAATTACTAAGTATTGATATATACAATTTCCACTTTTCCTTTAAACTTTGGTAAAAGTCCAAAAGTGTGGATTTGAATTGGTATAGTTAATTCAAAAAGTGAATACTGAGAGTACTTTTCATTCATATCATAGTCTGGATTTTCTATATACTGTTTGTATGAAATATGGAATATCACCAACTACCTTAAAACTCAGTTTTCTCATCTGTAAGGAAAAATAACACCTCATGAAGTTGTAATAATTCCATGAAAGAATGAGACAATTTTATAAAATAGCTAGTAGAAGGAAATGATTATATGTGTGATGTTTTATGTATGCACACATTTTATTTACCTTTGATTTTGAATTATAAATAATGTGTAAATTGGCTGCTGATGCTTGTGTTAACTGTGGCTGGTAAATCACATTACAAAATGAAAAATCTCATCATTAGAGATCCAAGATGGCGGAGTAGACAAACTCTGTGTGCATGCTTCTGTGAACACATTCAAATTGCAACTAAATTATAGAATAACCAACCTGGAGAACCATCTCAAGTCTAGCTGAACAGAAGTCTTACAACTAAAAATATAAAGAAGCCACGGCGTGAATGGTAGGAGCGGTGGAGACACAGAATGGGCCCAAACCTCCCTGTGGCGTTGAGAATCAGGAGGGATATCTAGGCTGCAGAAGTTTCCCCTACAGAAGCAAGGGACCCCAGCTCCACACACCAGGCTCCCCAGCCTGGAGTACTGATGTCAGGAAGAGGAGACTCCACACTTCTAGCTGTAAAAAACAGTGGGGATTCCAACTGTTTGGGTGAGACAGAAGGCTGCAGAAAAAAAACAGATGTTCTCTTAAACAGCTCATGCACAGACTCACTCACTTGCAAGCACTCACCTTGGGCTCCAGCGAAGGGATTGTGACTGGGGTGGAGGGGGCTCGGAGACATATGGGGGGCAGACTGAAATATGTGGCTTCGTGGGGAGTACTGGAGGACAGTCACCATTTACCCTCTGTGAAACCCTACTCTGTGCAGCTGGCAGGCAGGAGGCACCTTTATTGTGTTTAGCCCTCCCCCACACAGCCAAATCTGAATCTGATTGGTCTGATGAGCTCTGCTGCTCTGCTCTGCTGACTCAGCTGGTACTCAGCCTTACCTAACTCACAAACCACTGGAGGTGCTTTCTCTGCGAGCAGACAGTCCCTCAAGAAAGAGCATTACACTCTTTCTTGGAAAATTGTCAGAGGAAAAATATATCAAAAATATGAATAATAAAATGGCAATAGCTACTTATGTATCAACAATTACTTTTAATATAAATGGATCAAATGTTCCAATCAAAAGACATAGGTGGGCTGAATGTATAAGAAAAGAATACCCTTACATATGCTGCCTACAAGAGACTTCAGATTGAAAGACACACACAAATGGGTGGAAATAGGTATTTCATGAAAATGGAAATGAAAAAAACAAAAAATCAGAGTAACAATACTTATACCAGGTAATATTGACTTTAAAACAAAGGCTATAATAGGAGACAGAGAAGGACCCAGTAATCTCACGTCAGGGTATTTATAAACACCACTTCAAGGAGTTATGTGTATCCATATGTTCATTGCAGCATTGTGTTCATGTGCAGCATGATGTGGAGGCAGTCTGGATGTCCATCAACGGAAGAATGGATAAAGAGGAGGTGGTCCATATATACAATGAATACTTCTCGGCCATGGAAGGGAATAGGTTCTTGCCATCTGCGATGGCATGGATGGACCTGAAGGGGGTTGTGCTGAGTGGAGTAGTATATCAGACAGAAAAAGACAGACGGTGATGTGATTTCACTTATATGTGGAATCTAAGAACAAAATAAACAAACAAAACAGAAACTCGTAGATACACAAAACGTTTTGATGGTTGCCAGATGGAAAGGGGTTTGCGGTGTGGGTAAAAGAAGGGGAAGGGATTAAGAAGTATAAATTGGTAGTTATAAAATAGTCATGAGGATATAGAGTAAAGTATAGGGAATATAGTCAATGATATGGTAATAACTACGTAGTGCCATGTGGGTACTAGACTAGTCAGGGGGATCATTTCTTATATAAATGTCTAACGACTATGCTGTATACCTGAGATTAACATAAAATAATGTTTAATGTCATCTGTAGTTGATCATTTTAAAAAGGGGGGGAAGGGGAAGGGAAATAACACAACCAAATTTCCAGGTATAAAACAAATAAGTCATGGGGATGTAACATACAGCATGAAGAATATAATATTGTGATAGCATAGTATGGTGTCAGATGGTTGCTGGACTTATGGTGATCACTTCTTTAGGTATGTAAATGTTGAATAACTATGGCATAACCCTGAAACTAATATAATATTGTATGTTAGCTATATTTTTAATAAAAATCTTATAAAGAAAAAAAGAAAAGTCTCATCAAATAGATTCCTATTCTTTGGGAAAATTCAATTTAGGTCTCCCTATCTATATGTACTAGATTACTTCTAAATGTTACCATTACAACATTATAATGAAATATTTTTAAACATAATAATACCTAGAAATAAATTCATGAGTATCTTCCTACCATTAAGTGGCAGTGTAGTCATTGATCAAAGTCTATCTGCAAAGAAGTCACTACTTACATAATATAGCAATTAAAGACATGGATTGATTGTACAATGAATTGTGCATATCATACTGATGATTCAAATTTGAACTGGTTATTTGTTCATTGGGATATGTCACAATCAATTAAAATTCCAGCAGACATTGTAATATGTCATATGACAATAACTACGGATCTAGTATCACTATAAAATCTTCATTAGATTGATGAAATGTTTTCGATCATGACATAAAAAATGCATCATGTAATATTAAACAAAAACTGAGTTGCCAGAGATTTGTTTTTCACAGAAGGTACACCATTCACAAGTTAGCATTCGGTTACCAATATTTGTGTAAATGAAGATACTTTACATTTCAGGATAAAGTAAATAATTTAAAATCTACAATTTAAGAGCAAAAATTCTATATTATTTTTCTTCCAAGGGGAATACATTTTAATACTTATCATTTGATTACCCAGTGTGGTAGTCATATGGTCCATTAAAGAGAAACTATAGTAACTTCTTTACATATAAAATATGTGATGGACCTAGAAAGGTGTCTCATAAATGTAAGTGCACAATTGATGCAAAACCAGAGTTAAGAATGGATTTGAGATCTCAGAGAGTTACTCTACTTCTCTGGATTGGGTAGCTTCCTATTTATTTTGGAGTTAAGCCCTTAAGCAATCAATGCTCCTTTATAAGCTATATTGATTTTGCCCATAGAAGAAGAGTAATAATGAAAATATAGGTCAATTTTATTACTAATATTTAAGATACATTGATTTTAAACAAACAAAACCTAATCTCAAAAATTACACTAATTTTCTCATAACTGGGACTGGTCCAAGCTATTAAACTTTGTTTCAAATCTATAAATTTGATTTTATTTAAACTGAGATTTATTTAGATGCTCATGGAAATTAGAGGCCATATTTGCAGTTTTTAAATTTATTAATTACAATTTGTTTTTTAAACTCTGCCCATTCTAATTGTACAAAGCTCCACTAAAATTCAACATAGAGCTTTTGTATTCAAATTGATGGAATGCGAGAGTTCAAGTTTTGTTACTGACTGAGAGACTTCTCTGCACAAAAAGGCTATTCTAGATAATTCTTGAAGCAAAGTACCCATTTAAGACTTTCTTTTCCAGTTCCACTAACATCCCACTGTGTGATCTGGAAAAACGTGCTTTAGAGAGCACTTCATCGTACATAAAAAGGCACTTATCTTCTAATAAAAGTCTATTGATAATAAAATAATCTACCTTTCCTTCTTAATAGGGGTGTAATGATGATGTAATAAAGAAATTTGAACTGACTTTAAATGCACTAAAATCTTTTTAAAAAACAGTAAAAGCCCTCAACCCAATGCAATTAAAAGAATTGACTAGAGACCCTTAGCAGAATGTAAATCAGTCCCCTTGCCAAATGTGAATCATAATTGTCCTTATTTATTGAGGGTGTTATAATTACCATCATTACTTACAAGTGTAGCAGTTCATATTGATTGAATTTCCAAGGTATCCCAGAAATTGCACAAGAAACATAGTTTTAGCATTTATAGTCTAAATCTGTGTTGACCAATATGGTAGCCACTAACCACATGTGGCTATTTAATTTGAAATAAATTTAATTTTTGTATTAAATTGTATTTCCTGTGTCACACCAGACACATTTCAATTGCTCAATAGTCATTTGGGGACAATGGTTATCAAATTGGACAACACAAATATAAATTACTCCCATCACCACAGAAAGTTCTATTGTAGAGCATTCATCTCAAGGCAAATATATGATACAAAAAAATATTATTCAAATATACAATTTATGCAATAGCATTTTTATATATTTTCCATTTGTTTTGACAAGAGAATGCAGGTGATTTGTCAGAAAGTCAAAACGTTTCCGAAATCATCCAACTACCCTGTCATGAATTAACTAATTATTTAATCTCAAGCATAATAGGGTTTACACAATACAGATATTAAGTAAATATTTGTTGAATGAATAAATTCATAAACAGACAAGCATTTCTTCTGTGTACAGAGTTTTTTGGAGCTCATTTTCTCACTATTGAGGGGTAACAAACACAATAAAAATATTTTCTCAATAAAGACTGATAATTTAGGCCAGAAGAAAATGATAACTTTACGCAGGAAGTGAAATACTGTGCTAGATCAAGTGCTAGATAATGAAGAGAATGTGTAAGATGAGGAAGTTCAACGTTGGTTAGTGGATAGGGAAGATTTTTCTATGAAAAGAGGATTTACGGTGAATACTCCAAAACAAGAGATAAAAGAAAAGTGAAAAGCCAGTTAGATGAAAGGGCAGTACAAACCAAAGTTTCGAATTAAGTGAAGGAATGATTTATTTTGAAGGGATAGATTATGGGAATCTCCTGTTGAAACAAGGATCCAGTTGATAAAAGTTGAATAAAGTATGGTCAATTTAGGCTTTCTCATATACACAATGCTCCTTCTGAAAATTCTATGATGAAACTGTGTTTTAGGATGATTGCTTTTCTTTGAAAAGCCAAAAAGGGTACAGATAATACAGGCATAATATGAAGCCTGTTTGAACTTGTTTCCTAAAAATGACTAAAGATGCAAGAATCAAGAACTGGTAAATCCCAAGAGACAAATCACAACTCTAATAGAAAGATACATACAAAAGTTAATCTAGATATATAAGGAAACTGCCTTTTTCCAGTGGAATATGCATATTTCAATGTAAGTATAAGCCAGATGGCAGAAGCCTTTGTTCTAACAGGGTCTAATGATAGTCTGTATATTTAAAATATGTCACAATTACACACTCACTTATTTTCCTGCAGATAGCAATAAAGATCTGCTGCTGACAATTTCAAGTATAATCACTTATCTTCTGTAGAGAACCATTTTGATCTTTTCTTTCACACACCAGAGTATCAAATAAAACTAATGTCACTACACAGCATGGTTCTGTATAGTGAAGATAATGGAATCTAGCTCCTAATAATTATTATTTCATTAATTAATATAGGCAGCTGGAATTAAATGTCACATATAAGAGCTATGAATTTTTTAAAACTAATCTATACTCATATATTTAGATATTCAGTGTCTCCATTGATAGCAATGTGTCATAAAAAATAAAATAGTTTTGAGAAATATGAGACAGAGATAAATTTGGTAAGGTCATCTTCAACTCTTCATCATCTTATCTATCTTTTTTCCAAATAATATCTTCATTTTTCCAGTACAAAACTTTCTCTTTATTTTTTTTATTGAAATGTGCATGTAAATTTAAATTTTAAAATAGTAAAAAATAAAATATATGATGAAAAATAAATCTCCATTGAACTGAAAACTTCCCAGTTTTCCCCCAAAAAGTAACCATCATTACTGAACTTATCTTTCCAAAATAGAGAGAGATTAGATATTAATGTAGATATAGATAGATATATAATGCTATAAACACTATTAGTAATGACAGAACCATATTCTTATATGCACTGTTATTAAGGCACAAGAGTATTCCAAGGTATACATGTATATGTACCACTTTTCATTATTCAGACATGTAAGCTGTTCTTAGCCATTTGAAAATGCAAACCACTGTTACAATGAATATCTTCTTACATGCTGTTTTATACATTTTAATTTGGTACACCTGTACACAACTTTCTGAAAATACAATTGTTCAAAAGATATATGCAGTTTAAATTTTGGTAGATATTTCTCATTGGCGCTCCAAACAGGATGTTTTAATATATAATTCTAGCAGAAGAATATCATTGTGTATTTAGAAGGAATTTTATGAGGCAAGGAAGAAAAATGTCTATTTTATGCACACTTTTCTCTTATGCCTCTGAGAACATATTTCTAAGACTATAAATAACTAATTAATTCTATAAGCAAATAAATAATCTTGTTGAAATTAGTCAGTTCAGCTGGCCATTTTGGATTTCATAAGGATCACTGAATGATATATATTTGATTGTTGTAATCCCAGATGGATCAGACTGATTAAAAACATATGTTATATGGTTATTTAATTTAGACATTGCATAGAGAAACAATCATAAATGATTCATGTTTTACCCTCCAGGAGAAACTTTTCTCCTTTTAGAGATATGTGGTATATAATTTCAATTTCAAAGACATTAAAAATAAAATTTAGTTCTGAAAATTAATGTTCAATAAATATGGTTTATATAAACCTCTTAGCTATTACTGTCACAAAAGTAGTCCAATAGAGCTAATTTTAGAGGAATCTAGCACTATATTTCTATAATCTTACCTTACCAATTAGGCTAACAAAAAGAAATACAAGGTCTACTGGCTTTAGATTTCAATGATGTTGACTAGTTCTCGTGAAATCTAAAAATTATTACCAAAGAATTCCTTGATTATAATCTCTGTTAGATTGCTTCATGAGGGACTATAATTCTTGACTAAGCATTTTAGTATTTTAAAGAAACCACACAATGATATGTAATATGGTGAGATATTTTAAGAAATGCATTTAATATACAAATTCCTCCAAAGAGTTCATAAAACACTAAAACAAGAATTTCAGATAACAAAGATGTATTCATATATTTCAATTTCCAGTGACAAGTATGCTGATTGTGGTTTGAATTCACATTTTAATATGCAAGTATCAAGTTATGTCCATAATTTGCACTAATTATTGCCAAATATATTAGCATATATGAAATAAATTATAATGATGCTACATCATGAGCTAATTACAATATGCATAAATATATTCACAAACATTTGGACAAAGAGTCTCAGCTTTTCATATCCAACTCAAATAATGTTTAATTTAGTATTAATGATTTTAATTCTGGAGAAATTTATTTGATCAATCATTTCAATTTCTAGTTTCCATATGTGTTTATGTAATCAGGGTGCATTCATTTGGGTTCTGTGTGAAAGCAGGTAGACATATCACACAACTGTATATTGTTTAGTATGGACTGAAACATAAATATGTTTTTCTTGTGGGTAAAGTCTTGGCTCAAATTTGATACCTGATACATGAGTTACATATTTCATTTCTAGGCAATAGTCAACATTTAAAGAAAATAGTAGTCTAAAGACTAATAAAATAGGCTTTTCCTTATTTCTAGGATGTGTTCCCTCCCAAGTTCTTCTGTGGTCTCTTCATTTCACAGTATTTTGTCAAAATTCACTTTCCTGCAGAGCAGCTTATAGAGACACCTAGTGGAAAATCATAATAGTGGTTTCCCAGGACATCCTTAATATTGAGTTAATAGTAGAAAGTTGTCATCATTTATTTATTTGAGCCACAAGAGGCAAACTGAAATATTTTTAGTGTCAGTGTTTCTGACAAAACTATAACCTCAATAAATTGCAAATATGTTTAATACATCTTAGCTTAACAAAATTTATTTTAATCAGGATAATATTTAAAATAAAAATAACAGGAACCATAAACTGAACTAAAATTTGATGTTGAATGCAATTGTGAAGATTTAGGAAAGTAATAAAATAATTAAATAAAGTAGCTATATTCAGCTATTTTGATAAGTCCAATAACTGATTAAGCCAAGTTACACCCTTTCAGAGCCTCTATAGCTTATCAACATTGAAAATTGTGTCTATGGTAGAACTTAATATCTATATACCCAAAGTTTCTAAGTGTAATTAATATGCGATTTTAAAATTATGGTACTTTAACACTGTCATTTTGAAAATATAGAGGTTATTTTATACTTGAAAAAATAAATTTTCTAAAATATTAAAATCGTTTTAGAAGATGATGACTAAATAAAACATACAGTAACAAGACGTCTGTGGGTGCAGTTTAAGTTGTGTGTTTATACCATGTACATGTAGCAAGTGTTATCATTCCTAAGCCAAATGAAATTTAACAGAACGTTCTATTATAAGATTTTATTTTCATTATCTGATATTACAGATTATTTCTTTTGTCTGTCTCCTACATGTCCAAATTAAAAAAAAATAAACAAAATTGTTTCCAAAGTATGTATGGCTTAAGAAAAAAATTGAAAAACATATTCAGAGGAAATTTCAAGAAACAATGCGAAACCTCAGGAGACTGCAATATTCACCTCCTCTAGAAAACTTCTAATTCAACATATATAAAGGATGTGGGAAGATATATTATTTTAATGCTATATTTAAACAGGATATTATAACCACAATATTATCCAAAATATTACCAAGAAAGAGACAATATCAATCAAACAATGTTTATCAAAGAGGCAATGTTTAAGATGATTCCAAAATATACTGTATAATTAATTCCAAAATAAAATGGGTAAAAAATATTTAAGTGGTAAAAGTACTCAGTTATCAAAGAAACAGGTACATGTGCACTCAGCCTGCATTGGGCCACTCATTATAATCAACTTTTTTTCCTATACCAGGAATGGACTGCAGGTCTAATATTACAAACACGGGAAATAAGCCTCATGAATGTAAAGACCCCCTTTAGGGGAGGGCAGTGTCTGGTTTCATGGAAACAGACAGGAATACTTACTGTAGAGATGACTCTAGTGGAGTTTAGCAGGTGACTCTTCAAGAAACTCGCTTTCTATCGATATTGCATGTATTTAGGGGTTTCCAGCTTTTTAGTACACACCAAATATATTCAGAAATATTCCCTCTGAAAGTCGTTCACATCCCTTTGTATCACCCTGACATATCTATGAAACGTAATTCTTAAACAAACAAACAAAAAAATAGCGTCCTTATTTTCAGCTAGGACGAACCACTCCCTCTTCCAGGGTCCTTTACAGTAAGTGAGACAGCAGCAGGAGCTGTATTATTCTAAATAGGAGGAAGGCAGGCGATCAGCACAAGGCTGCAATCAATCTGTCCCTGACCAGCAACAAGCCTGGCACCGTCGGGGTTATTTCCACTCCTCCCTTTTTCAATCCAAGGATCGCACAGTCCCACGTTTGTGTTACGCACATGGTCCAAGACTCCGCTGTCCCCCGCGAATGTGACATCCAAGGGGGGCTCCGGTCGTGCCGCCTGAGCCCAGCCAGGGAAGCCTTCGCTCTCGGCTGCCATCTATCGGTCGCCGAGCGCCCGCTTCGCCCCGGGCCCATCATGTCTGCTGCAGCTTGGCTCGCACCAGCGGCGCGACAATAAACAAGTGCACTGGACTGGGCCCTGCACCCGCACCGGAGCAGATGTCTCAGAGACCCCTGCGATGCTAACCGCGTTGCCACCTTCTCAGAGCCTGGGCGGGAAGACGCGACTTTCTCTGAGTTTTTAGTTTCCCTGCTGCCGGGACACGCCACAGGCATAGGACAACGCTGTTTCTGCCCCCTCCCCCCAAGACCCCCCAAATGATGTTGGAGATAGAGACTTCCAAATAATGACGATCGTGCGCCGCATCTAGGGAAGGGAAAGAAAAAAAAAAAAAAACCTGCAAACATCGGGAGCGATGAAACCGCCAAGAAGATGCGGGAGCCGTACAAATACTAATTAGGGGCCGCCGCGGCCGCAGCAGCGGGTTCTGTGAGGGGACAGCGGCGGTGGGATCCCAGTGCTGGGTGGCCGCTGCGCAGGGGGCGGAGGACCGTGCAGGAACCGCAGCCGCCGCGGGAGCAGCGGAAGAGCCGGTACCACCTTCGCTCACCCCCTCACTACCATGTACAGTGTGCGCTGCAAGAAGAAGGCGGGCGATGCACGCACACCCCCGCGCCCCGCTCCCTCTGGCTGGTCCCCGGGCGTGCGCCACTGACCAGGGGGGAATGTGGTGAAGACCGCAAGGAGGAGAGCCGAGGGGGGAGGGGAGGGCCGGCCGGCGCGAACCCAGGCCCGAGGGTGAGAGGAACCCGAGGCGGCTGGAGGGGGCGGCTGCTGCTGCTGGCTTGGAGAAAGTTGCCCCCTATGCAGATGGCAACTGTAAGTACCGGCCTCGGAGGGAGCCGGGTGTGCGGTGAAGGATGCCTGGGACCCACGGTCGCGCCGTGGCACGGGTGGGAGCGAGTGTGCGAGTGAGCGTGAGTGTGAGCGAGTGTGAGCGAGTGCGAGCGCTCGGCTGGGCTGACCGTCACGTTGGCGGAGCCGGCGATGCCAGGCAGCCTTCTCCGCGTCCCCCTCCTCCAACAGCTCCCTCCCCGCCCCGCCCGGTTCCTGCTCACAGCCCCTACCGCGAGGCTCCTCTACAGGGGGTCCTTCGCCGCCCCTTACCCCTCCCTTCTCAACCCGCCACTCACGATCGCCCCTCGTTCCCCCCAACCCGGGTGCCCGCTCCGACTACTGCGGAGAGCGCCGGGGAGAGCCGTTTGGGGAACCCCTGAACCCGCGGTCGCCACGGCGGCGGCGGCCGCGGGCAGGCGGCGTCCGGGCGCCTTTCCTCCAGCGGCTCGGACCGCGCTGCTCGCTGCCTCTTCGCCTTACTTGGGCTTCAGAAACCCAGAGCACACCCCAAAGAGGTATTTTTTAAGGGTGGCTACGATGAATGGGCCCTAGAGATGTGAGACGGGGTAAGTCGGCCGTTTACTTTGCAAAAGAGGCTCCAGTGTCTGTGCCTGTGCGTGTGGCGGCGGGGTGGCTTTCTTTCCCTCTCCTCCCTCCCCTTCCCTTCGGGGCGGGGTGGGGGAGGGGAGCCTCGCGTCCTGGTACTCCCGGTGCTTCTGCCTGGGCCACTGTGGGAGCAGCTGTGCCCGGAGCTCGCGGGTCCGGCCTGGGAGCTGGGCTCCAGCCGGCGCGGCCCCAAGCTGCTTAATGTGTATGTGCAGGGCGATGGTCCAAGGTCTAAATTCTTTGGGGGGAAACAAATACAGCTCCCCCACCCTTCAAAAAAAAATCTGAGTATATGCAGCGCACCCGCGAAATTACATCGGAGGTGCGTTTCCGAGTCAGAATGTCAGCCTTCTTCGGCTCAGTCAACTTTATTTTCTCAAATTTCGGGCTCCTTTGATGGCAAAGAGGAGGGGAAAGGGAGTCGGTGGAGAGGAGCTCTTTGACCCTGGCTAACCAGAACTGAATTAAAGTTGTAAATGCTCGAGTTTAATACCGGCTGGGCACAATTTGCAATGGACTGTCAGAGGGGTGGAAGGTGAATGGGGGCGGGGAAGCACTGGGAGGGAGGAGGAGGGGACCCAACCTCGGCTGAATGGATGTGCAGATTTGATCTAGTGGAGAACCGAAATTTCAAGGTAAACGTTTTGCTTTCATGGAGGGTGTTTTTGCCGCTTTTATGCCGGAGGTGTTTGCAGTTGCGTTGGGAGATCGAGGATACTTGCGAGATTTATACAGTGCGATTCCGATTCGTCTTGACACGTCTGGGTGGCCACACGTGAATGATTCGCAGGCACACTTGCACATGTGCATGCGAATACCGGGGCTCTTAATAATAACGCGGGCTGGATTCGGCTCGGGGGTCAAGATCGCGGTCTCTAGGCTTGAACCCTTGACTCAGAAACGTCTTGGCTTTAGTTTGGGCTGAGATTGGACATCCAACTTCGATGGTGGTGAGGCAAAGGCAAGGTTGACCAGAGAAAAGGCATTGGTTCCCCGAGCCCAGCATTTCTGCCAAATATTCCCTCCTCCCCGCTCCCCCCACCCCCAACCAAAGCCACACACACTCACACATTTACACACTCGCACCATTTAGGTCCTTTTCTTTATGAGTGCTGCTGTCGACCCGAAGTAAGAAGTCGAAGAAAGCCTTTAAGGGGTCAAAAAGAAAGAAAGAGAGAGGGAGGGAGAGACAGAGAAAGAAGGGGGGGGAGGGAGTCAGATTGATTTCTTGGGCAAATAAAATTCGGATATTAAAGCACTGACCTATGTCACTGTTTTTTCTCCCTTCCACCTTTCTGTTTTGCCTCTAATCAACCCAAGTGCCCTTTCCCCAAGGGGGGAAAAAAGAGGGGAGGGGAGTAAAGCATTGACAATTAAATATAATAAGCAACTCCAGAGATGGGGCTGCCAGCATGGTGGTAGTTCAGCTCAAATCTTGCTAATTCAATAAGGTTAGTTTTGCATACCATAGCAAACAGACGTGTAGCCCTTGTTAGGGAGGCTTTGGCGCTGGTCTTTGGTTTACTTTAAGCTGATTCCCGGTAAGCAGTTGGAACGTCCTTTTTAAACTCCAGGTATCGGAAGGTGTTCCGGGATTGCGGATGCCTTCGCAGAGTTCTTTGTAATCCATCGTGCACAACTATTTCAGTGGTTAAAAGATGTGGTTTGGTAGCGTCGCTGACATGATCAATGAGGAGAAGTGGACGCAAGGCGCTCTCTGGGAAGCGCTGCTAAGTGGTACCGTGCATGCAATTAGGACGCTGATATGCTTAATAGCGGTAGTGAAGTCCACCATCAAAGCGAACACGCTCTCCTTTTTCTCCACTCAAAGCTCCTGAAGACAATTGGTGATTTAAAAGCTTCTTCTGGGTCCTTTTGATGCATTATCTTACATCCTTTTTTGCCTCTGAAAAGTATTCTTTAGGTTCTCACCTTGGCATTTGGAGCGATGGTTTAAAATAGCCCAAGTATTGTGGCTCCTTCCTTTTCTGTGAAACTGGGAGACCTTCATAATGAATTGTTATATGAAGAGATTCTGAAAGAAAGGCAGAGGGGCTTGGTATAGGTGAGGTGGGGAACCTTGTAAAATGGTGTTTCTTTTCTCTTAAATTAGAACCATGAAACTGAACTGACAGCCATTTTATGTATATTTATGGATTGGTTTTGAAAAGGGGGGAGCAAGAAGAACACTAAAATGGGATTTTATCTAAACCTACCCTTATCTTGTAAAGAGTGTCACTTCCTGTTGTACTCATTAGGAAATGAAATCAGCCTTTTAATCAAAATGAATATCAGATTTTAATAAAGTCTGGAGAATGTCGATGTTCCCCAGGGGTGTGGGGGGGATGTCATTCATAGACCCTCCTTCTGGATTTCAGAGAAATAGTATTAAGGAAAATAGAGACTTTCTGATTGATCCCTTAAATTTTTGTCATATTCTGTTGTTTCCTTTTTCCCTTTCCCCCTTGCAGGAGGTAAAATGCACACTTGCTGTCCCCCAGTAACTTTGGAACAGGACCTTCACAGAAAAATGCATAGCTGGATGCTGCAGACTCTAGCGTTTGCTCTAACATCTCTCGTCCTTTCGTGTGCAGAAACCATCGATTATTATGGGGAAATCTGTGACAATGCATGTCCTTGTGAGGAAAAGGACGGCATTTTAACTGTGAGCTGTGAAAACCGAGGGATCATCAGCCTCTCTGAAATCAGCCCTCCCCGTTTCCCAGTGTACCATCTCTTGTTGTCTGGAAACCTTTTGAACCGCCTGTATCCCAATGAGTTTGTCAATTACACTGGGGCTTCAATTTTGCATCTGGGTAGCAACGTTATCCAGGACATTGAGACGGGGGCTTTCCATGGGCTTCGGGGTTTAAGGAGATTGCATTTAAACAATAATAAACTGGAACTTCTGCGTGATGATATATTCCTTGGCTTGGAGAGCCTGGAGTACCTACAGGTCGATTATAATTACATTAGTGTCATTGAACCCAATGCTTTTGGGAAACTGCATTTGTTGCAGGTGCTTATCCTCAATGACAATCTCTTGTCCAGTTTACCCAACAACCTTTTCCGTTTTGTGCCCTTAACGCACTTGGACCTGCGGGGGAACCGGCTGAAACTTCTGCCCTATGTGGGGCTGTTGCAACACATGGATAAAGTTGTGGAGTTACAGCTGGAGGAAAACCCCTGGAACTGCTCCTGTGAGCTGATCTCTCTGAAGGATTGGTTGGATAGTATCTCCTACTCGGCCCTGGTGGGGGATGTGGTTTGTGAGACCCCCTTCCGCTTACATGGCCGGGATTTGGACGAGGTGTCCAAGCAGGAACTTTGCCCAAGGAAACTTATTTCAGACTATGAGATGAGGCCGCAGACGCCTTTGAGCACCACGGGGTATTTACACACCACCCCGGCCTCAGTAAATTCCGTGGCCACTTCTTCCTCTGCTGTTTACAAACCCCCCTTGAAGCCCCCTAAGGGGACCCGCCAACCCAACAAGCCCAGGGTGCGCCCCACCTCTAGGCAACCCACTAAGGACTTGAGCTACAGCAACTATGGCCCCAGCATCGCCTACCAGACCAAATCTCCGGTGCCTTTGGAGTGCCCCACCGAGTGCTCTTGCAACCTGCAAATCTCAGATCTAGGCCTCAACGTCAACTGCCAGGAGCGCAAGATCGAGAGCATCGCAGAGCTGCAACCTAAACCCTACAACCCCAAGAAAATGTATCTGACGGAGAATTACATCGCCGTGGTGCGCAGGAGCGACTTCCTGGAGGCCACGGGGCTGGACCTCCTACATCTGGGTAACAACCGCATCTCCATGATCCAGGACCATGCCTTTGGGGATCTCACCAACCTGAGGCGCCTCTACCTAAATGGCAACCGGATTGAGAGGCTGAGCCCAGAGTTGTTCTTTGGCCTGCAGAGCCTGCAGTATCTCTTCCTCCAATATAATCTCATTCGAGAGATTCAGTCTGGGACTTTCGATCCCGTCCCAAACCTCCAGCTGCTATTCCTGAATAACAATCTCCTGCAGACCATGCCCTCAGGCGTCTTCTCAGGCCTGACCCTCCTCAGGCTCAACCTGAGAAGTAACCACTTCACCTCCTTGCCAGTGAGTGGAGTTCTGGACCAGCTGAAGTCACTCATCCAAATCGACCTGCACGACAACCCTTGGGATTGTACCTGCGCCGTGGTGGGCATGAAACTGTGGGTCGAGCAGCTCAAAGTGGGTGTCTTGGTGGACGAGGTCATCTGCAAGGCGCCGAAGAAATTTGCTGAGACAGATATGCGCTCCATTAAGTCGGAGCTACTCTGCCCAGACTACTCGGACGTTGGGGTTTCCACGCCCACGCCCTCCTCCATCCAGGTCCCGGCGAGAACCAGCGCAGTGACGCCCGCCTTGCGGTTGAACAGCACTGGAACCCCCGCGGGCTTGGGCACCGGTGGAGGGGCGTCGTCTGTGCCCTTGTCGGTGTTGATCCTTAGCCTGCTGCTGGTTTTCATCATGTCGGTCTTCGTGGCCGCCGGGCTCTTCGTGCTGGTTATGAAGCGCAGGAAGAAGAACCCGAGCGACCACACCAGCACCAACAATTCCGACGTGAGCTCCTTCAACATGCAGTACAGCGTGTACAGCGGCGGCGGCAGCACTGGCGGCCACCCGCACGCGCACGTGCACCACCGCGGGCCCGCGCTGCCCAAGGTGAAGACCCCCGCGGGCCACGTGTATGAGTACATCCCCCATCCGCTGGGCCACATGTGCAAAAACCCCATCTACCGCTCCCGAGAGGGCAACTCCGTGGAGGATTACAAAGACCTGCACGAGCTCAAGGTCACCTACAGCAGCAACCACCACCTGCAGCAGCAGCAGCAGCCGCCGCCGCCGCCGCAGCCCCAGCAGCAGCCCCCGCCCCAGCTGCAGCTGCAGCCGGGGGAGGAGGAGAGGCGGGAAAGCCACCACTTGCGGAGTCCTGCCTATAGCGTTAGCACCATCGAGCCCCGGGAGGACCTGCTGTCGCCGGTGCAGGACGCCGACCGCTTTTACAGGGGCATTTTAGAACCAGACAAACACTGCTCCACCACCCCCGCCGGCAATAGCCTCCCGGAATATCCTAAATTCCCGTGCAGCCCTGCTGCTTATACGTTCTCCCCCAACTATGACCTGAGACGCCCCCATCAGTATTTGCATCCGGGGGCAGGGGACAGCAGGCTGCGGGAACCGGTGCTTTACAGCCCCCCCAGTGCTGTCTTTGTAGAACCCAACCGGAACGAATATCTGGAGTTAAAAGCAAAACTAAACGTTGAGCCGGACTACCTCGAAGTGCTGGAAAAACAGACCACTTTTAGCCAGTTCTGAAAGCAAAGAAACTCCCTTGGAGCTTTTGCATTTAAAACAAACAAGCAAGCAGATACACACGGTGAACACGTTTGATTAATTGTGTTGTTTCAACGTTCAGAGTGAAGTGCCTTGGCACGAGATTCTCAACTTCAGCGGAAGATACTGAAAGGGTGTGCAATTTCCTTTTAATTTTACACGTGGGGAAACATTTGTGTAAACTGGGAACATCGCTTTTTCTTGCGTGTAGGGGAGAGAGGAGAAGGGCTTTTTGAAAGGTAATTGGCTGCGCGGGTGACTTGTTAAAGGTCGCAGTCATTTTTGTAGTGGTTGGAAGTGCTAAGAATGGTGAAGATGGATAGATTCTACTCTTCCTTTTTTGCTCCCTTCCCCCCGCCCCTTTTCCCCCTTTAAGCCATGGGTGGGTATAAATGGCTTTTGTGGAGAGATTAGCACACCCCAACTTCAATAGAAAGTTAATTCTCTTACTTTTCCCCTTCGTTTTACCCCTTCCTCTCTCTGTCTCCTTGCCTCCCTCCTCTCTCATTCCTTTACTTTCTTTTTAAAGGATGTATTTGTATGCATTCTGGACATTTGAATTAAAAACAAAAGTATTGTGATCTCGGAAAGGATCACCATAGATGTGGACAAATCATTAAAATTACAGAGCTATATGATCCATAATTGATTAGTCAAAATAACTTATTGATGAAATATACAAATATTTTATTGTAGCACCTATTTTTATATGCACATTTAGCATTTCTCTTTCATTCACTATTTAGCCTATGATTTTCACAGAGGTGTCGCACTATATTAGGAGCTGCATTTCCAAAACTGAAGTGATATCAGGAAAGCATTTTAAATCATTAAAAATATGGAGAACTTAATGGCAAAGTTTTAAAGCCAATGCAACCCACCCAATTGGATCTGTAATTAAAAAAAAAAAAAACTGTATCCCAATGTATAAAAGAAAAAAAATTTAGGGCAATTAATTGGGCCATTCGAGTGAGAATCGTGTGCAAGTTTCTGGTTTTATTAGAAAAGATTTAAAAGTATTTTTATTAGTCAACCAAAATGATGTATTGATTTGACTACTATTGTAGCCGATTTTTGATTGTTTAACCAAACCCAGTTGCATTTGTACAGATCCACGTGTATTAGCACCTCAGAAGACCAAATGATGGACTGTACAAATCTCTATACAATGTCTTTATCCCTCTGGGCAGTAAGCAATGATGATAACCACAAACAGGATTTCTGTAAGATGGGGCTACTGTTGTTACAGTCTTATATGTATCCCAGCACATGTAATTTTTTAAATAGTTTCTGAATAAACACTTGATAACTATCTCAAATGAGGGATTGAAGTAATGATTACTTAAGGTGCAAAAGAATTAGCTATGTGTGATTGACTGAGTCTCCATTATTAACAATTTAGGACATAGTAGGTAACGTTCCTAATAGAAAAATGTTCCTCATAATTATCAAATTAAATATATATGTATAAGATATATATACATATATACACATATATATGTATATATATGTGTGTATATATATATATGGCTATGTTGGTTCAGGGAATTATGTTTTTCTAAATGTGTCTTTTAATGTGTTTATTAATGAAATTGTAGTTGTATACTTCTTTTCCTTACGGAATTATTCATCTAATAATACATGGAGCATGGTAAGTAATATATTTCATATTCATTTTTCCCAAATATTATGTATTTTGTCATGTCAATATTATTTATTCAGTCTACAAATTTCCATATTTTTACTTGTGTAAAACTACCTTCAACAATAGTTATGGATAGTTTATCTCAAGTTGATCTATATCCTAAATGTTCAAAATGCTGGTGGGAATAAGCTGTTCATCTCTGAATAAGGTTTGGCATTGAATTTAGATTAGTATTTAAAGGTAGGAAATGTTCAAACTAATCAAACTTAAAGAGCCAGGTGCTTCATTGCTATTGGTGGGTTTTCCCATAATCTCACCTGAAATGTGTACCATATCAAGGGCTGTTCATAAACTTTATGTTTAAGGAACGCTTTCCATGGCATTCTGCCACAAAGAGGCAGCATTTACCCATGAGTAAATTGACAGTAACTATTTGAATTTAGGTTGAACAGGTGGTAATAGTTTCACTGAGGAATTATAAAAATTATATATAGTAATGCTGTATTGGCCAAGGGAAGTAAACTATCCCCATTCTGTGCAACATTTTCCCTTTTGATTTTTTTAAAGGGAAAAGAACAAGATGAACAATGCCATGTGATAATATCATGAAAAAATAAAAATGTATCTCCTACTTTTCATCTACCTCCTCCATATTAGATACAGGATTAGAAAGGGAAAATAAATACTAGCATTTGATTTCACAATTGGGGTTATTAATTTCCACAGTGGGAGTCATTTTTCTTTTAAAAATGTCAAAATCACTTCACCAATATTATTATATGTAGATATGGTAGTATTGTGTAAATTATAAAATATTTATGCAAAGTGGAATCCTCCATGTAACTAAGTTTTGTTTCTTAATTGACTCATACAAAAGTAGGAGATAAGAATTACATGAAATTAAAGATGTATTTCTGAACAATATAAATAGCTTCCAAAGAAAGTTGATGTACTTTTCAAAGATTTACAAAATAATATTTTCAGAACTAGCACTATTGCACATAATCTTGTCACATACACTCGCTTTAGGTGTCTCATTTATATTTCCACTCTTACTAAGGTGTCCAACATATTTTTAAATCTCAAAAATAACAATTATATGATTTATGGAAAGAGGTTACTTCTAATTTCTAAATTATATTTTTCCCAACTGTATTAAGAGGATAAAAGTAAGCTCATCATTTTGCTAATAAACTTGAAAAAAATTTAACATGTAGAGTCATAAAACTGGATACAATTAAAAATGAATATTTTTCTCCTTATACATGGTTTCCTATCAATACAGTAACATACAATAGAACGTAAGTTGTGTAGTTTTCAATGTTTGATTTTTGGTTTTTCAGGTTGTTCACTGAATAAATAATTAAATTGGGCATATCAGTGGTATATGATTGGATTAAGGGACCCTGCAAATTTTCTCCATAGAATTTTGGAGAACAATATGTAATGTTTCAGGCATCAATTAAAATTTGGATGCATACTAAGCTTACTCTTTGTGCTTGTTCTATTTGATATGTTGCATAATCTTATACAAATATATTTCCAGGTAGATATTACAAAATCTTATTTTCATCTATGTATGATGATAGTGTAAGTACTTAAATTATCTAAGAGAAAGTAAATATATTACGTGTAAATGTGGATAGTTTGTATGCTAATATTCAAAATCATTTACAGCTAAACTATTGATTGAAGTTATGAGTTAATCAATCTTTAGCACAAATATCACACTTGGAACACATCTTTTGTTTAGGCATTATCACCTTTATACATGTGAAGTGGAACATTTGGGTGAATGTTTTGGGTACTCAAGTCTGTCCCACTACTGTTCCCTCAACCTCAATAGGAAAATCAAACTAGTGTGTACTGAAAAGATCCACAGATAGTGTGGAAAAGGTTAGAATTGAAGACCTTAATCTAATATACCAGTTTCTTGCCCTATATCATTAATTATATTCTTGTTACTGTTATGTTATTGGCAGATTATTCAAATTAAATGTGTAATTTTCTTTCCATACTCTTAACTTTTTGGACTCCCTTCCTTTTTCCTTACATCTCCCCATTTCTTCCTTCCTGCCCTTTTCTTATCCATTCTCTTCATTATTTTTCAGTAGGGCAAGGCAAAGAGTGGGAATACTCCTTGTTTAAAATGCCAAAAACTGGCTACTTAAATTTCAAGAGCTCAATAGATTGTTTCCAAGGTCACACAACTCCAAAATAAGGAAAATAAAGCAGACGACAAATATTCTTCTATTTCATTCCAAAACGTGCATTTGTACTTTTCAGTTGGCTCTAATTTAAGATATTTCTAGGGATGGCAAAATATTTATTATAACTAATTTTAAGAATAAATTTTACACTGGAAAAAGGTCCTAAAAACAACAAAGAACCAATTGAAATGCTAGAACACAGAAACATTTAATTAATTGACTTTCAAAGGGAATGAAATATTGTGAAAGTGGTAATTAAACTGCTGTTAAATTAACTATTTAACTTACGGATAATGTTCCTTAAACCCCTTGAAGTTCTCTTCTTTTTGCAAATACAAATAAATGACAAAAAAAATCAAAGCAGTTTGATGACCATTAGTCATGTACATAAAAATAATTATCTAACATCTGTATTCAAAGGAACCTTATACAATTAATATTTCATTTGACAACTGTGCATTTTATCATTAATTTTATTTCATTCAATTAAATGCCTATCTCTAAATATCCATATATATTTCCATCACTATATGTAGCATGTATATGGCATACAAAAATAAGTATTATCAAAGAGAGCATTCCATACTCAGTTTTCATCTAGCCTTCTTTATATTTCAAATTTTACATCGATTTTAAATTAGACTTCCATGTTCTATGGTTTAGGCATGTTAGATTGTGGTAAAGAAAATAATTTTATGTAGAATAATGTTTGATTGTGAAAATAATATAATACCATATTCTTCTTCTGTTTATAGCAGACCATTTGGCTTAAAAGATGCAAGTCAAATATTTCTCATGGTAATTCTGCCAATATTATAAAATGAATAGCTTTAGTACTCATTTTTTAAAAGACAAACATTTAACCTTAATTAAATTTTAGAGTAATGTAAATTATTTCTTATTAAAAACATCTTTTGAAGATCAAAACAAATATTTCATAGAGAATTGATGTAATGTAAATATGAAATGATTTGCTTTCTCATTTTCTATTTATGTAAAAATAAAAATGTAATGATATATTGAATAATGCTAAGAATATGAGATATATTTTTATTAGACATTAGGAAAGTCATTTTGTAGGAGAAAATTAATATTGATAGTGATATGTTCAACGGAAGCCTTCCAAATAATTTTCTTCTTAATTAGGTATCTTTTTCAGTGATCATGAAGGAATATTGTACAGTTCTAAAATAAAATAAACATATACATATTTCAAAATTACATATGTTTCTAAAACTAAATTATGAAACAATGTTTTCAAGGATTTTTTCTATTTAACATATGCAGAAATGGAATTGTGGCTTGACTGAACTCCAGACTCATTAATATCATAGTCTACTTTCGACAAAATTCTTTGCAGATCATTACATTTTAAGAAATGTGTCAACATATAATGAAATAAATTTGAATTTAATTGTAATGCTGCAATATTAAATCATATATATGCAAGTAGCAAAATTTGGTTGCTTTTCAGCATTCTGGAATACACATATTTTAGATTTTTCTTATACATTTATTTCTACCACCAGTAATAATGTCTACTCTCTCCAAGTCACACATTTTTAAATCTTATTGCATAATTCATTTTTCAAAAACCTAATTCTGTGTATTGAAACCCAAATTTGTGTGTATTTTCAATTTGGAATTAGGTATGTAACTATACATGAAGGGTGGTAGTAACCCCATGTTATTTCATTAGAAAGTTCTTTGCCAGGTACTACGATAGAGACTGATCAGAATGCTTTATTTATGAGAGGTTCGTTAGGCTCATGTAGACAAAAATTTAAATTTTAAATATAAAATTTATATGTAAGAATGAATACTTGATCAATAAATATATTTTACCTGTAATGTTGTCTACATAAATTATCTGTACAGAATCATGCTTATAACATTACAACAATAGAATATTTTTGCTGTATTTAAGTCCAAAGTCAAAGGATGTTTCACTTCTGAAAACCCTAATAATAATGGGAAGTTCATAGCTATCAAATTTATTTAAATCCTGAGTTTTAACATCAACTTTATCTACAATCCTAAGAATAAAGTTAACAGTACATGTTTTTCTTTATTTTACTGAACTCTGCCCTTTCTGAAGTCTCCTTAAAGTATATAAATACACATAACATTTTTTTCTTCATGTTTTTATTTTTGTTTGACATTTAGGTAGCAAATAGTAAAATAAAGAGTTATGAATTAGCACTTGCTAAATTGTAAATTATTTTTTTTTCCTGAAACCAATCCTTCAATTTTATAATTATCCCCCAAATTTTAAATCTAGTAAATAATATATTTACATGGGTGCCTCCAAATATGAATATTCACATCCCGAAATTACTCATATATGTCAGAGAATATTCAAAATCATTTACCATACCATCATTTACGTGTAAATAAGTACAATGGTATTTTTGTTACTGGTTATCATTAAAGAACCCTGAGTCTTAGAAGAAAATTAGGTATCCTATCAGAAATTTTAATAAGAAAAAAGGTAAAAGATAGATATTGAGTATTCAGATTCTAAATTTAAAATATCTTCTCCAAAGCTAACAAAATTGTATATACTGAAAACCATTTACAAAGGGTCTTTGAATAAAATTATACATTTTATGATGTGGCTAATTCTATAAAGCTTGAATAATCTTTTGAATTTTAACAATGAACTCTCTTCATTTAGGAATTTTTATCTTCGAGAAGTTTTTGTTTTGTTTTGTTTTGTTTTTTGTATAGGACGAACTTGAGTCATCTAGTTGTTATTATGGCTTTGGTTTACACTTTCATTTTAAAGCTCTGTGCCCAATTTTAAACATATTGAAAATGCTCTCTATTTTTATGTTTGATTCTTGCAACTCAAATCATTTCCCTCCCCCAAAAAAATTGAAATTAAAAATTTGGTTTATTTCTCCTCAGGTTGTTAAATTAAAAATATTATTAACTTACATTATACCTAGTGTAACAATCCAAGTACTATTTAAGCATGATAATGTGTGAGGATGTGGGTATGAAATTGTCACTGTGGACTTGTCACACATTAATAGTCATCTTTATCACAGAGCATCTAAATATAAAGGTGAAAATTTCTTTGAATGTTAACATACCTAAAATTATACACTTTGATTAACTGGGTAGCTCATATAATTTACAAAATGCCTCTACTATGTGCTTATAAGCACTAAAGCAATGCTCACCAACTGGCAACCCACAACTGAATCCTGAAAAAAATCTGTGTTTTATTTGATCAGAATATTTTTATTTCCTTTAAAAAAAAATTTGAATTTGAATGCCTTTAGACACCCTCAATATTGTCTTAACCTAGGAGCTTCGTATAATATTATATTATGTGCTGGACCATGGCATTTGCACTTTCAACCATGTTTAAATAAAATTTGTTCCTCCAATATTAAAATTTATGTATCATAATCATGTATTTTCAGGCATTGTTCTCTAGGAGCTCACAGTTTATAAATGCTTTATATATAATAGTTGAAGTAGCAGATTCTATGTTGGTTTACGTTATAAAGAAATCAAAGTAAATATAAGAGAAAATAAGAATGAATTATTTTACAACCATAGGAAACTGGTTTACTATAAATGATTATTCTATTAGAAACGTAAATGTGTTAAAGATTTAAAGTGACTTAGAGTCTCCCAGAGCAGAATTTGTAAACTGCCCTGACTCTGACAGGCCCCTGGATATCCTAAGGGAGCTGCAGTAGTAACTTAAGAAGCATGTTATTACAGAGGGAAAATTATAATCACAGGTAACAACAGAAGCTTTTCTCCGAATGTGTAACTGCGGATGTACTTGGAAACTTGAAAAAGGTCAAGTCAATGAAAATGTATCAAACATCAAATATGAGAATCGCTGGATGGAAGATATAACTTGGAAAGTCTGATCCAATAAATGTAGGACCAAAAATGTTTAAAAGGGAGACACAGAATTGTCAAAACATTTTTTTCAGTGTATTAGAACAAAATAATGAGTAAATATATTCTTCAGTATTGCTGTGTTAGTGATAAGCTGTTTGTAATTTGAGGTATATCTAGAGGAAGTAAGATAGGACATGGTAAGATTCCCAAACTCTTCAAATCTGTTTTAAGGTTTTTTTTCTTTCTTTTTTTTTTTTTTTGAGACTAAATACTAATATACTTTGTAAAGAAATTTTGGATTTCATCTTCTCTATTATTTTTCTAACAAAATGTGAATTAGATTTGCTATACAAATATACTGTCAGTTGGGTTTTTATTTTTACTGTTGATCTGGTTTAGTGATCATGTAATCTTAACTTTTTCCTTCATTGAAAGTTGTTTAATAAGTTGGGTCTGAAATAACAAAATAATAGTTGCATAACATTTGCTGTTATTTTATACCAAATGATAGCCAACGGCAACAAGACAGAAGGATGATTCTAAAATTCCAAATTATGTTCCTTTTTTCGTTACAGATGATGTGTACTTTGGCAACTACTTTGGGTCTCTGCCTTTTCAGTTTTTAAAAGTTAATACAATACACAATCAAATGAAGAGCTTAAAAATTTTAGATTTCCATTTTCTCTACTGGTTGTATGTCACTTGTAATTCTTTCTAAAATTAACGTGGTAATTAATTATTGCTATTTACACTACATACATACGAAAGATATGATTATGTCTTTCAGATGAAAACCTCTCTCTCTCACACTCCATACACACACACACAGACACACACACACACACACACACACATACACACACGATATCATAGCTTTAGATGTATTTTAACCGATTGTTGTTTACAAAATTAAATGGTCATTTGTAAATACTTCACAGTAAATTTAAAGGTACAACTTCTTTGAAAAGGAAGAAACTTAGTATAGTTTCATTGACATTACATATTCTCACCCTATGAAATGATTACATTGAGCTTTTAGTATATTTCAAAAATATATGATAAGACTTTCTAAAAAATTGAGTGTTATTTCTAAATTATTGGTAAATTTTTCTTACATTTCCTTTTTTAGTTTGCATTTAACACATGTTAAAATTATGTATGAGGTAATTTTTTTCCATTATTTTGGTTTTAATTTAAACAATCTTGGGCATACTTATTTTTATTAGATAAGATTTGATAATAAATATCGTACAAATACTCTGTACTATATATAATATTTAAGGATCTTTGGCTTATTTTTTCAGTTAATTACAAAAGGCAGAATAACTATGTGATACATCATTTATCAATTTAATATTCTATATTTAACAACTCTTCTGCATAATTAATAATATAGGTAGTACTAATTTTCTCTTAATCTGGTGGTATAAATTTGGTTGTTAATTCAATAATGAAATCATATCCATTCTCAATGTTTTCAAATATCACTAGAAGTACTATTTACCAGTCTCAGTAAGGATCTGAGCTCCCCCTCAAATGATGAAAGGAATCTTTATAGATTGTTATAAAGAGAGAGCTGTAATGTTTGGAATTTAAAATGGTAGCAATGATAAATCCACTGTAAACATAATAATTAAATCACTATCTTCTCTAATAAGAAGAGAACAGAAACTCAAATACATTAAATATCTTGAAAGACATTGGAATTGTAGCAAGCTGACATTGATACTTAATAAAAAGGTCTTATTAATATCATCTTACCACACATTGTTCTATACAAATGTGTTTCTATTCAGTGTAATAGATAATTAATTCAGAATTATTTTGAACATAAGTGTTTCTACTTACCTTGCCAAAATTCAACTAAATAAAGGTATAATAGGAAAAAGAGATATTTGGGATAATGGCTGTTATCATAAGATCCTAAAACTATACCTTGTGTGTAGGAGTCACTCCCCTAATGAATGAACAAATATGCAACCATAGATGGCTATAGATTAAGGTGAATTCAGTGTATGTTATAAACTTCCTAAGTTGTCCATCACACCATTTACCTTGGCATTAACTTCAAGGAAGTCCAAAATATCAATATGAGTATTAGTTGACTGTTTATAGTATCTTATAATGCAAATTTTTATTTGAAAACCATTGGGGACGCTACTAGTGCATTTAAAATATATCTATAAAAAATGCAGGAAATCTTTTCCAAATAACTCCACTTTTAGTCCACTTTTCAAACAAACAAAAAAAATCAAATAGTTAAGGAAAACGGAAATATAATTTGAGCACTTAAGACATAAAAGTCATCTCAATTTTTAATTTTAATTGTTAATTTTACTTTGTTGGCACAATTGGCTAAGTTTTTTAAACAATTAAGGAAAATAATGATTAATGTTCTGCATTTATGTTACTGTTCAGAGCCTGCCTTACTCAAGATACTGGTGAAATTTTCAGGCATTTCACAGATATACTCCTGGTGTTTTAAGCCTGGCGAGGTGTTTATCTATTTAGAAAGCTTTTTTGGACACTGTGTGCTTTCCCCTGGGTATAAGAAAATTAGTTCATCCTTTTAATGAGAATGTTACCTCTAGAGAAAAAGCAATCCAGAAGGAATAATACATTACTCAGGGCAGTTTCCTACACAGGAACACGTTTTTCTCTGAGGCCGACTCATGTATATTTCAGTTGGAGAGTTTTAATATTTTAAAAAATCATTGCATTTAGTCACAAGGTACCATGACTATAGGATATTTTTTGAATATATATTGACATTTTTTCTAAGCATTTTTTTACATCAATTATAATTTAGGAAATTTTATTGTTAAAATTTCAGTGTCTTCATATTTGAGATACAATAAAATGCTTATTAATATGTACTTTACATATTTTGTTAAACTTGGAGAACAATAGGCTTAAATAAAATGGCTTTAGAATTTCACTTATGAACCCCAAACAGCACAGTTTTAGAAGGATGTAAGCTGTTCTGAGACCAAAAAATAAATTATTTCTTTCCATCCAAGCTTGCTTCATTTTAACCTAGATGAACACCTGGAGGATGAAGTAATTACTTCTTATGGTGACTTCAAATATTTTGGAGAGTTGAGAATGTGAAACTGTTTGATATTATAGCCACATGTTTTAATTCCTCAACATTATATTTAATATTCATATATTTCAACATTCTGTTCAGTCATTATTTTTGCCCACTAAAGAATATTGGAGTACAATGATATAACTTTTTGAATTTTAAATAGTTAGCTATTTTATCTTTTATAAACTCATAATTTCCTTTACAAAATAAGAACCAATGATATAATATGTAATATCAAAACATCAAGGTATGTTGTTGTACTTAGTTTGTAAAATACACTTTCAAAACAAATATAGTAAATAACACTTTGTTTCATAAGGTGTATCAATATTATCAAAATATTTCAATAGAAATCTGATGCTAAATATGAAAATGTATTTTATTTTATGGATACTAACATGTGTCATAATGAGGGATACAAATCAAAGAAGCATATTTTCAAAATATTTAGCAGAATCAAAATGAAAGCTAGATTTTCATATTTGGGAAAGATCTTATCCTCCCTCTATTTTTCTCATTTCATAATAGCAAATCAGTTTCCTGTTATTGATATTCATTAAAAATTGCCTAATTTGAATTACTATTTATTATGCAAAATAAAATCACTATTTTTTATTTAAAATAAAAATAACACATTGACTAATTCATAAATTTGATGTAGCTATTTCTTTGTGCATTTAAATGACATAATTAATTAAAATTAATTCAGATTAGTTGTTTTTTAAATGAATTTCACAAATTAGAAATGTAAAACCTACTACATATGTTGGGTTTTGGGGCCATTTTATCATATGCTAGATCACAGTGAATACTTTTAAATATAAAAAATATATATTATTTTTCTGTAATTTGAATTTCTTTAAATATTTGAACTGTGATTCTATAAACAATCCTGACATACAGATTTCTGTTTACATGTATTTCTAAATAGAAATGTGGGTATTCATATGAAAGGTTTACAAACTGTCTTAGTAGTTTTAATTACATTTTTGTTTGTTTAATTGGAGACAAATGATATAACATTTAGACAACTAATTTAGAAAACTTAAGGACATTATATTGATAAAATACTACATCATATTCTATGTCATTGTGCATTTTTGTATAGTAACTTGAAAATTAAAACCACATATTGGCAGAATTGAATATTTGTATTAAACAATGTGTAGATATTTTATTCAAATTTTACATGGTTACATTTCTATTTGCAAATATTTTAAAATAAGATTACATTAAAAGTGATTCTATTATATGTGGTATGAATAACACTAATGAAAACATCACTTATAATACCAGAGAATGAAGACAAACATAGTTTAAAGAATATAAGTAATTTTTATTTAAAACTAATTAGAAAAAATAAATTTATGTAGCAAATTTTAACCTAAGTCTGATCTCTAGATGTTTTGCATGGTGATTCAATTAGTAGTATGTATTTTCATATATCTTTTCTATTCACTTATTTTAACTAATGCCAATATTTGACACACATGATAACCCCTTTAAAATGTTATTTCAAAATAGAAAAAAAATTATATTAGACAATTATTTATGCACAATCTGTATCACAACTATGACAAATTTGTAAATATTTTGGAAGAGTAACATTTGGTTTAGTTTTGCTTCCCATGTACTCTATGTATATGTTAGATTTCTCTCCATTTGAAAATCTTTCTGTGAAACAGGAAATTTCTCATGTGAATGGAATGTGGCTACAATGACTCACAGGAAAATAAGAATGGGGCTATGATCAAACCAAGACATTGTTTAAAATAATAAACCTTAAATTATGTTTAAAGAGTTCTGAATTTAGTATCTATCAGGTAGTAAATAAGTAAATACATAAATACGATAATTACATTGGAATTTTGGATAATTTTAAAATAATTCTTAATTCCACTACATTATAATCCGTTGCAACATTGTTATTAGATTCATATTTGAAATATTAGAAGTATTGGACAAAAATTCCATTTGAGGTGATTTTCTTCAAATAGATCTCGTTGTTATTGCTGCTGCTATGTTTTCCCCTTAGAATCATGCCCTACTGAAATCTATGTAGGTCTTATCATCTGGAACTGTTGTTGCACTAGATATATGAGTGTTATATGTTTGGCACATATGTTTTCTCATATTTGGGTAGCACCATTGTTTTATAACTGGAATGGTGCATGTATTAACTAGGATTGAGGGTTTGGGATCTCACATTTTCCTCTTTATTTTCCCCCACAATGAATATAGAATTTTGGTGCAAGAGTAGCTATATAATGCATTATTCACATTAACCAGATTCATGTTTACATTACTGTTAGACTACATTTCGTAGTATATTATTATGGTTTCTGTTGTTTTAACTGAATGTATTTCATGGATCTTTAAAGTTTTTACCCCTGTGTCAAGACTAGCCTATTCTTTTCTTTAATTGTATATATAAAATCACTTTTTTGTCTGATAATTTTTTTGTAATGCAATGAGCCAGATAGGGTAGGTAACTAAATCCAATAAAGTGTAAGGATATGGCATCTGTGTATATATGGAAATAAAAGGTGTTATAAGTGATTATTGATCTTTTTATACTTTGACAACTTTAATTCAGTGAAATGCTAGACATTGTGATTCCTTTTTAAATAGTTGATTTACATTACTTTGAATTTTGAAAAATGTCTATACTTACATTTTTCTAGTAGCTCACAACATTATGAATTGGTTCAATCTGGTTGGACTTAATCTAGGAAAACTGTATAGTAGATAAATCATACTTCCCTTACAGTCTTGTTTTTCCTATTTTGGCTTTCTTTTAACCTGCAGTTGACGAGGAAAGTTATAAACATATTGTTTCCAATTTATTCTTTCTAAAATGTTAATTTGTTCATGACATTCTGTTTCATGAAAGTGATATTGTGATGAAGGTGCCTCAAAGATCAAAAAGGATTTCAAGCTATTAAACATAGACTTACCTATGGAACCCCAGGTTCCATGACTGTAGTGATAGTAGGCAATGTGAGACAGGAAACCAAGCTCAGCACCAAAGACAGAAACTATGCAGATTAGTTCACTCATCTTATTGGAAGGCCAAGCCTACCGATTATGTAAAAATGTAGCTACCTAAGATAATAAACTTTTTTGTGGAATACATTTTCCATCTTGGGTAAATAAACAAATTGGGGTATAGATGGGACATAATCAAGGAAAGGTATTTTAATCACCAAATCTAATTATTTCTAACTATTATGTGTCACTTTCCTAAAAACGATCTTTTAAACTGTATTTGCCACATTTTTCATGTGGTATATTAAATGGGAAAAAATGGAGTGCATGTACAATAGTTACTAGTTTTTCCACATATCAACAAAATTTATTCTGATATAAATCTAGAAGTTTAAAAATTATCAGCAAAAGATATGTAACTTTTTCATTAATTGGCTGATATAGCGATGATGTATAGTTACTGAATAAATTACAGACTTGGGTGAAATACATTTTGGTACTATACTATTCAGTTATACTTTATTTACTAGTAAAATGAAATCTTTTATTTCTACCTCTACAAATATAATGTGATTTCATAAAAGCTATGTTCAAATGAACTAGTAATTTTTTCCTTTAAAATTTCCCTTTTCATTCTAATTTAAATAGCTTCTTAAGTAAAAGCATAACTCCTCAATAGTAACACAATTCCGTGATTCTTTCTTGAATAAAACAAAAATTTTGTGCTTATCCTTTTGAAATGTAAACAAGTGATTTTGGTCTTACAATTTAAAAAAAAAAAAACCTAAACTCAGTGCATTAAATATATTTTCTATAAGATAGTATAACTAAGCATGATCAAATGATTAGGTAATCCTCTATTTTCAATATTTCAACATCATAAGTATCTTTAAAATATCTTAAAACACTCCAGTGGATAACAGATAGAGAGGAATTTGCATGGCCAGCAATTTTAAACTGGTGCAATAACCTTATTTTTTTGTGTCTGTCAAATATGAGAACTGAAGAAACAAACAGTGATTCCTTGCAGTATGTTTTTCAGGTTATGATATGTGAATGCGTGTTTGTGTTATGCAAGTTTTACAGGAGGGGTTACTTGTTTCTCAGTTTTTGTTTGTTTGTTTTTTATATTTTGTAAGCCATCGTGAACATTTTCATTATAGGCTGTATACACAAGAACATGCTGAAAATTTGAAGGAATGGGCAGCACAATCTTTTAGCAATGCTTTTATCCCATCAATTACCAGCAGGAAATTATGCCAAGATTTATGAGATATAATCGCCATTGATCATGTTCTCAATATAGAGTGGGCTCACTAATGTAGCATCGGTAGGTTATACTTCGTTAACTGCATATATGTTTGGTATCTGATTTGTGGGATGTTAACAAGATGTTAGTAATAGCCACTCATCTTCAAATTTCAGTGTCAAATATACGAGTATTTCAAACAACAGTTTTGGTTCAGAAAAAAATCAATCAGATTTTCAGTGAGAAAATATAACCAATGCACATCTGCCTTAAGTAGATTTTTTTTAAATCTCTTTATCCTTTTTACAAATAATGTATAATCAGATATGTAACTGAGACAAAAGAGCAAAACCATGTAAAATATTGACCTCTTACTGTGAAGTAGTCTCCCTTTACTCTTTGTTTTGCCTACTTTGATATATTTCTAGTGTGCCACGGCAGGATTATTTTTTATAGTCTTCCTTAGAATCATTTATTTACATATTTCTCATTTTCTCTACTATTTACTTGACAGAAAAAAAATATTGAAGCATTGAAAAATAATCCTTATTATATAATTCTGGATCATTATTTGTTTAACTTTATACTTTATGTGGATAATGATTCAATGTACAAAATATAGGTCTTCTTTTTTTTCCTGTTTTTCATTCCAGTGCCCTATTTGTTATGTAATATTTCAGCTTTCCTTTTCCTTGATATTTTGCTTAAATTGGATTCCATTTTATTACAAGATTTATATGATGATGTGAAAGTCCTTACTGAGTTAAAAAATTGAAAAATCATTTTTTTGAACCATGAATTAAAATTTTTATTACTTTGTTTTATTCATGTGTGTGTTTGTGTGAAACTAAAATTTTGAAAATTGGGAAATTTTATTTTTAATTTAAGTTTATTGGTTTGAGTACAAATGAAGCTTGAAAATACTTAGGGAAATAATATGAAACCTATTGTGTACAAGTGAAAGTTGCCTTATATATTATGCAAGAATAATAATTCATCTGTGCTTTTTTTTCCTGGGTCCTTTGCTGTTATTTTATTCCCCTAAACTCCTAAAATTAGTTAGGTTTGGACTACAAATGGCTATTTGGTTAGATAATTGATTTTTAAAACTACACTATTATGAACTATTGAAGATGATATACCCTGACAATTTCAGTAATCTGAATCACTCTAAGATTTTCTTTTAAATAGCCACCTAAGAAAAGTCACCACAGTTCAGTGTTTCTTGAATCCAAGAATTTTTCTACTTTTGCACTCGAAATTTCCTGTCCCTTTCACTGTCCATTCTCAACTGCTGTCTAGGATTCTTCTTTTACCTCCTATACACTCACAGACTCCTTGGGTTGGTACAAGGTAGAGCCATTGGTGGTAAAATGGAGTTAACAGAAAAAAAGAAAAAGAGTAAAGAGAAAGAATTGGAGAAAGGAACTCTTTCTACCACTATGTTCACTAGCCCTAGGACTCTGAACATGCCTGGAGCTTTCTAGGGCCTATTCCATTTCTTCATTCACAGTTCCTAGAAAGTATCCCAAGCATGAGTGCGTAGCTCTGGGCCAAGTTTCGGTGATGATATTTCTTTCTGACATATAGATAGTTTTTATTTCTCTATTTCTTTGTTTTTTTGTTTGTTTTGAGCCCATGCATTCAGAATTGTGTGTGTGTGTGTGTGTGTGTCTGTGTGTGTGTGTGTTGTTTGTTTTTACTACTCTCTGTCTATATACAAAAAGAGACTGGTAGGTGAAGAAGAAAAGGAAACAGTTAACCCTATGTCTGTTTTCCTAACACTAACAACAACAGATAGATACATAGACAGATAGATGATAGATAGATAGATAGATAGATAGATAGATAGATAGATAGATAGATAGATAGATAGATAGATATCATCTAACGATAGATGATAGATAGAATAATGGACTGTGGATTTGTTTTAGGTGGGGGAGATACTGTGTACTTGTAACTCTATTCTATTATTTGGTGGATTAGGGAGGAAAGGAACCCTGATTAGAAGTAAAGAGTAGTGGCAGGAGAAAGCATTAGTAAAAGAAAAGAAATTGGATGAATGTTAGTTGGCCTAAAATGTGCTGTCTTCTAGAGTCTCATTTTATTCTCTACTACCTGGAGCTGCTGATCTAACCCTAGTCCCTGAGCTGAATATTCATCTTATAGGATTTTCATCTCCACTTCTCCATATTCACCCAATCTTACTTACCTTGAATTCTTTCTGCAGTCCTTGAAATGTCTAATTACTTTCTTAGAATTGGAGAAATCCTTGTGCCTTTACATTTGGAGAAGACAGAAGTTAATAACCTGTAATCTGGCTGGAAATATGTTCCCGGTAACTTAGACTATTGAATTATTTTGAACATTGTCACATATGGTTGTCTGTAATAGTCACACAATATAATAAATATTTAAGGAGCATTAATAATTAGATTATCTTTGTTGACGGTTACAAAAATGCTTTTATAGTTTGATTATATCAGAAAAAGACTTCAAAAAGGGATTATGTTTGATAATGTTTTAAAATAACATATTTGTAAATTCATTGTTGTGTGTTTCTTAACTACTTCACAACTTTACATTTAATCTATTAGTGACAGAAATACATAAGAATATATGCATGTAGAATTAAAATTGCTAATACTTTTTATTTAGTATTTGAAATGCTGAGGTTTTCTTTTTTTTAATATCATTGGTGACCAGGTAAAGTAAATGATATATTTAAGAATGTATATCCTAGAAGATACTCGATCATTGTAAAAAGGCATAGCCAAAAAAAAAAAAAAAAAAAAAAAAAAAAAAAAAAGGCATAGCCACAACGCGTTATGCAGCTATATGTAAATTCCAATAGAGTAATCTGGACACTTGCCATAGGTATCTTTATCTTTGTAAGAGCACAATATGAAAATTTGTGTGAATTTTGTTCTGTTCAGGCTAACACATCTAAATCTAAAAAGTACTGTATCTTTTAGAATGGCTTTAATTTTTAAATGAAGAATATATTATTAAGCATTCATTAAAGTAAGCTTTGCCTCATTAGTCCTTAAGAAACCGTCATGGCCTTGGACATTTCTAGGAAGGGGACATTAACTTCATTTGGACATCCATATTATCTAATGACTTCGTCAAGTCATCAATAAGACGACCTGCCTTAATAATTGATTTAGACTGTGAGTGGATTTCTAACTAATTATTTAATAATACTATGAAATTCTATTGTTTCTATCATGTGAGTCAGATAATTTTTATATGAACATTTTTCAGCCTGATGTGAAGCAGAATATTTATGCCTATGAAATGACAGCAGCAGACAGATTTTGCTGACAAGAATGAATAGATGTATTTGCCAAAAAATCATGGTATGAAGACTACAAGGCAAAAAGAAAAAGTGGAGAGTCAAATGCTTTCTGAAAATGAGAAGACAGCTATCAAAAAGTAGCAAACCAAGTAAAGCAAAAAACCATATACATGTGACAAGTAGGTGACTGTCATTCTGAAGAAGAAGCAGTATGTTAAGCAATTCTAAGGTATATTTTGTTCTTCTTACTGTTAAAAATATGCAGGTTTTCATATTCAGCTGGGAAGTGAGGTCGCTGTGGGGTAAAGTAACCAGGGACATTACATTTATTTCCATTTATTTCTTGACAACTGACAGTAGTCCTTGTTAGAGATTGGCCAATTTTGGTTGCTCTTTTAATATAGTGGCCAGATTTTATATATATACATACAATATATAAATATTATATAATATATAAATATATATATAGTGAATATATATGTTATATATTATATATTATGTATATTATATATATGCAAATGAGTGAACAGCTCTTGTCTTATTAAATTAATAGTCACATATCAAGCATCAAGCAGACACTCTGTAGGCAATGCATAATAAAAAACAATAAAATAGAATCAGTCATTACTCTCAATACACTAACTATCTAGAAAGAGAAACATACAGAAAAATAGATAATTTCAATACACCAGAATATAAATTTATATTATAATTTCTTATTACTTTAATTTTGGAATTTGGCCAAAATATTTACTTTTAAAATATTCATCAAATATTGATTTGGAGATTGATCACTTTGAATTATTTTTTATTTTAATGATTCTGTTTGTCATATTTATATCAGTACATATCGCTGAAACCATACTATGTAGGTATCTCTAAATTTTCTTCCCATCCCCTCTTAGAATTCATCTTTGCTAAATATTTGAGTAGTGTGATTAGTGCTACTATTAAAACCGTTAAAGAAAATACTGTTTTTATTTATTTGAATTCATTATTTAGCTTAGGAATCATGGTTCTTGTACACAATTTAATTTTCTTTCTTTTACTCACAAAAAATTCAATTGATTGGGAATGTGGTGTGTTTGGGTACTTAAAAAGTGATTATTGAAAACAGAAATGATCATAATAATTGTGACCTGGACCTCATGCTAAGTTAACTACTATTTGGGAATCAACTAATTATCTGAGTGAAAGAAATTCATTTCTGAGACATACTAAAGTATTCATTCTTCTCTATCTCTTCTCCTTCTACTTCTTTATCTTTATCTTCATACACTAATTGTTTGCAAATAATTAATTGATTCCAGTTACAGAAACTGTTTGTAACCAGGTAAGACTTCACCAATGAGGTATCAAGCTTAATAACTATGATTTATCATTTTATTGTAGATAAACTATTCAAACTAAAGATATTCTAGGTTCTTTGGAATGTTTTGTTTGAGCTACATGAATATAGCTGATACATATATCTTAAAGAAAATTTAACAAAAATCTGTTAATTAAAGTATATGATTATACTATTCAATTCAATGAACACTAAAATAGAAAATTGTCAATTCTCTTCAAACCTGAGAAAAACTTTGAATTTCATTTCTGTAAATTCGGATAGATTCAGCCTAAGTCTATATCAAAATTCGAAATGGTTAAAATTCAAGTAACCTTGGGAATCTTATTTAATAATAGATGGTGAACTGTTCAAAATATATTAACGGAATTGACAGAATTTTGTAATTGTTCTCTATATGTGTTTGGTATTTAGAGAGAGATGAACTTCATATATAAAATAGTCAATATTTTTATTTTGATTGAACTCTTAAAATAAGCACATTTTTTTGAGAATTATGAGTTACCAGGAACTGTGCTAAGTTATCTATTTTGATACTTTGTATTCAGAATTGTGTATGTTTATAAGTGCACACTATAGTGTTCTTGTAGATATTATTAGAACACTTTGCTTTCTTTTGCCACAAAAAATGTTCATTCTCTTTACTCTCCTTGATAATACACATTAATGCACTTGTTTGCAGTGAAAATCAGTAGAGTAACATAAAATGATATT
Organism: Rhinolophus ferrumequinum; assembly: GCF_004115265.2. Taxonomy (NCBI): domain Eukaryota; kingdom Metazoa; phylum Chordata; class Mammalia; order Chiroptera; family Rhinolophidae; genus Rhinolophus; species Rhinolophus ferrumequinum. The sequence goes on from NC_046287.1 coordinate 35,720,739, forward strand.
GCAGTAAGTTGAATTTTTATATTTATTATCGTTCCTCTATACTCAAAGTCTTATTTCCTTTGGATTTGGACAATTTCGTTTTATGAGATTAAAGAAAATGTGCCATAAAGTTAATTTCCACATCTAAATTGTAGGACTGTTGGTCCCTGAAAAATAAGATTCTTTTCATAGGAAATTTACCTATAGTAATAAAGCCTTAAGGCTTTAATTGCAGCTAATTTTTGGAAAGTCAGCACTGAAAAAAAAAATTGTAGGACAGCAGTAATAATATATACTGTATAGAATTAGTCAATATATAATGCACTATGATCTAGCTTACTTATTTTTCCTGGATTGATATAATGGATCCCTTCCTAGGAAGGGGAAACCTGAGGAAGAAATGGAGAAAAAAATTAATGAAAGCAAAATTACAAGCATCTAGATTCCAAATTTTAGGTAGATTTGTGCTTGAGGTCTATAGGTTTTATTTTAATACCTAGATTTTGATAGTAATGATGTACATTGGAAATAAGCATAAGTATAAATCAATACATTTTACAAAGATGTATTACATACCTGAGCCAGAAACTGTGAATACAGCCATGAAATAAATACCCCAGCATTGTATCTATTCTCCTAGTGTACACAGCCATTATTTCTCAAAATATAGTCGACATGTGGATACAAATGCCTTTTAGATTTCTATAAGCATGATCTATCCAAAGTGATCTATTTTTACTTTGCAGTGGGAAATTAAATGATAGAGAGGTTAAAATTTTAAAGATCACCTAGTAAGTGATGAAGTCAGAATTAAGAGGTCATCCCCTCTGCCTCCAAATTCTTTTCTATTCCATCTCATGAATGTTAAAACCTAAAAATAAGTAGAAAAGTAGATATATGAAAATAAATAAATAAATAAAAACCTGAGATTTATTTTAGAAATGCAAAGGGAGTTTGTGAGAATTCAAATGGGGGAAGAAACACTACCATGGGGATTTGGAAAAGGTGTCATGAAAGAGGTGTTATTCTTAACTGACTCAAAAATGTAAAATTTTGATAAGGAAAAGTGGGAAATTCTGATGTACAGCAGCAGGCAAGGCAGGAAAGTTGTAAATCGCAGGGACAGACCTGAGAGTAGGAATCAGTCCTATTTAACATTAGTATTAGTCATAGTACAGTGGCGTAATTTCAGAACATTCTGGAAAATCAATTATTTTTCAAAAACGAAGAGCCTTAAATAAATACTGGGAAATTTCCAGGAACTGGGGAGCAATTAAATATTTTTTTTTTTTTGCGCAGGGTTCTGACATAATTAAAATTTTATTTTAGAAAAAAAAAAACTCTTATAGAAGAAGGTAGATTGGCTACAAAAGGAGAAACATTGGAAAGAAGAACACTGCTTGGGCAGGCATTTTAGTAGCGCAAGTGTGAAATAGAGAAAGAGACAGACAGTACAAAAGAAAATTACATAGCATTTAACAAAGACATAACATAGAAAAAATTGTCAAGTATAGGCAATAGAGTGCATTTACTAGAACTTAAAGTCCAAGAACATAGTGTATTTTATTTTCTTTGTCACTTTTGTATCCCTAGCACTTAGATAAGAATCTGGCACAAAGGAAGCAATCAGGAAATATTTTTGAATTAATAAATACGTGGGTGAAGGAGAGAAACTAGTCAAATGTAAATAAACTTAGATGACAATGTTTGCTATAAGGGAGTGAGATGTTTTTGAAGTATATTTTTATGATTCTAAATTTTGATTTCAGAAATATTACTCTCATCACTCTATTTGCTGATTAGCTTTTAAAACTGCCTTTGAATCTTGCTGAGTATGTATATCTCTACCAAAGACAAAGAATTAAGATTGGTAAATACTTTTTGTGTTACATTTATAGTTCTTACATAATTAAATACTAACTGAAATATTCCATTACCGTAGAACACCACAGTGGATTTTTAAAATATTTGTTGGATATGCTTGTAGTCATACAGCCGGTATAGACACATAACTGATTTTTTCATGCATTTACAATGGAGAAAAACAGATTAAAAAATTAGTATTTTCCAGTGAGTGGAAAATACACTAAACAAGTTCAAAATCAGGGCCATTTTGATAAACCACTCTTGCTTTTGTGTGTGTGCATGTTAGTGTCCTTATAGAAAATGCATATTTTATTTTGTTATTCACAGTAATTAGTTTACTTACTTGAATCTATCAGTCCTCTAGTTGTATTAGCCTGAATAAGATTCCCATTTTTCATACGGAAGAAATCATTTCTAAATTTCTCTAAGGCTGTCAAAAATGTTAACATACAACCTTGGGTCTGCAAGATTCCTTCAGTGTTCTTTTGTGACTTACAGATTTAATGGTTTCATTCCCCAGAAGAGTTCAGGTAAGATAATCCATGTTTTTCTAGTAACTTAATAGATTTCTTGCATCAAATTTTCAAAAACGAATTTCCCAGAGCATATTTTATAGCCTAAGTTGAATGGGTCCTTCCTTCAGCTGCTCCTTTTCCTGAAGAGCAAATGGACACACAGTGGCATAATTTTTTCATGGTTCTGGAAGTGAGATTTTCCTTTCAGGGTGCTCTTTCCCGTTTCTATTATCACTGAAGCACTCCTTAATCTCTTGTGCAACTTGTGTGTTACAAATGAAATGACAGTGGGATCAGGATTCAGTGCCTGAAAATGAAGCTATCTCTGCAAGGACCTTATGATTTCTTGTAGGAGATATTGCTATAATAGCTGTGCTCTGGCCAGCTGGCCCCGTTTTAACTCCTCACTTGGAGTAGAGCCACATATGCAACGTTTCTTTTCTAAGTGCATGTATAGATGTGCCCCTAGGCACTCATCCTGAGAGGAAGCAAAATTAAAAATGGAATATAAACTTTCCCAGGCTTCTATTTGAGTCTCAAACAGAGGCAGAAAAGACACCAAACTCTGGGATGATTAGAAATGTTCAGATTATGAATATCTGGAACATCGACCTAAAACTTGAAGCATGATGTATGTGTTGTCATAGTTCTGGGGAAGAAAAATAGCTACAAGCTGAAAGTTTTTCATTTTGACTGAAGAAATCTGTGGCTTGGTACATACTTGCACAATACACAGGATTTGGATATCCAAGAGACGCATTTGTTCAACTGAACACTTGCAGGTCAAGGTCATTGAGTCTGCCTTGTTTCTTGGCGGGAATCCTAAACTTTCATCTCTCTTCTTTCTCTTCTGTGTGTCTCTTCACTCTTTCTACTGGATCCCTACTTTCATTCTATAAACATGCTTATATTATTTGTCCATGAATAAAAAATAGATTAATTTTATTTAATGACTTCTTCAGCTATTGTATCACTTCTGTCCCTCTCTTCTCCTAATTAAACTTTGTGTTTAAACCATGAGCTGCCATTCACTTCTTGATTTCTTGTCAACTGATTTGAATTCATCTTCAACCCATCAACTGGATTTATGTTCCTACAATTGTTTTGATAATGTCCCTGCTAATGTCACCTAGTTTTAATCCAGTAAATATGGCTTTTATCTAGTGGACTTTCTTGATGCATTCGACACAGTTAATTACTCTGGAATTTCACGAATATGTCTGGTTAGCTTCCAACAACCTCTAATGATTCATCTTGCATCTGTTTGGTCATTTCTTCTCTCTCCATATTGAATATAATTTGACCTTCTTTCCCTTAATGTTGGTGTTCTCCAGATGTCCAAATTCATTCTTCTAATCTTTCTTCTCAAGCTTTACGGTTCTAAAACTTTGACGTGCTTTTGAGTCATCCAAGGAGCTTATTAAAACTTGAGATGCTTTGGAGATCTCCCACCACACACTCTCATTCTGATTCAGCTGGTCTGCAGATTCTACCATTTGAAAGAGAATGCTACATACACTCTCTGGTATATATAGACCACTTCTGTTGAAAATTTCCAAGGAGAAAGGTAAAATAGAACCTACCCATATAGATACTTTTGTTTACCCTTTTCTTTCCTCAAATGCTGCCATTTTATCTTTTGGATTTTCTAAAATCATTCTATGTTATCCCTGACAGTACTGTTCATATTTAAAACATCAATTTTGTTTTAATTGTGGTAAAATATGCATAATGTAAAATTTACCATTTTAACCACTTTTAAATATAGAGTTCACTGGCATTAAGTACATTTACATTGTTGTGCAGTCTCAGCACAATCTGTCTCCAGAACATTTTTCATCATTCCAAACTTAAACGCTATACCCATTAAACATAAATCTCTATTCTCTTTTACCCCCAACACCTGACAATCACCATTCTGTTTTCTGTCTCCATGAATCTGACTAATCAAGGTAAGTCACACAAGTGGAATCATATAATATTTGTCCTTTTGTGGCTGGCTTATTTCACTTAGCACCGTGTCTTCACAGTTCATTCTTGCTATAGCATATGTCAGAATTCCCTTCCTTTTTAAGACTGAAATATATATTATATATATTTTCTTTATCTATCAATGGAAACTTGATTTGCTTCCACCTTTTTAGCTATGGTAAATAATGTTACTATGCACGTGGGTGTACAGGTATCTGTTTGGGTCAGTACTTTTAATTTTTGGGGGTACATACCAAGCAGTGGGATTGCTGGTATTCTATATGGTAATTGTATTTTTAATATTTTTAATTTTTTTTTTTTTTTTTTTTTTTTTTTTAGGAAATGCCATACTGTTTTCAATATCAGCTACACCATTTTATATTCCCACCAGGATTGCAGAAGCATTCGAATTTCTTCACATCATCACCAATAGTTGTTATTTTCTGGTTTTGTTTTTATTTTTAATAGTAGCCATCTTATGAGTGTGAAAACTTATATCATTGTGGTTTTAATTTGTATTTCTCTAATGATTAATGGTGTTGAACATATTTTCATGTGCTTATTGGTCATCTGTATATTTTTAAAAGAAATATCTATTCAATCCTTTGCCCATTTTTATATTGCTTTTTATTGTATTTTAGGAGTTCTTTATATATTCTGGATACTAATCCTTTATCTAATATATGTTTTGCAAATATTTTTTTCCCATTCGCCTGTTTACCCTGGTGATAGTGTACCATGATGCACAAAATTTTTAAATTTTTATGTAATCCAATTTATCTATTTGTTGTTGTTGCCTGTGGTTTTGGTGTCATATCCAAGAAATAACTGCCAAATCCAAGGTCATGAGCTTTCCCTCATGCTTTCTTTTAAGGGAGTTTTATAGTTATAGCTGCTACATTTAGGTCTTTGATCCATGTTGAGATTCATTTTATTTTATTTATTTAATTTTATGTTTTATATAGTATAAGGTAAAAATCCAATTTCAACATTTTTTGACATTTTGTTGAACTATTACCTATCTCCATTCATCCTTCATTTTTATCAGAGTCATTTGTATAAATTAAAAATCTGACCATGATTAAAACCCTTCTGCTATATCCCCTTTTCCTGTGGGAAAAAGGCTAAAGTTTTTATGATGGTAAATATGATTTCCAGTGTTATAGTCCTTGCCTTACTCTCTACACACTCTAGTAGTTTATCGCCTCCCTGCCTTTGGTGATACTGTTCCTTTCCCTAGAATGCCATCTCTCTCTTCTAGTCAATATGTTAGGCAGAAGTCCTTACTTATAACTTATCACTTTCTGAGCATCATCATATTCAAATAGAGTCCATTCCATGTGCACCATTAAATCTAATGCCTATTTTTCACAATGACTTTATCAGTTGCTATATAATAATAATGTTTGTCTCTTTTCCTGCTAGACCATGAGCTTTCCTAGGGAGAGGATTATGCTTTATTTATCTTTATATCCCCTTAGCATAATGTTAGGCTTAATATTAAATTAGTGGGTAATTAAGTAGAAACTTGACAAGCATGTAGTTTTTGAGATGAGCTGAGGTAAAGTAGGTTAGAAAAGGGGTTATGGAGGATCTATTGGCAGGACAGGAATCTCTTAGAAAGGCAAAGTTTAAAAGTAAAGCGCATTTGAGAGTAGGTCAGTGCCTACGAGTGAGGAATCTGGATAAAGGTAAAAAAAAGAAAAATGGATATGTATGTGGGACCAGAGATTTGAGGAGGATCATCTGACATTGGAGGTTATGAACATCTAGAAAACTAAAGTATTTATTTCTGGGCTAAATGACAAGTAGAAAACGTGTTCAAATAGAGGTATAGTTACCTCTCTATTAGGAAACAAAAATTGCTGTGAGCAGCAGTTGGTCAGCAGCAGCCACTGGAGATGTATTACCTATAAGAGAATGAAATTATGACCATACGGAAAGAAATAAATCCTGACTCAGCCTTGAAAATACCCAGAAGAAAGGACACACTGCCATTTGGCCACTCACCACCCATTTGGGTTGAGGCCCGTTCCTTATTATACACATTAGGATTAAAATAATAGGGGAAGCGGAACATGATGATGGAGATTCTTGGTTTTGCAGGTGATTTAATCCACTACTAATTTCAGTCTACAATTATTTGAATAAATCTCCCTATTTTGGAAATTATGAATCAAATATTATTCTGATAAAACCATTGAAATATAATGTCACAATTCAGATCATATATATATATATATACACACATATATATATACATATATATGTGTATATATATATATATTTCTGATTTATTGAAATGGCAGTTATTTTGAACTGCTTTATGCTGAGATTTGAAATAATTATCTACGAGGTCTGAGAATTAAGTACGCAAACTTATTGCAACGACTTGCTAACATTTTTTATATCAGAGGGATTATTCATTATGAATTTGTACCAACTGGACAAACAGTTAATGAAGTTTACTATTTAGAAGTGTTGAAAAGGCTGTGTGAAAAAGTTAGATGACCTGAACTTTTTGCCAACAATTCACGGCTCTTGCATCACGAAAATGCACCAGCTCACACGGCACTGTCTGTGAGGGAGTTTTTAGCCAGTAAACAACTGTATTGGAACACCCTCCCTACTTACCTGATTTGGCCCCCAATAACTTCTTTCTTTACCAGAAGATAAAGGAAATATTGAAAGGAAGACATTTTGATGACATTCAGGATATTAAGTATAATATGATGGCAGCTCTGATGGCCATTCCAGAAAAGAGTTCCAAAATTGCTTTGAAGGATGAACTAGGCATGGCGTTGGTGCATAGCTTCCCAAGGGGAGTACTTGGAAGGTGACTGTAATGATATTCAGCAATGAGTTATGTACGTAGCACTATTTCTAAGATGAGTTCGTGAACTTAATTGTCAGACTCGTATTTCATTTCAGATGGTTTATAATACAATATACACTAGTTTTGTTCTAATTTGTGTTTTTAGCTTTGACTTTGAAATTTTATGTGGTTCTATCTAGGAATAGCATCTCCTTCTATACCTTTCCTAACTTATAAAAGTATATATATTATTATTATTATTATTGGGTCAGGAACTGACTAGAACCTACAATTATTCATTATACATATAATCTGGTTCTAAAATGAACTAAAGTACTAAAAAATAAGAAAAAATGCTATAACCTTCATCATACATTTGATTTGAAAGATAAAATCACATAAAGTAATATTATTGAATATAAGGTCAAATATCCAATCCTCCTTCATTTATCAAACCCTATAAAAACTTCAAGAAGTATCATTCTTCATTAGACTATCTCCTTTGTACTTCACTTCTGACTTGGCAGATCTGTAGAAAATCATGTTAATCTATCATTAGTCTTCTAAAAATATAGAACTATAGCACTGACATGTCTAATATATTTATGATAACATAATAATATGACTATATCTACATATCCCTTATTTTTTTTACTGATTTCAATCTGCAACATTTATTTAATAACATGTATTTATTGTAGTTGTCAAAGCAGTGTCATATTTTAAGAATTGGTCATGTATTCATGCTATATCCCTTTTTACCATGAGCATTATTTGGTTTATGCAATGTGTCATGCAGTGTATTAGGAATAAGGAAAAATAATAATAAATGGTGATTTGAGAATCTAAGAAGCTTGCCTATTAATACTATAAGATATTGGCAAAAAAAAACCCCAATTTTTTCTTCTTTTGTCTTTTGATTAATACTATGGGAACCCAGTCTACTGGGGGTAAAGAAAAAAGTTGAGAGAAGAAGGCAAGATAAACTTTGCAGAATCACTATCTTCTAAGATACATCTTGAATAAATAGTAAATTTTAGTAGTTTGAGAATTTGTTAAGAATTTTGTGCTTTCTAAAACTTAAATCTCTCTCTCTATCTCTCTCTCTCTCTCTCTCTCTCTCTCTCTCTCTCTCTCTCTCTCTCTCTCTGGTTTGGAGACATCAATGATATTCTTTTAGCCACTTTATTTCCAGGCTGAAAAAATATATAATCATTTTAGTGTCTTATCATTAAATACTCCATTTATTATTTTAATTGCTTTCTTTAAAATTCCTTTAAATGGGTTTTATTTTTACTGTTTTCTAAAAATGTGTTAAGAACATCCAAATTCTAAGGTATCAGTTGAACAAACAGATATCACAATCAAGTACATGAAATAATAGAACCTGTTATGAGCTGCCTGACCTCTACAGCTGGATGGTCTCGGAAAGTCTGGGCCAACTATAATTACTCTCATCCACCTATCTGTCTGCTCACCTACCTATTTCTATGCTTAGCTATTCAACATAACATAAATTCCATTGTAATGTTTGCCATATGATATTCTAAAATTTAATAATGTAAAGTTATTCATTTTTACATTATATGTTTTAGCATAGCAGCAATGCAGAACATTGACACTAATCAAAAACTAACATACGTATGTGTCAACGTATTTTTATTTAGTTTTATGTGCAGATGACAGAGTGGAAGAAGAGTATCATAACAATTTTAAGAATGCTGCATCATTAAACAAATTTCATATCTTGTATTTATCATACAATCTTTTCATATCTTACACAGAAAGGCTTTGAGCATTTCTCAGATGCCAGAAAACAAGCTATATGTCTTGCAAAACTATTTCATTTTATTCTTTCACAAACACCTGGAGAATTATCTATTATCCCTGTTTTGTAAAAGAGGAAACTGAGGTTTAGAGAAATTAAGCAACCAGAGAATCATGGTCATAATGTGAATTAAGTTTGTTTGGCTGTAAAGCTCATAATGACTTTGATATATCATATAACACTCAATTATAAAATTGATGTTTCTAATTAATATGAAACTACCTAACATACTATAAATAAATGAGAAAATTTTATATTTAAATTTTTAGATTTAAATAAATTCAGAATAATTCTGAAACTAAAGAAAGTATCATGGAATCTTTCACTTTTGTTCTGGAAAACCCTATTGTATCTTGTAGCATTGAGTACATAATGCACACTCAATAAACATTGCAATAGGATACCAATTTTCATTAATAGCTGTATTCATAGAATGCCAGTTAATTTTTTTATGCTAGTGATATCCCACATACTTTAGGCTTTAAGTAATATTGACTATTGCTCATCCCAGGCCCACCAAAGATATCTACTCCTAATCCTTGGAATTTGGGAACTGTGAATGAATTCTTACATGGTAAAGGGGACATCAAGCTAAAATGTTTAAGATTAGGAGATTATCCTGGATTACCTAGGTAGGCTTAAATGTAATCATAAAGTCCTTACAATAGGGAGGTAAGAATAGTCAAGGGAGGAATGAGGCAATATAAGGAGGGAAGTAGAGATGGCAGCAATGTAGCCAAAGAATTGCAGTAGTTTCTAGAAGCTGGAAGATGCACAAAATGGGTTCTCTCCTGGAAACTCGAGCTGGAATTGGCCATATCAAAAACTTGATTTAAGCCCATAAGATCTTTTTGGACTTCTGATATCCAGAACTGAAAGAGAATACATTTGTATTGTATTGTTACACCAGCCATAGGAAATGAATACATATTTGGAATGTTATCTCATTTCTAGTTGTTTTCTGATGTTAAATACTGAATAGTCTTCATGAATTAAATCAAAGTCCAATTGTTTTATTATAATTTAAAGAAGATGCAATAATCAAATCTGCAAGGGTTAAAAATTAAATCAAACTGTAAAAAATAAGTGGGATGTTTTTGTATTTAAGTAACACTCTTGTCAAAGACTAATTATGCTGCTGCAAGTATCAATTCCAAAGTATGGAGGTAACATTAATGGAACTGTCCATTGGAATAGTTACCCGGTACATTAAGGAATTAATTGAGATTTTTATATGTGACTTTATTAGAAGGGCTCCAAAAAGGATCCTAATTTTTTGCTAGGAAAACTTCAAGACTATGCAGAGTAATTTAATTGAAACATAAAAATTAGTAGAAATTTAACATAGTTGCATAAGAATAAATTGTTTTTAATAAAATAGAATTCTTTGAAAATGTAAATTAACATGTATACCTTTGGTACCTTATATGATAATATAATTTCAATTAAAAATCCTGTTTTGGACAATGTTTTTAAAAGCTGTTTCACTAGTAATGATTCACCTTATAAGTGAGAAAAAATTTTGTATTTGTTGTTTTAAAAATGGAAAACTTATGGTAAGGAAGGAAATAAAGGTGGTTAGGGGATATGGAATAGTCAGATTTTCAGAGTGTATAAAGTGACCACTTTACAAGACACAAAACTACAAGAAGAGGTATACCATGGAATTTTCAAATTTGAAGCAGACAGTAGTGAAACACCAAGTCAATAGATCAAAATTAAAATCAATCAATCAATCAATAAATAAATACCGAATAAATTCTACCAGGCAATGCATAAAGTACCAGAAACATTATAAATTTAAGTGAAATCTTTACTATAACTGAGTTATTTATTAAACTGACTTGAGAAACATTGGAAGATGTAAAGAGAAGCAGTGTCTCAGATATGTGAAACCCATTTATAAGTGGAAAGGAAACGGGATTTTTTTCGTTTTTTTAAAAAGAGTAAAGACTAGTTAAATGTACCGAAGATATCCACTAAAACTAAACAGAAGCAAAATAATCAAATCTGCAAGTAGTAAATTATTATTATATATGCAAATACAAAATAAGTCAGGAAAGGCCCAAGTGTTTATTAGGAAAAATACATTTCAATTTATAATCTATACCCCCCATGTACTTTTAACTTACTGTGAGTCGCACTTATATTTTCGCATTGCATGGTAAGTAATCCTTTACATAACTAATTTAAATGATTAATACAAAGAGTTGCATCTTGAAAAGATTACATAACAAAACGCCTCATCAATTCTCTTTAAAAACTAGGCATTAATTCAAACTGAAAGGGTTAAAAGAAGGAAGACAATTAACAAAGATGGTACCAGAGGACTTTGGTGACAAGCCACTCAATCATCCTCATTTTCCCTGTGGGATCATATTAAAAAAAAGATCTCCCAAATCAAGAAAGGTGATTTGTATTAGGTAAGTTTTGTTAATAAGGTTGTCATCTATTCCATACCTTCTCCAAACAATTGTCAGAAATTGGTTGATATTATTAAATGCTGTGAAAGCAGCAATTTAGGAATTGAACATCATATTAAGTTATAATGCTCCACAAAAATCACACCTAGCAGTAATGCATTTTTTAAATTTTTAATATTTAAAGTATATTTATAACATATTATGACAAAATATGTTTAGAAAATAATACCTTAAAACAATTTGGGAAACATTACAGCGAATAATTTGTTTATCCGTCTATGAGGAAAACCAGTGACTTAAATATTTAAAATTTATATATGTGAGATTTAATTGTCTATATTTTTTCAAAAGGTAAAACTCTAAGAATGATTAAAACACACTCACTCAACAAATATGTAGATCTCACCTATAATACACTAAGCATTTTGCAAGGTATAAGGATTTTGAAATTAATAAACTACCCAAAACAGCTTTTAATCCTAGGCTCTCAGTATAGTGAGGATTTTTAAGTCTATTGATATATCAGTACAACTTATAATAATAATTAATGTATTGATATGTTATTTCTTTTCCTTATTGAATGGCATTGTGTTTTTATCAAAGTGCACACAAATAAATTTGAAAACATTTAAAGCACTTTTGAATATAAGTACTAATTTAGTTAATAGTTATTGTTTGCCAAGTGCCAAACAGCATACTAAGCATTTAAATTAACTATACATAAGAAAACAATCCAATAACAAAAAGAGCTATTATTATCCTCATTTACCATTAAACATCTTGCAGACAGTAAATAATTTTCTCAAGTTCACAAAGAAATTAATTGGCAGAGCCAATGCTGGAACCCACATCTGCCTGCCCCAAATGTTCTGCTTTTAAATGCTTCCTTATGTTGATGTCAGTTTTTTTGTTGTATTTATCATCTTGCCTACATAACTATTTACTTTAAATGGCTACCTTTCTGAAACATAAAATTTCATTTTATATATATGAAGGCAATAGAATTGATGAACTGCCAACATAGATGGATTATGCCTGAACATATTTTCTCCCCTAACGTGTATAAATTTGTACTGCTCTTCCCTGTGTCATTAGCGAGTGTGCTTGTGATCAAGGGAATAAGTTGGAAGTAGTCTGCACCATATCATACTGAGGTTAATTATTCTGTCAATGGCTATTGATCAATGAAAAGTTAACCATTCTAGAGATCAAACATAAGACTTTATATTAACATCATACTGTAGTCTACAGGAATTTTTTTTTTTTTACTATAAGCATTCATTATAAATAAAGAGATAAAGAATTGATTCTAAAACTGACTTAATCTGATTCTATTTGAATCATAAAATGTACATATTTTAGCATACTCAAAAAGTTATCAGATCACTTAATAAAACAAGGATAACGTGTGTGGGGTATACACTACAGAGCATTATCATCTATGGATAATTATTTCCCATATATTAATTTTTCAAATACTGGATACATTTTGAGGATTTGTGTAATTTTTATATCAGATGTCTATACAAAGGAAAGTTTGATACATTTTCAAAGCTCTTAAAATTTATACTCATTTATATAAGTATGTTTTATTTAAGACTGTAAGATTGGCAGAAAAATATTTTAAAAATTCAGATATTTTTAGTGGTTTAAATATTCATGACTTAAAATTAAATGTTCAGTTTAATTGCTTTAGACTCCATAGAGACTTTAATAATCCATACATTGTTTATTATGTTTCTGCATTGCATAAGACAGTCATAAAGAAAACAACATGAATACATCTTGGTCCTGTATCCAAATAATTCACAATCTTGCTAGAAATATTTATGCCTCTAAATAGTCAATGAGTTATAACAGAAAACATTGAAGTTTTCCTTAATCTGTTAGAGAACCACCATACTGAAGGTTTCCAAACCTTTTAATTTTATTTTGAATAGTTAATTTCAACCACTCTGCATGGAAACAAGTTTTATAATTTACTACCTACTCTGTTAGATAATATTTGTGGTTTCCCTTCTTTAAAACGGCAAGAAATTTTCATTATTTTCAATGTAATTCTCCACAGTATGTTACTTTCTTGTTAGCCAGTTTTTTTAGGTTCTGCAATTTACATGAAGTATTTATATATTCTGTCATGACTTGTCTGTATCTTCCCACACCTGTCACTTGTTTGATTAGGTTAATAGATGACTTTGTCTTCTCCATTACCTTCTAGAACACTCCTAGAATAACTGAGTGGGTTTGCATCAATCTTAACCGTGTACTGTTCTGCACTCTGAGGCTTTCCCCCAGTTTTCTACTTTACCATCTATTTCCATTTGTGTGTTCTCTGTATGGAGTCTATTCTTTCTATAAGATATTAGTTACTTCCTGAAAATGGCTTAGGTCTTCGTAATTTAAAACCTTCCTTCTTTTCTTCTAAAATTGAAACTCCAAAACTAAGGGAAAGAAATAAGATTCTCTTGAAAAACAATATTCTATGTCTAATTCATATGAGAAAGGAAGGAGAGAAAGAGGGAATTCAGGGCAGAGAAATTTCTTCTATGATTTGATACAAAAAGAAAAAAAAAGATCTCAGATACCGGGGGTTGCCAAAAATATGTATACACATTTTAAGAGATGTTATCTATGTTCAAGCAGTAGTTCGCTGTAATCTGAAGTGTCTGGACACTGATGGTAACCACTCTGAGCACCTCTTGTAGTTGCAGAAGTCAAATGTGACTTGTATTAATCTTTGTTTTATCAGTATATATTATTACAATTAATATAGTTTTTTCCTCATTTAAAATGCGTATACATTTTTTTGGTACCCTCTGTAAAAACGTTTTACAAATAATATTCCCAACTAACCTTTATGACTAAAATACAAATATATAAATTTTTAACATGCATTAGTAGAAAAAAATAATTTCAAAACTAGGAACTTACTGTCTAATGATTTTACCATTTTTATTGGATTAACTTATCATAAAATATAAATTTACCTTTAATATTTTATTTTACATGTAATATGAGACTATGAAGAAAATTTTCATGTAATTAAAATTTATAATCTTGTGACTATTTTTCTAAATAGATATACATTATACGATTATTATAATTTATAAAGCTTATTAACTCCTATATGAAAAAAGTCAATATTTGACCAGATTTAGAAATACATATGCTTTCAAAAACTATATCATGCTCATATTTATGCCAAGAATTTTCCTAAAGCATTTAACTAAAGTATTAATACTAACCATGGTCTGCGATTAGACAAACATTGTTTGCACTTTGAATTGCTCACAGTCTACCAGAGAAATATTTTTATATTAATTCTGCCATGATATCGACTCTCTTCCCTCAGCTTCCATAACATACATCACCTGATTTTTATCTGAGCTAAATATTTTTCAGCATAAGGTCAATTGCCAAAGGAATTGGCAATGATTATACTTCTTCTTGCCAAGGGAAAAAGAAATAGGATACAAATAAGAAGGGAAAGAAGATTGAATGCTGGATAGGTTTTAGTCATCTGAGAACACTCTCAATTGATATGGCTGCTAACATAGTAGCAGATGGCTAAAGTGAGTATCGGAAATCTGTGGGTATCAGCAATGCACAATGCTGAGTACCTGTGAGCTAAATACTTTTGGCATCAAAGTCTATTGCTTGTGTTGATCTCTTATTTTAATGTGCTGCTATTTCATCTTAAAATGATGGATGTTCATGTCAGGAGCTCAACTGATCTGGGAAAGAGAGAACTGAGCTACCAGGTATTGAAGTAGCCAATTAAAGCAACAAGTCAAAAAAAAAAAAAAAAAAAAAAAAGAGTTAAGCCTTTAATCACGTACTGCAATGGTATAAATAAAAGTCTAAAACTGAGGAACTCCCACTGGTCCATTTTCTCCCCATGGAACACCATTATAGGTTAAGGGTCAGGTGGATCAGCAGAGATATGGGGGTCATCCTGCTATTGAGGGAGTCTAAAACAAAAGCTTTGGGCAATCTTATGGACCCTGGGGTAGTGGGAGGCAGAAGGTCCAGGGGGCAGGGCTACGAGTGAAAAAGTACCTAAAAAAGTACCTACTGAGTGAGGGTGGGAAAAAGTGTTTTCAAGATTTCCCTCACTTTCCCCATAGAGAGGCCTCACCAGAGCTGCATGAAAATAACCTCTGCCCAAGGCCTCAGATGAAGAGACTTAGGAATGAGGGCACAATGGCTAGAAAGGCAAAAAACATGCTAGAAGCATGACTGGTGGAGGGCCTGAGTCCTTGATTGCAGCTCCCAAGAGATTGCAAATGCATTAGCTGTGCACAAGCCTGGTGTGAGGAGGACAGCTTCTCCCTCTGAGGACTGACAGGTAAAAGTTGACATTCAATATTATTTATGTTAATTTCAGGTGTACAGCATAGTTCTTAGGCATTTATATAATTTATGAAGTGCTCCCCTCAAAAAATCTAGGACCCATCTGACACTATGCATAGTTTTTACAATATTATTGACTATATTCCCCATCCTGTATTTCACATTCCTGTGACTATTTTGTAACTACCAATTTGTGTTTCCTAATCCACCTCATTAATTGTGAGAATCATTATGGAGAATCACTGTTAGCTTTATAGAGAATGTGGTCAAAGAGTGCTTTAGAAGCTTATCCAAAAAATTCTTTACAAATGTGGGCCAAGATTCAATTCCTGCAAATAAAAAACAACTAAAAAGAAGGTTAATGATATCAAGTAAGTTGCACATTTTTATGTTCCTGGATACACAGGCCTGTCTTTCAGTATTCTGAAAAACCTAGGACTCTCAGTAATTATTATACTACACATTGCTTCCCAATTTTTTAGAAAAAGATGAGAGAAGGAGGAGGGAAAGGGTACATACCAAGGGGATGTGAAAATGGAAGGCTGCTTAGTGGTAATATTAAGATTATGTAACAAATTATTTCAAGTTTATCTGAAGAGAGGACAGAAAGGGCCATGGCATGCTAGATTAGATGGAAATTATTCTAACGATAGATGATAATGTAAAGAGGCTTCTGTACTGATAAAAAATAAATTTCAAACGTGTGCCCCTGAATGCAAGACAGGTAGTATAGAATTGCTTCCCCCTGCTCCCCCGCTTTTATAATAACTTTTTGAGGCCCAGGGGAAATTCATTAAACACTGGTTCAATTGTTTATGTCTTATGTTCAGGCTCTTGGTCATTTTATAGTTGAGTGACAGTTGGAGAATCATTCATCCAAACATAAGAATCCTACAGAATGAGAATAATTATAAATGCTTATTATATATTTAAGTTTATAATTACATATCCTGGTTTCAATAGCTTCACACACGGGATGACTAAAACAAAACTGGGGAGCTTCTGGCTCTTGTTGGAGGGATGTGGATTCTAGGAGAAAAGAGCTAAAAAGTTGCCAGGGCATCCTTTGAGGCAGGCCAATGCACATTTGAATGATAAACTCTTGTTTTGAGGAAATGGGGGCATGGAAATAGTCTGTAACAGCCAATGCAATTTAATCCCACTTTGGAGGACATTGTCCACCTGCATCCCACTGTTGCCTAGGTGAATGACTCAGGATTGCGAAGCAGCTTCTCTTCCCTGGGGATTCTTCACTGACAGATGTTACTAAGTTACAGAGAAAAGACAACCAGAAAGGAAATGAGCCTGAGGGAATTTTTTAAAAATAAGGTTTCCACAGAAAATCAGCCTAAAATATGAATTTATTTTGTATTATATTTATAATAATTGGAACAACATTTTTAAGCCTCATTGACTGTAACATAAATGCATATATAAAAGTACTTAAAACTTTTTTTATGAAATAATTTAAATGGTTTTAAAAGACTAGAATGTATCTTATATTTTGTTTGATAGGTGTTTCATGCTATGAAAGAGAATCTTCAAATAATGGTTTCAAAAGGTATAATTCCAACATATTGAGTCTCTGTCCCATCAGCATTATGAATAACTTCAAGAGATGAACACTGATGTTTCACAGATTTATATACTTAAGCACCCTTAAATATTCTTACCATGAGTCTCAGTCCTATTCACCGTCTCTACAGAAATGTGTCTGCCTGATTGCAGCCATTCCCTAAGTTGATCTTAAAACCGTTCATGTAATATAATCTTTTATCTCATTCTCTATTTTACTTTCTTTTTGTACCCTATATCATGCAAAGTTGAAGTACATTGGGTATGATAGAAAAATATGGAACAGATCATATGTACTAATCAGTGACTTGAAATTTTTTTGAAGAATTTGCTTGTATAATGTACAGAGAACATTTAAAGTGTAAGATACCTGAAACAATATATGGAAAATTGTATGCAAGTACATTACAAAAATAGGTGGAGCTTATGAACTCAACAATTCCAGGAATGGCTCTAAACCTGACTAAAACAGATGCAGTAGATATACCAAAATGAATTTCAAACTGGTGAATGACCTAAATTTTAATTGTAAAATCATTAGAATAATAGAGGGATACAACGTAAGTATTGCTCTAGTTTCTATGAGCATGAGTCCAAAAGTAGATAGCATGAAGAAGATAAACTATTATACATAAAAATAAAAAAAAATAAATTTCAATATATCTGAGGAATGGTAAACTAAACTTAAAAGCAGATGAAGAAACCCATGATTGCAACATACATTAAAGGTAAAGTGTGTATTTTCTTAATAAGTAAAGGATTTCTGCAAATTAGTAAAAAATGAGCACCCCAATAACAAAATACATAAATTACATGAATAGGCCATTCCTAAAGAAGAATATATAAAACAATATAAAAATTAATTGCTCAACAAAATAAAACAAACAATAGAGACATCCTTTTATCTTCCTATTATAGTACCAAATATTAAATACATATATAAGTAATCGTACATACAAAAATGTGCAAACTTATTTTTTGCTTATGTTGATATTCACATTTTGATACCTGTATATATGCAAATCCCAACATAGGCAAAAAAAAAAAATTTGAACATTTTTGTATGTACAATTTTAAAAATATATTATAAAAATATAGATTAAATGTGGACAAAAACTTAATTCTAAAGATTTTCTTCTCTTAATGTCCCTTATCTAGCAAAGAATTGAAAGTATCAAACAAATTTGGGGTAGCTTGTTAAACAAATGGTGGTATTTCAGAATAATAAGAATATTAAAATTAATATATTTACATGGAGTATTTTAACTTATTTTATATATATTTTGAGTTAAAAACATTACAAAAACTTATGATAATTTTTTGATATAAGTATGACAACACAGTGTGGATTATCCTTATAAATACTTTGAAAATTATTGAATAAATATGAATTGAATTGTTTTAAAAACGAGTGATATCAGAGAAATAAATTTTCAAATTATGTAACAGGAGAAACATTATACTTATAATTTAAGCTTTTAAACTCTAGGCATTTGATATCTATTAAATGACATGGGAAATGGCTAATATATTACAGTCCATTACATTACTTACATTCAGTATATACATACAGTTGCATAGAACACACATGTTATCACTCTTCAATGGAAAAGTGAAGATGAGTCTACCACAAATGTTGGTAATCTGGCTAAGACAATTTTTCTGGAATAGATAATTGTGAATATTAATTATCTTCAACAGATAGTTTTCAAATTTGACACTGGCTTTTAGTGTACCAATGGAAGGGAAAAAGGAAGAAATGCCTGTTAAGATAAATTATAATTAGATATAATAAAAGAAGATTGATTATTGAGTTCGTTGAAATAAACTAAATGAGATAGTATGGTTTCAATATATGGTTTTAATATTAATCATATTTTACCATTTATAAAAATATTTTATCAAAATTCAACTTTTCCCATGAATAAAAGATAGAGATTAAAATGTATTGTTTTAACAAAGAAGTTTTTGACCGATTTAGTACTTTTTAATTTTATATAGGATATTACATAGAAAAGTTTTTTAAATGAATCAAAAAAGAATAGCTTAAGTGCTCATTTAAGAAAAAACAGCACATTGCATAATAAAACCTTGAAAATTATTTCTTAATGTGCTTTTGGTCTACTTGTTATGATTAGGAATATTTCAAATATATATTCACTTATTCATTTATACCAAAATTTTACCTTTCAGAGAATAGGAAAATTTCTTCTCTGTAATGTAAATATGTCATTTTCTATGTAGTTACTGGGTGCATATAAATCCAAGTTTAGCCCTTTTATATCTGTTGGAGTAGTCTGGATCATACAATTTAGCATTTATCCTTTTTGTTTTCATTTTTTAATTGTCTTAGTATTAATAGTTGCATTAAAATAAGCCAACTTAGATTTGGAAGAACTCGACTTTGTAAAACTAGCTTCTTCCAAGGTCTTTTCTCATAGTCCCAATTTAAAACTTTGTTATTATCTGTGGGATTACCTGGGACCACAATTTTCTCCCTACATGACCCTTTCCATAGAAATATTATCAACACCTCTCTTTGAAATATGACCTGTTTTGTTGTCCAATGGGAAAACAAAGTGTGGATATGTAGAAAGGAAAAATATTTTTGGTACTAATTTGTTTACTCAAATATATTATGTTAATCAATATAAATAAATGCATTCAAGACATAAATATTTCATACTAATATCTTATAAGATATTTTCAAAACTTTGCTGGCTGATAATAAATTATATAGTCAACCTACCTATTACCATCATCAAAAAAGTACTGACTTCTTACATTCCCAAAGTTCTGTGTTAAAAATGTCTCATAAATCTCTAACCACTTTTCAACAATTAAATATCAAAATTTATTTAACTCTTTCTATTATCAAGCTATGTAAAGTTATGGCCATGATGTTATGTGTAATTAAAACTCAAAAAAACTTACTTATTCAAATTTTTCTAACTTACTCTTTTATACATTTAAAATATAACATTTCTTCATAACTTTTTATATTACTTGGCAAATACACAAAATGTTTTGTTTTGTCTGTTCTTTTGTATAATGGACGAAAATGTACTAAGCTCACTGTTTTATTTCTTTCTTTCTTCCTTTTTTTATGTTTTTAAATACAGGGGTAGAATTAAGACTCCTCATTCTTTCAATTGAGTTGTTATGTAAAACTGTGCTTGTTAAATTTGTTTTCATTAACTTATCTTTTAACCATTCATTGCAAATGAGCAGTGAGGTGATTAAAAGATAGGTGGCAAGGACAAGAGGAAAAAAAAAAAAACAAAAGAAAAAAGTTTCTGATTATACCAAACAGATCTTTTTATATTTTCAGGGGGACTTTGTTCTAAACATGATGTTCCTTTCAGAAACAAATGATAGAGCAATTTAGAAAAGCAACTCAAATGAATTCCTATGACCTCTAACTGGCTTTAAAGATCTAATTCAAACTGGGAAGAATTAAAGAGAAACAAGATATAACCTCCAAACCTTCAAACTAAAAAATTGATGTCCAGGAAAATCTGGAATTGATGATAATCTGATATGTGAGATGTATGCCTAACGTATTTGCCCTAGATCCATTTAGGATATTTAGAAGAAAGTGCAAAAGCATCTCTGCGCATGGGGAAGGAAAAGAAATGGAAATTGAGTAGCATCATTTTTGTAAGAATTTAAGCTTCTGGAATGACTTCAAGGAAAGCAAAATTAGCAAACTATTATAGTAATTAGGCCTAGTTTAAGCAAAAGAAGATCTTCCCATGACAAGGTCTGTATCTGAGTAAAAGGAATATTAGTAAGACACCATATTTTCTGTTATTTTAGTTGCTAAGTTGTTATTGTCATCGTCCCTCATTTTGGAAAAACACTGAGAGTAGAACATTTACACTGGTGTACCAGTATTTCTGTACAAATCCCAATCATAATTAAAGGTTGCTATTCACATCTCAAAAGATGTTTTAGAAATTACATCTCATTTAGAAAATTACTTTTGTTTTTATCTTATAGTTATACTTCTTTTCGTTTCTGAAAAATAAAATAAAATAACCCATATTCTAAAGGTTAAAGCCATTTTTCTGAATATTCTTTAGCTCATGAGACATTTTTTTTTAAATGAGATTTCTAGAAAACTTTCAGAGGCTTTTCTTTCTGAAAGTTTGTCCAACTTCAACATTATCCAAGAACTCAGTTCTTTGATTTATGTTTAATAGTGCAAGGAAGAACTCTGCTAAATTTGAAAGAAAACGAGAGATTTTTTTAAAAAGCTTTCTGTTCGCCTTTTTTTTCTAGATTTTTCATGTGGAAGTATAGTTACAACTAAATCCTTCTCTTCTTATACCTCAAACTTGGACATTTTCTATTACCCCATCCCTTACCTTTTCCTATAGTTTTAGTTAACAATGTTTAGAAATATTCTAATAGAATCTGATTACTTGCCACAGATCTAGCATAAATACCTGACATTCTCACCTCTGATTCTCATTATCATCTGCAACTCAAAATGTACAGTAGGAAGCACACGTTCAAACCTTTTCTTCCTACATTTTCCATTTCGCAAATCAACCCCACAATCCATCTGATCACTCAACAAGAAACTCATGAGCCGTCCTTATAAATCAAACCTTCATTGTCTCTACACTTTTAGTTAAGAAGTTCATCGATTTTTTCTAAACTATTCAACTAAGCAGTTAACTATTCGCAGGATAATATATCTAGAAAATGAACCAAATTATCTGTTTACCCAGATTAAAATCTTTCAATGACAAATTATATTAATTTGTTTCTCTGTAAATATTTGTAGATATTTATTTATTTACCTTTGTATGCAATTTTTCCAAGAGTTTCTAAACTATAAACTGCAAATCATTTCATGTTGTATAATATTCTTTTTGTAAATTGTTAAAGTAATACATTACAATATGTATTGATTTTTAGTGGGAATTATTGGTTACTTTGATTCAGCAGTCCCCTTTTCAGATATCAATTATAAAAAAGCCAGAAATTCACAAGAAGACTTATGTTTAAAGATATTCAGTGTTATTCTGAATTGCAAAAAAATGAGATCCAGCTAACATGTTCAATTGAAGGATAGTTAATAAATTATGGAGCATTTAAGTAATATAATATGTTAAGCATTGTAAACACTTTAGAATGTAATTAATGACCTTAAGAATTGCTTACAATATAATTCCAATGAACAAAGAGAGGGTAAAATTAATAAAACATACAATGAAGATTCTGTTTTAAAAATATTGCATAAATATGCACATTAAAATTGGTGACAAATGCAGAAGTAAGAATGAGAACAAAAAAATGGCTTATTGGGAAAATTCTCCAAGAGATATACAGGTTAAGATACTGGAGCAATGAAGAGAAAGTCAGGTTATGCAAATCAGAGTCATCTTCCTTGAGCTTGAACATTATAAAGATGTTGAGAGGTTAAGTAAGTGTTCTTAGAAATATAAGTAGCATTCTTAAGGTCAGCAATAGAGTGAACATCACATTTCAAAGTACTTTCCACCCCGTTGTTGATGTGTTCTGAACATGCACCTACTATGATCCTGAAAATAGTTTTCAATAAAATTACAATCTCCCAGGGTATGGAAATCCCAAAGCAACATTTGAACAGAGGGAAAATAAACATAATATATACATTTACTAAGTACTAAATCTTTTTTGTAATTCTTTACACCCTGACATATTGGACTATCATGATAAAGTTGTAAATAGAACTTGTGCTTTGAGTCAAGTGGACTAATGGTTCAAACATGTACTGGATCAAACTTTATCTATAGATCTAATTAGAGAAGCTAGCATACGGATTTACTTAAATTTCATAAAATGTCAATGTTTTCAGCTGTTAGGTAGCCATTAGAGTTTCCCTCGTGTATTAGTTTGTTAGGGCTGCCAAAACAAAATACCACCAGAAACTGGGTGGCTTAATTAAACAAGTGAAATGCATTTCTCACCGTTCTGGAGGCTGGAAGTCTGAGGTCAGTGTGCTAGCAGGTTTCGTTTCTCCTGAGGCCTCTCTCCTTGTCCACCTTCTCTCTGTGTCCTCACATGGCCTCTCCGCTGTGCGTGTCTGTGTCTTTTATTACAAGGACACATCAATCATATTAGATTAGGACCCCATTCTTGTAACCTCATTTAACCTAAATCACCTTTTTAAAGGCCCCATCTCCTACTATAGTCACATTCTAAGGCACTGGGGGGTAGGACTTCAACATATGAATTTGAGGGGAACACTATTTAGTCCATAACACCTATAAAAATACACCGGCATACAGGAATTTTATTTAGTAAGAAAAGAAATATAATGATGAAGACTGCAAACTGGCATCAAATGAAATTGCGCAAACCCTTCATTTGAAAGTTTGATGTGTGGTCTTCATCTAGATTAATTTATGACTCTATTAACTCCTTACATCCAAAAGTTTACTCATTGAATTTTCATCAAATGAAAATGCATTGTTTCAAAATTTCCATTTAAAAAATATTAAAAGTAAATCCGCCAATATTTTTTAATTAAGGCAGTGAGAAGAAAAGGTTAAAAAAATATATAGGTATAATATTCCTCTGGAGACATTTCTCAAGTAGATTGAAAATGATTTTAATTAGTCTGCAGCAGAAAATTGTATCAAGAGCCTACCAGAAATAAAGGGATGAACTATTCCAAAAATGACATGACCACCTGGGAGAATAGGTAGGTCCAGGTTGCCAGTAGCATAACCTAATCTGAAGAGAGAGTCTCTGAATAGGCAGCTTTCCAAATGAGAACTGAAAGTAAAAAAGGAATTAGCTCCCAGGAGAATGAAGAACAATCCTAAAAGGATAATCCAATTACTACCTTAAAATTGACAAAACAAATTGCTTTTTAACCAAAGCATCCTTTTTCCATTGCAAAGAAAAACGTTTATTTTCATTCTTTAGATTTAGGTAAATAGACTAGCATCCCCACTGTCCCGTTTTATTTCATTTAAAAACCTGTAGTTTGGAGGCTACATTGTTTCAGTTATGGCCTAAGTAGCCTGATTCTATTATTCTGTGCTTTTTATGATATATTTAAATAAATTAGACTGATATATAAAACTCTATTAATCTCTGATGTTTCTATAGTGCTATGTATCATTAAACTTTTAATATTAATAAAAAAAGAGATTAAAATCTCTGAAATTAAAGCAAAATTGCTACAGATACAGCGAACACATAGACTCTGACAGCTCATTAGTTTGACAGTATGTTCGACTGGAGAACATCTGGCACACATCAAAGATGTGAGCATACTCAAATGCTTTCTTTTTGAATAATGTGTCATGGGTAGTTAATTATTTATTAAATTTAGCATATTGGTGCAACTAAACCAATTCATTGGACACCTGGACTGTCAATTATATTACCAAAATCATGGAGCTATATAGAAAAGGGGCAGGGACATGGTGGGCAGTGGTGGGGGCTAGATTGGTCATTCAAATGGAACCAGAGATTCATTAGTTGTTTTAGGCTTTTTTCCCCACCAAAGGCAGATAGGGCTTCCTTTGTTCCATTCCTTCAATAGAAATATACTTAAAAATGGCACATTTATAAAAGTAATTGGATCATTCCTAATAAGTTACATTCCTCGAATCTCTTTAACCTGTACAACGAAGAGTAATATTGGACTTAAAAAATGGATTAAGAGTTTCTAATTTCTCCATGGTCTATCAAGAGGTAGCACAATAACAGTGCAGTTTGTCTTCAGGGAACTCTATTGGCTGGCTACCTCATGTACTCATTGACAGAGTTTACATCCCCCCCCACCCCCAGCACATAGTCTTATGTCGCTCATTTTTAGTTTAAGTCTGAGGTTGAAAATCTCAGAGATTCAATTTGATATCAGATTTGGTGTGTGTGATGTTGTACAATAATCTGGAGCAATAAATATATCTGTAATGTTTGGGAAGTGTATTTAGGTTCTTGCACAGAAGTCTAGAGGGTACTAGATTTTTGGATTTGGGTTTTGAGTCCAGAAAGGTGGTGCTATATTGACTATTTCAAACTGAGTTAGTCTTTTCCTTGTCATTGATAGAATCCTGTTTCAAAAAGAAAATTGTGATTGGAATAGTCTCCAGGAATTCATTTGGCTTTCCAGAAATCTTTCTGAGTTATCCAGTCTCCTTTACTATATGAGCCCAAATTGGCTGAGGCTTATGTTTTAACTCAGTGCCAAATATAGCGGTGGATAGTAGATTATGGGTATTGCTGTGGACATTATTAATTAGTCAATTTTTAATGGTGGTCCTAATTATCTGGGAACTTTTCATATGCTTGGAATTGGCCCCAGATTTGCTAAGAAGCCTGCACCTGAATGTCTTGGCTTTTAGAAATCAAAGTACCACTAATGTGTTATAATACTATTTATATAGTTAGTCTTCCTGTGAGTCAGACTAGGACATGAGGCACATTGAAAGAATACACCGTGTTTCCCCGAAAATGAGACCTAGCCGGACAATCAGCTCTAATGCGTCTTTTGGAGCAAAAATTAACATAAGACCCGGTCTTATATTATAGTAAAATTATAGTAAAATAAGACCGTGTCTTATATTAAGTTTTGCTCCAAAAGATGCATTAGAGCTGATTGTCCGGCTAGGTCTCATTTTCGGGGAAACAATGTAATATAATCCTTTAAGTTAATTCATAAATAAATACTTAAGAAAATGAAAGAAATTTTCATTTTCTCTTATTATATGAGTACCATATTTATTGTAAATGTAGTATTTTCTTCAAAACTGGATTTAAACTTGACTTCCTTTTTGCACATTTTTTCTTAGTACTTCCCTTTAAATATAAATCCATATATTTCCCAGGCATCCTCTTTCATATCAAAAGGATTTACTTCACAACACCTGGAAACGTTTTATATCTGGTTTCCTCTTCTCCCAGAATCTGTAAGCCTCTCATTTTTCAATCTCCCTCCACCATAAATGCTCTGTGATTCCAGCCCAGTGACTATGACTTTCTTTTTCCCTTCCCCCCCGCCTCCACTTTGGCTCATTCCATTATTCCTTTTCTCATGTCTCAGTATTATTTTGGTGTATTCTATGATTTGCATGAGAAATAAGTGACTATGCAGACTCTTCTGGGTAGAAGTGGTGGAATTTATAGATAGGTCAGGACTCACATCAACACTTGTCACCCAATATTCAGCAAGTTGGAGGAAGGTATTTTATTTTTTGCCCTCAGTTTTATCAAAATATAATTAGCATATCACATTGTGTAAGATTAAGTTGTATAATGTATTGATTTGATATACACATATATTGAAAAATGATTGAAGACAGCATTTTCTTAATCTATATTTTTTCTCAGTGCACACAATGACTACAAGAAAAAACTATCCTATAAGAGAATGTATGTGTAGGTACTTTCACCTTGAAAGTGGTAGAAATTATCATTAGTTTTTTTTAAAAAGGGACCTATTTATTAAAAGATTTGAGGTTCTAGAAAATAATACATATGTGAAAGGAAAATAAGAGATATACTAAAGGAAAAATAACAATGAAAGATGGCCTAGTGTTTTAAATATAGGACTGGAAGGAGGCAGATATTTAGTTGTAAATTGTGAGACTAATATTTAGTGTGTTCAGGGAAGATTCTGGAAAATGAACTGAAATGATTCAGCTAGATGGTTACAATGATCTCGGAAAGGTGAAAAAATTGATAATGGAAATCAATTGGGAACTGTCTCCAAATGGGTGGAGCAACTACAATAAGTGTGTACATATGTGAAAATTTTAAGCAAATAATTAACAACATTTTTCAGGTTCTATTCAGTGTGTTACAAGATGGAAAAATTTGTGCGAAGATAAGCAGAAGTAAATATGACACATTTAATGAAAGAACATGCCTGGGAAATATACGGATTTATATTTAAAGGGAAGTACTAAGAAAAAAATGTGCAAAAAGGAAGTCAAGTTTAAATCCAGCTTTGAAGAAGATACTATATTTACAATAAGTATGGTACTCATATAATTTATTGTCCAAACTGGTACAATTGTGAAAGCAAAAAAAAAAAAAAAAAAAAAAAAAGCATTGTTAATAGTAACATAAAAACAATAAATACAAGCTAGGACTGACCTGGGTAAATTGGTTATGTGGTCCTGTAACAACAGAAGCTGTGTCTTGGGTTAAATTGCCTTCTCGTAAAGGTATCATTGCTCGTAATTTATGCAACTAATACATATTTTTTTTTTTTTTTTTTTATTTTTATTTTTTTTAATTTATTGGGGTGACAATTGTTAGTAGAATTACATAGATTTCAGTTGTGCAATTCTGAATCACATCATCCATAAATCACACTGTGTGTTCACCACCCAGAGACAGCTCCCCTTCCATCACCGTACATTTGATCCCCCTCACCCTCATCCCCCACCCCCCAACCCCCTTACGCTCTGGTAACCACCAAATTACGTTCCCCAGATTAATTTTCAAACCCCGTGGCCATCCTGTGGTCACCGACTGCCCTCCAATCCCCTCACCCTCCCCCCCACCCCCCACTCCCCCCGCCCATCTAGCAACCCTCAGTTTTTCCTCAAATACATATTTTTGGCAATGAAATAACTAATTGACACTGTAACTCTTAGTACCTCCACTATGCTGAAAGAAGAAGGATTTTATAAAGATGTGCTAATGAAACAGTAAGCATAGAGAAAGGAATTGTGGCTATATGTCCAAGTTTGTACTAAGAGTAGGTCTACTAGACAGACTTAAAAGAAAGAGAGCATACCATATAAAAGTAAAGGTGAAACAGTGTTGATGGTAGGATATAAAACTTGTACACTCAA
This sequence comes from Rhinolophus ferrumequinum, assembly GCF_004115265.2. Taxonomy (NCBI): domain Eukaryota; kingdom Metazoa; phylum Chordata; class Mammalia; order Chiroptera; family Rhinolophidae; genus Rhinolophus; species Rhinolophus ferrumequinum. The sequence continues at coordinate 35,748,881 of NC_046287.1, forward strand.
AAGCTTTCAGACATAGCCAGATGAGGCCAGAACACTCCTGGGAGACTAAGTGACTTAGACTGTCAGTAATGTGAAACCATGAAAACTTCCAGGTAATTTTCTTACTATGGAAATGGTCTATAACACTGAGTAGAATAGGATTTATTGAGAACCAGTCAGCCATACTGTATGAACACAGAGGTTCCAAAATTTTAGACATAACTTCAGTCTCATTATAGCCTATAAGAGAAAAAATTAAAACACTACCACAATGAATGCAGACATCAATTGAAAGATGTATCCCAATTTCAAAAAACCAATTATTGGGGGGAAAGTTCCTTACTTAAAGGAAGTAAACAAGTTTAGGAAATAAAAACAAAACCAGATAAAAGATTAGATTATTTCCACATACCTTAAAAGTAGATGGACTCATTAAAATAGCTCAGCTGTGCTATTTCTCATACTAACAGTGGTCAGTCCAGGTGATGGCCAATTATCATATAGCTTGTAATTTCATTATTAGTACTAGGGTTTTCATTAATTTCAGTCTCCTTGGAATTTATGGCTATAGGAGGTAGCGAGGTTCCTACAATTTTGTAGGAACCACTTTGAATATAAGGTGGGCAAGACTGTCATCAATTGAGTTAATTATATCATTGAAGAACTAATTAAAATAAGTGTTATTAAAGATTTTACCAATAGGTTAAGATGTTCAACAGTCAAGAAATTTCCAGTAGTACTAATGACTTAAGCCTATGTTCATGATACCAGGAAAATTATGGGCTGAGTATCAGCCTTCCAACAGACAGAACGTCTGTAGGCTCCAGACAAATTTTAAATAATATAGGTATTGTTGTAGATTTGTTATTATTCACAATTATTCACTTCTCACCTCCTGTAAAAAAAGTTATATCCTCTCCCAGTGCCACATGACCTATCATGTCCCTATGCTCTGTAGAAGGAATACACTTCCTCAACGAATTGACTTTGGTTTTGTCCATGTGCCTGGATTTTGCAAATGAGATATAAGCATATGTGAATGATGCCACTTACAAATAAAAGTTCTTTGAGCCATTTTCCTTTGCCATGAGAATGACTGGTTCCAAACAGAAGCTTCTCCTTCAGCACAAGACTAGAAATGAGGCAGAGCCACAAAAGCCAAGCCACAGGTGCTGGCATTATAACATGAATGAGAAATAATTACTATAAGCTGCAAGGTACTGTAAGATGTAATGTAAGACAGTGAACAGTGAATTTGGGATCTTTTTTTTTATTATTCACCACAACAAAACTAATTAATACAAGTAACTTTTAAACGCTTGGTAGATATGGGTAAGTTAATTGAAGTTAAGGGAAAAAATGGTAAATATATCTTCTTTTAAAATTCTGCATTAACGTAGTGCTGCAAAATAAAAATCTAATAATGTATAGAGGCTTATGAATGAATATAGTGAGCCTAAAAATTTACCAAGTTTGTTAGCCCTTAATGGTATAACCTAGAAATACCCACAAATATGGGATCCTAGCCAATGTTTTTCACTCTCTTGAATTGAAAATTGATTCTACTCCAAATCATTGAAGAAATGATGTCAGTGCAAAATTGGGTCACCTTGAAGGTAGGCAGAGGACATGAAGAGTTTAATCAGAAATCTTATCTAGTTACATGAACATTTTCAAAAACAGCTATCATTAGTTAACTGAGAGTTTTGACAATCACTTGTTAATACACATTAGCTGCTAGAAATCACAGAACTATTAAAAAATAACCATCCACATGTTGAAGGCATTTAAGAGAAATAGTTGCTCTTCTAACTTGCTGTAGCCCATATTCCTCAATGGGAAAATAAGCTGGATTTCAGATGTAACTTTCTTGGATGAAGGCATATAAATTAGAAAACAAGTTTTAGGAAATTACATATTTGTCTCAAACCCAGATGACAAAAACAAAGTTTTCCCTGAGCTATATGAGGCTACAAGCTCAGTTAAAGTCATAACAAATTCACTTTCGTAGTTCTGAAATCTTCAGTGACTGTAGCATCACTTGGAGAGCTATTGAATCCACTGAGTTAATGATTATTTTCTCAGAAAATATATATAACATATTCTCTCTCTCTCTCTCTCTCTCCATATATATATATATATATATATATATATATATATATATATATATACTTATATATATGTATAAGTATTACTATATTTCATATATATACATATATGAAATATAGTAATAATTGGCTGAATCAAATAATTTATACATATTCAGATACTATAGCAAAAACATTTTATGAATAGGTCAAGTAAAAATTGTATGCATGGCCGGCCCGGTGGCTCAGGCAGTTGGAGCTCCGTGCTTCTAACTCCGAAGGCTGCCGGTTCGATTCCCACATGGGCCAGTGGGCTCTCAACCACAAGGTTGCCGTTTCAACTTCTCGAGTCCCGCAAGGGATGGTGGGTTGCGCCCCCTGCAACTACGGAAACTGCACCTGGAGCTTAGCTGAAGCTTCCACAACCAAGACTGAAAGGACAACAACTTGAAGCTGAATGGCACCCTCCACAACTAAGATTGAAAGGACAACTTGACTTGGAAAAAATTGTATGCAATCTTCTTTTGGGAAAATAATATAAATTCTATATAAACCGATGGTTTTGTAGGACATGGAGATGGTGATATCTCTCTCTCTTCCTCCCTTCCTCCCTCCTACCTACCCTCCTATATAGCTCACATTTTCTACACCAACCTATGTTTTTCAGCCCTCCTTTATTTTATTATTTTTTTTTCTGCCCATTGAATTTTATTTTGTTTTGATTTGTTATAGATGGTAAATAATGAGGGGTAACTCTGGGGTTTACTGCCTTAGTGAAGGGATTCCAAATCTTGTTTTTACCTGTTCATAACAATTTGGTATCCTTAACTATGTCATTTCATTATCTAAATCCAGAGATAGAATGGTGCTAGTGACCTAAAACTGAACCTCTGAGATTTGGAAACCCGCTGGGATTTCCCTTGTTCTTTTGATATGTATGTATCCCTAAACTATTTAAGCAGAGTTTTGTACGTTTGTTTTTCAAATAAGGCTGACAAAGTCTAATGGGATTTCACCATTGGAGAGTTTGAGAGGAACATTCACTGTAGGACCTTAATTTTCACACTAGGGAAGTTCATTAAAATATAAAGAATAAACTCTTTTCTTTCATACTTTAGTATGTATGTTGTCCAACAAATTCCTTGAATATACTACTTTATTGTTTGCTCAGGAACCTCTTTTACTGAATGCCCCTAATGTGATAGAATAATGCAGTTCCTAAGAGCACTCAGTCAATTGAACTTTCTCAAATTTAGGAGAAAACTAAAATCAATGAGGGTCATTCGAATTTATAAAAACATTTTAGCCATTGTATTTAATGAGAATTAAAAGTGACATAGTTTAATTGGTTTTTGTCTCGAATGTTTTAAATTTTGTGGGGTTTCTTTACCCATTAATATGAAATTATACTTAGTCCAGGGTGTTGAGTCCAGAGTGGTAGTTTCTAAAACGAGGAGGAAAAAAATGACTTTAATAAATCTTGCTAGAATTGGGGATTTATAGCTCTTTAAAAATTGAGGGATTTAATGGTGAGTAAAACAGACACCATTTTGCTGTTGTCAAAAAGTACAGTCTAGAGGAAATCCAAGATGGCAGAGTAGATAAACACTGTGTCTGCTTCCTTCCATGAACACATTAACATTACAACCAAATTATAGAACAATCAGCATGAAGTCTAGCTGAACAGAAGTTTTATAACTAAGGATATAAAAAAAAGAAGCAGCATCGAGATTAGTAGGAGAAGCAGAGACGTGAAAGAGGCTGGCCCCAAACCTCCAGGTGGCAGTTGAGAATCTGGAGTGATATTTTGGCCACAGAGTTTCTCCCTGGAGGAGTGAGGGACCTCAGCCCTCAACACCAGGCTTCCCAGGCCAGAGTGCTGGTGCTGGGATGAGGAGACCCCCTAACAACTGGCTGTGAAAAACAGTGGGGATTTTGACCACCTGGGTGATATAGAAGGCAGCAGGAAACCCAAACATCTTCTTAAGGGACCCACATACAGTCTCACTCATTCACAAGCACTCACCTTGGGTTCCGGCTCAGGGACAGTGACTCGGAGGGCGTTAGAGGCATATAGGGGGTAGACTGAGCTGTGTGATGAGGGCTAGAGGGCAGTCGCCATTTCCCTGTGAAAGAGCCCTCTCCTGGGCAGCTGGCAGGTGGAAACCATCTTTCCTGTGTTGAGCCCACCCTCACAGGCCAAATCTGAATTTGATTGGTCTGGTGAGCTCAATGCTCCACCCTGCTGACTCAGCTAGGAACCTGCCCCACCCAATTCCCCTAATGCCAGAGGCAGTTTCTCTGAGAGAAGCCAGCCCCACCCACACTGCACTTTCTTGGAAAACTATCTGAGTCCACCAGCTCCAGTCAAGCAGGGACTAGCCTCGGTGTGCTCTGAGATGGTCTGAGTAGCTCCAGGGTCAGCACTGGCACCAAACCATAATCTACATTAAACTGTTGACCACAACTCTTCCCACTCTAGTGACTCCCTGAGACCCTGTCTCACCCAATTTCTGTACCACATGAGGCTTTATCTTTGGCTGAACCTTAAGGGAGCTAGCGGGTGACAGCAGGCCTCAATGTGTCCTGCCTTTTTGGCGAGTTACCACAGGCCTCGTACTGATAGCTGCTGTCTTCAGTGCACAGTGTGGACTCTCCCACAGGATTCTAGGTTTAGCACAGTCAGCAAACAATTGCAGATCACTTTGTACCTCCTATCAGGTAGCCCCTGGCCAGTCACAAGAAGTGACTGACCTAGGTCTGGATCAAAGGCCCTCCTAAGAGCCCCCAGAACCAACATAATTGGAGATTTGCTTCAGACCACAGCAGAGTACTGCCCAATTAGTCCCACAAGTGGCACACAGAAAGTTTTCAGTCCAGAAGTCAATAAAGACAAAGAGAGAATCCTAACAGCAGCCTGGTGTTGAAAGAAGAATGGATAAAGAGGAGGTACTATGTATGGAATATTGCTCAGGAATATTGCTGAGCAATGGAATATTGCTCAGCCAGGGAAGGGAATGGGTTCTTGCCATCTGTGGCGGCAGGGATGGATCTGGAGGGTGTTGTGTTGAGTGGACGGTCAGACAGTGAAAGGCAGATGCAATGTGATTTCACTTACATGTGGAATCTAAAGAACAAAATAAACAAACCAGAAATAAACTCATAGATACATAAAATATTTTGATGGTTGCCAAATGGGAGGGGCTTTGGGGAGTTAGGTAAAAAAAGGGGAAGGGATTAAGAAGTACAAATTTGTTGTTATAAAGTAGTTATGGGGATGTAGGGTATAGCATAGGGAATATAGTCAATAATATTGTAATAACAATGCATGTTGTTAGATGGGTATTGAGATCTACTGGGGTGATAGAAGGGAAGGGGTTGGGGGGCAGGGTGAAAAAGGTGAAGGGATTAAGAAATACAAATTGATAGTTACAAAATAGTCAGGGGGATATAAAGTAAGGCATAGGGAATATAGTCAATGATATGGCAATAACTATGTATAGTCGGGGGGTCGTTTCTTAAATTATATAAATGTCTAACAACTACGCTGCACACCTGAAATAAATATAAAATAATACTGAATGTCAACTGTAATTTAAAAAAATTAAAAGGGGGGGAAAGGTGAAGGGAATAAGAGGTCCAGATTCCTAGGTATAAAATAAATAATTAATGGGGATATAATATATACGTAGCATAGGAAATATATTCAATATAGTGATAGCATTTTACAGTGTCAGATGGTTCCTGGACTTATCATGGTGATCACTTCTTTAGGTTTATGTGTGTTGAATAGCTATGGTATACCCCTGAAACTAATATAATATTGTATGTTAGCTATATTAAAAAAAAAATCTTTAAAAGATAAAAAATAAAAAAGAATAGTCTAATGGAAGACCCTTAGTAAAAATAATATGATAAGTGTTATCAAGGACAAATACAGTATGCTATAAATGAAAGATCGAAATTAGTATAGATGACTGTCCTCAGTATTTTCCTGAAAATGAAACTTGGATGTTTTCATTGAGATCTAAAGGATGACTGGTTATCTGGTAAAGACAGAATGCTTTGTGCAGAGGGAAGAGTGTGTTTGATAGCCTAAGGCACAGAGAAGAGTTGCTCACTAGAAGAAATGAAGGAACAACAGAGAGAAAAGAAAGAATAAGAGAATATTAAAAGATACAGCTGGAGAGTAAGGTAGAGACCAGATAAGGGTGTTCCTTGAACATGTTAAAAGTGGGGAAGCCAGGGAAAGATTATAAACAAGAAAGCCACATTCAGATTTTCCTATACTGTGGAAAAAGGATTTGTAGGACAAAAGGAAGTGGGACCACTTAGGAGGTTGTTACTCTAATTCAGGGAACAGATGATGAGAATTTGGGATTAGGATCCTGGCAGAGAAGATGCTGTGATATGCAAAGTCTGAGAGCTATTTAGGAGGCAAATCAACAGAACATCAGACTTCACTGATAAGAGGGACAAGAGAGAAGAAGAGTGTTTTAAACGAACCCCACATTTTCAATTTGTGCAATTGAATGGATGTTTTTATGGTTCCTTTAGATGGGTGCCAGTAGAGAAAGACACTACGAATTAACTGTTGAATATGGAGATACAAAAAGGCAGCTGAGTATATGGGGCTAGAATTCAAATGAGAGGGTTGAGATGTTGACACATATTTATATGTTTAATGTTGGGTTTTATGTAACAACTGAAGCCATATCTGCTTGGTAAGAATAATGCCAGAAGAATGTGATATCAAATAAATCAAGGCAACATGCCATTATTTTTATTACTATTGTTGATGTTATTATTTTATTCAGAGGTAGTGGTTTATGTTAATACCAACGTAGTATAAAGTGCTTCTGAAATATCAGACAAGGTGAAAATTTGAAAATGTTCCCTGGACTTAATGATCAGTGATTGTGAAAGCAAGTTCTCTGAAGGGTCAGTAAGACAGGATGGAATGGAGTGAAGAATGGGAGCATGATAAAGGAATTCCTTAAAGAAGCTGGGCTATGAAGATGAGAATAATGAGTGGTATCTGAATAGAAAATTGGCTTTGAAGATGGATTTTTTTTTTTTTTAAGGTCAGGGAGATTCCAGCCAGTTTCAATGATGATGAAAAAGGTAAAGCAAATAGGTGGAATGGAACATATAGAAAAGAGGATGGTGATTAATTCTATAGTCCTATACTTAATCAGACCGTGAGGAGGCAGGCGTAGCTGAAATGCCAAACCTCTTTATTCCCAAATGGAGTAACAACAGAGGCAGGTGTATATCTTAAAAAGAAAATGTTTATGACATTCCAAGTTTTTTCTAAACATTCACATATTAACTCAATTAATCCATAGCCATATAACACTAGAAACTACTAAAATCCCCACTTTATAAATGAGAGATTAAGTAAATTGGTAAAAAACAATTTTGTATCTGGTAGATCTGGGAATGAGACCTAGAAAACCTAACCCCAGGGTCAAGGTGGCTAACCACTACCCTATTCTCTGTCTCTATGGAGTCTTAAGACTTTCTGGTTTATTTGTGAGAACACCGAGGGAAGCCTATCTTATGACCTCTGTTGTTCTTTAGTAAAGACTAATTTAATCTTAATAATAAAACATACTTGTATATAATTATTCCAATATTTTAGATAAAGAAACAAAAGTTTAGAAGAGATGAGAAATGACCTCAGTTTTATGTATCATAAATGCTAAAGACCAAATTTGAACCAGAATCTCTCTCACTTTAAAACCATTGCCATTTTCTCTTGCCAAGATGAATGATTTTCAAATTCTCATGGTTGAAAGCTGCTATCCTGCTGATGATCACAGTTATTCCAAGATTGATCCCTCAACCCCTCTTTAAAAGAAAGCTTTTCTTTTTCTTAGTTTTCTTTTCCTTTCTTTTTCTCCTCTAGAGCCACTACAGTAATTCAAATTTGTTGCCCTCATCAGTGCTCCAATAGTACCCCATACTGATTTCAATCACAGAACACCTCTTTGAACTATAATCATCTGTTTAATTATGGAACAGGATAACTGTTAACACATTTATTTTTAAATGAGAAAGGCTACCAGCTGCTAAAAAGTAGCCTGGCTGTAAGTAACCTGGAGCAAATCTTATAGATTAGCAAACATGACTTATTTTGATGTTTCAGCTTTATGAAGGCATTGGATAAATTGTGTATGAAGCCCTATGGCTTAAAAAAAAAAAAAAAAAAAAAAAAAAAAAACTAGGTTGTGATATATAGATGATGTATTACAGAATTGTATATTTGAAACGTATATAACTTTACGAACCATTGTCAACCCAATAAATTAATAAAAAAAAAGAAAGCAAAACAATTAAAAAATGCAAAAAACTAAGTTTGCTTTGAATTGCTGCACTGAGATTCAATGTTAGAGCAACATTTTGTGTGGGAAAAGGGTGCCATGTCTAACATTCTTTGGTAAGAGGACCCCTCAAGTACACCCAAAAAGGATCAAGAGGTGGATGGGGTATTCTGAACTGGGAGAGAGCACTTGTTGATTTCGGGGTGGATCTTAGCTTCTCTCTAAGGCTGGAATATATTGAGGCTCATTAGTTAACGTTTATCGGTTAATACTAGCTGAACATGAGGGAAGCACTGAAAAATATGTAAATTAACCCTTACCTGGGAACATTACTATGGTTCTGGGTACCATAGCTGCAGTGTACAGACTTCATCTTCTTCACTGTGCAGAACCAAGTCTAGGCAATGTGACCCCTTCAATGCGGACACACACTGACAAACCTCTGCTTCTCTTAGCTTGGCATTGAAAGCCACATCCCCACTGCCCATCTACCAACTGCCTCAAGTTTTTTGGACAAGTGACGACAAGACATCGTAAGAGCTAAACATTGGATTTATTTATCTATAGAGAAGCATGAGGGACTAATTGGGAAATTAAAGATCATTACCAATTTATTTCTACCTGGTCAAGCAGGCAAGAAGATCACTTTGCTAACTCCTACTCCAGTGTGAGAAGACCATGCTGATTTATTTTTGCCACCCCTGTATGCCAAATTTCCAGTCAAAGTGGAACTTAATAATTGCATATTTAATAAGAAAAACAGGAAGAAGCATAGCATATATATTTGTTCCTTTGGTGGTAGGCTCAGATGGATATAGCTCTAAATAATTGTAACAGGTAAGTGTTTTATGGTACTTGCAGCACTATACTATGAATGTTACAGATATTATTTCACTTAATACTTAAACAATTTTGAGGTACATACTGTTATTTTGTTCAACACTGAGATTTAGGTACTAAATTACGTGGCCAGCATCATATAATTACTAATTGACAAAATCAATATTGAATCAGGACTAAAATGTAAGTAGTTCAATTAGACAGACTATACTCTTAATCCTAGACATTATTTTGCACCTAGGCAAAAGCAATAAATAGGTTGAAACTATTTTAAATGGTTTCTGTATAAAGTAAAATTTCCTTCACTATCAATTGTTTAAGCATAAAAGCCTTGGTTTTTTTTTTCTCATAGGTAAATTATATTTTATACACATAATAAAGATGAGTTAAATAATTAACACTAAAGTTTCAACATTGATTCAGAACTGTGATTTTTGAAAATATACTTAGCAACTTCAACAACCTATTTTAAATTTTGCATCAGTAATTTTGAAAGAGATATTATGGTTACAAACTGTGTACTTTGAAATTTCATCTTAGCAGATAGTGAATAAACATTTATTGAGTTTTCCTTGAAGGAGTACATTATTTATCTTGTTTCATGGCTTCTCCTTTCTTAAGCCATGCATATAAAAGTGGAGGAATTGCACACATAAAAGTGGTACAATTGCATAGAATTTTAACTTGAGTTGAACCACAGAATAAAATATTATTTGTATGGGGTCAGTCCCCCACCATCACACCCCTACCCCTTTGTCTCTCCTCTTTTTTTTCTCTTCGTCTCATATATCTGATACAGAGTTCCATAAAGTACAAGTACCTTACAGAAGTCTCCCAATTGCTGTTATGATAATATCTTCCAGCATTTCCAGCAAGAAATGTATCACACTGTGTTTTGGATTATAGAAGCTCACCATGAAGGTTATTGATAATTAAAAGTTATGACTCTGAAAGATGTAAGGAAAAAATAATTGGAAAGGAATGAACAGTGCCTTTAAGAGTACATGCCTTTTTCTTCACAGTTCTCTCCCTTTTTCTCTCTATCCAATCCTTCAGGCCTTCCCATTTCTCCGGCATCAAGCATTGCATCCTGAGTGTGCTTGCAGACACTGTTCTGGGCACTTACTCTCCTAAGGAGTTCAGGTTTAACTGAGGGAAAAAGCATATAAGCAAAAGAAGGTAAAATGTTTTACATAAAGAAAATATTGCACAGTAGATTTTTACCTGATCGCCCAGTATTTAGAATGAGGAGGTGGATTCTAAGTCAGCAGTATTTGACAACCGGGCACAAAATCAAAGTGTATAATTTGATTGAAAACTACCCATTTCAAATAGTTGTATTTTGGATTCCAGAATCTAAGAGCTAAATTTCAACACCTTCCAAATTGGAATCAGATTATTGGTTAGGCAAATCAAAGGAAGAAGTTAAAATTTTCTTTCTCATTAAAATATATGTCATTTTTTCTCATTTCAGTGATCACTCTTATGGAGAAACTCTGGCAATGTTACATAAATTAAATTCCATTGACAACATTTTTATAGCACTGTACATCTATAACATCCTTTCTGAAACATTTGCAAGCGAGGTAATTAAATAATTTGATATTTTCACTAAAGTTTAGTTATTTCAAAGAATTTGACTTCAAAATGTTTATAGCAAATTAGTGAAGACGAATTCTAACTAGGGTCAGTCTTCTAAGGATCCGTTCTGTGTACTTCCCATTAAACTAGACCAATACTAGAGTGTTTTTTCTTTTTTGTTTGTTTGTTTATTCAAATTCCTATTGACATGATGCCATATGTATTAGTGTATCAATTGGGTGGTTTATACAACAGAAATTCATTGTCTCACAGTTCTCGAAGCCTGAAGTCAAGGTGTTGATAGGGTCGGACCCTATGAGGGAAGGATCTCTTCTAGGCCTGTCTCCTCGGCTTTTAGATGCCTGTCTTCATTTTCACATGGTCTTCTTCTGTATGTGCCCGTGTATAAATCTCTTTTTTAAAGCCACCAACCATACTTGATCAGGGCCCACCCTAATGACCTGTTAACTAATTACATTACTAACAACCGTATTTCTGAATAAGGTTCATCTTTCTGAGGTATTGGGAATAAAAACTTGAAGACAGGAATTTTTAGGTGGTCACTATTCAACCCATAACACCATAAAATTTATATTTCAGCTCTTCTTTTAAAAAAATGTGGGAATAAATTAAAAATGATGTCATGATCTTTGGGTATTTGGTTTTTCCTTTAACATAGGGCCATTATATAAGCATTTTTACAGACATAATCTACTCTTTACCATCTGCAAAAGATTATAAGGTATTTTTTTCTTCACACCCCTGTCGTACTCACCTGAGTACCAGTAGTTTGGACCTGATGATTTAATATGTGATATGATACCAAAGGGTTTTGTCTTCTCATGTTTTGTTTCTGGGTTTTGGGTAAGAGGGATGTAATTATTGGTGGTTATTGTGCGTGTGCTAATCGAATAGATTACTTTTCAATTAGGTTTGGCTCCTGGAGATTATTTTAAAGTGTCAACGTCACCCTCAAAGTATTATATATGACATAGTTTGCCTTTTCTCACCCCACCCAACCCCCAAACTCAGATATTGTAGACCATAAAATGTGAAGTATAAAACATGTAATAATTCTCAGTATAGATCAAACCTCTCTTCATGCAATTCTAGTTTTTTTTGGTATCTCTACCACATTGAATTTATCAGCCAAGTAGTAGAAATTTCGATCTTAGCAATATATCTTACAGGGTAGAAATTAAAGATATAAAAAGGCCAATGAAAAGAATCAGAGGCTAGAAGGGCCCTGGGGTATGAAGCAGGGCTGTAGCTTTCTCCTTTTGGCCCAACTCGCTGAGAAAGTCAGCTTTTCTTGGTAGGACTGATATTGTCATCATCTCTCTTCTTCCTCAGTTTATGACTCTTCAAATTTTGTTGATAACTGTATGCATTCATTATTTTTTAAAATCTTTTCTTTTGTTTTTTCAATTCAATATCTCCCTTGATCACTTTTTTTTCCTATAACTTGGCTCTTTTATATATTTAAAACATTTCAACAAATAGTTTTTATTTCAACTCAATTGAACCAAAATTAGGAAAAAGTACAAAAATTGAAACACTTTCCCAGGCTCTTCAGTGTATTGTGTAGGCTTCATCCTGATTTTAATTCAATGTATCTAAAACACATATACTTTATGTCTGGACCTCAGGTCATCTCAGAGCTGAAAGTATACATAACATAAGCATATAGGGATATGGACTCATGTCATAGAGCCGCTCAGAGATGAGACTGAAACTTGACACATTCAGTAGTTATTTTACTATGGTTAATTAAATTCCCTAGACCTCAGACCTCAGTTCTGTTATCTGCAACATGAGGATAATGATAACTACCTCATAAGTTTGCTCAGGGTTTAAGAAAGATGACAAATGTAAAGCGCTTTAAATATTGTTTGTTTTCTGTAAATGATTAATAAGATCAGCTCTACTATGCATACAAATGTTCTTTCCATCTTCCCAATACAAACTGGCTAAGAACATCATCTTTATCAATAATCTCTTTATACCATATTCCAACATATACATTAGCTTTGTAAATTTCATTTTTACTCCAAAGGCCAGGTCTTAGCTCTCTTTCTATAAAACCTTATGATTTTGAACAAGCACTTATCTTCTGAACCTCTGTCTACACAACTATAAAATAGGGAGGATAATCACGACTAACAGGACTACTACTATGACTGGTTTTGAAAGTAAATTGCAAAGAACGGTATAAATGTTTCATCCCTTGATTGTCAGTTTTGTATCAAAATTGCCACTATGCCATGCTATCAAAATGGAGTTTGAAGGACAGATACAGTCAGACTTACCCAGAAATATGGAGAAAAATGTAATTGCCTAATTAACTAGCAAGTGTAATTAATAGGTCAGTAGCACCTATCCACCAATCACTGAGATTTCCATCATGTGTTTTTCTAGCAGGCTTGAATCAATTTGGCACTATAATTCCAGCCATGTGTGGTTATCTAGATAATAATGAACATTTCAAAGTTAATTCCTACAAAATGACATTTAATCTCTCACATTATTTTTTAAAGGTATAATAATTACCAAATAAATAGGGCACGTATTTGAGCCTTGCCCCACTTCACATATCTGGCTTGGAAACTTGAGTCACTGATGTACACATTAATCTAATATATATGAATATGAGGCTTATTTCATTTAAAAAATGATTGCTCTTGTTTTTTAATATTCAACAGAACATCAAGTCATTTTAGGCTGAGCTTTGGAAAACAGACCATCTTTCCTAAAAACTGGAAAATCAAATTTACTTAATAAATATAAGTGCTATTAAATATGTCTTCTATTATATATATATATATATATATATATATATATATATATTTCAAACTGTAGTTTGTAACATCCTTCAACAGTTCCAAAATAGCATTTCAAAGGCATATACATTCTCAGTAATCCATGAAGATAAGTTGTGATTGATGCAGGAATTAAGTGCAGAAATATCTGGTAAATAGTTGTGAAAAATAATTTTATATTTATAGATTTTATTAACATGGGTAACATTTTTTTTTATTCAACAAGAATAGAGTTATCTGGATTTCAATAAGTACTAGAAACTGGATTCAAGTATATTTTTATATGTAGTATAAACACTATGAGAATCAAGGAGATTTCAGAAAGAAAAATGGAGAGCCAGCTCAAGGTAAGAGTATAAAGGTAAGAGTAAGACTTAGTAGATATCAATATAAGAAAAGAGATTTAGTTTTAGAGGGCTTATAAAATGAGGTCAATTCACTTGTTAATTGCTTTTTCTTTTGAAAGTTCTTTTGAGAGAGTTTTATATATAGCTGTGTTAAGAATACCTTTCTTCTACCATTCTCAGATCCAATCAATAAAATTTGTAGTATCAAGAAAAACTAAAACCATATTACCCTTTGAGTCAGCTAAATTATATGAATAAATTATTTATCTATAACAAAGAGATCACATGTTTCTAGACATAATCACTGTCAAGTTAACCAATTTTAAAATAAAAGATGATTTGTAATATATATTATACACTATTTACTGTCTCCTATTTTTCAATGGTTTGCATGGAATTATTAGTACAATAAATAGGTCCAATAAAAGAATGAATTGTTTTGGAAGTTACCATAACATGTTTAATTGACATGCTGAAGGAGAGTCCTAAAATTGTTAAGAATAAACAGAGGTGATAATCATAAGGAAGAAAATGTATATGTGTATATTGGTTACTTCTCAGAGAAAACATGTATGAGTATCACAATATTTAGTATTAAAGGTATGTCTACTGTGAAAATCCATATTATGATAGTATCATTATAATGAAGAAGTGAAAATGTTGAAAACAACTAAATCCACATACAGTATATATTTTTAAGGTTACTAAATTGTAATTCAAATTATGTTGTATTTAATAATATATCTGCTTTAAGTAGTCCATTGCCTCTAGTATTGATCAATATGCTAACAGGGACTCTGCTTTGTCCCTAAGTTGTATATTGCAATCACATACATAGATTAGGACCTGCCTTTGAGTCAATACATAATAGAAAGTAATTGATAAATAACATTCTAATTGTTATAAAATTGAACAAAAATTTATGGAATATGAAATATTAAAAAGTTGACTATTAAAATTATTTGCTAGTATTAATTAAAACTTCAATAAACTTTTATTTAGGAACATACATCATATTTTTGTACCATATATGTGTGTATGAATGTATGTATGTATTTTTATTTTAGCCATATTGCAGTACATAGCGCATGCATTTGGAATCAAAACAAGATTTATTATTGACCTCACTTTGTGCCATATCTCTTTTTCGGCACTTATTACTCTTCTAATAGTAGATAATAGAAGATAACATTGATATTTTTATCATAAAGGTGGCTTCTCTAGTAATTTGGGTCTTTTCAGTGACAGATATTTTTGTACTGTCTAAATGGGAATGGATTGCCTTTGGAATTAGTGAGTTCTTTTGACTTAAACTGTCAAAACAAAGCTAGGAAATATATAATGATGTCCTAGATATGCTGTAGAGAGGATTCATACATCAAATATGAAATGGTATGGAACAGTGGTTTTCAAATTGTATTCTATGAATTTCTAGGATTCTTTTCAGGTTGCCAAGGGTTTTCTTTGGGAATGAAGAAAGAGCCAAGCAGACAGTGCTCCAGGGGCCTACATTTATGTTTTGAGCAGGGCAAATTGACTTTAACTACTTTATGTATTTAGCCATAAAGGATTTATCCTGAGGAAAGTAGCACATGGTTACTTAACCTTAATAGCCACTGTATTAAAGACTCTTTGAGGTCCTTTCTAACTTTCAGGTTCCATAATTCCATAGATGCACAAAATAAAGGTTACATTTGGTTGCATACATAATCTGTTATCTCTTCCCTCTTTGAGTATATATTCCCTTCCCTGCAGGAGGATTATGTTACCACTTCCTTGTGAACCATAGAAAATGTAAGACTTGATAATACTGAATTTGGAAGTATTTTTGTGAATATCTACTTGGCTATATTCAAGAACATTAAATGTCTGTACAGTAGGCTATGTATAAGAATAGGTTGTCTTAAAATGCATATAGTCTACAGTAAAACATAGAAATATGAAGGAAAACAATAAGGGAAAAGATATCCTAAAAGGATTGAATAAGGAATTAATAAAAGGTAAAGTAATTATATAATACCTATTATTAAGGTACTATGTGAACATGCTATTCATTTGTTAATTTGTGAACAATCTTAAAATTATAGAAAAACTGCAAATACAACAAAAAGATTGTGGGGTTATTTTCCAAAACATTTGAGTGTACATTGCTGATGTGATGCCCTATTATCCCCAAATTCTTTAATATGTATCTCCTGCAACTAACTAAGCACTGCCACATAACACTACAAGTCAAAATCTGAAAATTAACATTGATACATTATAGCCAGGTCATCCTTAGATAACACTCAAGTTTTGTCAATATCCTTATTTTGTTCTTTGCAGCAAATTAATCAGGTTCAGGATCAACCACGACATTCACTTGTCATGACTCTCTCGTTTCCTTCAAACCAGAATAGTTCTCAGTGTTGCCCTGATTTTCATAACCTTCAAATTTTGGAGTATAAGAAAATCCTCGTGTAAAGTGTTAATCTAAGTTTGATGCTTCCTCATGATTATTTATATAGGTTATGCATCTTTGCCAGGAATATAACAGAAGCTATGTTGAGTTCTCTTTGCATCTTATTAGGTAGCATATGATTTCAATTTTTTCCTCATACTGATGATGATCCCTTTGATCAGTTGATTAATTAAGGTGGTGTCTGCTAGGGCTCTTCTTTTTCTACAGCAGTTGACCAATATTTTATAGACAGGTACATTTAAATAATGTACATAGCCAAGTTCCTTATCAAATTTTCAATTTATTCAATTTGTTTACTTAATATCAATATGGGCTCATGATTACTTATTTTATTCAATGAGTGAATATCAATTAATATTATTTATTTGGCCAGAGGGAGAGCTCCTTTAAGTTGCTTCTTGAACCTTTCACCTTCTGTGTTCTCTCAGTCTGCTAAAGTTCTAACACCCAGATCTGGTAACCTCCTCTCATCTTCTGTGTATCCCCAACTCAGCCTTCATTGCTGTGTGTCACTTAGTAGTTTTAGGGCTGAATTGCTTACAATGGTAAAGGGAAAGATGGTAAAGGAACAGAAAGAGAAACCATGTTTTTGTTTTTATTATTGAAATTCTATTTTGCTGCTGATTTAATAGAAAGTTAAATATTTTTAAAAGAGTTTTAGGATGTTCAAATGTTCTTTAAAAAAGCAATGAATGTGATGGTGATGATGGTGGCGATGTGTATGTACGGTATTCGTGTGCAGTTTTGCCCAAAGAGGAATGTGGCACAATTACAAATATTCTTATTAAGATTTATAGATAACGAAAATTTGAAATAATTAGAAAAACACTGCGTAGTCAAATCTGAAATATTAACCATATTTCTACTACTCATGTGATAATAGAACCACATTCCCACTCATAGTCTAAAAATAGCAGAATCATCTTTGAACTTGCTCCCTCTCTCATCTCCTACAAAATTCTGTTGGTTTTGTGTTTGCAGTGTTTTTTGTATTTATTTTTATTTTTATTTACTTTATGTGTTCTCTTTCTGAGTCTTGACTCTAGTTTGCTGCAATGTTGCAAAACTTGTCTTCTTACTACAGTTTTTATGCTTTTACCTTATATTATGCTGCCAAAATAATTGTCTTCTGCTCCCATTGCCAGGACAGTACATACATTATTCAACAAGTACTACATAGGATCTTCTAGCCTACCTTTTCAATCACTTATTTCCTTTTCTTTTCTTTTAAAAATTGGTCACTCCAGCTAAAGTGAAGACTTGTTGTTTCTTTTGGAAACTCCTGGATTTCTAAGTCTGTACCTTTTCATTCTCTTCTTTCATACATGGCATTCTTTTTTGATACTCCATTTGCTCTTTCCCAACATTTAAAAACCTTGGTCAAATGCAGACTCCTCTATGAAATGTTATGAGTCCAGAGAGTATAAATGCATCCATCTACTTCCTAATCAAATGACATATCATTTTTCACCATGTGTTTTCTTTTTAAATTAATCAACTGTTCATTTTCAACATCTTTGGCAGTATTTAATAAGATACAAATACATGTTTAATTTGAAGCTCTATTGGGTAAACAATTATACATTTAAAACAATTGTTTTAAATTCTGTTCCCTACGTTATGAATTAAGTTAAATATTTTTTAAAATATTTATCAAATTATATGAAATTATATATAATTATATCAAATTGTTTGTTATCAAATTATATTTATTCTTTTGGGAAGTACCTGTGTATAAAAAGGGTGCCAAAAGAAATGTATACACATTTTAAGAAAGGAAAACTGTACTAAAATTGTAATACTCAATAAATACCAATAACAAAAGATGAATACAAGTCACATTTGACTTCTGCAATTACAAGAAGTGCTCAACGTGGTTACCATCAGCATCCAGACACTTCTGATTACGGAGAACTATGACCAAAGTGTCCACATGTATACATTTTTTTGGCACCCCCATTATGTAGTATCCACTCTTCTTTAGAATTACTTGTCTTTTTCATTATTTTTTAAGTCACATTTATAATTTCTAGATATTTATATTTTTAATTTACATATACTACAATTATTTTCTCTGACTTTTTATTTTTATAAAAGACAATCACATTTTGTTCAAGAAGTGATGGTTTTGTACTTGCCATCCTAATATTTATTCTCCTTAGTCATTGTTCTTGTCATATTATTATGTTTAATAAATTGATGAATGTATTTGCTTGAAACCATGTCATAATAGCACACCGTACGGACTGTGTATTTAGCACTTTTTTGGATATAAAAGAGTCATGATACCACAGTAAGGAGTGGTTTTTCAAAAAGTTATATAACTTCTCAAGAACGTTATGGAGAAATATCTTGGACTAAATAGTCATTATGTGAGGTAAGTCTGTAGTGTAATATTTTTCAGTTTGCGGAATTCCCCTCTCCCCAAATCTTGCAATTTTTATGTACAAAATTTGGAAAATCCAATTACAAAATAGAATTTTAGTATAAAGTATTGGTCTTAACAATTGTTCATAAATGACATTTAGAATTCTAATAGAGATTTCTGGGTCCGGGTATTAAATTCGCTAGAACATTGAATTAAAAATTTACATCAAGCTTTCAACTAATGATTTTAGGAGATATATATATAGATATAGATAGATATAAATATATATAGATAGATAGATATAAATATATCTATATTTATATCTATCTATCTATATATATTTTTTTTTTACCTGAATGAATTCTTTCATTGGAAATTGCAAAATGGTTGATTTCTAATTCCAAATTTCTACAGGAATTTATTATCATTACCTATGTGTTTGTTTCAAATACAGTTAATTTCAGAAAGTCAAGATAAATGTCTGATTTTTTTTTTCCTTTTATTTTAAAATTTCTAGAGTAACTCGTTGGTGCCACAAATAATCTCTAATTTTGATGGATGCATTAGTTACTTTTAAATCATTGTTATGTACTCTTGAATCTTTACATGTTTGAAGTATTTTAATTAATAACAATCAGTGTTCTTTTTTGTTTAAATTATACCATTTTAGGAAAGTGGGAGCTCCTCCAATTGGCCCTTGTGTCCTGTGGACACAACTGTTGTGGTTTTATAGCTTTCTTATCTGGTTACATATTTGTACACACACAAATGTCCTAGGACCATCTTGTATATTCCTTGAACCAGATTTAAGCACTTGAATTTGACCACTTTTGCAACGAGTGCCGGTTTCTTTTGGAAATGAAATTTAGAAACCATAATTTGGGTAATGGTGGACGAGGAAGGCTCATTTATCATTTTTTTATTAGACAGATAGAAAAGTTGTTTTAAAAGCAAAACTAATCATAACTTCATATTTTTATTTCTAGTTCAAATGTAAGGTTTCAGAAATATTACTTCATGTTTATAGGGCCACAAGGTAAATTATTTTAGTTGGTACCACTTTGTTGTCATTGTTTAGAAAATAATAAGGAAGAAAATAACCAAAGGAAACAATGACAATCAGGTGTATAGTCTGCTGACTACTGCACAAATAAGGCCATAGATTTAATTATTTCTACTCTGAGAAATCTAACTATATGAAAAGTACTATACTACTATGTTAATTCTAGATATTCCATAGGTCAAACCCAACTTCTCTCATATTATTAAGAAAATATTAGAAAGCAAATTTTCAAGGATAACCTTATCCACTATTTGTTTACAATATCAGAAGATTTTTTTTTCAGTAATATATCTAAAGATTACGTTATTTTCTTGTATATACATAATGTGCTTTTCAAACTATTTAGGCTACTGAATTCTTTATTGTGATAAAACTTTACATAAAATCCCAAAGTATAAGTACAGAAAGCACAACTAGTATAGTTGGGAAGGTTTTTATGTAAATTTTGTTTCAACAAAGTTGCCTAGAGCTCTTACCATTCAAAAAATCATGTTACAAAAGTCACTTTAAATAGAAAAAATAAAATAAAAAAAACAAGCCATTGATTTTGGAATTAGAATAACTGTGGCCTAACTTGGTCATTTTACTTTCTAGTTCTGTAAATCATGGAAAAATTATTTATCTATCAGGTTACGCCTTCCTTATGTGAAAATGGGGAATCTCTGAAAATTGAAACAATAATAAAATAATGGTTTTGAAAGTACTTTATGTATATTGTAAGCTACATATAAATGAATATTATAATAGTTTATATACTGAATTCTAATTTTCATTAACTACATATCCGAATTTTAATCTTGATCCTCTAGGATTAAGAATCCTCCCTTCTTTCTCCTCAAAAGAAATCTTATAGAATTTTCATAAACACTCAGTTCCCAAGTGAATTTAAAACAATTGTGACTACCTAGGTCTTCCATGTTTTAGGTGACTACGTGAGGCATTATTGGTAAAAGATGTTCACTCTCACCATTGACTAAATCGTTCTATGTGAGTTGTGTTGTCAGATGCAGTATTATACCTATTGATATTTCAGGACCTAGGATATTTCAGGACCTAGGATATATTCCTACAAACTCATAATGTCTTTAAAATCTTATGCAGCAGGCAGCATATGCATAAACTATTAAGAAAAATTTGACCCAAGAGATAATTTTACCCTTAAACAAGATTAAATCTTTGATAGAGAATATATTCTGCCTAAGCTGATAGAACCAATGAAGCCTCTTTTAGGATAACTTCACTTACAAGGTGATCTTACATTAGAAACCTTGAAGAAAGAAATTTTAGAGAGGTGCCCTGGTCAGTGTTATTTTAATGACATCAGTGATATAGATGTCTAAATGTTTGTTTAATAAATACAACACCAAGACACTATCTAGACATTGGTTCCTCTTTACAGGTTTGTATCTAATGTCTTCTTTGCTTGTTAGTACACATTTATTGAATTCAGAATAAGTGGAAGTAAAAATACCTTAATAGAAATTTAGGGAGATTATTCTGGATGTTGTATTTTGGAAAAGTAAGAAGAATGAGGGAATACAAACTGAATGTTCAACAAACATAGAGTCCAATTTCACAGAATATTTAGCATGACAACATTTAAGTAGAGATAACTGAAATTACTTTACTATTAACAATATTTCTTACACTTAAACAACATAATATTTAATAGCTATTCATTCCCCAAGAGGAAATGGGTATAGAATATTTAAGTAATCAAATTGGGACATTGTAAATGGAAATACAGTATTTTCAAGGAAGATGATATAGAAGTCTGTCCTGACATTTGATGTAAAAACAAATGGTTACTTAACAATGTTGAATTTTTGTTATTTATCTCTCATAACACTTCTTGGAAGTCTTGGGCCTTAACAAAATGCAGCATGATGCTAGGTTATAATATAACCCCAAAATTAAAGCTATTTTGTTTCAATATATTCATTTCTACAATGTGTTATTATTGTTACAAGTGTTTTAGAAGATAGCAGGGCAAAAATTGGTGTAGTAATCCGTGTAATTAAGCAAATAAAAGCTTAACCTGGAAACAGCACAGTTCATTTACTTTTAAAACAAAGAAAGCACAACTTTATTCTCAGGTTTACTTTTGAATCTCCGTATCTGTTTTTCTTTGTTAATTTTTAGATTTGTTAAGTAACTGTCCAACCTTATAAACTCTTGATACAGATTTACCAAATAAATACAACGGAGTATTTTTCATAATAATATAACAATGTCAAAAATAATAAAAAGTGAGAAATATCATTAAAATGATGATTTATTATAGTCTTTCTTTTGACCGAGTCTACTGCTAGATAAAACTGAAGGGAATAGTGAGTGATCACATGTATAGAAGAAAAAGTATATCAACTGAAAGGGGCGGGGGTCTCTCTGAAAAATAGGAAACTTCTATTTGAGCAGATAAATAACATGTACCTGAAAGGAGGAAAATAAACTAGCTTGGTTGCTAAGGGTGACTCTAAATGCTGCTTCTTCAAGCATGGCATTGTATTGGAAGATTCTGTCTTTGTTATTTATCTATCTACAAGTGATTAAGATGATGCTATTTTAAGTCAGGTGTTCACATAACTGTCAGCAATCATGAGTTGTGGAGCAGAGAGCATAAGCCCATGGGCTTCAATTCTTTACCTTATGTGATGCCCAAGGCAGAAAAGTGAAAGACGGTGAAGGCTAAGAATATGAAGAAATGTGGGCCTCTTAGCAAGTGAAATGTTGACCTTGTCAAGCAAGGCTGACATTTGCTAGAATGTAACAGGATGCCCATCTGTTTTGGTCAAGACACAGTGGCTGTACAATGGAAAATTACCTTCGATTAACTTGACAAATTTGTTTTGCTGTTCTTTGTCCTGTTACCCTATAGAAGCTTTGCAAAGTATGCTACAGATGTAAAACTAAATTTAAGGTTAGAGTTATAGGGAAAGAAAATATAAGGATGCTTCAATTTGTGTAGATATTATTATGTACATTACATTTCCAGAATTTATTCATCCTGCATAAAGGCAACTTTGTATCTTTTAACCAACATCTCCCCATTTCCCTTACACCCCAACCCCTGGCAACCATTTTATTCTCAGCTTTGAACAGTTTGACGTTTTTAGATTCCACATACAAGTGAGATGATGCTATAACTACAATTTTACATCCTAAGTATTTAATGGTGTTGTTCTTATGGAAGTTGTGATGTTGATCTGTGCTGAAAGAAAACAACTACCAATTCAATTTTTCTAATGAATTTATGTTTATTTGAAAAACAAAGTCCCATTATAAATTTGGCATCTGGTATTTTCTATTTGTACAAAAGGTTTTGAGGTTACAAAATGAAATGGTAGTTGTCTGTAGACTATGTTTTCCATTCTACCACTAGAATGTGAATTAATTTGAAAGCAGGGCACCTTTTCATCTTTGTTTTCCTAGCACCATGCTGCAAGTCAATGCTTTTAGACAATGTATTTTAATTTGTAGTGCTTCAGCTACATTAACTGTAATATAGAATTAAAATTCACAAAAATAACTTGACACCTCATTCATTATAATCTGAAAAAAACAATTCCTAATTCTTAATATGAACAATGATATAAGGACTGTGGAAGGGGAATTACCCAGATAAAGAGTAAAGCTTGGACATAGTCTATATTAGCATAAATAAACTTAACATCAAAGCTATCACTTTGCTTTGCACCTGCAAACAGATAAGTTGCCAGCAGACCGCTGAGCGCAGGTGTTATGTGCTCAATTCACCTGAGACCCATAAACATAATAAACTGCTAAATTTACTTCTCCATGAAGCCTCTGAATGGATCATTATGAAGCTCTTGATAGTGAACTTTTCTACATCCCTAAAAGTACTTAGGCCCAAATTCAGTCCCATAGTCTGTGCCAGTGAGATATAAAAAAAATACTGTAGTATTACTTGGTACATCAAAATCAATGAATCTGTCCTCAGAAAACTGATGCAAGAAGGGAATTACATAATAATGTTTGGTATTTATTAATAAAAGAGGTGGCTATATCAGGTCCCAAGTGAGACATGGTGAATTGATTTTCTTTAAGAAGCACAGCCGGCGACTTTGAAATTAGAACAATGAAACAAATGCTTATATTAGAGCAGAGACTTGGAGGGGTAATTTTTAAAAGTGCAGCTTCTCAAGAACCATACTCAGATTTTTTTGAATGTGTCTGTTTGGGGTCCAAAATTTGAATGCTTGACCACACTAAATACCCAGGTATTTCTGATGCAGTTAACCTATAGATTGAACTTCTTATTAAAACTAAGGTTTACTGAGGTATTGTATACACCAATAAAAATTATCCTCTTTAAGAGTATAGTTTGATGAGTTGTATAACCACCAACATTAGCAATATAGATAGAAGATTTTCATCAGCCTAAAACTTTTCCTCCTGCCTTTTTGCACTCTGTGGTTTTTCTGCTCTAAACACTTGACAACCACTCATTAGTTTTTTGTGACTACAGTTTTCCCTATATCAGAAGGGCACATTAAAAGAATAATAGCATATGCATACTAAGTGTTCTTTCACTTATTGTGCTATTGAGATTCATTCATGTTGCTGCATTTGTTAGTAATTTACTTATTCCCTTTCATTGCACAGTAATATTTCATTTTATGGGTATAACACAATTTCTTAATTCATTCACAAGCTTGTGTACATTTGAGTTTTTGTTTTTTTTTCAGATTTGGACAGTGATAGCTAGAGCTCCTATGAATATTAGCAAGTAGGTCTTTGTGTGGACATGTTTGCATTTATTTTGGAATTGTTGGGTCATATGTGAGTAGTAGTTGTATATTTAATGTTACAAGAAAGTGTCAAACTGCTTTCCAAAGTGGCTATGCCATTTTGCGTTCCCATCAGTGATGTATGATAAGTCATTTTGCTCTACATACTTGCCAGAACATGATACTGTTGACCATTTTTATTTTAGCCATTGCAGGGGATATATAGGGGTATCTCATTGTGTTTTAATTTATATTTCTCTGTTGACTAATGATGATGAGGGTCTTTACACTGTTCTCATTGGCAATTGGGATATCTTCTTTAGTGAGGTGCCATTTGGAATTTTTTTTCTGTTACAAAATTGGGTTTTCTTTTTATTGTTGAGTTCTAAGGTTCTTAATACCTCATGGATATATACTTTAAAAGATATATGCTTTGAAAATATTTCATGAGGTTTTGCCTTGTATTTTCAATAATGTCCTTCAAAAAACAGTTTTAATTTTGATAATGTCTAATTTATCAACTTTTTAAGGTTTGTGTAAGAATGGCTCTCTGTTCAGATCTCTAGTTACAGTTTTGAATACAAGTGGCAAGAATGGCTCTTTGTTTCAGTCTTTTGTTGCTGTGTAACAAACTACCACAGACTTAGAGTCTCAGAACAATTCTCATTTATGACTCTCAGCTTCTGAGATCAGAAGTCTGAGTATGGCATTTGTAGGGTCTCTCCTCAAGCTCTCACGAGCTGAAATCAGGATATCAGCTGGGGTGTGTTGCTTTCGGGAGACTTTGGAGAAGAATCTGCTCCCACACCCATTTAGATTATTGGCAGAATTCAGTTCCACGTAATTGTAGGAAATAGAGAACCATTCCCCTGCTGGCTATCAGCTAAGAGCTGCTCACAGTTCGTTCTGGCTTCCTGCATTCATTGCCATGTGGCCCCTTCCAGCTTCAAAACTAGCAAGAGAATCTTCTTTATCTGGAGTCCCTCTCACACTTAGTTTGATTTAATCTAGATCCAGATTTAAAGGCCCATGTTATTAGATTACCAGGGTAATCTACCTTTTCACTACCTTGCAGTCAACTGATTAGTAACTTTATATCTTCCAAATCACTTTTTCCATATAACATAAAATAATCACAGAAGTGATATCTCATCATATTCACAGGCCCAGCCCTTTTTCAAGGGTAGGAAATTATAAAAGGGCTAGGCTCATTGATGGCCATGTTAGAATTCTGCCCATCACAACATCCATGGCTTGTTCCTAATCATAAGAGGAAATCTTTCAGTTTTTCATCAGTAAATTTAGTCTCAGTTACAGATTTTGGAGTAAAGGTTATCTGATTAAGAACTTTTCCTGCTAGTCCTAGTTTACTGAAAATTTTTATTATAAACACTAGTTCAATTTTGTTAAATGATTTTTCTATATCTATGGAGATAATATATACATATATACATACATATTTTGCTTTTTTGGTCAATTTATATGGTTAATTACATTGACTATTTTTTAAGTATCGAATCAACCTTGCATTCTTGGGATAACACCCACTTGTTTATGATGAATTATCCTTTTATTTTGCTTGTTTTATTTGCTAATATTTTGTTAAAGATAATTGAATCTATGTTCATGAGGAATATTATTGTTTTCTTTTTCTTATAATATTTTTACTTTTGGGATCAGGGTAATACTTGCCTCATAAAATTGATTGTGATATATTCCCTTCCCTTCTATTTTCTGGAAAAGGTTGTGTATAGAGACATATCTCAGAAATATTGCAGGATCAGTTCTAGACCGCTGAAATAAAATGGATATAGCAGCAAAGTGAATCACACTAATTTTTTGTTTCCAGGAGTATATAAAAAGTATATTTATACTCTATTAATTGTACAATAACATTGTGTCTAAAAAATGCATATATTTTAATTGAAAACTTTTATTGCTAAAAAATGCTAACCATCATCTGAGGCTATTAGAAAAATGGTGCCAATAGACTTCCTCCACATAGCGTTGCTGCAAACCTTCAATATGTAAAAAGCCGTATCTGCAAAGTGAAGCACAATAAAAGGAGATATGCCTGTAATTGGTATTTTTCCTTCCTTGAAAATTCGGTAGAATGCAACATTAAAATCATCTGAACATGTTTTCTATGTGGTATTTTTACCAAAAATTCAACTTATTTAATAATAGGTATAGAGCTTATCTAGTTTTCTAATTCTCCTCAAGTGAATTTTTGTCATATTATTATTTCACCTAAGTTGTTGAATCTATTGACATAAAGATGTTCTTAATAATCATCTATTATCTTTTTTAAAGTGTGTGGCATCTATAGTACTCCCCCCATTTTTTATTTCTGATAATGATAATTTATGTCTTATCAATTTTGTTCCTGATAAATCTGGTTTGAGCTTTATTAATTTTATTATTCTTCATTATAATAAAATTTTGATCCAGTTAATTTCGTACATTGCTTTTCTGATTTACATTTTATGATTTTTTAAATCAATATTTTATTTTTTAACAGTTTTAGATTTAAAGAAACATTGCAAAGTAAGTATTTAGAGTTCCCATATACTACAGACTTAGTTTTCCTTATTATTAATATCTTACATTAGTATGGTACACTTATCACAATAAACTAATATCGATACATTATTATTAACTAAAGTTCAAGCTCCATTCAGGTTTCCTAAGTTTTTATGTAACAACCTTTTTTGTGGTCCACGAGCCCATCTAGGATACCACATTATAGTTAGTCGACACGTCTCCTTAACTCTGGGCTGTGAAGAATTCTTAGATTTTCCTTGGTTTTGATGACCTTGACAGTTTTAAGGAGTACATATTTCTCTTCTCAGCTACTTTGTATAATGTCCTCAATTAGCATTTGTCTGACAATTTTCCTCATGATTAAACTGGGGTTATGGGTTATTGTGAGGAAGATCACTAAGGTTAAGTGCCATTGTCATCACATCATGACAAGGGTAACTCACTTATCACTGTTAATGTTAACCTTGATCGCCTACCTGAGGTGGTGTTTGTCAAGTCTCTCATCCATAAAGTTAATAACCCCCTCCCCACCTCAACACACCATACTGTACTCTTTGGAAGGAAATCACTACGCACAGCCCACACGTAAGGAGTGGGAAGTTGTTCTTCCCTTCCTTGAGGAGTGAATATTTAAATAAATTATTTGGAACTTGTGCTGGGTTGAGTAGAAGAACCTTCAAATTGATGTCTTCCTCAGAACCTCAGAATGTGACCTTATTTGGAAATAGGGCCACTACAGGTGTAATTAAGCTAAAATGAAATCAGATTAGAGTAGGGTGGGCCATTAATTCAATTATGATTAATATCCTTATAAGAGAAGACACAGACAGAGACACACAGAGGGAAGACAGACACATGACAATGGAGGGAGAGATTAGAGTGCTGCATCTACAAGTAAAAAATACTGACTTCTGGCAACCACCAGAAACTAGGAAAAAGCAAGGACAGTTTCTCCCTAGAGTCTTCAGAGAACATATGGTTCTGCGAACAACCTGACTGTAAGAGAATCAATTTCTGTTGTTTTAAGCCAATCAGTTCATTGTGCTGTGTTGCAGCAGCCCTAGCAAACTGAGTTCTTGGAAAATTTGTCTGTTCTCCCACATTTATGTATTTATTCAGTCATTTATTTTAAAATGAGCCCCCAAATGGTAAAGTGGTAGCCAAGTTTTTCCAGGGACTGAAAGTGAGGGATTTGATGATGAAAAAATGCCCTTTCCCAGGTAGCAGATAGTTTTTGTTTGTAAGGAAGACAAGTCCAGTAATTTGTACCTACGCTGCAAGTCAATCACCATTTATACACCTGTATCACTGAGGAAAGCTTTCTCAGGGATCCTGCTCTAAACCCACGCTTTCTCATGCATATTTGGTAGAAGCTCATGTAAAAGACGAAACAAGTGGTCAGAGACTTGTATCTGTGGCGAAAGGGTCATAGATACAACCACCTAAACCACCAGCATCTAAAACAACATCTAACTCATCACAGTAGCCCATACTTGGCCTTTAATCTTTCAGTAATATTTTAGATTATTTTTGTCCTCACTTTTGTGGCTGCCACCCACCCTCATTCAAAGACAAAACATGTCTGCTTGCCCTGTCTCTCCTAAGAGAAGCTGGTCAGCCTTTGGATTATGATTTTATTGGCTCATCTGGCTCTTTCTCATTGTTAAGGTAGGGTTAATCCTGTCTTGTGGCTTTAAGATCTTAACTGGAAATCTGCTGCAAACAGAATTCTAACAAATACTTTTATTAAAGGGCTTGAGGAATTGATCACACTGAAGGAAGTCATGAAGTTCCATTTCTGTCAGTGGTTAACTATATGAAAACTTAAGATTACTTCAGATGTACTGCTCACTAGCTTAGAATATTGGAGTCATTAATGAATATACACACATATACACATATGTATATGTATATATCTATATACATATATATATATTTGAAACATTTTTGTTTTTTTAAAGATTGATCCCAATCTTTTATTTGAAAGATTGATCCCTCAGGTACCTGAGCTTCTGCAAGTGGCCTAACAAGACAATTCAGATTCCACTATGTTTCTGAAATAGGTAAATATACGTATATCATGTATGTAAATATAAATATATTTTGTTAGGCCACTAACATATATTTACATACATGATATACGTATATTTACCAATTTCAGAAACATAGTGGAATCTGAATTATCTTGTTAGGCCACTTGCAGAAGCTCTGGTACCTGAGGGATCAATCTTTCAAATAAAAGGAAAGTCAGGGGTGGGAGGAGGAACTGAAAATAAAATTTGAAATCACAGATATTTTCCACTAGTAAAAGAGGTGCAATAAGAATTATTTCTATGCCTCTATCTTAAATGATGTATACATTGAAAATATATACAAACACACACACACACACACACGCACACACACACATATATGTGTGTGTGTGCGTGTGTGTGTGTGTGTGTGTGTGTGTATTAAAGAAGCTTATAATCAGAAAGGACTTTCTAATAGCCCCCCCTTAGCTTTTTCTAATGTATCTTTACCATAGAATAATATTTACAGTTTCTTTATTCTCCATTGGGAATTCCAAATTTTTAATACAAATACATTACTTTTAAGAAGAAGGTAATGCAGAGATGCTTATGGAGATTTAATAAAAACTTTCCTTAAGCTAAAAAAAGTGAAGATGCCTATCATTTATGAATAAAGTACTCTCTAGGCGCCAATGCTGACCAGAGATGAAATATTTCATGCAATAAGTGAACAGAATTCTTATAACAACTATAGGACTTCAGCATTCTTGTGCACATGTACCCAGAGGTGTTGAAAGTGTTTAGTAAGTGAAAAAAATAAATAAATAAATGCATATCCATTTTTTTTTTTACTCTCTCAACAGACTGATATAACAAAAGCTTAGTTGAGCTAAAATTAATGAAATGAAACTGAGCCAAGAAGAATTTAAGTGCCACATAAAGAGGGAAAGACAGTAAACAGATTTATTAAAGTATGCAACTGTCTCCCTAGGGTGGGGTGTTAAAGACACAAGCGGAATCACTTTAAAAGGGCCTGGGGAAACACACACATACCTACACATAACATAAAGACACATGCTGGAAGAAATTATTTGTACTCACTGGCAAACCAGTAAATCTAAATATTTACTTACCTTCAATATTTTTGAAGAGCTGTGATTATATAAACAAGTTTCATAGTATATATATTTAGAAAACAAATTACAGGATTAAAGAGTTAAAACTATATAAGATGTGAAGAAATTTTTAATTAATTTCTATATCATGTTGGAAAAAGGAAAGGTCTTTTTATACCAGTGCACAAAAACCATTATGTCATCATGAAAAAATACGGTAAATTTCACTAATTTAGGTTTTAATTATTATTAACAGTTAAGGCCCACAGCAGAGAGTAATCAGATAATAAAATTATAAATATAACATTCAAAATAATTAATAGGAGCCAGTATTTACTGGACAATTTTATATGTCAAGTGCTCTTCTATGTCCTTCATAAATATTAGTTCATTGAAGTCACCTAACAACCAAATGAAGTGCATAATATTACTGTCCATATTATGTAGATGTAGAAACTCCTGGTTAGATGTATTGACTTGTCCATGTTCACATGCCATTAAGTATTTATGCAGTGTGACAAGATCAAAACTTAGGCCTGAGTATCCTAAATCAGAGCTTTTCAGAATTTAATGTGCATTTGAATCAACCAGGGATCTTGTTAAAATGTAAATTATCATTCAGCATGTCTGGGTTGGGGTTCAGAAGTCTGTATTACTAACAAGCTCCCAGATGATGCTGATGCTGCCTGTCCAAAAACCATGCTACAACTAGCAATACTACAGAGTATGGCTTTTTTACTACTGAAGTACACTATTTCACATGTGCATATCAAGTGAATCAATCATAAATAAAATATGGAGTAATTATGGAGTAATGAGACTTTAGTATGTATTTATGTGTGATGAGTGGTAAGTCTGGGATTAGGAATTCTATATAGAATAATAAGAGCTTAAATTTGTAAAAGGATTTTGGAGAAACTATGGCAAAAGCTTCCAAAATTTAAAATGCAAAACTCCTTTCTATTCAATTGTATATCTATGCATTTATTATAGAAATAGATTATTATATGTGTTTAAATACATATATTTTAAAGTATTGATTGCAGCATTATTTGTAATAGCTGAAAAAAGAAATTACCCAAAGTATGTAACAGTAGGAGACAGGTTAAATAAAATAGAATATATCTATGCAATTAAACATTGCACAGCATTTAGGAGAAGGTCCTGATGAAAGAATACGTAAATGCTGTGCCTGCCACCTCCCATGATCATATTAAAATTACAACTGAATTATAGAACAATTAACCTCAAGAATCATCTGAAGACTAACTGAACAGAACCCCTATAACTAAGGCCATAAAGAAGAGGCGACTTCAAGACTGGTAGGAGGGACAGAGAGTGAACAGGGCTAACTCTACTCTATAACCACAGGTAGTGGTTGAGCACTGGGAGGGACACCTCGGTGGTGGAGGTCCCCCTTGAAAAGTGAGGAGTCTCAACCCCACACCAGTCTCCCCAGCCCAAGGGTCTTATGCCAGGAAGACAAGTACCCACAACATCAAGCAGTTGAAATCAGCCAGGATCCCATCCATCCTGGTGAGACACAAGACATAAAAACTGACACATAAATCAATGGAACAGAATAGAAAGCTCAGAAATAAATCCATACTTATATGGGCATTTACTCTATGATATAGGAAACAAAAATATACACTGGGGTAAAGACAGTCTATTCACTAAATGGTGCTGGGGAAACTGGAGAGATACATGCAAAAACGAAAAATGAAACTGGACCACCTTTTCACTCCATATACAAGAATAAATTCAAACTGAATTAAAGATTTAAATGTAAGACCTGAAATCATAAAACTGCTAGAAGAAAACATAGGCAGTAAATTCTCAGACATCACCCTTAGTAATATTTTCACTGATATATCTCCTCAGGCAAAGGAAACAAACAAAATAAACAAATAAGACTATATCAAATTAAAAAGTTTTTTCACAGCAAAGGAAAGCATCAACAAAATGAAAAGACATCCTACTGAATGGGAGAAGATATTTGCCAGTGGTCTGATAAGGGGTTAATATCCAAAATTTATAAGAAACTCACGGAACTCAAGACCAAAAAAAAAAGAAAATACAATTAACAAATGGGCAATAGATATTGCTCCAAAGAGGACATACAAATGGCCAATAGACATATGAAAAGATGCTCAATGTCATTGATCATCAGTGAAACGCAAATAAAAACCTCTATGAGATATTCCTTCACACGTCAGAATGGTCACGAATTAGTAAATCAACAAACAAGTGTTGGTGAGGATGTGGAGAAAGGAAACCCTCGTGCACTGTTGGTGGGATTGCAGATTGGTGCAGTCACTAGGGAAATCAGTATGGAGGTTCCTCAAAAAATTAAAAATAGAACTACTTTATGACCCAGCAATTCCATTTCTGGATATTTATCCAAAGAAATCCAAAACACTAATTTGAAAAGATATATACACCCCTATATTCATTGCAGCATTATTTACTACAGCCAAGATATGGAAGCAACTTATCCATCAACAGATAATTGGATAAAGAAGAGGGTGTACATATATACCGTGCAATATTACCCTTCCATAAAAAGAATGAAATCTTAGCATTTGAAACAACATGGATGGACCTACAGGATATTATGCTAAGTGAAATAAGTCAGAGAGAAAGACAAATACCATATGATCTTACTTATATGTGGAATCTAAAGAACAATATAAAAGAAAGAAACAAAACAGAAACAGACTCATAGATACAGAGAACAAATTGAACAAATGAACAGATACAGATGAACAAATTGGTAGTTACAAAATAGTCACAGGGATGTACAGTACAGTATGGGGAATATAGTCAATAATATTGTAAAAAGTATGCATAATGTCAAGTGGGTATTAGTCTTATCAGGGGGATCATTTCATAAATTACATAAATGTCTAAGCACTATGCTGCACAGTTGAAAGTAATATAAAATAAAATTGAATGTCAACAATAATTTAAAAATAGTAACAGATGTAAAGCACAGCATAGGGAATATAGTCAATAATATTGTAATAACTCTGTATAGTGTCAGACAGGTAATAGACTTATTGAGGTTATTACTTTGTGAGGTATATAAGTGTCTAATCACTATGTTGTTTTGTACACCTCACACTAATAAAAAAAAAATTGGACAGCCTTTTAAAAAAAGACATATATCAAAATGACCTTATTAGAAAAGAAAAGTCCATTTGTTTTGTAAGCCCGGCAGTAGGTAGGGACTGTCCTATTTATGTCTGTAATGTCCACACAGATGAAGCATGCCTTTTACACAGCAGGTGCTCCAAACCCGATAATGTCCTGTTGCCTGAATGAAAGGAGGCCTTCCAAGATATACTACTGATAGAGAAAAAAGTATAATATATACAGATTTGGGGATGAATTCTACAAATTTTAGA
Source organism: Rhinolophus ferrumequinum (assembly GCF_004115265.2). Classification (NCBI taxonomy): domain Eukaryota; kingdom Metazoa; phylum Chordata; class Mammalia; order Chiroptera; family Rhinolophidae; genus Rhinolophus; species Rhinolophus ferrumequinum. The sequence goes on from NC_046287.1 coordinate 35,782,584, forward strand.
TAGAGATAGAACTGAACTTTTAGTTTTACTTTCATCTATGTTTTGATTATTTAATGTTTGCAAATTAAGATTTTGCTATTACGTTGAAATAAAAGTAATTAAAATATACAAAAAGGAGTATCAGAAATATCAGGAAGTTAGCACGTTAGTCCTCAGATTCCAATGTCTTTCTTTTTTCGTGGTTCAAAGTATGAACATAAAATTTACCGTCTTAACCATCTTTATAGTGTACAGTTCAGCGGAGTTAAGTATTTGTACATTGTTTGAATGAGCTCTCAAGAATCTTTTCATCCTGCAAATCTGAAACTCTATACCCAGTAAGCAATAATCACAGTCTCTTTTAAATGAAGAGCTTCAAGCTACTGTGTTGAATCACATATAAATATCTTTCCGGACTTTTTACACATATTTTATTCATACATTTAAGTTCGTGCAGCCAAAATTAGCCTCAAAGCTTCCCCTTCGTCATCTTTTTAGGAGTCCATTTTATTTAATGCTGTTCCCCAAAATATGGGTATAAGCAAAGCAAACTAGATGTTATCAAACTAAATGTTATCAAATCAATCCTATTTAGTTCTGCATATCAATTTTACAACATTAAAGATGCCAAAGAAAATTGTGCAGCAATTGGGAAATTCAAAAGAGAGATACAACCAAAAGAAAAGGTTCTACTATGTATTCTAAATCTGTTTGAGTGTGCTCACAGTGATGGCTACTTTTATTCTTCAATTCTGCCAAAATTTAGTTCTAAATAAAATGAAATCTGCTCAAAATCTGGCAGAGGCTAAATTATTCATCCATATCCTGGGGCTTTGTAACACAATTCATATAATTTACAACTACCATGCTTTTGTTTTTGTTTTAGAATATGTAAACACATCTACCTCTGGAGATTAAGCCAGATACTTCTTTTGTTCTTTAGGCTTTCAACTATTTACTGGGATATATTGATACTGAGATGTTTCAAAATTCCTTGGGACAAAAACTCCATACTGAAGTTCTGATTTATGTCGTTACACATTTGACTCCTGCAATTTTATCTTCTCTTGGGATGAGTTTACCACCAGATAATTTGAAGAAGCTCCTTCCACACTAAACACTAGCATGTGATATGGTGAGTATTCATGTATAACTGAAACTGTTTTGCGATTCATCCTATTTTCAATTTGTCGAATTACCTTTTTTGTGAACTGAAATTTGACTGTAATAGAGCTTAACTTTTCACAGAGGAGCTCTTTTGGGGTGAAAATGTATAATAGGTAGAGAAAATGTATAAAATGTATAATGTGTAATGTATAAGTAAATGGCATGGCCTTGAGTGAGAGCGTGGGATGTTAGGTGTAATCGTCGCCAAACTGGTTGACTTTACAGAGATCTGTTACTGATAATCAGGGTTCTGTTTTCAGCCAGGGTGCTGACTGTAAAGGCTGCCTGTATGGTCCTCCACAGTGGTTGTTCACAATTAACTTGGAAATGCCTTTCTTGTTTTCTTAAATTTGCAATCTGCCTTATATTATACCAATTATTTGAGCAATGCCTTACATAATCTATACATTTCTAACACTTACATGTCAGGTACGAAGGGGCTGAATTTTAATTTTCTTCTAAATTTTTAACAATGTGGATAAGACTGAAATCTTTATATCACCAAGAATAATTCAACACACAACATTATCTGGAGTAACATGGCCACAAATCTTTACATGAAAGATTTGTAACTAAAGCAAGAAAAAAAAAATATTTTCAAATCTGCAAACAAAGTTGAGCTTCCAAACTAAAAGTGAATTAGATCAACCAATCATGGGAGTACACTTCCACAGTACACATAAAGGTAGTAATTCTCCAGGTGTGATCTAGAGTCCAGAATCATCAGTATGACAGGGAAACTTTAAAAATGCAAATTGTCAGGCCAAATTTGCAGACCAACACAATCCAATGAGGTAAGCTGCCCACCAACTTGTTTTAGAGACCCCTCCAGAAGATTCCACTGCATCAGTCTGCAAATTACTGCTATAAAATGTAGCATAAGATATGGTAAATCTCAAAAAAAAAAAAAAAAAAGAAACATATGGTAAACCTCACCACTTTTTTATCAGTGCAAGCAGTCTTAACCTGGGAGAAAAAAGATCAACTGCATAAATTAGACATTTCCTTTTTGCAGTCCAAGTGCAATTTTAAGTGATATTTAGTTCAGTCTTTGTTTTCAAATTTCTGTAGCTCAATTTATAGCTTTGATAATAGTGCAGTGGAGTTTACCATGTATTAGTATATACACTTAAATTGAGTACTCACTGATCCTGGCTCGTCAAGGTTAATTGTGACACCTATTCCTATTTCACTGCTCATCTCTTGTGAGGTTGCAGGTGTGGCTGGTTTCTGACAGTGCTCCAAGTGCCAAGTGCCCTCTGCTCTCCAGCTGAGCCCAAGATGCTGACAATACAGGTGCAGGAAGAGGTCATTGGCAAAACTAATTTCAGGTAGCTTCCTGAGGCAGTGATTCTTTCCACAAATCACCTAATTATGAATACTATAGCATAATTGGTACTATTTTGCTTCCAACTGTTACCTCGTTCCCTTGCTTATGACCTATAAGCCCCAGTACTGATGGTTGGAACTTGACATGGGCAATCTGGATGGTTCAGAGGAAATGCAACATTTGAACTAAAACATCCATGAAATTGCTATTAAAGCTAACTTGAGGGTGGGCAATTTGAGGCAAATGCTGAAAATGTGAAAACAACGTTTGTTCTAGTACAACTCTAATAGGACTTACATAGTGGACCTAGACTAGGATTTGAAAAGGTTACATGAGAAATAATTATTTTCTAACATTAAATACCAGCAGTTGTCGTGCGGGGTGGCCTGAGGGGTCTCAGCTCCTGCTCCCCACATAAGAAAGCAGGATAGGGTGAGGCCAAAAAGGAACACCCACGGAGCCATAGAAAGGGGAGTCATACCACTATATGCTCACTGGCGGGTGGGTTGGAGACACAGGCAGCAGGAGCTACACTATCCACAGCCTGCCGTCCACTACTCTGCAATCCACAACCCGCACTCCGCTGTGCTAACTGCAATCCGTGCTTGCCAGCCACCATCTTCTTGCTAGCCCCCATTTTCTGCTAGCATAGACATAGCAGTTATATTAGTGACCAATGTCTCACTGGTTACAGCTGACGGCCAACTAGCCACAGTTGAAGGCCATCCAATCACAGTTGATGGCCATTTACTACCTGAGCCAGCACCTTTCCACGTGAGGGCGAGAGCCTGAAAACTGTACTGCTGGCTCTGTCCCCACAGCAGTCCAGATACCATTTGACTTAGATAGGCAGTGATGATGTTCATTTAATAAGTGGGTGCATGAAATATTGTGGCTTATGGATGTGATATATTTTCTTTTGCATGTATGTTTATGCACTCACAACATTCATAGTGCTAACATGTTTTTTTCATAATACAAACTAAGATTTTCTTTCAGCATCCCACTAGCACTCACAGTGGCAATCATGTGTTTGCCTGACGCTATTATTCTCATAGTTTAATTTGGAGTACAGATTGTGAATTTGTGAAGTGGACAGTTGGGGTTAGATTTATACAAGAAGATGTAGACCAGTCAAAGTGAAGTCACTCATGCAATATCTAAACTGACATTATTTTCATATTATAATACAGGGGTTTCACTGAAATATAGAATCAATTATTCACTTAAGTTGAATTCAAAGACATATTAAGGCTTGCTACTCAAAATGTATTCTGGAGACAGCAGCATCTGCAAGCTTGTCAGAAAAGCATAATTTCAAGAACTTCCCCAGACTGAAATGGAATCTGTATTCTAACAGGATTCCAAATGATCAGTATGTTAATTAGAACTTCAGGTGTACAGTAATGGGGAGAAATAAATAATATTTAATTTATCCAATACATTGCTTTTTGCCACCAAAAATGAACATGCACTTTGATTTATTGAGGTTTTCAGCAGCCACTTTGGGGATTAAAATACACAGAAATTATCATGGTATTAGCATAAATCTTGCAGATCTAATCACCTCTTATAAGTATATAACCAATCCATTTTTTGTTGTTGTTTTTTACAACAATTCAGAATATATTTCTGGGATGAGAATAGTTTTCTAAACAAATTACTGTTAAAAGAAATTCAAAACATACACATGTAAATTTCTAAATTAAAAAAAAAAGAGCAAATAACAAAATGAAGGAAAAAATGTGTCTGAAACATGGTACATGCAAAATTTCCAGTAAATAAGCAAAAGACATATCAGCCATTGCTTTTGTTACACTTACTGTGTGAGGACCTTTAATAGCTATTTGACATTGAACACATTAAATTTTCTATTATTTAATTTTGTCATCTATAAAATGGGGACAACAATGCTTCCATTATAAGGCTATTGTAAAGATTGCATAAATTATACATGAAGAATGTCAGCAACACAGTAAATACTCCACAATCACTTATTCTAACTATCGATGTTTGACGTTTGGCACAGATGTTAGGCTATGGGCTTGCATGAAGTCTTTAATCATAGGCTCCAGAAAAATTCACCTGCCACAACTGGGGTGGGCCATAGCTCAAGCTCAACCAAGTTCAGCCAGGGAAGCATAAGGCACAGCAGCAGCACCCACGATCAGCACTCTGTTATAGCACCCTTCATCAAAGAGGTAAAGCAAACCCCCAGAAAGTTTGCTAATGGCATTAAAGATAAAACATGAAAGAAACAGAACTTTTACAAGGACATATTTTTTAAAGGGAATTTACAGAAAGTATGGTGTACTTAAAGGAGAAATCTAGCCATCAGGGATAAACTTCATTTGGTATTCTGGCCACTCCCAGTATTGATTATCTCTTCATTTTAAAAATAGAGTTATTTTGGCAGAGTTCCAGTCAAGATGGTGGGGTAGGTAAACACTGGGCCATTGTGCCTTTGTTGAGGCCTCCGCCAGCCAGCCTGAACATGCAGTGGGTGCCATAACTGATTCTCCATCAACCAAGCTAACACCATTCACCTCGCCCTGGTAATTCCCTGAGACCCCATCCCACACAACTTTCAGGCCCACCCAAGCCATTTTCAGTGGCTTTTCCATACAAATGGCCTCACTTGATTCAGGCTGCACACTTTTCTAAAAATCTCTTAGACGTTCACAAACACCAAACAAACAGCATCTGTTCTCAGCATGCCCCATACCTCTTGCTAAACAGCCCCAAACACAGCACTAGTAGCAGCTAGCCTTCATTCACAGCTTAGCCTCTCCCAGGCACCCCCCCACCCAGCAAAAGTGGCAACCATCTGCAGACCACTTTGTATCTCATACCAACTGGCCTTGGGCAGGGTACAAGCAATGGCTGACTTTGGCCTGCAACAGAGTCCATCCCAAGAGGCCCCAAACCAACACACCTGGTGGCCAGCTTCAGACCACACCAGAGCAACACCCAAACACTTCCACAAAAGATACAACCAGAGGGTACATTAGGCAGGCACCAGAGCCCTACTGAAGTGAATCCGGCTCCATCGGGTCAGCCCCTGCACAATAGCTCCTCCACTGTCGTCACAACTTGTTCTCCCAACCAATCAACCTGGGGAGTCAGTCTCTCACATTAAGGTACAAATAGCAACAAAAGCTCAGCAGAGGGCACATACAACCCACACAAGGGGCACACCTACAGCACTCAGTTCTAGTGATCAGAGATACTGTGCCACTGGGCTCCACAGGACACCTGCTACACGAGATTTTGAATTAGTGTAACACTGCTTCTTAAAAAAAGAAGGAGGAGGAGGAGGAGGAGGAAAAGGAGGAGGAGGAGAAGAAGAAGAAGAAGAAGAAGAAGAAAACACAAATTAAAATGACTCTGAAAATGAGAGTACTTTTTTATACTTGCCATGTGGAAAGTGAAAACAATTTATGGAATATCCAAGCCTGTCTACAAATACAAAGTGTATAATAATAACAAGCAACAATAAATGCTATTACATATTGGGCTTTTATGAAGTACAAATGACTACATGCATTATTCTGATCCTAACAGCAAATTACATTATTATTATTATCAGGTAGTATTATTTCTATTTTAAGAATTAGGAATATAATGTTCAGAGAAGATACATAACTTACCCCAGGTCTCAGACAAAGTACTCCCAAGAGATAATTAGTCAGGTTATTCCCACTAGTCTACATCAGTACCTTCCCATTAGCCAGGCCAGAGAAGCTTTCCACTGAAGGATAACATTTCTGCTTTTCCCCAAACCATATTGTTGCACTAATTCTTATATTGATATCCAGAGCCTCCACTATATTGGTAACAAAGTAAGTAAGCATTCAACCTAGGTGTGTATGTATGGCTCCAAAGTCCCTTCTCTTAAAAATTTAATTCTCCCACGATGGACCAGTACAGACAGCAACCACTGGTGACATTTTCATATGGTAGACAATCATCTCCATAGAGAAAACAAAATTTCTATTTCAGTGAGCATCACCTTTACTCCAGGGTAGGGATATGTGCAACAACATTAATTGTTTCTTTACATCAGAAGTGATGTGATGCTATTCCAGGTTTCTTCTGAAAAAAATCTCACTCCCTTTTGTATAAATAGTTAGTGGTTGATATAAATTTGCTAATGACTTAAAAACAAAAAGACAGTCAAGTTTCTACACTTAAAGGTACACAAGGCTGCTGAGAATGGGATCTTCCTTTCCCAATTCAATAAACAGAAAGTAGTAGGGGGAGGATTTATCTTTTTTTCCTGAATTTTAACACAATCTATTTCTCTTGAAAGAAAAAAGGGAAAAGTTGAGCCCATTACCCTTGAATAAACGCTTGAATTTGCAAGATATGAGCAATCAAATTTCCATTTGCATCAGAACTATTAAATATAATTGTTAAGTCCTTGTAAGACAAAGTTCAGGACAGCCATTTTTCTAAATCTATAGTTTTTACACAAATTGTTTTGTATCTGCTCTCAGGTACTTATCACTCTGTGACTTTTCTCACTGAATTTTTTTTCTCTAAAGTTTTTTGTTTTAATTGTGTTATTTTTGCAACCTGTTTCATTGTGTGTGTTTTTGTTTTTTTTTTGTTTGTTTGTTTGTTTGTTTTTGAAAGTTCAAAACGAGATTTGGCAAGGCAGTTCCCAACTCAACTGAATGCAAAAGAAAAATGGATGTGTTACCAAAGGGCATAATAACCACAGTATGGAGTGAATGTTTATGGAATGTAGGAGACCTGTATAGAGGGAAATAGAAATAAGATATATTGCTAAGATTTATGGAAACTATTTGTGAAACCTCGATAAGTGTCTCTAGAAAAATAATACTTTGAGATTGACACTCCTGAACCCATTTCCTAGGAAGTATTGCTGTGAGTGCCCAGAGAAGCTGGCTTTGGTAGTTTGCAAGGGGAACAGAGTTCTGCCAGATAGGCACATACACTACGGGATACACAGCAATGTCGTGTTCATGCTACTTCCCTCTGTGCAGTGTGCCGCGTAAGGGGTGAGGATGTGCCTTTGATGAGAGAACCCTCCTGTAAGATACATACGACTCAGCTGTGCAGATGCACTGAAACTAAAGAAATGAAAGAAATACAAAAGGAGAGCTTGATGGATTTGGCCACATAATAAATTTAAAATCTCTTTATGTTAAAATACATGAAAAGGGGGAATGCCAATAGAAAAATAGAATAAGAAATATAACTTGACAGTATTCATGACATAAAAGACAGTCAATAAATAAACTGATGGAACATACTGAACTTCACTTATAATAAAAGAAAAAGGAATGTGATTAAAATAACAGTAAGTCCCTATTGGAAATGACCAAAAGAAAAAAAATGCTAGCAACAAGTAATACACAGGCACTTTCATACATTGTTACTGAGAAAGGAGGAAATACATGATAAACACATTTGAAGGAGAAATTATCTCTTATCTATCTTAAACTTAAGGTGTCTATGATTTTAATACAGTAATATGATTTACCAGAATTTGTCAGAGACAATTAAAAATATGTGAAAATCATATACATGTTGACTAATTCATGGAAAATTTTTATTATGCCATATGAAAGTAGTCAAAATCATAATTTTAAAGAGTATGTAAGCATGTGAGGGAATAATTCTAATTCCCTTACAAAGGAAAAAAGCAAAAAAGACTTTGCAAGACAACATGCACCTTATAAGGTCAATTATATAACATAATGAAACCTCAGCACCAAATATAAAAAATGGTTATGTCATGATAATGGAATTATGATTTAATTTTTTTCTTAACATTTTAATCAAATTAATATAGGTAGGTAAATGTTTCTAATCTATGGAAAGTTATATAATTAAGTGTGAAAATTTCTTAAACCGAATCTCCTAATCTCCAAGCTTACTACAGGAGGTAATAAATTAAACATTGATTTTTGTTTTTAGTTCTGGGGAATACATCCATAATACTAGATAATATTCTTACATCACTATGTATTTCTCTGATAGATGAAGATTTAGCTCATTTATATCTCTCCACCTACTCATTCCTTTTCCTACCAATATAATCATATCATGCCATTTAATTTTTCAGTTGATTAAAATAATGAAGTAAATAAAACATTTAACCCACCATCTCAGCTACATAAATTATTTCTTGGCTTCTTACTTTGTTAGATGAGGCTATTACTGCCCTCTTGCTTCTGACCCTCTTCTATCATTTAATGCCTGACATTCATAATATATTTTTGCTCCTGTAAGACAACAGCTATTCTGTAACCACATTAACTTTTGTAATTTGTGTGGGGATTGATTCTTATATTTGAAAACAAATGGATAGTATTAGCTTGATTATGACTATGTCATATTTTTAACATCAAATCCAGGTGGTGTGATTCTTCTTTGACTACAACGTCACGATCACTGGACCCCTCAAAACAGAATATTCCCAGGACTATATAAGAAATGATTTTTCATATATTCTATGGTCACTATTAGAATGCGCTCTGTAAATCTTCAACTACAGGTGCATGTTAACCAAGGACCCTGGCTGTTGTGCTCTGAAGCAGGTGCTGGGGCTGCATTTGCACTGAGGCCAGGCTTTTAGGGGCTGCTCCTAGCCAATGGCTGAGCATGGGAGGTTCACTAAGGCAGACCCAGTCCTGGGTCACATGGGACACTTCTCATGATTGCAATTGTCTCAAGGGCTCCCTAAAGGCCTTGCTATACCTTCTTTCTTAGCTCAAAACACATTCTACCTTCCTTTCCTCTGTTCTTCATTGTGACTCATATTTTCATTGCCCTCAAAAGTTCTCTCAGCCTTCCAGCTTCCTCCCCATTTTCTCACACAATCTCTTACCCTAATAAAATCCTTGCAGGTAATCCTACTTGGCATCTGCCTCTCTGGCCTGCTGGACTAACATAGATGCCATTAGTTCTTTAAAACCGTGATACCTTAATTTGCTTTATGTTTTTTAACCCTTAGTTCTGTACTTTTTTCTTATTAATATTAATTATATTGTATATCAATATATAGGAATAAAACAAATATTAGTAATTATTAATTAAACATTTTCCTTTTAATCTGTTATTTTACTACATAACTTATTTTCCAAATTTTAACTATATTGTCCATTCCTGATGCTTACCATTTTCTTCATGCCCATGACCTCCCTACCAGAGAACTCTGTCTTTCTGCTTCAATTCTTATCCTAGAATTTTCTTTCACTGATCACTAGATTTGAAATCACTATTGATTGGATCTCAGGATCTTTTCTTGACTTATTTCTCATTTCTTCTGAGGCACACACTGAACTACTTTCCTAAGAAAGGATGTGCCAGAAATAAATTTCCCAGTTTTAAAATTAGTATTTCTTTTGTTGTGACTTAGATATTATTAATAATTTGTAAGATACTTTCCCCTCATAATTTGGAAGGGCTTGCTCCATCGTCATTTAATACAGTATTGTTGATAAGAATTATGAGACTCAGTAGTTTTCTTTACCTTCTTGATAAGCTTCTTCTCTAAGAATTATTTTACAATCTTTTCTATATTATTCACATACTGAAAATCACAGCAATATACAAAGGTATGAATTTTGTGCATGTGTGTGTGGTTGGTAATAGATCCATGTTTCTCTTTAGCTTTTAGTAATTCTTATCTTTCATAATTTCCTGCCTCCCATTTTCTTTGTTGTCATTTCTCAAATATCTTTAGTTTGAGATTCAATATCCTGGGTTTATCTTCTGTCTCTTATCCCCATTCCACCTCCATTCTCAGTTTAGTTTGTATTTGGTCAATACAGAAAATGTAGCTTCTATTTATTTATTTCATAGCTGGTCTGATATTTCTCATGAACCTCATTTGACTGGTAAGAAAGCAGATATTTCAGATAACAATATCACAATTGTTTCCTGTTAAAACAGTCTATTCATAGTTCGACTCTCCACCAGTGGCATTTTGAATAGTTCCTTTTACATAAATGACTATTAGATTGTGTTCTCTTTTCTCTTCCCCAAAATGGTAATTGTGTATATGAGGGGTCTTACTGTGTCCTTGTTGTGGTTAAGAGCATAGATTTAGGAATATCCTCTGTGCTGTTTTCTGCTGTGAGGGACTGGTCTGGTATGAGTACTAGACAAATGACCACTGCCTTCGGACAGGTCTTGTTTGGCATTTTTTGGGACATGCAGGCACCTGGGCTAGGATCTATGGCTCTTGTCCATTTGTCTTTCATCTTGAAGGCCTCACATTCACAGACTTCTTTTCTCCAATCCTCAGTCTCTAACTTTTTACTCATGTGCTCAGAACCTTCTTTTTCATTTGTGAATTAAGCAATTATTACTCAACTGCCTGCTGACTACACATAGATTTGGGGTGAAAAGTAGAGAATTATCTCTGTATTTTAATGGATGGCTTCTCCCAAGTTCTCATTCTTTATCTGTCTAATTTATCTGACACCTTGATGGACAGGGCCCTGAGATGGAAGCCAAGGTTCATAAGTAGACAAATGGCTTTCTCTACGCTATTTCAATAGCGACAGCACACTTCTCCTATGTGCTCAGGTTCCCCAGTGAATATTTTGTTGCATTTAAAATGTGTGCCTTGCTAAAATTAGGACATAAAGGACAAAGTGACAATGAAGTAGGGAGACCTCAACAAGTTATCATTATCTTCCTTCTTTTAATAACCTTTGGGTTCAGAAAGTAGCAGTCTATTTTATTTCTTTCTCCCTAAGACCAGTTTCATGACTCAGCCCAGGGGCAGGTAGAGTCAGGAGATAAATCAGACCCGTGATAGAGAAGTTCAAGTCAGGAGGTGTTTCAAGAATGTTGTATTTACCATTGGCCTTTTAGGTAGACCCTGAAGAACCCTCCATCTTCCCCTCTTGAGTTCAGAACTTATTAAAAAATAAAGACAGAGGATCAGATAGATGGGGAGAAAATGGTATCCTTTTACTGATAAAAGTGTTTGGTCAATGTGGCTTTCAGAATATGGCCACTTGGATTCGAAATGATTCATTTTAGGATTAAACAGACAGACTCACACAATATTGGCAAAGTTGAATAAAGATGGCCTTCCTGACCAGGGAAAGCTTACCCTCTGAAGGAGTGGAGAAACTAGGCATCCTGCAGGCTAGGTGGTCCCAAAGAGAAGTTGGACTTCCCTGAGCCAGTCAAGCAAATGTGTTACTTCTCTGTCCTTGGCTAGAAGAAAAGGAGGGAACAGAGTGGACCTAAATATATTCTTCCCATTTCTGTATTCCTTGTTTTTGAGGTAGGAATTTGTTCCTTTATCATGGAAATATGAGGCATGGGAAATAAATATTCTGCCTAGTACGTCTCAGATTTTTTTTTTTGTTTTCTTGTGAGGCTAAATAATTAATTCTATGATCAGTCCTGATTGTAGCTGCTCACTTTTGTAGAGGATAAGGGTGATTGATAAGGTAAACCCTGTTCCCACCTTCACAACACCACTCCCTTAACGCCAACTAGCTTCTGTGTCAGTCCTCCTGGATTCACTGGCAGGAAATTAGTTTCTACCCCACAGGGTTTTGAAATGGGTTAGAACTATTTCAGATCAGAAGCATCAGCATCACCTGGGGGCTTGTTAGAAATGCAGAATTTGTTAGCAATGCAGAATTTCAGACCCAGCCCAAATCCAACTATTCTATATTTAACAGGATCCCCAGGTAATTCATATGTACATTAAAGTTGGAGAAGCACTGGTTTAGAACAAGTCACTAATTAAATTACCTCAAAGGCTTTGCTAAATCCTAAACTGAATATTTCCTCCCCAATAAATTTCCCAGCGCAAATTACCAATGTTCCTTATCTTCAGTGTACCTCACCAGAGATTATGAGATGAAATTAAATAGTAGTGGACAAAATAATTGATGAGATTAAATAATAGCTATTGGAATAGCTTGATAGCAGTCAGTCACACATTCTCTCTATTTGAATTTAAGTTCCCTCCCATTCTGGAGTTCAAAATAAAATATTACGATCCAAAAGCTGAATCTCCTTACCTAAATATGAATATAAAACTTGAAAATATGTCAAAGTCCATAGTTTTTGTTAAAGTAAAACAAATACTAAGTTCTAAAAATTAGATTCTTTGACATGGTGAGCTACCGTCACTTTCTGAGACATTTTGGGCAGATAATCCACTCTGAAGGCTGGGCAGTGGATATCTCTACAGTTGCTGGTGCCAGTCCTGTCATCCACTTACTCATACTGTCACCTCACTCAGAAAGTGATATTTGAAGCATATGTGCCTTTTAGCAATGTGTGAAATTTTGCACTGATGGTGGCCCAGTTCCCAGAATTTGAGATCTCTTTCTTTCCTGCATTATTGGGCATAGTACAAAAAAAGGAAAAAAAGCCTCTTTTGACCGATCTCTCTATACAATACTTTGAGGTCCTGGTCATCTTTCTTCTTTCATCTTTTGAATATTTCCATCCTGGAGTAGCGTTTCTTTCTACTCTCTTTTTCTCTGCAGTAGGAAGCTATGCCTCTACTTTTTCTGTCTTTTACCCCTATGCTTTGAGGAAGGCTCAGTTGAGTTTTTAGGAGTTTAACATATCTACTTGTTTTCCCCACATATACAGCAAGCAGTTCTGCTAGATATAAAGACTTACTTTATATTTGTACCCTTTCTCTGGTGGTGTCAGATATTTGTATTTTCTAACGAATTCTCTAGTTTTGGTTTGTGAGGTCTCCTGGTTAGATAAAGCAAATGAACAAATTCTGGGTCTGCAAAAATTAATGAATATTAAAAGAAATATTCTGTATCTTCACATTCCTCATCTGAAGATTTCCAACTCTTTTAAGGTGTTTCATGTCTTTTGTGCCTGTTTCCTCAGCACAAACCATACTTTCCCACCTGAATTAACTGAGTCACCTTGAAACTCACTAATTATATGGTTATATACAATGATCTTACTAGTCTTCCCCTTTCAAAGTTGTCTATGTATTCTCTAACTACTTAATATCTAGATTTCTCTAACTATTTAGCCCTTACTTTAAAATTGTGATTCTCCTTGTTTTAGGGATTCTTTATTCAATTAAATAATTGAGAAGATACCTCTCAACATTTTCTGACTTTTTCCTGAGATGAGGTACCCACTCAGTGAGATCTTGCTTCGTTTCTGCTGTTATTTATTTCTTTATGTTGGGGGGAACTCAGCCACTGTTTTGGATCTAGTAGAAACTGACATAGGTTTCCCTTTTAAATACCTTCCTTAAAACTAATTACACCCAGGTGTTTTTCCATCCTCTGATATCTTACCTGTCTGGCTCGACCTTCAAAATCTCATCTGTTCCCTTTCAAATGTGTATATGCTGTCCTTTAAAATCACAGCATTTCTCATGGGGAAATTCTCTCCTCTTCCAGATTAATTAGCTTATATTTATTATGTTTTCACTCTTCACTACTCCTGATATCAAGACCAAAGCATTTTAAAATCAATCACTCCTGGATTTCCTGAGAAATGAGATTCCTAAAGAAAGAAAGCTACAACTCAGGCTTTTAAAATTGTCTTCTTACATCTTTGAACTTGCAATGATTTTATTGACATGTTTTTGTCCTCAGTTAAATTGTATGGCATACTGTTAATAGCTTCTCTTCTTATCATATTTTGGATAATAAGAACTACTGAGATTATGTGGATTGAACCACAATCTGGATCTATGAAAACTAAAACTTTAATCAGAATTTTGAAAACAACTCAATCCAGGTTCTCTTTGAGACCAAATGAGAGTTTTCTGACTCAACAGAATGTGTCTGTTACTAAAAATTAGTACCCTAAGATATTTTTCTCTTAACAATTAATGTAGTTAAACACTACATACAGACTGACAGAAGAACGGGGGACATCTGATCTGGCACTATCTGGTCACTCTCTAGACTCCACACTGGAAATTGCCTCTACAATTACAAATTCAAATCTGAGGTAATGGCTGAGAAGCACAAGAAAAGCAGGGGGAAATTGAACCACAATTCAATGACTTTAAAGGGTAGTTTAATGATTTTTTCCTTGTTTTAAATGAGCATAAAGCAGGTCTCAAATTCTCCTTTTGTTCAGTATAATTTATCTTGCAAGATAAAATCCGTGTCAGATTAAGTGGGGTCATGTTCAGTCATGAAGGACCATTCCGTGCCGTAGGTCAGATCAGTGTCAACTGCAGAGAATTCTATTCCTGCATATTCAGGTCTGTGCAGCCCACACTTAATAAGTCAAAGGCCCATTAAAAACAGCATTGAACCTCTAAAAATAGCAAATCCCCAGTGGATAAGTCACTGTGAAAAGCTGAATTCAAAATGCCACGTAACCTTCACTCTCTAAGGTGTATCATTAGTACTATACCAGAAATTTTAATTATATTGGATCCTCAAATACCAGTTCTTATATATTCTCATGACTTTACATTAGATTATAGGACACTGGGCTAGTCTAGAGCCAATAAAAAAAAAAAAACACCTCTTTCTACTTTTCACAGATATAAGACATAGAACAGAAAAATGAAAGGTAAAATGAAAGGTTAATTATTGACAACACTGAGTAGAGAACAGGACATTAGTTAATTTGGGAAAATGCACTTGCTTACTCGTCACCGTACAATGAGGTAGACTTAGCCATGCAGTTCCCAGTGCCCTGGGACTTCTGCACAAGAGCCAGACTCTCTAAGCTTCCTCCATGGGGCACAAGAGGATGCACATGTCTTGCAGAGCAGCTGGGTACAAAAGGAAACCTAGGAGGGACTGAGTCAACCACACTCATTTCTTTTCTCAAACGCATTAGTCAGATGTATTTCTCCCACACATTTCTCTCCTGCGGTGTAAGCATAAAGTCACTCCTTTCTATGAAGGCAAGAGCAAAGGGGAAATAAACAGCCCCACTGTATTATATAAATGCGGATGGAGGAAACGGTTTCTGCATTCAGTTGATTATTCTTTTCATTTACATTTTAGACAGTTATTTTGGAAAATAATAATAAGGAATAAATGTCCTCTGCAAAGCATATTTTGGTAGTTTCAATCAATTCTCATTGATTGTTGTTTTACTTGGTGCTCACTGAGTGAAGAGGTGAGTGACTTTTTGAGAAGCCAACTAGGTTACAGAGCAAATTTGTGTTTATCTGAATGAGAAGGGGAATTTTCTTAATGGGAAGAGGAACTGTCTTAATGAGGTAAAAGAGATATGGTTTCAGTCCTACTTTTAGTACTTGACTTTGGGCAAATGGCAATCTTTTAATGCTTGCTTGTTTCATTTCTTTAAAATGAACATGAAAACTTCATAAGATTATTATTATGATTAAATGAGAAAAAAATGTAAATTGCATAATATAGTGCCTAACATATTACTCAGGTAAAGTTGGTACTCTGATTATTAATAATTACCAGCATCATTAAAGGCACAGAGTTACTTTTGATCTTATGTTTAAATGTTAATATTTTATACATAATATACATAAAAACTGATAATTATTGAAACAATAACCTAATTTTTTTTTAATCTGTACAAGTTATTATTGCTATTAATCACTGACCATCCTGCAATGAGAGTACGTCTTTCTGTATTTCTCTCTCTAGGCAGCTAAATGATAATAGTTAAAAATAGATCTCAAGGTATTTTGTAGTCTATCAACGTCATTGTAAAAAGCATATAATAATTCTGCCAACATTCATCTGATCAGCTGTGGACCCATGGATAAATGGTGCCGTGACAGAATGTGTGTCTTTGTGTCTCTTTGTGGAGACAATGATAACTATATAGATGAGAACAGGGCAAAAGATTTAAAAAAAACAAACACAATTCAGTTATGATAAGGACAAGTGAACTACTTTAAAAGGATAACAGAGGATGATAATGTTAGTAGTTCCTAGTTCCCCTATGGAAACCAGACACGAAAAATTTCCAAAAGTTATTTACTGGACTGCTAAGTAGATTGACTATTATTAGGCAGCCTTAGTTTGGGTACATCTACCTAGAGACATGAGGAGGCAGATGAAGGGGGAGTTTGAGAATAAGATGTAAACAAAATTCTGCAGATTTCTTCCAGATACAGGATTACAAGACATGATGATCTTTGTCACTGCCTGAGGCCCAGATATCCTTGAGCAAATATTAGTTCCAGAAGATTGTGAAGCAATGACTTCTGTGATTATTTTGAGCCTCTGGTCAAGTCAAAGGTGTTGTAATTAGTAATGAACAGATAAGCTTAACATTGCCACAGGCACTTATGTTTGCTGCTTAAAAAAATATTAGCAACAAAAATGCAGAAACTACTTCACAAATTTCAGTTGTGTCTTCTAGGAACACATCCTTGGAAATACATGTAATACTAACTTTAAAATACCGATGATTCTGACTATCCTTAAAAAGATATACTATTTAACATTTTTAAAGTAAAATATAAAATTTACTCGAATAAGTACACATTTTTATTGTTAATTTGAGAGATTTCAGAGATGGAAGGACGTAAAGGTCATATTCTTCTTTTTTCTACTTTTTTCACATATTAAGGAAGCTGATAGAGCTATTTGTCTCTCGTCATATCTGCCAATGATAGTTTATAATGGGAATAATGATGACCTAATAAATGTTATAGTAGTGCTATTTTTCCAAATCAAGATAGAAAATGCAGAATGCAAAGATATTGCATACATGTATAGAAAAGCCTCCATTATGTATAAGTACTTTAAGAGGTTTGAAGCCAATTTTAATAATCTAGGGTTCTTACAGAATTTCATCAGAAAAATTTAAACATCTGTCAAAAATCTTTGTAAAGCTAGGCATTAGGATGAAACACTGTGAAATAATTGCATTGTGATGAAAATTCTCTTTAATGGACCCCTTTCTGAGTTTGCCCTTTCACTGAAGTTACACACTATTTTTGCCATTATTTGGTAATATATTATGGAATGTAAGTCTTGACTTGGTGTGAGTCAAAGTTTATAGTTCCAAGACTTATCTAATTTTGTTTAAAATTAGATTTCAAATACGCAGATGCAAATGACAAAGCATGTTGATAACATTGCCCTTTAGCTCTAATTATTATGCTAAGAAAATAAGTCATCAAAAAAGTAATTGCTTTGAATAGAGAAAAATACACCAGAAATCTAGTCTGTTACCTCTTTTGTAAAAACACGCTATAAAAGCATCATTAAAATTATTAGGTTGGTGCAAAAGTAATTGCGGTGTTTGCAATTATTTTTAACCTCTTAAACCACAATTACTTTTGCACCAACCTAATATTAAAAATCATACAGAAAAGAGAACAATTTATAGTATGTTAGGCAATCTTAACATATGACATATATGGAATGTATGTTTTAGTCCATGTATTTTTATTTTGTTTTGTAAAAGAGTGTTTTGATAGTATAACAAAGAGAGGCCACTATTTGCTGATTTATTTCATACTGTTCTGTGTAAGTAAGCAAAGGCATAATTGAAAAAGTTATCAGCAATCCATGGATTTACATGAGAAATTTTCTCCAATGGTTAAGAACAGTGGAATGAAAACACAAATAATCTATTTTGAGTTAGTTATAAATTCTCTACATTCATAACCTAAAATTGGTTAAACATTGGTCCAATTTTAGGTTAAAGTTGATATATAACAATAATGCCTGGAAAAGTTTTAGTTAAAAACTGGGGAATACGAAGATGACTCTGGGTCCACTCCAAAGACAGGGCATCCTGCTTTGGGCTGGACCATCCGGCATATTAGGGACAGGGAAATCAGGCTGTCCACTCTGATCCTACTTGACACCCAGAGAACGCTCAAGTAATTCTCACAGTATTGCCCAAAGCAGGACATAATCCCGTAGCTAGTCTCTAATCATCCTGGGTACCAAACCCTGGATGTGCCCCTTCGGGTTTGAACTTGTTTCACAACTGCAGTGAAGTTAACAGGCATTTGGACCCCTGAATTAACTTCTTGTTGGGTTGATGAGAATATAAGTATACAATGAAGCTCTCTAGTCTACAGTAGCAACCATCCCCAAAAGTGGCTTTTTTGGGCTGGATTTTTTTTTTTTTTTTAAATAAATCAAGGACAAGAGAGACCTGCTTGAGACCCCAGGATTAAAACATTGATATAGAGCAAATACGATGGAACAAATATTCTGAAGTGAATCTATCCAACTCTAACATTGACAACTATAGGTTCATCAGAGTTGATTGCCACTGCTCAAAGATCATTCTCAGGAAGCTCTCTAATCTTCAGTCAGCTTCCTGTAGGTCAGTGAATTAAGTGCTACCTTTTTATCCCTGCTTCCAAATGCTCAAGATCATAGGCTTCACTTTCTCCCATGAGGATCCTCTTACAGGAAGACCACAAATGTCATGATTTGTGAAAATAAAAATCTTCAAAGCAAATGGGAAGATAACTTGCACGAAAATCATACTGAAATATATTCCCTTTGAGAGTGACTTCTAAAGTATTTTATATGACAAAGTGGGCTTCTAAAAAAGAAATGTTAGTTATGATAATTATGATCATTAACCACAATAAAGATAAGTTACTTTAAACAACTTGTATTAACTTATGGAACCTGAAAGATAGCCTTAAGGAGCACATAATTCTATAGTTATACCAAGAAGAAAAATAGCACAAATCACAGGGTCAGTCTTAATATCATCTTCAAAATAACCTAAAAAATATGAACATAAAAGCTAACAAATAGTAACATGGTTTGTAATTGGAAATGGAGCTGTGTCATAATTCAATGTCACAGATACAGACTACAAGCAAGAGCTGTTTTCATGAGTCACATTTCACTGAATGAACATTTTTAAAAAATTTTCTGTGGCCAAAAGGATTAGCAGCAATATGTGTTTTTATTATTTATGAGGCAGTATGTATAATCATATTTTGTCTATTGTTTTATCACATTACTATCCTCTTGTAAAAAAAGGGATCATCTTTCATAGAAATATTTGTACATATAAGCCTATCAGTTATAATGCAGATTTAATAAAAAGTGGTCTTTAAAGACAATATACAAAAAGTAAATACCCTTGGTCACTAAAGAAATGCTCTACTTACTAAGAACTTGTAAGGAAACTGATGTGTTGATTAATAATGTAAGATTTAAATGAGAATGGTGTGAAATGCAATGAAATAACAGCATAATTAACTACATAACTTTGATAGGAATATATAGAAGTTTTAATCAGTCAAAGACATGTAAAACCATACAGAAGTAGAGATTAAAATTAATTTTGAAGTGAATTAAAGATACATACATAAGATGAAAATTAATGCTTTGCAGGTAAATAAAAGACATAATTCAAAGTTTGCCAGGTGATTCTAAGTGTTCTTTGAAAAAAATAAAAAACTTTTGAAAATGCACTTCATAGGAAAGTCATGGAAAATTAGCCGGCATTATCTTTTCTAAAACAACATGTACACTTAAGAGTTTTAAAAAATAGTTTAATCGGTTAAGTATTTAAAAGTACCAAGTACATAATTTTAAAAGTCTAGTTTTATTCTGGGTGCAGCAGTAAATTGATGGCTACAACACATACCAGAACTTGAATGGAACCTCTTTTCTTTTATTTTTTGATTTCATGTATATTCAGAGGAAATGTATTAATATTATCTTTTCAAAATCAGTTTTTACATGTGTTTTCTGAATTATTCATACAATAACTCTCACAGTAGGAATAACTCAGTCACCATTCAAACAGAGAAATTTATGTTGGGAGCTGCAAAGTGTCGAATAACAGTGAAATTCAGATTCAGATATAATCTAGAAACAAGAACATCAACAGATGTTAGGCTCTTCAAAGTTCAAATTCAAGATAGCTTGCTTACTTTTTCTGATACCGTAGACAAACTATTGAACTCTTTTGGAACTGACATGAAATTTAGATATAATATATGCAAATATGCCTTCTCAGACACTTCAGAAATAGCAACTGCTGATTTACTGTAATCCCAAGTCCATTGCTTCCTTATTGTGTGACCTTGGCAAAGCTGCCATTTTCTCAACTCTAAAGGTTGGCAAATAACACCTACCTTTTATGATGAGGTGAAGCTTATGTAAGGTAACGTGTGTAAACATGCCTGGCACAAAAAGAGTGACGTCCTTTCCCTAGGTCATCTTTCTGATCCGTCATCTTTTTGCCTATTTCAGGTTCAGAACCAAGAATCCCTTCCCTTCTAAGACACTGCTTCCCTTCGTTTTTTTCTTTAATCACTAAAAGATGAGGCTAAAACTAGAAAATTTGTGTGGCTTAAGCAAGTCTATTATAGAATAAATCACCTTTTTGTTATTCTATGTTTTATGAAAGTAAACTGTTAGAACAGAAAATAAAATACTAATTAAAACAATTGAGTTCTTGTTCCTTCTACCTCTGTCTTTAATCTCTAAGGGATGTATAACCTTGAATAGAATACATATTTTCTTGGATGGGGGAATCTCTTTCCTAATCTGTTAAAATGAACTGATTAAACAGATGATCTTTAAAACATATTCCAATTCTAAATTCTATATTCCCAACAAATCAATCTCCCCATCAGTAGATATCTATTTTCCTCTTCTGTTATTCCTAACTTCTCACCTGACAATATTGTGCTTAATTTTGTTAGCTTGAGTGATAAAATTCCGATGTTAATGAAACCGCAATTATAATTTTTACCCTTGCACAGACCAGGGGTTTTACTCCATCCCAGAAGCTATCACGAACGTATCCTTAAATGAGGCAGATAAAATATGGATGTATTAGCAAAAACTCATTCCCAATGCTGGAAAAACATTTTGAAGTGCACACTCTGCTAATATTATAATCACTTATATAGAGCTATTATATACTCTTTACAAATAACTCACTCATTTCTCATGATTGTGCTTTGTAATATTTGGAATCTAACTCTAAATAGTGTTCCTCATGAATATAACAATAAAATAGCTAGAAGATACACATATACATATATAATAACACATTTACCCATTTTCCTCAAAGTGTATAACTTAGTGAGGAGAGAGAAATTGCTTCTTTGAACAATTTCAGTACACAAACACTGATTTGCATTTGAAGCATACTCTGAAGACATATGTACTATTTGATAGGTATTTAATAACATTTGTCAAGAAACCAAATATTATAATTATTCATAGTCAGACAAAGATAGAATAATTTTATGGGTTAAAATTATAGGACTGATTGATTCCTAGCTCCATTTTAGTATACTCCGGTGAGTTTGAATTTTGTGTGGCTTGATTTGAATCTTTTGGATTTAGAAGGTACAAAATGTAATTAAACACTTGTATATCTTGCTAAGGTTTAAATGTCAGAAAAAAAAAATGTAACAGGTGACCTAATGCCATTTTATTCAAGGATTAATATGAGGATTGTTCAGGCAAATAAGTGGCCAGGAATGACAACAAGTCATGGTTTGTTATTACATCTGAAATATTACATTAACCATACCATTTATCCATCCAAATAATTTTCTTAAAAAAAATTCTAACCTTCTGCATTTCAGGAACTTTGCTAAGAGAAGTGCAAAAACTCTCTTAATACTGAGGGTCAGCATGGTTTGTAGATAAAATCCGTATCACAATTTTTAAGTTACTTATGGAGAAAGACCTGGATAGATTTTGTTTCAACAAATTAGCACATAAAACTATGTAACCTTAAATAAAAGAGATTCATAGGGTGAAAAGATGCATAGAGATATGCTTTATTGTGAGAATATAGGAAATGTTTCTGATGATGATAGAGTAAGATGGTCTATCTATATCATGAATGCAGCATCCTGAATAGCTGAAAGCTATTTACAGTTCTATAGAGCCTTACAATTAAATAGAGCGTACTTGGTTTACATAATCCCTTTGAGAGAATCCAGGATGGCTTGTCTGTTTTCAGACAGGCTGGCTTGTCTATTTTAGAACAGACTGTAGAAAAATGTTTTTTATATGAAGTGTGGGAGAGAACTAAAATTTTGATTACAAAGCAGACAAACTGATACCTTCACATGTATTATCTCATGTAAACTTCATAATAAATCTATGTGCGTAGGTATTTTTTCCCAATTTTTTTTTAAATATGAGGAAATGCATGCTAATAACTATTGGAAGTATTGCATGACAGGAAAAATTCAAATTCTAAGTTTTCTGCGTCTAAAGCCATGGGATTTTGCATTCTACTGACTTGCCTCATTTGACAAGAGTGGAGTTATTATAGAGTCAAATACATTATGAACTCGATTAAATATTTGCACTGCATTTGCATATGTATAAGCAAAATACCTACATTGCAATGGTATCAAGTTTTGAGAAGATTCAGGATAAAATCATATGTTATTTAAAAAAAGAGATGCGAAGTTTTCATTAGACACAAAATGAAAATCGAAGAAATTCCAAATTTATATCTTTGGACTCTTAGTTGAAATATTATCAAAGTGCACTATCAGAAGCAAATGAGAATGTAAAGGAATAATAAAATACATTTTGAATGATTTAATATAGTAATTGGTATTTTTTGAAACTACTAAAATATATGTTTTAAGAGATTCTTCACTGTGTTGAATATAAACAAAATGAGAATAAAGTAACACATGCAGCTTTTTTCACACAAAAAACATCCATAAATTATTCTACTAGTAGTTTAGAATGGTGCATAAATAGATATATAAATTTCCAAAAGATTAAACATATTTAAATCCAGCATATGTGTCTTATTGTCTTTTGTTTCACCAAAATATGAAAAACTCTACGACAGTTTCTAAGGATAACATATTTCAAAAATATACCTTATTAACATAACTGGAAAATCAAATTAATAACCACATGGTTAAAATTGAAAGAATAAATTTCTAAGCACAGAAATTTAATTAAATGTAAAAAGTTATTATGTGCCAATGCTAAAAATCCAAAGTTTAATTGAGAATTACGTATGTACATGTATAATTACATATATACAATTCTAAGTTAAATTATATGATAGTTTTCATTAATTTAATACACACAGTGACAAACCACGGACATTTCTTCTTGAATTTTTATTGTCTGAATGTGTAATCTATCAAATTGGGAAGACAATGAAAACTGATGGCACATAATTCTTCAATGGCTAGTATCTATTAAAAATATATAAATATAAAATATAGTTACTTTGGGAATTCTTAATCACTACAGTATCTGCTTACTCTGCAATAGGATATTGTATACTCATGAATTTGTAATCCAAACTGGCATTTCTGTATACAAAAATTGACACTTTCATAAATAATTTAGTATCTCTAGTCTTATAGATACAGAGTCATTTATACAATATGGAATATAAATGTACTTCCTGGCACTATCACTTCATATTAGATTTTCTAATTTGATTCCCAGAAAAGGACATACTTTAAAACATTCTTGACTTATTTATGAGATAATAATTTTGTTGATAAATCATTGTCCTAAGTGCATCACTATATTTAACAAGAAATCTCTAAAACAATACCAATATATATTTTTCTAATTCATAATTCATGAACAGGGTAAGTCCCTCTTATGTTTGAGGTTTTTTTCTCTGAGATTTCATAAGATCAGGGGTTTTTGATGCACCAGCAGGAAAATCCTCATTTTACCTCATTTTATTATTATAAAGGGTCTGTGTTATTAATCATACACTTGCCATAACCCAGACTCCTAGTAGCCATTGAGGTTGTTAGAAGATATAATAAATAAACTGATGCACTGAATGATAATCTTGAAAGGGAAGGAAAAGGCTAAGTTATGGTTCCCTTAAGTATGATGTGTACATCCTGGTATTAGTTCATCTATTGGCATAGTAAATACTGTGCGTGCGCGTTGGCAGGCGTTTGTGTGTGTGTGTGTGTGTGTGTGTGTGTGTGTGTGTGTGTGTGTGTGTGTAAACAAACCACAAAACTCTGCAGCTTAAATCAGTAAGTATTTATATAGCTTCAGAGCATGCAAGTAGGTAATTTAGGCAGATTCAGCTGAGTAGTTTTTCTGGTCACTATTGAACTCATCCACCTATGGACAGTTGGCTGTCTAATAGGGTTTGGAGATGACCAAACCATATGTCTTTTATCCTCCAGTAGGCTAACTGGACATGTTCTCATAGAGAGGGTGGAGGCAGAGGTACAAAAGCAAAATCACAAAATTCAAGCCCATTTAAGACTGTTTGAATTATGGTTGACTTTAAATACACCCCATGGTGCTGCCCAAAATTATGATGGAAAGAAGCTACAAAATTACATAACAAAGAATGGAACCAAGGACTAGTAAAGAATTGGAACTACTAATGCAATCAATGCATCACAATCTTCTAAGCTTTTAATTAGGTAAGATACGATAAAAGCCTGTGAGAAAGATGGGCAACGGGTATGTATAGGGGAAGGGTGTAATTGTTATTGTCAAAACCGAATTGAAAGATTTGGATTTTTTTTTTTTTTTTTTGTATGGGCTCAGGATGATTGTTAAGTACAAGATATCTTTGAGATTTCAATTCTGGGGTTTCTTATATTAGTTTCCTACAGCTATCCTAACAAAGTACCACAAACTGGGTGGCTTACATAAAAGCAGTTTGTACTCTCAGTTCTGGAGGCTAGAAGTTCAGAATCGAGGGGTCAGTAGGGCCATGCACCTTCTGAAACCTGTAGGAGAAAATTCATTCTTTCCGCTTCAGGTTTATGATGTTTGCTGGCAATCCTTGGCATTCCTTGGCTTAGAGATGTGTCACTCAAATCTCTATCTGTTACCATAGGGCTGTCTCCTCTTTTGTGCTCACTCTCCTCAGATGGCCTTCCCCTTGTGTGTCTTTGTCCAAATTTCTTTCTCTTTTTAAGGACACTAGCCATTGGATTAAGGACCCATCCTATTCCAGAACGACCTCATCCTAACTAATTATATCTGCAATGAACCTAATTCCAAATATGGCACATTCTCTGGTAGAGGGGTTTCAACATATCTTTTTCAGGGACACAGTTCAATCAATAACAATAATGCCATTAGTGAAAACAAGGTGTTGATATGAAAAAAAGGTCATTCAAGGAAGGCATAAGGAAAAGATGAGTTTAAATCAGAGCATTTTGAATCTAAGCTTTCATAATAATATATAGTTTAGAAACACAGAAAACTTTAGAAATGCAAGATTGATTTAGAGATGAAAGTGGCACTAGAGAGAGAAATATGAAACATTCTCAAGGCAAAGCATTTTTTGTGGTGTTTTGAGCATTAAATCTAAAGACTAGTACAAGAGAGTAGGTATATAAACCCAGAAGAAATTTTAGAAGCAAAAGAGTGGAGAGGTAGGAAGAGATACAAAATATGTATTAGTACCATGTTTCCCTGAAAATAAGACTGGGTCTTATACTGTATTTCCCCGAAAATAAGACCGTGTCTTATATTAATTTTTGCTCCAAAAGACGCATTGGGGCGTATTTTCAGGGAATGTCTTATTTTTTCACATTCAACAATCTGCATTTATTCAAATACAGTCATGTCATCTTCTTCTGGAACATCATCATAACGTACTAAATGCATCCGTCTGGCTGACGATCTTAACTGGGGCTTATTTTGGGGGAAGGTCTTATTTTCAGGGAAACAGTGTATAAAATTGGGAAAGAAGCGTCTTACTTAGGCAAATAAGTACCAAATATAGTATCTTTATAGAATAAGAAATTCTCAGCAATGCTCTGAGTAATTGGAAATTACTCAGGATAAACCAGGCAACAGTTAAACCTAGTATAATCTTAATAATTATTAATTTTAAAAAGGAATCTAAAATATTAAAAATCTAAACCATCATTACTACTAAAGTAAAGAATATTCCATTTGTGAAGTTTGGAATTTATGCAACAGCACTTAACATAATTTGACCAAGGAGAATTTCAGCTAAAATCTTTATAATTAACATTAATCTGCTTTTCAAGTAAGGATCTTGAAGGATGGGTGCAAAGAAAGCCAAGTTAATTTATTCTGATTATAGAATTCCAGCTCATGGAACATATGGCACATTTTGAAAATTAAATATTCCCTTGAATTACCTAGTTTTAGTGAAGTATCTATTGGAACTGGAATTGAAAATAACAGATGAAATGAAGTACATTTCATCATGCTTTTAAAGAAAGGCAAAAGTTTTGGAATAAGGTAACCCTTTTCTGAATTGTTCCAACATATGGAAGCAGATTATTCAAGGGAAATAAGAACAACACATTGGAAGCTAAAATACAAATAATAATTTTAAATTCTGGAAATACTTAAAAGACAACAAACAACTATTTGAAAAGAAACTAAGCTAAGCAAAAGAATGTCAGTCAGTCATGTGAAAGTTGACATAAGTACAGCCATTTTAAAAATGGGGCTGGATCAGCCATTCCAGAGGAACTGGCTTGTACTTCTTGCTACTAAATATTTGGATTGCTTGAATTGAGCCAGACCTCTGGATTGGGCCAAACCTAGACTGTTTGTAAAGTCAGCACAACTGAGGAGAACCCGACCATAGGGACAAATGATTCTGTCTGGAGATAGAATCAGTAACCAATCATCTATAGCTAAAGAGTAACTCAACTTGTCAGCACCAGTAGGCCTTTTCTTCTTTTCATATAATTATTCCTTTTTTTCTTTTGTCATAAAAATCCCTTGCCTTTTGGGGTTTCTGCCCACATCTGTGCTTTTAGGATTGTAATTCTTTGATCCCAAATAACACTTATTGCCTCACATTTCAGCTTTTTAATTTTAGGTTAACACTCAAATTCCCACCTCTGGAAGGGATTAGGTTTTACAATCTGTCTTTTCCAAACTACTCCTTGAACATATTAATAACTGTGGGTTCTGTTTTATTCCAAGCAATTCTATTTGAAATGTTGGCACTGAAATATGGCATGAAGGGATTAAAAAAAAGCGATGATGCCAGTGCTATTTTTTTTTTTAAATCTAAAAAGGAATTTAGTGGTATTTAGTGGAAAAACACAAGATTAACCGGCTTCAGAACTAATGAGTTATCTAATTTGGTGCAAGTTAATCTCCTGCTTTATAAAATGAAAATAATAAAACCTGGTTCAACTATTGTTAGAAAGAATAACTGAAATGATGCATATAAAGTGCTTGATAGTATAAGCTCTACATTTTTTTTGTTAGATTTTTCTTTTAACTGAGAAATATCAAGTCTTTGCTCATTAATTTTGTAACAGATACACTAAATTTATAGAATCTAATCTATAATCTATTTTTGTGTCTGGTAGATTATAAAAATAGGTTAAAGGTCATAATTTATTTAGTTTTATACTATACTTTGTTTTACTTATTAGCTCCCAAGATTTTACTTAGGACTCCTATAATTCCACAGAACTTTTATAAATGGATTTTCCATGCTAGATGCAGTTTTATGTTTCCTTTCTATTTTGTATTCATATTAGAGTTTTGATATTCTTAGGTATATCACAAACTGGATATACCTAAGGTTTTTGCAATCCAAAAGAAAAGGCTTGCATAAAGTCTTTACATCTATATTCTCCAAGTAATTATATCTATTACTATCATACAAATTAGGAAATTAACAAATAGTTATTTGGTTATAAAACCATGGGTATAAAAAGTGAGGCAAGTGGCCCAAAGATACCTAGATCCCCACAAGTGAAAACTCTGGGTAAAAAGGAAGCTGTGTTTGCACTTGTGCCAATCTTCTTGTAACTACAGGGTTTTCTGGGGATTCTGCTGTTGGACAAGAGCCCAGGTCACTCTTGGCAGCTGCCCCATGACTGGGGCAGCAGCTGGTTCATATGCCTATATATTGATTACCATCCAGATGGAGTGAAAAGAAGAAATAATTATGAATTATTACAGAAAATTAGGTTTTAAATTTTGACAACATGATCAAAACGAACTCAAAATCATGGTATTTCTAATTAAAATAATTAAGGATATATTTTCACTTACTATCAATAATGAATACATTTTAAAATAACCCACATCCTGTAGCATTTTTATTCAGTGCAATAAAATTAGATTGAAACCCCTACCATTCCTTGTGAAGATATGACAGATGCCCGTGCAGAGTCCTCCCATCTCTGAAGGCCTGGTGTACCTCTCTGCATTTGACTGGACACAAAAGTTTAGTGCCTGAAAGTTACAGTGACAAGGAAGACATTTCCTTAGATTCTCTCACCCCATAACGTGGTACTTACTTAGAGTCCTGATCATAACACATCTACACAATGTTTTCTCAACAATAACATATTATCATTAAATGGAAGCAGGAAACTCACAGATGCATGTTAGTGTTACACATTTAAATAGATTATCATTATTTTCAAGGTTTTATTCACATGAGTATTAATTCACTAGGTTGAGGAATAGTTAATAATGTATCAAATAGTAGAGTAGGTACTTAGGGGAGCAAAAGTCAAGAAATTCCCTATTTATAGAAAGAAAACATACAAACCTGATACAATAGGAGGGCAATTACTAAACAGAATATGAACAAGAGCTGTGCACTTTCTAAAAGTATCTCAATGACAAGAGAAAAGTAAATGACTTAGTAATAATTTCTCAGCAAAAGAAAGATTAACATGATGAAGTAGAGAAGAGGGAATCATCGAACACATTTCTAATTTTATTTGAATGAGTTACATTTTCATTCAACTATTACTTCTATGAGATATCAGGAAATCTGTTTCCTAAAACATTTTAAAAGTAAATATTCCTGTTTTAAGCTTAATTTTTTTCAGGTTCTTACTCATTTCACTTATATATACTTTAGTTTTAATACAAATAAATTTCATTCCAAATACAAAAGCATATGATGGCATTTACTATGAAATCTCAACTTTTTATTTTAATGCTCTAATACAAAAACAATTCAAAGGAGATATTGGGTTAAGGAGATATAGGAGATAATTAAAATATCTCCTATAAAATTCCAAGTGGAAAAGACAAAAGACAGAATACATGAGCAGTAAATTATGACACTGAGATTTTATTAAACAAAACACCACTTAAAATTCTAGCCATTGCTTAATTTTTTGGTCAAGAACTGTATTTGACATAATTTTACTAGCAATTATTTAGCAGATGTCATTTCCACTTCATAGGTAATATTTGTTCTAAACTTTGAAATTATCCAAACAGTTGCCTTGCAGTTACTGGACACTTTTCTCATCTTCCACACTTTAAAACTCTTTGAATCTACAATATGGATGACAGGATGTCATTAAATGAACACTTAGTTTGGGTAAATTTAGGAAGAATCCATCTACATTTGGTTCCCGTATTATCAATAAAAAATAAATAAATAAATAAACTTTTATAGGAAAAAGTTGAGGTTTCTAATTAAGGTAGAAACAATGCTTGTTTTTCTTACAAGTGTGATTGTCTTTACATGTGTTAAACCATTACCACCAAGTATTGATATACTGATTATAGATAATTACATGCAAATCTAAGAGCTGTGTTAAATACTAACATATATTTAGCCAGTTTGAGTCCCAGACTTGGTATTTGTAGGTCATTAGTACATGAAGGAGAAGTAGACCATGGTAAATAAGTTTTATAAGGATAGTCTATTGATGACTTATTATAGTTCCCTTAGAAAATGAAGCAGCCTACTAAAGAGTTTTTCTCTTTTTCTCTAGCACTCCGGCAAGGTAGTCCTTCTGAGTAGCCAAAGGAATCTTTCTAAAGTGTACTTCAAATCATGTTACACTGTCAAAATTTATGGGTACATCCTCAATACTTTACAGCTATAGTACACATTGTTAATCATGACTTACCAACTCCATCCTTTCCTGGCCCCATTTTCTCTCTCCACTTTTTATTTCTTACTCCTAGTATATGAAACCATAGGGGAAAAAAGGTGAACTACTTTCATTGCTCTCTCCTTTCTCTCGGCCCTTCCACATTATTCTTTAGGCCATCAGTACTCTCTTTCCTCTTCATAAATACCACTTTTTACAAAAGTCTTCCCTAATCCACCAAGTCCATCCAACTGTCCTGCCTATCTGTACTTTCTGCGTAGGAGTAGAACCCTGCCCCCTGAGGGCAGTAGACTTGGAATTCTAAAATACCTGTACCCGTACTATAAATGAAACAATATAAGACTTAAGTATAGGTCATAGAATATATACAGATTTTTTTTAAATGTCCCTAATTTTAAATACAAATTAATTGGTAGACACTCTATATTGAAAGAAAAAAAAAGTAGAGGAGAGGAATGATTTCAATCATAGTATTTCAGAAAGAAAAACATTTTAAAGATTAAATAGATTAGATCACACTCTTTATTTTGAATAATAGGAAATAAAACTACAAAAATGTCATCTAATTGGCTGGGGAGTTCTAACTATTTTTTTGCTCTAGCTGGTTGCTGGTCAGATTATAATGTTACGTAACTGTTTTATGTGTAGTTCATTATTATTTTGACATTCTGAAATATTTGCTGTACCTTACCGTGAAGCATACCATATAATGAGATGTTTATAAAAGATTTTTGAAATGAGGAAAGAAGGAAATAGAAAAATCAAGGCAGGGAAATATATAAGGGTAGTTGTAATGTCAAAATACAAAGTGAAAGGTGTGAAATAAGTACCATTTTTTTTAAAGGTGGGTAGAATATCTGGTTATCAGATTCATAGAAGGCAAAGTAATATGAGAATTATCATTCATAATCAATTTTTCAGTGTCTCTCTAATAACACATATGAATTTCTCAACAGCACAGTTTTTTCCTAAAGGTTTTTTATATACATGCCACTTCATAGTATAGAGGAGATATACACCAAAGCATCTTCAGAATAAAGACATTGCCAAGTTTCAGAGTTTTTTTGCCTTATAAAATCTCTCAAAATAGACTTTTGACATAATGCCAAATACAGTTTGGTAAGTGCACACCTGCAAAAGGTCTAAACAAGCAACTCTGTTTCCTATTGCTCTGGCTTGAAACTAAAATAAAAATAAGAACTGATAGCTAATGAAAGGGCTATATATCTTTTCAGAATTCTCCATGAATATTAATTCCCACAATAAAGATTTGGTTAAGACCTAGATGGACCTAGAATCCAAATTATAATATAGATTTACCAAAATACATACACAAAGGAAACTATCAATTTCAAAGAATGAAACTTATTTGGAGTGGAGAATAGGGAAATGTAATAGCATAGCTTTACCACTAATAACGCTAAATAGAATTTACTAACCAATGTCACCCCAATAAATGTAATTAAAAAATAATGCTAAATATTTTTCCATATTACCAAACTAGCAACTGATGAAAAGAAAAATGTATATGTGGCTTTTGTTTTTTCTCTCATTGCCAGAAAGTTTATTAGGAAGTTAGATTAGGATCGATATTTGGGGATATCAAGAAGCTGAAATGGGTAGAAGGATACTTTAAACTGTGATGCCTCAGCTGATTCTATAGCACATTGGATCTGTGTTGGCTCTGAAGATTTCTGCAGAATTGATACATGAGGGCTGGTGCTTTATAATTCCATCATCTAAATGATGAAATGCTATAATATGTTAAAAAGTTTATGTAACTATATAAATTGTACATTTTAAAGCTCTAAGAGACAATTCAGAGCATCCTAATGGTCTAATTAGAACTTTAACGTGAAAAAAGATTATCTTTCACTGCATGTAGTTATCATTGAAATTTCCTTGTACACATAAGCGTAGTATTTTAGAAAAGGTATTTTATAAAGAGGCAAAGCATTTTATAAACTATAAATGTGTCATAAAAGTACTAGACATTGTTATTTTGCTTATTTTTCCCGGCACATGTAAGAAAAGAATTAGATTCTATATGATTTGTATTTCATTCAGACAATGCTAATGCTCTTATTTATATCAAAGAAAAACAAGGACACAAAAAATTAAATGTAGTATCATCTTTCTGTAGTCATTACAGATGTTCTGGTAATTTTTACTATCAAAATATTTACTGGAAAATTAGTCAGATAACTTGGGTGTATTCTAGGATCTATAATTTAGTAGTTTATTCTGTAAACCATTTATTGTCTAAGAACTTTGTTACTGCTCACAGAGACTTAAATAACTTCACAGTTCAGGTCCTCTGCTCATTTTTTAATTGGATTGTTTGTTTTTCTTTTGTTAAGTTGTATGAGTTCCTATATATTTTGGATATTAACCCCTTATCAGAGGTATTGTTTGCAAATATCTTCTCCCATTTGGTTGGTTGCCTCTTTATTTTATCGATAACCTTTTTTCCCCCCCCTGCGGTTCAGAAGCTTTTTAGTTTGCTATAGTCCCATTCATTTATTTCAGCTTTTACTCCCCTTGACTTTGAGGTCAAATTCATAAAATTCTCTTTGTACTCAAAATCCATTAGTTTAGTACCTAGGTTTTCTTCTATGCAGTTTATTGCTTCATGTCTTATGTTTAGGACTTTGATCCATTTTGAGTTAATTTGGCCACATGGTGACAGATAGCATCCTAGTTTCTTTTGCATGTGGCTTTCCAATTCTCCTAGCACCATTTATTGAAAAGGCTGTCTTTTCTCCATTTTATGTTTTTGGCTCCTTTGTCAAAAATAATCTGTCCATATTTATGTGGGTTTATTTCTGGGTTTTCAGTTCTATTCCATTGGTGTGTGTATCTGTTTTTCTGCCAATACCACACTAGACATTTCTACAAAGAGAACATACAGATGGCCAATACACATATGAAAAGATACTCAAAATCACTAATCATCAGAGAAAAGGAGATAAAAACCTCAATGAGATGTTACCTCACACCTGTTAGACTGGCTATCATCAACAAGAAAAATAATAACAAGTGTTGCAGAGGCTGTGGAGAAAAAGGAACCTTCATACACTGTTGGTGGGAACGCAGACTGGTGCAGCCACTGTGGAAGGCAGTGTGGAAGTTCCTCAAAAAATTAAGAATAGAATTACTATGTGACCCAGCAGTCCCTCTCCTGGGTATATACTCCAAAAATCTGAAAACACTTATCCATAAAGATACATGTGCTGCAATGTTCATTGCAGCTTTATTTGGCCAAGACATGGAAACAACCAAACTGTCCTTCTATAGATGATTGGATAAAGAAGATGTGGTATATATACACAATGGAATATTACTCTGCCATAAGAAAACATGAAATCGTGCCATTTGAAACAACATGGATAGATCTTGTGAATTATCAGTGAACCATATGACTTCACTGATATTTAGGATACAAAACTAAAGGCAACAAAGGAATGAGACAAACAAAGAGAGAAACAAAAACCCACAGACATAGGGTTGATGTCATAGAAATGGTGCTGATGAGGTGGACTTCGTGAGTTCTTCCCTGGAAGTTACCACAAATTGAACATCTGTAATTCATCAAAGCTCATCTATAGATCATTGCACAGAATAGCTAAGGGACATGCATGAAGATTACCTGAACGGGGGGTGGGGGGGCAAACCAGGCGATCAGGGGAAGAGGGAAAGGAGAGGTGTGGAGACCCAGCCTGCGTCCACAGCTGCAGAGACGCGGGGCCCCAGGACGCAGACCACAGATCGCAGCAGCCAGGTGTGGGCTACCTCCCTGTGCCCCACCATCCTACCCAGATATCATCATAGAGGACAGCGGTGTGCAGCGTTCGAGGCAGAAACATCAGCTAAGAACTGCGGCTGGGCTCTCTCGGTCAGATAGAAAGAAAACAACATAACTAGACCCTCTCCCCTCACTTTCTCACTGTTCTCCCTACCCATGCCCTTCCAGAGCTTTAAGGTAGTCCCAGATTGGGAAGAAGGACTAGTTAGATTACAGAGCATCTGCAGCCCTCAAGAACTGGAAAGAGCCGGTTTATAGCTATGACCTCGGGAAGAGGCTGGGATGAGTGTGACACTGGTGGTGGGTGGGGTAGGGAGAAAAAACAACTGCTTAACCAGCCCCTACCTCTTTTGGGCAGCTCCTGGCAGGACAATTATTGCTGCCAAGACACATGCGTGTGCCAGCAGCAGGTGGCAGAGGCAGCCCTGGTCTTTCAGCAGCTCAGAAATCTCACACCCTCCACACACCCTGACTGAAGAATTGCCCTAAGACCCAGTAGACCTGCACATAGGAAAGAAGCCCACCTCCCAGTGGCTGGCTGTGTTGCTTTCAGAGCTGGTTTGTACAGGCGACAGTAGACACTGCACTGACTTTATAAAAATTACCAACCACACCCCATAGCCTCACTCATTTAGAACTGCATTGCCAGGGTCACTCTGGGGACCAAGTGTCTGGCTCTGTCTCCACAAGATGCAGAGGAGTTTCTGTACAGCAAGAGGACAACCTAGAGATAGCTTGGTGGACGTAAGCCAAGAGTAGCACTGTTTTTTCAATTTCTTTAATTATTATCATTATATATATGTGTATATATATACATTATATGTGTGTGTGTGTGTGTGTGTGTATATATATATATATGTATATATATACACAATTTTATTTTCCCTTTTCTCTCTCTCTTCTTTTTTCTTTTCCTTGCTCTACTTTTCTTCCTTCTTCCATTTTTCTGTACTGATTTTTTTTTTGTTTTTGGTATTGCTATTATTTGTTGTTTTTTTGTGTGTGTTGTTTTTTGCAGTTTTGATATTTTTGTGTGTGTTGAGTATTGCTTGTCAGTTGTTTTCTTATGTAAGTATATTTGTTTTTTGTTGTTATTGTTGTTATCATTGTTGCATTTGTTGTTTGTTTTGTTCTGAAATTGCCCTGCACTAGGGCCCATCCCAGGAGTCACATGAATCAATACACCCAGAGGCCAACTCCAGACCAAACCAGAGCATTGTCAGGTTTGACCTACAAGTGACACATCCAAAGCGATTTCTCTACAGGCACAAGAGCCCATAGGGGCCAAGTCTGATCTGAGGGGTCAACACTCACATAGCACTCATACACTGCGGGCATAGGCAATTCTCACGGCAAGTCAGCCTGGGAGTCAATCCCACCTACTGACAAGCTAAAAGAAATTAAACATCAACTTCAACATGAAAATACACACAACATAAGGGACACTACTGGGACACATGAACAGGTGAATAGGGAGACTGTGCAATTCAAATATAAAGGACACATACTACACCGAGCAAAGACTGAGAGACCTAGGGGATCTACCTAATTCATAGAAACAAACACAGTCAGCCAGAATGAGGAAACGAAAAACCAGGTCCCAAATAAAACAACAAAAGAAACCTCCAGAATTGGAACTAAATGAAATAGAGGTAACCAACATATCAGAGGCAGAGTTTAAAACACTGATTATAAGAATGTTTAAGGAACTTAGTGAGAACATAAGGAAGGATACAGAAATCGTAAAAAACAACCAGTTAGAACTGAAAAATACAATAACTGAAATAAAGAACACACTCAAAGGAGTCACCAGCTGATTAGATGAAGCAGAGGATCAAATCAGTGATTTAGAAGACAAGATAGCAGAGATCACCCAATCAGCATAACAAAAAGAAAAAAGAATAAAAAAACAATGAAAATAGTTTAAGAGACCTGTGGGATAACATCAAATGCAACAACATGCGCATCATAGGAATACCAGAAGGAGAAGGGAGGGAGCAAGGTATCAAGAACATATTTGAAGAAATAATGACTGAAAACTTCCATAACCTGGTGAAGGAATTTGACATACAAACGCAGGAAGTTCAGAGAGTTCCAACCAAGATGAACCCAAACAGTCCCACACCAAGACATAGTATAGTTAAAATGGCAATGGTTAAAGACAAAGAGAGAATCCTAAAAGTAGCAAGAGACAGACAGCAAATTACTTACAAGGGTGCTCCCATTAGACTATCAACTGACTTTTATACAGAAACTTTGCAGGCCAGAAGGGAGTGGCAGGAGGTATTCAAAGTGATGAAAAACACATGGCCTACAACCTAGATTGCTTTATCCAGAAAGGCTATCATTTAAAATTGAAGGAGAGATAAAGAGCTTCCCAGAAAAGAATAAGCTAAAGGAATTCATTACCACCAAGCCAGTGTTGCAACACGTTAAAAGGGCTTCTTTAAGCAGAGGAAAGATAAAAACAATTTAACTAATGAAGATCAAAAATACAAATAACAAAATGGCAATAACTACATACCTATCAATAACCAATTTAAATGCAAATGGACTAAATGCTTCAATCAAAAGACATAGGGTGGCTGAGTGGATAAGAAAACAAGACCCTTGCATACCCTGTATACAAGAGACTCACCTCAGATCAAAGACACACCAAAGGCTGAGAGTAAAGAGATGGAATATGATATTTCATGCAAGTGGAAATAAGAAAAATCTGAAGTAGCAATACTTATACCTGACAAAATAGCCGTTAAAATAAAGAATGTAATAAAGGGCAAAGAGAGGCACTACATAATAATAAAGGGATCGGTCCAACAAGAGCTTTAACCCTAGCAAACATCTATGCACCCAATGTAGGAGCACCTAAATATATAAAAGTGACATTGCTCGACATAAAGACAGAGATCAACAGTAACACTATCATAGTAGGGGATTTCAACACACCACTGACAACAAGGGACAAATCCTCCAGACAGAAAAATCAATGTGGAAACAGTGGTCTTAAATTACACATTAGACCAGTTGGATTTAATTGATATTTTTAGAGCATTTCACCCCAAAGCTGTACAACATACATTCTTCTCAAGTGCACATGGAACATTTTCCAAGATAGACCACATGTTAGGCCACAAAACAAGTCTCAATAAATTTTAGAAAATTGAAATCATTTCAAGCATCTTCTCTAAAGACAGTGGTGTGAAATATGAAATCAATTACAAGAATGAAACTGGAAACCACAAAATACATGGAGGCTGAATAACTTGTTACTAAATAATGAATGGGTCAACAGGGAGATCAGGGAAGAAATAAAAAGATACCTTGAGACAAATGAAAATGAAAACACTATGATCCAAAATCTATGGGATGCAGTGAAAGCAGTCCTAAGAGGGAAATTCATAGCAATTCAGGACTACCTAAAGAAACAAGAAGAAACTCAAACTAACAGTCTATCTTTATGCCTCAGGGAACTGGAAAAAGAATAACAAAATAAGCCCAAAGTGAGTAAAAGGAAGGAAATTATAAAGATCAGAGCTGAAATAAACGAAATAGAGTCCAAAAAAAAAGAAAAAGAGAGGACCCAAATTAATAAAATCAGAAATGAAAGAGGAGTAGTGACAACAGACACCACAGAAATACAGAAAAAAAAAATAAGAAAATACTGCGAGCAACTATACACCAACAAATTATACAATCTGGAAGAAATGGATAATTTTCTACAAGCATACAACCTTCCATGGCTAACTCAAGAAGAAATGGAAAATCTGAGTAGATTGATTACTACCAAGGGAATTGAATCACTAATCAACAAGCTCCCAACAAACAAAAACGCTGGACCAGATGGTTTCACAGTTGAATTTTACCAAACCTTCAAAAAAGAATTATCACCTATTCTACTCAAACTATTCCAAATAATCCAGGAGGAAGACTCCCAAACTCTTATTACAAGGCCACTATCACTCTGATCCTCAAAATCAGACAAAGACGTTACAAAAAACAAACAAACAAACAAACAAAAACTACAGGCTAATATCCCTAATGAACATAGATGCAAAAATCCTCAACAGAAATGAAGAAAACAGTTCCATTTACAATTGCTTCAAAAACTATAAAATACTTAGAAATAAATTTAACCAAAGAAGTAAAAAACCTGTACCTAGAGAATTATAAGACACTAAAGAGAGTAATTAAAGAAGATACAAATAAATGGAAACACATATTATGCTCATAGATAAGAATTAATATAGTTAAAATATCCGTACTGCCTAAGGTAATATATAGATTCAACACAATTCCTATCAAACTACCAAGGGCATTTTTCATGGAAATAGAAAATATAATGCTAAAATTTATATGAAACCATAAATGAGCCGAATAGCCATGGCA
Organism: Rhinolophus ferrumequinum; assembly: GCF_004115265.2. Classification (NCBI taxonomy): domain Eukaryota; kingdom Metazoa; phylum Chordata; class Mammalia; order Chiroptera; family Rhinolophidae; genus Rhinolophus; species Rhinolophus ferrumequinum. Next base: position 35,820,981 of record NC_046287.1, read on the forward strand.
ATCTTGAAAAATAAGATCAAAATGGGAAGTATTACGATACCTGACATCAAATCATACTACAAGGCTATAGTAATGAAAACAGCATGGTACTGGCTTAATAACAGACACATAGATCAATGGAACAAAATAGAGAGCCCAGAAATAAATCCACACCTATATGGTCATTTAATCTATGATAATGGAAGCAAGAATTTACATTGAGGCAAAAATAGTCTATTCAATAAATGGTCCTGGAAAATCTGGACAAACATATGTCAAAAAATGAAGTTGGACCACCTCATTATGCCATATACAAGAATAAATTCAAAATGGATTAAAGACTTAAATGTAAGATCTGAAACCATAAAAACTCCTAGAAGAAAATATAGGAAGTAAATTTACAGACATTACCTTAGCAAAATTTTTACTGATATATCACCTCGGGCAAGGGAAGTAAGAGGAGAAATAAACATATGGGGTTACATCAAACTAAGAAGTTTTTTCACAGCAAAGGAAACCATCAATAAAACAAAAAGGCATCCTAATGAATGGGAGACGATATTTGTCAATAATACATCTGATAAGGGGTTAATATCCAAAATTTATAAAAAGCTCTTTCAATTCTACACCAAAAAAACAAACAACCCAATTAAAAAAAGGGCAGAGGACATGAAGAGACACTTTTCACTTTTCAAAAGAGGACATACAGATGGCCAACAGACATATGAAAAAATGGTCAATCTCACTAATCATTAGACAAATGCAAACAAAAAACACAATGAGATACCACCTCACTCCGGTCAGAATGGCTAGCATCAATAAATCAACAAACAACAAGTGCTGGCCAGGAGGTGGAAAAAGGGAACCCTTGTGTACTGTTGGTGAGACTGCAGATTGGTGCAACCACTATGGAAATCCGTAGTGGTACAGAGCTACCTCAAAAAACTGGAAATGGAACTACCTTATGACGCAGAAATTCCACTGTTAGGTATCTATCCAGAGAAAGCCAAGACACTAATTCAAAAGAATCCATGAACCCCTATGTTTATCACGGCACTATTCACAATAGTTAAGACGTGGAAACAACCAAAATGCCCATCGGTAGATGACTGGATTAAGAAACTGTGGTACTCCATTTATACAATGGAGTATTACGCAGCTATAAAGAATGAAATTTTAGCATTTGCAATGATATGGATGGACCTAGAGAACATTATACTAAGTGAAATAAGTCAGACGGAGAAAGACCAATACCATATGATCTCAGTTATATGTGGAATCTAAAGAATAGACTAAATAAACAAACTAATCAGAAACAGTCTCACAGATATAGAGAACAACTGATAGTTGCTAGATGGGAAGGGGTGGGGATGAGGGAGAAGATGAAGGGATTAGAAAGCATAGACTGGTAACCACAGGATTGCCATGGGGATACGAAAGACAGGGAATATAATCAATAATGTTGTAAAGATTTTGTAGGGTGTCAGATGGGCACTTGTCTTATTAGGGAGACCACTTCAGGGATGGTGTAGATGCCTGATCACTGCGCTGTACACCTGAGGCTGAAGCTGAATAACAATGAATGTCAACTATAATTTAATAAATAATGGTCACAGGATGTGGAGTACAGCATAGGGAATAGAATTAATGGAATTGTAACAGCTATATGTGATGTCAGAGGGGTAGTATATTGGGGCGGGTATAAATGCCTATTACATTGTTTTGTATACCTGAAATTATTAAAAAATGATAATAATGTAGATTCTCCTGGCAGAGATTAAAACAGTTTAGGCTAACTCCCACCCCGTCCTTTTACCTTGTTCCCTTCACGGTGGTGCTGTTTTTCCATACTGTTGACTTCCTAGTGCTGCTCTTTTTGGGTTGTTTTATATCTTTTTAGATAGTTATCCTTACATTTACTGATATGTATATATATGCACATGTAGAACATATATCATCGTGTTTTTTTTCTTTTTCTTTTTTTTTTTTTAATCTAAGGTTTATTAAAATGCATTTATTATTTGAAGAATTGATACACTTGTATCCTGGAAATGACATAGAAAAAAGAAGGTGGGGAGAAACATGAATTATACTAATAGGTTCAATTTTTTAGGTACCATTGTACAAACTACAAACCAGCTATGGCTGGTTTTTAAAAATTAAATATATTAGGGTGACAATGGTTAGTAAAATTACATAGGTTTCAAGTGTACAGTTCTATAATACATCATCTGTATGTCACATTGTGTGCTCACCACCCAGAATCAGTTCTCTTTCCATCACCAAATATAGAGGGTGCCAAAAAAATGTATACACAGGAAAGGAAAACAACTGTAGTAAAATTGTAATACTCAATATATACTGATAACAAAAGATGACTACAAGTCACATTTGACTTCTGCAATTACAAGAGGTGCTCAAAAGTTGTTATTATCAACATAATTTTAATACAGTTTTTTCCTTAAAATGTCTATACATTTTTTTTTATTAGTTTCAGGTGCACAAGACAAAGTGATATTTAGACGTTTATCTTTTATATCCCTCACACTATGTGAACCCCCTCCCCCTATCCACTATCCCTCTGAAATCGCACAGAGCCATTACATTTCCACTGTCTCTATTCCTAATGCTGTACTCCGCTTCTTGTAAGTACCTACACACATATATATGTATACACACACACACACACACACACACACACACACACACACACAAACTTGTAGCTGACATTCATTATTGTTTAGCTTCAGCTTCAGGTGTACAGTGCAGTGATCAGGCATCTACATCATCCCTGAGGTGGTCTCCCTAATGAGACAAGTGTCCATCGGATACCCTACAAAATCTTTACAACATTATTGATTACATTCCCCAAATTAATTTTCAAAACCCCGTGGCCATCTTGTGGTTACTGACTGTTTTCTAATCCCCTTACCGTGTTTTAAAAAACATGAACTTATGTCTTTTGTTTTATATTCACTTTCAAATAAAAGATCTAGAGGAAAAAAAAAAACACATAGATGTAGACAATAGTTTAGCAGTTACCAGAGGGTAAGGGGGGAGGGGGCGGTAGATGAGGGTAAACAAGATCAAATATATGGTGATGGATGGAGAACTGACGATGGGTGGTGAACACACATGTGATATATAGATGATGTAATACATAATTGTATACTTGAAACCTATATAACTTTACTAACTAGTATCATCCCAATAAACTTTAATTAAAAAGTAATAATAATAATTTCAGAGTTAGTTAAGATTTTATAACCAGGCAAACAATTACCCTCATTTTTCAAAATTAAGTTACCACAAAACAGAAGGCTAGGGCGGCTGGATGGCTCAGCTGGTTAGAGTGCGAGTTCTCAACAAGGTCCCCAGTTCAATTCCCACATGGGATGGTGGGCTGTGCCCCCGCAACTAAAGACTGAAAACAACAACTGGACTTGGAACTGAGCTGCGCCCTCCACAACTATTTTGAAGGACAACGATTTGGAGCTGATGGGCCTTGGAGAAGCACACTGTTCCCCAATATTCCCCAATAAAATACAAAACAAAAAACAAAAAAACAAAAAACAAAAACAGAAGGCTAAATTGGACTAATCAAATGTGACAGCATTAGTAGTTACTGAGCTGAAACAACCTATCCTTTGATCTTTCCATGTTCCATTGCATACTGTCCTCTTTTTTATAGTTTAACTGAGATGGAATATAGAAAACATATTTGGAAGCCATAATATGCTGTACAATTTGAAGGTTTATTTGCATTAATATTGATATTGTGATATTCCAAAAGAGAGCTTCACCCTGTTAGAATTTCTTTTGTATTTGTAGTTATTCTGGTCAATCATAGTCTGATGAATGCTTAATATTTTAATATTAACAAAGTAAAACCAAGTTGTTGGGAAGATATTTTACATAACCCAAAATAAATAAATAAATAAATCCATTAAGAAAAACAAAATGTTAAAGTTGTTGTGTCATCATGAATACACTTCACTTATTACAGGTATAGTAATCCATGTTGATAAATGACAGTTCTAGAAACCTATAACTTTACATGAACGATTCTCACAGCCAACCACATATACAAATAGCGAAAAGAAAAAAAAAGAAAACAAAACAAAACTAAAACTCCTAAGTATAATGAGAAACACTGGATATATTTAAAATTCCCACAGCCATATTTCAATATGAATAAGAGTAAAATGTATTGTAGATTACTGATGGATAGAGTTCATGCTGAAAATGATCCCTCATATTTTTAATGCATATTTAAAACTTTTATGGAAATCTACAGGCTGAATATCCAGCTATAAATATCACATCTAATTCATGTAAGGTAGCAAATGCTGATCCTATTTTTTAAAATTGTCTTTTAACAAGCAAACCTCTTTTCTGTTGGAAAAGCATTTTTTTAACATGTATTCTGTATGCTTCATTTCCTTCTTCATGCATTTTCAACAAGAGTGACCCAGATGTGAAAGTTTAGTATCATTTATATATATGTATAAATAAATTAAAAAAATACATATATACTATACATATCAGCACAAATTACTGGCTGTAAATAAATAATTTTTATTTACTCTTTCTCTATTTCAGTGTATTCCATACAAATCACTCTTGTATTACTGAAAAGATTATTAACAATTTAGGTTTGAAATATGTTAAGGCTAATCATAACATGACAATCATATTTGTGTGTGTGTGTGAGATTTCTCAAAGTGCAGAAATTACATATTACATTCCAAAATTTTGAATTACTTAAACCACCATGTTTCCCCGATATAAGGCCTAGCCAAAATTAATATAAGACCTGGTCTTATTTTACTATAATATAATACCTGGTCTTATATATATAATATAATGTAATATAAGACCGGGTCTTATATTAATTTTTGCTCCAAAAGACACATTAGAGCTGATTGTCTGGCTAGGTCTTATTTTCAGGGAAATATGACATTTTCTAAGCATAGCAAACTAAGAAAGTAAAGCTTTCTAGCAGGTTTGATAATTTAAAACAAGTAAACCAAAAAGGCTTTACCAGTCTTATGGGAAGTTTGCAAATTGCATTCAATCAAGAATCTAATTCTACCAATACTTACCTCAGCAACATATGTTCAGCGGCTAATTCTTCTGCAACTGTCTTTTTCCAAATGTTACTAGGGTTTTGAGAGTGTTCAGTATCCTTTTGTGTTTAGAATTGTTGGAGAATTCAGAGATGAAAAAGGCCTTCATTCCATAGCTGCCTATAAACATTCAAAAAATATAAATAAATAAATAAATAAATAAATAAATAAATAAATAAATAAATAAATAAAAAAAAATTCAAAACATAGAATTCCTAATGTATGATAAATAGAACTTTGGTCTCAATTCGTTTTATTCCTCTCTTCACTCCTCATTCTAATCCATCCTAGCCTCCCGCTCAATTGAAAGTAAAATTTGTGTTGCTTGGCTTATAAAGAGTAATCTTTCACAAACATATTCATGTATAAGAAAGTAGGTCTTGTCATTCCTTTGCTAGTCATTTATTGCATATATTTTCTTTGTCAGGCCCTCTCCTGGGGACTACAGTGATATTAAAACATCAATAACAACAATAAAAATGCAAGGTCTTTGTCCTCCTAAATTTTACCACTTAGTGAGACAAACATTAATTAAACAAGTACAAAAATGCATGTAAAATTATAACTGAGAAGAGGTTTGGAAGAAGTAAATATTCCAATGCCACTGTAAAGATATTTCAACAAGGAGTCAAGAGAAAAGACTTTCCTAAAGAAGTATTAACAACCAAGCTTAGCTCTCAAACCAAAATAGGAACTAAATAGGTAAAGAACAAAGTCGGGTTTAACTAGGCTGGGAGGATGGGAAATAGTTTATGGATTAGCAACCTCTATCTTTTCTCCCATGTATCTCTCTTCCCATCGTAAGATTCCCATTTATGTGTCTCTTCAATCTATTTCTATCAAATTTGCTGAAGGTATTTTCACTGATACTTTTAAATATTAATATAAGAGAGAGAGTTCATATGTTTCTTAGACATTGACACTCCTAAATGTTATTACTGCTATTCAACATTTGCACTTCTGGTGTGACATTTCTAGTATATTATTGGCATAAATTTGTAAGTATTTCTTGCGTTATTTTCTTTGAAATTCTATTAATTGGAAAACAAGAGGTAAAAGTAAAAAATTCTATGGTTATATCTAATTAAATATAACATGCTCAGTTAAAATAGACTACTTTGCTGATGTGGATGATTTTTTTCTGATGGAGAGTGTATCTCTTAACTGCTTTCACTGAGTATCAGGATTTTAAAAAAGTGCTCATATACAGAAACTACATCTAGGTCAAGAGCCATAATTCCTTTTTTCTAACAGCTTCTTGTCAACAAATAAGTATATTTTTTACATAATAATAAACCATAAGATACATGAAAGCAAAGTAAGTACTGAACAGCTTAGACAAATCTTCTAAAAATCATAATTGAAAATATTAAGACATAGTTTATTATGAATAGTATAAACATTGGTTAAGACATCAAATTATATAAACTTTCAGAGTTCCTGTTTCCTCATCTAACTAGTTATAATAAAGAATAGTCATAACTCTATTTAATAATAAATTATATTTCACTATATATGAAATACCTTAATTTTATATTTTAATATGTAGTAATCAGATTTATGTACTCACTATATGTAATATAAAAATAGTTACAACACTTTATAAAATTTATATAATAATTAAATTAGATAATTTATTTAAAAATCTTATTATAGCATTTTCTGGCAAAAGTAAGCTTTCATTATTTGTAGTCTACAATATATTTATAACTCAATATATAAATAACTCATGTCTTAATCCATTTAGGCTGCTTTAACAGAACACCAAAGACTGAGAATACCAAAGACTTGTAAACAACAGAAATTGTTTTCTCTCAGTTATCGAGGCTGGAAGACCAAGATCAAGATGCTGAAAGATTTGGTGTCTGGTGAGAACTTAATTCCTGGTTGATAGGCAGCCATCTTACCTCTGTGTCCTCAGGTGGGAGATAGGAGGGGGAAGCTCTCTTGAGCCTCTTTTATAAGGGCACTAGTCCTATTTATAAGGGCTCACCTCTCATGACCTAATGACCTCTCAAAGGTCCCACCTTCAAATACCATCACATTGGATTTCAACTTATCAATTTTGGTGGACACAATATTCAGTCTATAGCGACTCATAATTTATAATTATTATTCTAACTGATATTCATATTTATAATTAATATACTCTAGCATAATTATTGAGACAATGTTACAATTCTTATTAATATAAGAAACATCATAAGTATTACCATTCTCATTACTTTAATCTAATTATTAATTTAGACATTATAGGCAATGGAATTAGATAAGCAAAATAAATTATGTTAAAAATGTAAAAACATTGAATGCAAATTAATACTTATTTGGTAGATAAGGTATTTTTGTATACAGACACAGTAGAGCTGCTTTTGAAACTTAACCAACACATCATTGCATTGGATTGAGGTTTAGGCAAAGTTTACTATATATCTGACTATAATGAGCATGAATTTCAAGTAACTGTGTAGCTCTTCCCAACTCTGAGTTTATGACTTCATTATTAATAGTTTAGAATTGATCATGGAAGGAGTATTTACACTATGGAAATTTACAAATGTCATAAATCAGAGTCCAACCCCACACCCATCCCTAGACAGCTGGTTATTAAAATTTACCAACACACTATTGAAATAGACTCATGTTTAGCCAAGCAGAGTATTCTATACCACTTACCACTGTAATTTGTTTATAAGTGGGATATGACTTGAGATCTTAAGATGGACTTGTCAGAGAAATCCTTGGAATTTTTTTCTTGCTAGAGTTTTGGGAAAATGTTATTTTTTAATGATAGAGTTTCTTAAGCAGAACATTTGTAATCCTGCACTGCTGGTTTCACTTAGAACTACCTCAGGGAGAAATCCTTGCCAAGAAATGGAATATAAAGTTATAATAATTCTGTTTGTCTGTCTAGGTAGTGTTGCACCTGAATTCAAGCTAACCTCAGCCTGTCATATATGTGACCCAATTATTTTTTTTTCATTTTAACTTTTCCTTTGTTTCTTCGTGGGCCACTGGCATTGGTTTTTCTACCACTTTTAAATGAAGTTTTCCTGACTATCACATATGTATTAGTAACAAACACTATAATGTTACTTGCTCCAAGTCTTTGTTGAAATAGGTAATGTTATAGACTCTTTCCTGACACACTTTCAGAATAATAGTAAAGACTACTTTTCTCCTGTTTTCTGTTTTGGAGATAAAAATAAGTATATTCTCATTTATTTTATATATATATATATATATATATATATATATATATATATATACACACACACACACACATACATATATATGTGTATGTGCATAGATATATACATATATATGTGTGTGTGTGTGTGTGTGTGTATATATATATATATACATATATTTTTTATTTTTTTGTAGGAAGTATAAATTAAAGAATGCCCCTGAGCTCAAATGTTTAGTCTGCATATCTGAAATTCTGTAGATTATTTTCATCTCTGCCATCATCTTTCCAAAACTCAAATTTCTCACAGGAAATCAAAGTAGGTTATTTGGTGGGTGGAGGGATGTTGCTTTAAATTATTCCTTGTAGATCTTACATAGTTAACACAGTTTCTACAATGTCTAACTTTTTCCCAGGGAACAACTAAAACCCTGTGAGAAGCTGGCTCTTTACACAGTAACATCATAATCTTTTTTAGCAAAAGGAAATGGGCTGTGGTTATTGAGGTATTGTTTCCTATGAGTCCTCAACAAGGCACATGAGACAACGCTAATCAGCACTTTTTTTCTGTTCCTTTTTATCAGTGCGATAATATGATGCATGGAAATGTACAGGTGATTGTGGGGAAAAAAAGTGTCATTTCTCAGGGAAAAGATTCTACCTTATTTATATAGAATCTCAAAAAGTTTATTTTAACTTATAATTTTTATAGCCAATAATGTTGTGTTGGAATAAAATAGTTTACATTGACAAATAGGATATCAATTCACTATAACTAAATTCTCAGTCTTCATGACTTTGGGTTGTGGGGATAAATCCAAAATGACTGAAAAATAAATCAATAACATATACTTTGGATAGTTATCTTAAAATATCAGAATAACATGGCAAAAACAATTTGACTCTACTAAATGACAGACTATAGGCATACCTCGGAGATATTGATGTTTGATTTTAGACTAACGCAATAAAGCGAATTTGCAATTAAGTGAGTCACACAATTTTTTTGGTTTCCCAGAGTATATAAAAGTTATGTTTATACTATAGTGTAGTCTATTAAGTATGAAATAACATCATGTATTAAAAAAACAATGTACATACCTTAATTTAAAAATACTTTATTGCTAAAAATGCTAATCATGTTTGAGTTTTCAGTGAGGTTTAATATTTTTGCTGCTGGAGGGTCTTGCCTCGATGTTGATGCCAATTGATGAGGGTGGTTGTTGCTGAAGGTTGGGGTGGCTGGGGAAATTTCTTAAAACAAGATAACAATGAAGTTTGCTGCATTGATTGACTCTTCTTTTCATAAATGATTTCTTTGCAGTTGTTTGATGGCATTTTATCCCAGAACTTCTTTCAAAATTGGAGCCAATCCTCTCAAACCCTACTGCTGTTTTATCTACTAACTGTAAGTAAAATTCTAAATCCTTTGTTGTTATTTCAACAATCTTCACAGTATCATCACTGGAATAGATAGTGTCTCAAGAAACCATTTTCTTTGTTCATCCATAAGAAGGAACTCCTCATTCTTTAAAGTTTTACCATAAGATTGCAGCAATTCACATCTTCACAAGTCACATCTTCAAGCTCCTCTTCTGATTCTAGTTCTCTTGCTATTTCCACCACTTATGCAGTTACTTCTTCCACTGAAGTCTTGAGCCCCTCCCTCAAAGTCATTTATGTTGGTTGGAATCAATGTCTTTCAAATTTCTGTTAATGTTGATATTTTGACCTCTTCCCATGAATCATGAGTGTTCTTAATGGCATCTAGAATGGTGAATCCTTTCCAGAAGGTTATAGGCAACAGAGGAATCATTATCTATGGCAGTTATACCTTTATAAATATTTTTATTAAATAACGAGATTTGGAATTCAAAATTATTCCTTGATTCATCATGGGCTGCAGAGTGGATGTTGTGTTAGCAGGCATGAAAACAACATTAATCTTTTGTACACCTCCATCAGAGCTCTTGGGTGGCTAGGTCCATTGTCAATGAACAGTAATATTTTGAGATAAAAAAAATTTCCCAAGTAGTAGGTTTCAACAGTGGGCTTCACATTTTCAGTAAATCATGTTGTAAACCGATGTGCTATTATTCAATATTTGCCATTCCATTTATGGAGCACAGGCAGAGTAGATTTAGCATAATTCTTCAGGGTTCCAGGATTTTTGAAATGGTAAATTAGCATTAGCTTTAACTTAAGAGTCACCAGTTGCATTAGCCCCTAAGAAGAGAGTCAGACTGTTCTTTGAAGTTTTTAAGGCAGGCATTTACTTCTCTCCAGTTATCAAAGTCCTAGATGGAATTTTCTTCCAATATAAATGAATTAATGATATTACAAGGTTAATGTTCCTGATTTTGTAATAGCCTATGTTCATCTACACATTATCTCTTTCACATTGAAGTAGTAGCCAAACAGTTGAAAGACTGCAAGCTCTGGAGATAGGTCTGAATTTGAAACTTGGATTCTCCACTTATAAGTTATGTGGTCTTAGGAAATTACATAGCTTCTCTGTACCTCAGTTTCCTCATCTGGAAAATAAATGTAATAATACATAACTTATAGTGTCATTGTGACTATTAGCTGTACAATAAAGCACTGGCACAAATTTAAGATTAGAAATGTGATTTACACTGTTATCTTAATATTCTGTGAGACAAGCACAACAGAATTATTTCTCTGATTTACCAGTGAGACAACAAAACTTCAAATAATTTATCTGGTTTGTACTAAAGTTACCCACTAGCTAATCTCTCTCTTGACTTCTAAACAATAGTCTGCGGAACTCTATCAAAAGGCCTGAGAGGCCTATAGGATTTATATTGATATTCCCAGGTTGGGGATGGAGGGTGGAGGCATCAGCACAATAAAGGTGAGAGAAATGCCCCAGTGAAATCGAGCATATGTGATGAACTTTTTATACGTAAATTCAGTAAAGAACCAAAGTCATTGTTAGGACTGGCAAGCAATAGAAGTAACAAAGCAAAAAAGATAAGAAACTCTAAATCATCAATTCCCAAATTGAGGCCCACAGACCCTTGAGTGTCTTTTTAATGTTCTGTATGACAAAATGCCAAGTACGTGTAAACAACTTCTTCGCATACCGCAGTACAATGGTTGACTCTAGGAAAAACACTTGCATAATTATTTTTGTCAGCTGAATAGAGCAACATTTTTACTTGAAAGAACAACTGATATGTAAACTATGGTTATTATAAATTGGGTACTTAGCAGATAGTTTCTCCAAAATGAATGAAGTGAGTCTATTACTGAAGGAAAACATCTGACACTATTTGATGGCCATGATAAAGTTTGAGCTTTCAAGCAATTAAAATACTGGAAATCTTATAGTCTCTACTGTGGGTTAATCAGCTTTCCAATTCTTAAAAGCTTTCTGATGAGGTTGGTGGTGTTAACAACTGTGGATGTTTGACACTGTATAATAAAAAGATGTTACAAAATTATACACGCATAAATTGCCCATTCAAGGTACAAGGTAGATCAATGGATTTGAATGCAACAGTATACAAGAAAAGTTCCTTGATATGGTTTCAGATTCTTCAGTGCAACCAACCTTTAAGAAACTACAACTTGTTGAGTACCTTCAGTTATATGAAAGATGAATATAAACACTCTTCCCTTTTCCAAAACACATTTGTGTGAGGCTTTATTTTTTTACATACTTCAAAGAAAACTTCAAATCACAATAAATCGAATGGAGCATCAGCTATGTTACTGTGGACTCAAAGGGTCTGTTTGCTTGAGTGCTTCTGAGACAAACAAGACAGGAACAGAAGACTTCAGCAAAGAAAGGTTTATTTTAGGAATTGGAGCCAAGCCGGGAGACACAGGTAAGCTACTGCTCTCAAAAAACCGGCTCCCTGATGGCCTCTAGGGGCTAGGTTATATAAGGGAAAAATCATTAATTGTGGTTACTATGGAAGGTGGGGCTCTACTGATTGGTCGAGTCTAAGGTGGAGGGAAATTGATCGTGACATTAGTTCTAGATTTCTGCCATGGCATTTTTCCACCTGGTTTCCAGTGGATGTGGTCTGTGGGGCCGTTCCACTCTCATGAGTCCAGAGCTGAAACATAACTGAGGCCAAGGTTTTATCTTTGTTTGACTAAAACTTTATTCTAGTTTGAGGTTTGGTTATTGTATCTTGTTCATGGTTGATAGTCTTGGTCATGTTTTATTCTTAAGTGAGTTTGACTCTGTCCTCTAATGTCCTAAGGACTTAATGATTAAAAGGAGTGGACATACAGTCTATGTATAGGTAGGAGGATGTGGTGAAAGAATGCAAGTGAGTCACAGTTCTATCAGGATAAACAAAGTGAGCTTGAATTAAAGCAGAATGTATGCTAAAGAAATGAAGTTCATGTATAGTTATAGCTAGGAGAATATTGTCTTCTATTTAGCCAGATATTAAGAAGATTTGCAAAAATATAAAACATGTTCATCTCACTATGTTATTTTGTTTTTGAAAATAGTTATTTTTCACAGAAAATATAATTTATGTTAATGTGTTCATTATTATTTTAAATGAATTAATAAATTATTTTAAATTGCTCAGATTTGATTTCTAATATACTAAATATAAATAGGCTTAACCCTTATACACTAAAGTTCTTAGTACTCTCAGTTGTCTTTAAGAGTGTGAAGGGGGAAATTTGAGAACTACTATTTCACCTCAGTGTTGGCAATTTTTTTTTTTTTTTTTGTAAAGAGGCAGATATTATAGGCTTTGCAGGCCATAAAATCTCTGTTGCAATTACTCAGTTCTTCAGTTATTATGCAAAAGCAACCATAGGCAATACCTAATTGAATGAGTATGACTGAGTTCCATAAAACCTGCTTTACAAAAATGGGTGACAGGTCTGAATTGGCCCACAATTCCAATGTAGTTTGTCAATCCTGGCTCTAGGTTAATAGGACTTCTTCATAGATGTAGGGATAAATAAAGACATTCAGAAAAACAGAAATTTATGCTTTGCAGAACAGTAAGAAAGTTTTACTGATAAAAATGGTTTGAAGAAATCTTTAACAAATGGTAAAAGACAGTTAAATAATGCTTATTACATTAAACGATATTTGTAAAGAACTTCCCCAATTCCTCAGTCTTGTTCTGGTGCTGACCCACCCTTTTCCTGGAGGCAATGTACCTAGAAGTATCAATAATAAAATGAAAATCAAGTAATTCCTCCACCATTGGCTAGGCCATGCACAAAAGCAGCAACAACGAAACACAGCTTATTTTTCAAAAAGACTCTCTGGGAATCATTATGATAAAATTGATCAATTTATCAAAATATATAAAAATACCCCAGTCAATGGAGACTCCTATTTTTGCTGTACTTTTTAGAACTGTCATATTTCTATGATGAACATATATTATTGATTTAATAATAAAAAATATGGAAAATATGGCAGCCAGTGTCACATCTAAGTAAAGCAGGAGGCACATTTTTATAAATAAAAGGATGATTCCATTTACCATTATTAATAAAAAATATATTTATAAGTTCTATCCATAAAATACAGAAAATAGGAATAAGTCTAAAATTGAAAATGGCAAGGCAACAATTATTTTTTTTCCAGCAGCATAACAATGTGAAAGAAGAATTATTTTTAAAAATATTTTGAATCTTTCATCCAGTATTTTCACTTCCAGGAAACAATCACATTTCGGAAAGAATCAAACAAGTGCAAAAAAATAAAAAGTGTTTCTTGCTCTGTTATTTTTGTTATTTATAATAGTAATGAATTTCAATGAAACCAAATATTCAACAATAGTTTAATGCTTAGATTATGGTCTCTACTCATTACCTTGTTGTTTAAATACATTATTTATTTCTTAGAAAACATTCTAGTCACATTTTTTTCCAACATTTCACTTCCTGTCAAGCTTACCAGTGAATCCCCCTCCTCACTGTTAAATCCTGGGATTTCCAGTCTTCATCTTACTTAGGACTTTTCAAAATCAGCTGATCTGTTACAATGGCTCTTTCCTCCTCCTCCACACAGTTTCTCCTCTAAACATACAAACACCACATCTCTTGATTCAAGTACTGACTCCCTGGTCCTCTCTGTTAGTCTCCTTTGCTGGCTCCTCCTCTTCTCTGCAACATCTATACAATAGAAACCACACAGCTTAATCCTCGGTCTTCTTCTTTATTTACATTACACATAGAGAGGTTTCTTTTCATTAATCTTCACAGTATGCATTGTATGTATTTATTTTACATTGTCAAATAGAATGTTGGGTACATTGTTTCTTTAACCTCATCATAAATAATTTAAATTTACCTCTCCCTCTCTGTGCAAACATATTCACATTGTTTTGCACATTTAGTCCTATAATTAGAGTTTGTTATATTATTTTCATAAGTGGTTTACCCACTTACTTAATCAGTAAGTTCTTATATCTTCATACTGAGGGAGTTGGATATTATCTTTAATGCTTCTTCCAAATTTAGTGTAACATCATGGAAATAGTGAGCTGTCCTCTCTCCAAACAACAACTGGGTAATAAGAATGCCTCTGAGAACTAAATCACTGCACAATAGATGTAATTAGCCATCTGTTGGGAGTAACTGAAATTGTCTTTAAATGTATTACTAAAAAGTTTTGGAAGTCCTAAATCCCCCATCAAAGTGGCCTGTAATCATCTCAGGAAGCAGGGCTAGAACGGGGCAGTAATTTTAAGTAGAAAACTAATCGTCTGTATGAAATCTGTTTGGAGAAACAGGATGCATACTTGTAGTCACTAGGTGATTAGAAAAAGTAAATCCAAAGAGTGGTTAGTACTTTTCAGAACAAGCCCATTAATTAAACCCATTTGATCCTAAGCTGTGTTATTATCAATATAGGAAAAGTCCATTTTTCTCTTTTTTAAATTTCATTCTCACCATGAAGTTAAGTTGTAAGACAGATTTTCATTAAAGGATGAAATGTGATGGTAATACTACCAAAGCATTTCAGTTAGTGAAGGAACATTTATATTGCAGAAGCTTAATATGCAATTAGAATTAAAGTAAATCTCTGCTGACAAATTCATAAAAAAAAAAAATGAAATACCTCTCCTTCATCACCTCACCCACATAAGAACTGGCATTTACCATATGGCAGGATAGTACTGGATGGCTAAATATTTCCTTTAAAACAGTCCTTTTGGTTTCTTCTCCTTTATCTAGGTAGTTAACTTTCACCCAGATATTCCAATAGTTCCCTTCAATTAAAATGCTGAAAGTACACCTGAAATTTTGGGAGAGCCCCAAAAAGTGGAAGTTAGTACTTCTACAAAGTTGAGTATTGTTGGGGATGGGGAGAATTTCCCCCCTTCCCTTCTTTAAGTTCTTAAAGCTGGACCAAAAATAATAAAATTGGCACAAGACTAGATTAACAGGAGAAAAATCAATTTAATATGTGTGCAAAGGGGAATCATGATATGATGCTCAGATCATAAAACAGGCTCAAAGAAATGATCAAACCAGGCACATTTTTATACTTTTTAGACAACGAAACAATAAATTTGTGAGACATTGATAGGACATAGGAAGTTATTGCTCATTAGAAAGGAATCTAAGCAAGGTTTGAGTATTCTTTAGTTACTGAGAAAAGCTACACAAAGTTTGGGCTTGTGTAGTAAATTAGTAAAGGTGTAACACAGCTTGTTTATATCAGCTTCTGACTTTGGAATCTTTTAACGCTGTGATGAGGTTTTCTCTCAGCCTTCAGGGATAAGAAAAGAAGGACACCTATCATATGGGAGATTTATCTTCTGCCTTCAGGGGCATAAAGAGGTCAGGGTTTTCTTGCACAGGTGGTTTCTTAAGTAACTTTTATTCAAAATAATCGATATGCCATTGTGAGATATTTTGGGACAGCCTACCCTGGGTTGTGACAATATGAAGAAGGGGGAAAAAAAGACAACTCTCTAGAAAACAGACATCAAAATCTCCCCTCATATAGCTCACTTAAGATTTCTATGTAAACAAGTTCAAAGCAAGTTCAAACTGCATGCCTTTTGATAAGCTTGAGATCATATATTTATTTGTGGCTAAACTAGGGTAATAATAACCACCAAATTACCATGAACCTTATTGATCTATGTAGCTCTAGCTTGGGCAAATATTCTGAAATTTGTAGCATCACTCAAATTATAATTAAACTTATGGCTATGTTCCTGTGATAAATAAAGAGCATTCTGGTTTATATATGTTCGTTATAAATGTATAACAGCACTCGAGAGACATGAAATCATTATCCTGAGTTTCATCTCAATATTGTTTGAGATCCATTATCTGGGACCAGGTGGGGACTCTATAAATATTGGCTGAATGAAGGAATAAATATGAGGTTTATTTTCTATAGTGTGCTCATATCAACTCCATAGGATATTAAAATTCTCCCTTTAAAAAAAATATTTTATAACAGATAAGAAAACTGAATTTTAGGAAACAAGAGTTTAAGTAGCCAGCCCTAGGAAAAACAACTATGAAGTGGTACAGTGGAATTTCAACTACAAGTCAGCTGGATCTGAAGTTGGCTTTCTTTTCCCAATATCCAAGTTCCAAAATTATTCTTTTGAAGTATTTTCCCTTCAAAACACTTCAATATTTTTTTAAACAAACTTGCTACTAGAGGATAGCATTACATTTTTTGTGCTATTCAAATGGCACCATAAACAGCACTGATTTTTTTTTTTTCTGGTCAAGATGGTAGAGTATGTAAACACTGTGTTTACCTCGTCTCAGGACCACATCAATTACAACTAAACTACAGAACAACCATCATTGAGAATCACCTGAAGTCTAGCTGAACCAAAGCCCTACAACTTTTGACATACAAAAGAAGCCTTGAGACTGGCAGGAGGGGCAGAGACACAGAACGGGCTGGTCCCACACCTTTGTGTGACCATTAAAAATTGAAAGGGATGTCTCGGCTGTAGAGGTAGTCCCCGGAGGAGTGAGAGGTCCTAGCCCCATACCAGAGTCCCCAGCCCAGGGTTCCAGTGCTAGGGAGAAAAGTCCCCATAACTTCTGGTTGTGAAAACCAGTGGAGATTGTGGCTGAGTGAGACAAAAGTGGCTGGAGTCCCAGGCACTCCTCTTAAAGGGACCGCACATGGACTTACTTGCTGATGGAGTCACTTAATCTGAGCTCAAGTGCTGGGGCAGCAGTCTGAAAGGCACCAGGGACATATGGAGAGGAACTGAATTGTCTGGCTTCAGAGTGAGGGTTGGAGGGGCAGCTTTCTTCCCAATAGAGGAGCTGGCAGAAGTCATTATTTCTTTGTTGAGCCTGCCCCCTCCCTGCAAGCGGATGCCATATTTGAGTCTCCATCAAATGATTCTCCTTTCATCTGCCGAGCCCTAGTGATTCCCCAAGACCATGCCCACCCAAGCCCCTTTATAGAGCATTTCCCTGTAAACGGCCTGTCTTAACTCACGCTGTAGACATTCCTAAAACCTCTCAAAGGTTCACAAAACCAAACAAGTAGCATCTGGCTTTAGAAATTCCTTCATCTCTGGTGAGCAGCTCTAAATCTGGCACTAGTGACAGCCAGACTCATTTCTCAGATTGGCCTCTGAAGTTTCCTCTAAGTGCATTGGCCTCCAATGCAAGCGGCAGCCACCTGCAGATTGCTTTGAGGCTCATATTAGGCAGCCCCAGGAAGAGCACAGGCTGCAACTAAATTTGGCTTGCAGTGGGTCCCATCCCAGGAAGCCCCAGGGCTAGCACATCTGGTGGCCAACTTCAGACCAAGCTAGAGCATCATACAGCCACTCCAAAAACAACACACCCAAAAAGCAGACTGGTCAGGCACCAGAGCCCTGTTAAAGTGAACCCTGCTTTGTAGGGTCAGCCTTTGCACCATAGCTCCTCCACTGCAGTCACAGCCAGTCCTCATAACCAATCAACTTGAGGGTCAGTCCCTCCCACTGAGGTGCAAACATCAACCAAGACTGAACTACAACAGGAGGTCACACACAACCCATACAAAGGACACACCTGGATACCTGGCTCTGGTGACCAGGGAGACTGCACCACTGGGTCCCACAGGAGACCTACCACATAAGGCCAATCCAGTAAGACCAGGAGGCATAGTAGCCCTACCTAATACGTAGAAACAAACACAGGGAAGCAGCCAAAATGGGGAGACAAAGAAACATGTTACAAATAAAAGTACAGAACAAAGCTCCAGAAAAATATCTAAACAAAAAATCCAATAACATGCAAATAGTTTAAGGGGCCTCTGGGAAAACATTAAGCATAACAATATTCACATCATAGGGGTACCAGAAGGAGAAGAGAGAGAACAAGGAATTGAAAACTGATTTGAAGAAATAATGATGGAAAACTTCCCTAACCTGGTGAAGGAAATGGATATTTAAGCTCAGGAAGCACAGGGCATCACAAACAAGATGAACTTGAAGAAGCCAACACCAAGACACATCATAATTAAAATGCCATAGGGTGATAGATGGGAAGGGGGTTGTAAAGACGGGTTGTGAAGGGATTAAGAAGTACAAATTGGTAGTTACAAAATAGTCATGGGGATATAAAGTAAAGCATAGAGAATATAGATAATAATAAGGCAATAACTATGCATAGTATCAGGTGGCACTATGCATAGTACCAGATGGGTATTCGACTAGTCAGGGGATCGCTTCTTAAATTACATAAATTTCTAACCCTATGCTGTACACCTGAAATTAATATAAAATAATATTTAATGTCAAATGAAAATAATAAATAAATAAATAATAAATAATAAAGTGTTAAAAAAACAGTACTGAATTCAGTTCTCTATCAATTCAAAAGTAAAGCACAGAAGGTGAAATTAAGTTATATCCAAGATAAGCCTCTTTTGACATAATTTAAGAGCATGGATTAATGATATATACTCATTAAATGTTTATTTAATCTCATCTCCTGTCATCATCATCATCATCATCATCATCATCATATCGTCACATATTTATTATTTACATTTATAATTTATAAGGTTATAAATTTTTACAGCTTTGAAAAAATTTCAAAGACATTTGGCATAATTCTTATAATAACCATGGTTGAGAAATATGATCCACTTTGTAGGTAACAATTTTGAGATTCAGAGAACTTCAGATACTTGACTAAGATTTAAGTTAGGTTCTATAGGGTTTCAGAAACTCATTTGCCCCAATTTCACTGCCCTCCATTTGTGATACATGAAAGAAATAATGGTATTGTTTTGTAATTTTTCTCAAAAGACAAGATGATTAAAATCTCAACGTTTTCTTTTTTATGGGTAGGTGGATATGGAGGGTCGATGAAACATTTAAAAGATTAGCCGTTTCATACTATCTTGAAAAATTTCCCAGGCCTGCCATCAGGCATCAACACAGTCTGAGTTTTCTGTGTTTCCATGTAGATATACTTTTTCCTAATACTAAGCAAACTAGATTGTTAATTGTGGGGGTTACATTTTTTTCCCCACTTTTTTATGAGTTGCTTGAATGCAAAGGTGATGTTTCTCATCCTTAGCCCTCAATGTCTGCATTCGATCTTCTGAAACGATTGGATTAAAAAGCTTAGGCTACTACTGGTAAGTGTTTTCTTCAACAATCAGTGATCAATCACCAGCCATGACTTGTGCTCCCAAGCCCGAATGTCTTTGCTTTAGACAATGTCCGACATTTCCTGTCTGCAGATTTGGATTTTGACTGCGCTCCTGCATCTTTGTACTGCCCTTCTCAACACAGAGTAAAGGGACAGGAGCGGGGAAATGTGAACATTTAAGTCAGGATATTCTGTGTGTCCTGTAACCACCCTACTTATGTATGAAAATATAGTCATATGCACTCTTCCTATATAACAACTTCTATTCAGTTGTCATTTTCAAAGACTGTTGAGAGACATGAAACCGTATATGCAGTTTGATGAGGCCAGTAAGAGAGATCTTTCTCTCCGTGGGAAGTTTCCTGCAAAGCCCTTTTATCTGAACCAGTTGCTTTTTTTCATGCATTGTGTATTGTGCACAGGGGGTAGAGCAGATTCATTATACTTATACTACCAAATATGTATCAGCACATAAAAATTTAATTTTGCTAGAGCTATGCATGCATTGTCCTACAGGGATATCTGTCAGATATTATGTTCAGCAGGAGGGTTGTCGTATGCAGGAGAGCAGGAGTTCAACTGACTGTAAATAAGAGGTTAGAGAAAAGTTTAACATGATCCAAAGCCAAAGAGTTTCCTGTTTTTGCTGGCAATCATTGTGACTTTGCCTCATCAATACAAAAAGAGAGTGATGCCAGTTTCAGTAATAGATTTACTTCAAGAGTTGCCTGTATAAAAATGCCACAAAGTGAACATGGGATCACAGTAAATGTCTTTACAAATATTGAGACATGTTGTATGCTATAGTATAGCTCCTATTGTCATCATTGCTAAGTAATTTAGTATTAATAGTTCTTAATTCTTTCAAGTACATTGCCAGAGTGTTCGAAGTGAGCTGTAAATACTCGTTTTGGTTGTCAAAGCAAGGCATTATAAAAATCCTCTCGTGTAAACTAATGTTCTATTTTTAGCTGTGCACTTAAAAACAAAACAAAGTGAAAATATCAGAGGGATTGTAGCTTGAGGGGTGGGATATTACTTTATGAGCGGTTTAAATGTATTACGTTGCTTTGTACACCTGAAACTAATAAAAAAATAAAAATAAATAAACTGAAAACACCAGGGATAGTGGAAAACCTATTTACGTACAGAAGAAATCAAAGTAGAGAAGTGATCTAAATTATAGAATATATTGAAGGTACAGGAAATTTTCTCTGACACCATACATGGAAGTTGTTATAATCTTTTTGGAAAGCCAACCGGCATTTTACTTAAAAAAAAAAAAAAAAGCTGACAAGATATTCATTCTTTGTCTCCAGATTGTTCAAATTCTCTGAGTTTCCCATAAGGGAAAAATTAGGGTTATGTTCACATTTTAATGGATGATGATGTTCTTCCCAGAATTATGCATAATAAGAGAAAAATAGAACTAATGTAAGTACTGAAATATAGAGAAATATTTGAATAAATGATACAATGGTTATGTAAATGACTATCAGGCAAATACGTCATATTTCAAAGAATATTTAATGACATAGGGGAAACATGATAATAATAGAGAAAAGGATATTTAACAGTGACATTTGGAAAATTAATATTGCCAGTGACATGTATACATTGTGCATACAAGTGAGCATTAGTGTGTATGTCTTTATAGTAGGATCATGAATAAGTTCAATTTTCTTTAAATTTCCCATATTTTCCAAATTCTATATTGGCATGTATTACCGTTAGGAATAGAAATGACGGAATGATTTCCAGAACACGTTTACATATTCACAAGATCATGAGCTAGAGAGTACTCTTAAGAGTGACTCCAAGGTGCAAGCAACTGGAAATACCACAGTCAATCAACTTCAGTATAAATATCTAGGAAACAAACTCTGACTAATATTCTTTAGTGTTGGTCCTTTTAAGGGAAAAACAAGATTTTTTTTTTTTTTGGTTATCTTGTTACAATTCCTTATTTTTCACTGTCCAATAGCCTCAAACCTTGAGCAGATAACACTGCAGAATATTTAATTGCCTATATGTTCATGCATTGTCCTTTAAGTGAGTTAAGTAGTCAGATTCAAGACACAAACACTATTAAATCTGAACAGATTTTGGACTTCCTACAAGATCCCAAAGCAAACATTTGATTTCTTCTAGTTCCATTCAAAAGAAAAACACAGATTGGAAAAGGCACCCAATATACCACCAGAATAATTATGGTTTTGTCATGTTTTTATAGAGATAGAGTAGGGTATTAAAATCAGTTTGAGACAGGATTACTGAACCTGAAATTGGAATTCAAAGTGAAGTAGAAACTGACATATTTTGAGATATTAGAACTATGATTACATGGGAAATCAGCTTTATTAGTTTAGATTCATCCTAAAATGACATTTTTTCACTGTCTTGCATAGTAATATAAAATATTTCCATTATAATCACTTTTGACTAAAAGGCAAAAAGTATATAAGATAGTAAAATACACACACACTTATCTTAGATATTATTGTATCAGTCCAGATAACTTTGGATTATTCTGGATAATATTGCATTATTCTGTATAACATGTATTATTCTGGATAACACCTGTATAAATTTAAGTTTTTGTTATCATAAAAAATATACTGGTTATAGTTGTTAGTAGCCATGTTTTCATTATATGTAATAGTATAAAATTAATATTTGTGCTATTATTTTTAGTTAGATAAAAAATAGCACAGGATGAAAATTTATCAACGGAATGTTGATTACAATTAAAACACTAAAGACAAGTGCTTTATATATTTTTCCTTTTTTTAAGGAATGAATACATGTGCATTTACATGTGTGTGGGTATGTGTGTGAAACACAACCGAGGAATAGAACTCTCCACCCCCAAATTCATAAATTGCAACCTAATCCCCAAAGTGGTGGTGTTTGGAGATGGGGCCTTTGGGACGCATTAAGCCATGAGGATGAAGCCCTCATGAATTCGATTAGTGACCTTATAAAGGGTGGAAGAAAGCAGAGTTCTAGAAGAGAGCTGTCTATGAACCAGGACATAGGCCCTTAACAGACAACTAATCTGCCAGCACATTGATCTTGGACTTCTTAGCCTCCAGAACTGTGAGAAATAAATTACTGTTGGTTATAAGCCATACATTCTATGGTATTTGGTACAGCAGCCCTAATGGACTAAAACAGTTGCTGATTATAACAGTCATTTCCAAAGACAGATACAGCACAGGAAGTTGTATTAAAATCTCCAATGGGGGAAAGTTTCAATTAGAAAATACAAAAGACACTTAGATCATTTTGACACATCATATATAAATTGTTCTCTTGCCCCTTGAGAATGGTGTTTTAAATAAGAAATCTGAGCTAAGAAAGAAATAGTTTTTATCTTAGACCAACACTTAAAATATAGATGTATTTTAAATACAGTCATAAATATGAAATAATAAAATTATATTTTGAAATTAATACACTTGTTATATTTAATATAAGCAAAAATAAAAGTAGATGTTTAGTTTTCTTTATATTTTTTACTCTGATTTTATATGTATATATGGATATATGTATATATACATCTATCAATATAATACACACACATTAAACCACACAAAGACATAGAATGAAGGGGAGAGGCATAGAGTCAGAAGGTAGAGATTGAGAGATAAAGATATAAAGAAAGAAAAAAATATGTTTGCCTGTGTGATGAATTTTCCAAGAAGAAAAGTCTCTCTCATTTATTTTTCCATATTCATATATTCACTCATTCATTGTTAGCTTATTATTAATTTTATCATAAATGATGACTTAGGCTTTGAGAATATAATGAATACATTTTTGTTTTTATAATCAATACACTAGTTATAGTTCTGAAAATCAATGTACAAATTAAATTTCAAATATTGGCTAATGCTTTAAATTATCAAAATAAAATAGCTCATATTTAAGTATCATTTATTTATATATAATATGCTACATATACATATATATATATATGTGTAGATACATCTAAAGTTCAACATAATTTTTCTGTTTTGTCAAGTCTGATTTTATTTTTCTTAAATTTGCATATAGTTAGAACTTTTGTATGAATTTGTAGAGATTAATGATCATTTTAGTCTGTTCAAAGTAATGTTAGAGGTGTAAGAAAAGCTAACCTAAGGCAGAATTTTGACTAGTAAAAAACTGAATGGATCACAAACTCATATACCTATTAGTGCCAGTTATCGATTTATTATCTCTTCACCTCAAAATCCAAATTTGTTTGGTTATTCTGCAAAAGTGGGTCCCAACTTTTAAAATAATTCCCTTTTGCCATCTGGCATGATATTAAGCTTCTTTAAAAGAGGATGCCGGAGAAACACTGCAGGACCTTCCTACCTGGTTCCAGTGTGCTCTCCTCAGCAAACACTCTTCTCTAGTGCCCAGCTTTGCATTGCATTTGGCTTCTCCAGCAGTAGTCTCCTGCAGAGTAGGTGTCTTATCCAAAGCCTGACACCCACAGTATCCAAAGCTTCTCCAGTACTTGGTTCCTGCAGAACAGGCAATTTCTTCAGAGCCTCCTTCCTTTGGTGCGCATGGGTTCCTGTAGCTCAAGCTTCCAGACTGCCCCAGGCTACTCAAACATTGCAGTTCGGCAGTACAGGGTGGCCCGCAGAATTCAGGGGCCAACTGATTCCCTTCACATCTTCCTTAGGTGGTCTTGTAGTGAAGTCCAACAGTGAGACACTTTCTCATGAATGGCTTTCTCCGGCACACAGAGGGCGGAATTCCAGCAAGTTCTGCAAATGCAGATCTAAATCCTGGGGAAGGGAAGAAACATTTCCTGGGGTACTCCAGAATGGTCCTAGAGGTAGCGGCTGCATCTTGCATGTGTCCCCGTATTCTTTAGAGTTTTTTTTTAAATTTTCTTTTTTTTTTTTAATTGAGGAATATTGGGGAACAGTGTGTTCTTCCAGGGTCCATTAGCTCCAAGTCGTTGTCCTTTTAATCTAGTTGGGGAGGGCTCAGCTCAGCTCCAAGTCCAGTCACCATTTTCAATCTTAGTGGCTGTGGTCACAGCCCACCACACCATTGGGGAATTGAACCGGCAACCTTGTTTTTAAGAGTTCGTGCTGTAACCAACTGAGCCATCTGGCCGCCCCACTGGCAGCTCAGCGGCAGCTTGTTGTCTTCAATCTAGTTGTGGAGGGTGGAGCTCTCTGGCCCATGTGGGAATCGAACCGTCAACCCCGCCATCAAAAGCTCACACTCCAATCAACTGAACCATCCAGCCTCTCCTCTTTAGAGTTCTTTTTGCTTTTCTCTAGCTCTTCCTGCCCATCCTCTTTGTACAATCTCCTGTAATAATTAATAATTCTTCATGTTAAACTTACCCTGTTCAAGTAACTGTGGTTTCATTCTCTGGATTGGAACCTATGGATACACTATTGAATAATCACATTGACTACAGTAACAAGACTAAAAATGTTGATCTGGTTAATTTCTAGTTATTAATTTTGCTTCTCATATCCCTTACACTAGACAAGTCATGAAATGACTGAGTTTCCTGCCTCAAATGTTTATAGGATTATTGATAAACTAAGTTCTGAGGATAGCAATTAAGAGAGTGAAACATGTCAAAACTATGATATATGTTTGTGTGAACTCAGGCTCTTTCACTGGAAAAGTTAGGAAGAGATCACTATCTTTAAGTATTTGAAGGTTTATTATGTGTATGCAGAATTAGATTTGCTGTATAATCAATTAAAAATGGGTATGATTTATAGGAAGACAAATGTAGTAATAAGGACGGACTTGTAAAAACTTGGCTGGGTTTAAATGGAATAATAATTTATCTGTTACTTGTTAGAAAAATAGCTTGTGAAGAATTTTATCTCTATCAAGGAGTGTGTATATTATTTTGAAATTTTATATTTACATATTAACATTTATATATATCTTTAATCATTTGTAGTTATATAGGTCAGTGATGAAAAGCAAGGTATTTATTCAAATGTAGTTTTGTTAACTTAAGTTACTTCATCTGAAATATACATGCTTTCAATAACAGTAACACCAGAAGAAAAAAATCATATAGGGTTCATATAATAGGAATTTGTACTATAAATACAAAGCTTTTCTCTCTGAATATTATCATCTCTGTATAATCTATATACACAATTATTTTTCTTTACATTACTGGTATACTCTTTGGAAAAACAGGCACTGGTGTAGCTAATAAGACAGGTAAGCTACTGCTTAAAGTGTTAGCTAACAATTCAAGCACAAGAGCGTTTAACTAAACTTTAAAAGTAATTTAAGGGTACTGAATAAAATGAACTGAGCTGGCATATGTCCCAGGTACTGGAGTGACATGAGAGCTTCAATGAATACAATCAGGAATCTGATTTCACTCTTCGTTCTTGCCACTTGTACCATTTTGAATTCTTGTATCATTCTTGGGCATTGATGCATTTCTAACTTTTATGGAAATGCATTATCTCATGATTCATCAACAATATAATGTATTGCCTTAAATGTTCTTTTCTATTTTATTGTAAGAAGTTTAGCACTTTTTCCAGTTTTATGTATCTGTTTCATTAAGACTGTCCTAAATGAAGCAGGTAGAGAAGTCTGAATTTATTTGTCAAGTTGTTCAATATAAAGAGCCAACTTAATAAATACTTCAGGGCTCACAAAATATTTTAAAAATATATTGCATACATCTCTATATATTTACTTATCTAGGTGACTATTCAATTAATCTTTATTAAATGTCAAGAGTTATGTTAAGTACTGGTTATACAAAAGTCATAATAATGTTTGATGTATTTTCACCAAATATAGTCTCATCTAGTTTGAAAAATTGACTTGAATGGCTGAATTATAGAAAAATAGGGGTAGAAGAGTTATGTTCAGTTTGATTAAAGAGATTAAAGAGAAACATTAAAGGCCAGTTTCAGTAGGTCAGGGTGTCATGTAAGCAAATTTTATAGACTACTAGGGGAAAGAAAGACAGAGGAAACCTTATGGATAAAATATCATGCAGGCAAAAAGTATGGCTACCTTTAGCCTAATATTTGATGGATTTTGATATAGAAGTGAGAAAGTAAGATGAGATGAATTCGGGAATGTGATAGATATTAGGTAGCAAAGCACTACCAAGCCTGAACAAGACCTGACACAATATTGCTTTTCCATGTCTTTATATTGGGACCGACTAGTATTTTATGGTAGAAAAAACAAAAACAATCATCTTCAAGTCCTTCTTTTACCTTTATATGTGTCCTAATCATTATAGAAAACAGATGATACACCCAAGTTGCATTACCTGAAAAACTTCAATAAAGAGACTATTTCAAGTGGAAGACAAGGTGTAAGTGCCACCACAGAGAAAGCGTTGTACCTACCGGCCAGTGTGATGCACAGGTAAGCATGACAGGACCTTCAAGTGAGGCACAGAGTCCGGCCACGTGATAAAGCTGGGGAATGCATAAACCAAATGGCCCTCCATCTCTCCCCTTGTCTCCTAACAGTGCTCCTCTTCTACTTATTAGTCCAACCCATAGGAAACCAAAGGAGTCTACTGACCATAAATAATAGCCACTTCTAGTGAATAGAGTGCGGTTGAAGATGGCAGACAGGAATCTGGAGGAGCAAAAATAAGATACCAAGTGCACGATCCTATGTGAAATTAAAATTAACAAGACGTTTTAAAATTGTCTTCTAAATTCCTCTATTATCCTGCACATAGAGAAACTAACTACTAGTAAAGAGTAAGTCCAAGTGCCCCGGGTACCTCTCCTAATCCACCTTGTGTCTCTTCCTCTGCTCCCACTGTACAAAAGGCAATTATCATCTAAAATGTTTTTCTTTTTTAAAATTAAATTTATTGGGGTAACATTAGTTAATAACATTATATAAATCTCAGGTGTACACTTTATAATAATACCACATCTGTCTATTACACTGTGTGCTCACTACCCGAAGTCTAGTCTCCTTCCATCACCACCATGTATTTGACCCTCTTTACCCTCTTCATCCTCCCCAGCCCCATTCCCCTCTGGTAATGCAACAAATGAAGGAAACCAAACTAACCAAACAAATAAACAACCTCATTTGAAATTTTATATACATTAATTCCATAGGTGTTTTCAAATTTTGTTCCATATTTATCACAAAATAACATGTATGGTTTTGGTTGTTTGGAACCTTTGAAATAAATTTTATTGTATAGCCTATATACTTTTGCAACTTCTTTTTCATTCAATAGTACTGTGTTTCCCCAAAAATAGAACCTAGCTGGACCATTAGCTCTAATGTGGCTTTTGGAGCAAAAATTAATATAAGACCCGGTATTATATTATATATTACATTATATTATACCTGGTATTATATTGTATTGTATTATATTACATTACATTACATTATATTAGACCCGGTCTTATTTTACTATAATATAAGACCAGGTCTTACATTAATTTTTGCTCCAAAGGACGCATTAGAGCTGATTGTCCGGCGAGGTATTATTTTCAGGGAAACACGGTATATTAGTGAGATGTCTATGTTCACTCCCTTTCTCCACATTAGTTTTATCCAACATTTGATAGGGATAAGCTGGTGACTTCCACTTCGATCATTTTTGCCTTTTTCCTTTTCTCCTTCAGTGAAATTAAAAGTACCCTGATGAGTATTTCAGGCATTTCTGAGTGAGAGAACTGACTTTGGCAGGAGTTTATGCCACAGTTGTTTTCTCCTTCAGATCTGAGCTGCAGTGTTAATTACTTATTCCAACTGGCAGTCTTGCAAAAATTTCTTTGAAAGCAAGAGCTAAAATTGTGGAGATAGTAGCTCTGAAACAAGAGCATGGAAAGAAATTCCACATTAATACCAAACAAGGTAACAAAAATGGACGAAAGTCATGTTCCTAAAACTGACCTCAAATTTTAAACAGAACAAAAGGAAATATATAGATCCTAAAATGATTGAAGGTGGTATAGATAAAATAGGCTCCCATAGTTCCACCATTTAATCCACATAAACAGACAATACTTTCACAGCTCACAGAGTGTAAGGTATTTTTGGAGTTGGTAGCAACGTATGCGAATGCTCAGGTCTCCATGTGTATGCCCAAATAGTGTCTGTTTTCTGTATAAATGGGGTGACTAATAATAATAATAATAATAATAATAATAATAATATTTGAGTGCTTAGCTTATTCTGTGCCCAGCAGCATTCTAAGTGCTTTACATACAACTGATTTTATTACTCACAATAATCCTATGAAACAGAAATTATTGTTTTTCTTATTAACAAGTGAAGAATTTAAGAACACAGATTAACTACCTCATTTAAATACACAAACCCTAAAAAAAGAAAAAAAAAAGCCAAAATTGAAATCGATGCATAGATTTTTGCTCATGTTATCAACCAACTTCCCTCCCCTTACCATTTCTGTTAATCCTTAGAGAAGAACATCACACTGCAGCAATAATGACATTCAGATCCCTTTCCAACCTGTTCAGATATGAGCCCCTTAGATGTCTGGAAGCCAGAGCTAGTGTTCCCAGATATACCAAGATAAAATAAAAGAAACTTAAATTTCATTAGACTAGAATTTCTCTTAAATCTAGATCTATCATTTACTAGTTGCAGAACTATTAGTTTTCTCATTTTTAGAATGAAACAGCAATAGTACTTTAAGTATTATATACAAAATTGCCTTGAGTGGGGTTCCTGGAATTGGATGAGAACCAAATGCATGAAGGGTCCAGTGATGCAAGTGTAGGGAACTACAGCTGTTAGAGATAGCTAAACCTCAAAGATAATGTTAGAGGCACGATTTCAACAGAAAGTGCACTACTGCTATCTCTCATGACCCAGATGAATATAAGTAAAACAGGAAGGGGGTCAGTGACAGCCTTTGGGTTGGGCAGTGTATAAAAAGAAGTCACCACTGCACCTTTCCTTCCACAAGGGAGAGAAACATCAAGAAAATATCTCATGAAGTCAGTGACTTTTTGTGCAGAATCTAATGTTTATTTTTTGGTTGAATGTCTGGGTTTTTTACTGAATATGCTGATCTTTTCAGGGCTGCCAGAGACAGACAAGACCATGAACAAGATTGGCAGGTGGGCCAGTGGTGAGAATCAAGTGCACCCACCACCAAACTCAATGTCAAAGAGTCACAGATAATTGATCTATCTCTTGTCCGTATGGTTCAGAGTTGTGAGTCACAAAAAGGAGCAGCTATGGGGGACAAAACCAGCATAGGGCTAAGAGGCCCTTGCTAAATTTGATATGGTATTTCCAGTGGGGACAGTGAGAAATATATTTCAACTGTCAATGGGCCAGCATAACCTGGTCAGATTACTTAGAATTCAGATTTCATCAGCAGGGTCTCCTTATGCCACCACCAGCCTCTACTGGACAAGTAGAAAATGATTGGTAGAATTCACTAGTGAAACCATCTGGTCCTGGACTTCTGCTTTTGGGAAGGTTTCAGATGTCTGATTCAATTTCCTTACTATTGATTGGTCTTTTTAGATTTTCCAATTCTTCATGATTCAGCCTAGGAAGGCTATAGGTTTCTAAGAATATGTCCATTTCTTCTAGGTTATTGAATTTAGTGACATATAGCACTTCATAGTATTCTTGGATAATCCTTTATATTTCTGTGGCATCCGTGGTAACTTCCCCTCTTTCATTTCTGATTTTGTTTATTTGTCTTTTCTCTGTTTATCTTAGTGAGTCTAGCAAGGGTTTGTCAATTTTATTCTTTTCAAAGAACCAGTTCTTTGTTGCATTCATTTTCTATATTGTCTTTTTGTTCTCTATTTCATTTAGTTCTGTTCTGATTTTTATGATTTCCTTCCTTCTGCTGACTTTGGGTTGCATTTGTACTTTTTCTAGTTCTGTAAGGTGTAACGTGAGGTTATTTATGTGGCATTTTCCTTCATTCTTGAGATAGGCATGTAATGATATAAATTTTCCTCTTTAAACTGCTTTTGCTGCATCCCAAAAATTTCGGTAGGATGTATTTTCATTCTCATTTGCTTCTATGTATCTTTTGATCTCTCCTCCTATTTCTTCTTTGACCCAGGCGTTCTTTAAAAACATGTTGTTTAATCTCCACATATTTGTGATTTTTCTGCTTTTTTTTTGTTTTTTTTTTTTTTTTTTTTTTTTTTTTTTTTTGCAATTGATATCCAATTTCAAAGCCTTGTGATTAGAGACTATGCTTGGTATGATTTGAATCTTCTTAAATTTGCTGAGGCAAGTTTTATGTCCTAACATATGGTCTATCCTTGAAAATGTTCCACCTACACTAGAAAACAATGCATAATCTGATGTTCTAGGATGAAGTGCTTTATAAATGAACAATGCTGGAGGTATCACACCCCCTGACTTCAGCTTGTACTACAGGGAAACAATAATCAAAACAGTATAGTATTGGCAGGAAAAGCAGACAGGCAGACCAATGGAATAGAATTGAGAACCCAGAAATAAATCCACATAAATGTGGACAGATAATTTTCGACAAAGAAGCCAAAAACATACAATGGAGAAAAGACAGCCTCTTCAATTAATGGTGTTCAGAGAATTGGAAAGCCACATGCAAAAGAATGAAACTAGAATGCAATCTGTCACTGTGTACCAAAATTAACTCAAAATGGATCCAAGACCTAAATAGAAGACCTGAAACAATAGACTGCATAGAAGAAAACGTAGGCACTACATTTATGGACCTTAGATTCTAAGAAGATTTTATGAATTTCACTTCAAAGGCAATGGAAGTAAAAGCCAAAATAAATTAATGGAACTATATTAAACTAAAAAGCTTCTGCACAGCAAAAGAAACCATCCACAAAATAAAGAGGCAACCAACCAAATGGGAGAAGATTTTTGCAAAGAATGCCTCCGATAAGGGGCTAATATCCAAAACATATGAGGAGCTCATACAACTCAACAACAAAAAAACAAACAATCCAATTGAAAAATAGGCAGAGGATCTGAATAGACATTTTTCCAAAGAGGACATACAAATGGCCAATAGACATATGAAAAAATACTCAACATCACTAATCATCAGAAAAATGCAAATAAAAACCTCAATGAGATATCACCTCATACCAGTTAGAATGGCTATCATCAACAACACAAATAATAACAAATGTTGTAGAGGCTGTGGAGAAAAAGGAACCCTCATACACTGTTGGTGGGAATGCAGATTGGTGCAGCTGCTATAGAAGACAGTGTGGAAGTTCCTCAAAAAATTAAAAACAGACTTACCATATGACCCAGCAATCCCTCTCTGAGTATCTACCCCACAAAAATCTGAAAACATCCATAAATATATATATTTTCCTGTTATACATGTCAGGACCACATTGGCAATATATATATATATATATATATATATATATATATATATATGTTCATTGCAGCTTTATTTACAGTGGCCAAGACATGGAAACAACCAAAGTGTCCTTTGATAGATGATTGGATAAAGAAGTTGTGGTATACAAACACGATGGAATACTATTCTGCCATAAGAAAAGATGAAATAGTGGCATTTACGACAACATGGTTGGATCTTGAGATTATAATGCTAAGCAAAATAAGTCAGAAAAAGTTGAGAATCATATGATTTCACTGATATGTGGTATATAAAACTGAAAACAACAAAGGAACAAGACAAACAAATGAAGAAACAAACACTCATAGACACAGACAATAATTTAGTGGTTACCAGAGAGTAAGGGGGAAAGTGGGTGGGTAGATGAGGGTAAAAGGGATCAAATATATGGTGATGGAAGGAGAACTGACTCTGGTTGGTGAACACACAATGTGATATATAGATGATGTATTACAGAATTGTACACCTGAAACCTATATATCTTTACGAATATTTGCCACCCCAATGAACTTTAATTAAAAATTTTAAAAAATGAACAAGAAAAATAAGTATGAGTAACCAAGAAGCAGATATCAAATTTAATACAGAGAGACATACAAGGAGATGACATTTGTTTTCTCTTAATAGTTTTCCCTTCACAACCTGATCATTAAACATAGGAAGATAAGGAGGCAGGTAAAAGAACAGATGATAAGCCCCCAATAAACTCCAGGCTAATCCAGATAACGTTTAGCTTGCACTGGTAGGGAACTGGATCTGAGAAAGGAAAGCTTTGAATAAAATGAAATGCTTTGAATGAAATTGAAAACATGAAAAAAAAAAGGGGTAAAGTTTTAAGACATAAAAGTATCTGATTCGATAACTGTAAGTATCTAAAATGCACAGGATTAAACTGATATGCTACCCAGTGGTAAAGGTGGGAGTATTGACAGAACATTGCTGGTAGCCATTATTGGAGAAATAACATAATTGAGTCTAAACATCTGCAAGTTAAAATTGCATACTTAATCAATGTACCAGTTATTAAGCTATTGCCTTACACTTTGAATTCAGCCATCTATACTTTGTATTGTGTTGCTGGGGCTGGGACAATGGAAACCACAGTTCTCATTTATTACCTGGCTCCTAGTGATATTCTACCAACAGGAGAAATAGAGGGACATTGAAAGATTGGGAGAGGGAAGAAACTTGCTCCTCCTGTTTGCCTGTTGTATGTGTCAGGACCACGTTGGCAATATCCCTTCACCTTTTCATTAATTCTAATTTCTAGCTTTCTCAGCATCCTCAGCAGCTGCTGGACAATGCCATCCCTTCAGAGGTGTGAGTCACAGGTCCACAGGACCCCTCCTCTCAGTTTCTAGGTTCTGATATACCCAACCGCTTCCCTGTCTTTTCCCCGTCTTACAGGTGATATTTGCTTCTTAATGCTGCTATAACTGAGTTAATTCAGTGTTTAATTTACTGTTTTCCAACACTAGTTTAATCATGTTCTTATAATAACCTGTTTCTTAATGTAACTGGTGTTTCTTTTACTTTCTTGACTAGACCCTGATGGATAGAAGCTGATGGATAGAAGCTGTAGATAGTACCTACAGGATTTATACATAGTAGGTACTCAGTTAACATCGGTTCCTATTCCCTAGCTAGAGGTGGAAATAGAAATTGGAATTTTACTATGCTTGTGTCTTCCCTTCAGTACTTACTTGACTATTAATAACAGCACTGTCTTCATAATAGGACCATGAGGATTTTTACCCAAGAAATAATCCTGATATGATAGTGAATGTATATTTACTATCATGTAATATATATCAGCATATATATGCATATACATATATAATAATTCTATATTTTATAATTCTATATTTTAAATATATAGATTCTATAAATAAATAAATTCTATATTTTAAAATATAATTCTATATTTTAAATGTATATACATAATTTTAAATGTATATACTTAATATATATTGTATGTATTATACATATGTATATGTAATATATATACATAATATATATTATATGTATATTATATTATTATCATATTTATGTATATACATTTAAAATATAGAATTATACATATATTAAAGACAACATATTCTCTCTCTATATATATCATATGTATGAGAGAGAGCAAAGAAAAGAAGGGAATGTTACTTTCAATGATGGCAAAAGTATCTTCCAGTTTAAGATTTTTATACTGAGTTTGCTTAGACAAATGATGTTACAAAGCCATATGTATAACTTGATAATCAATGATTATGCATTCTTAAACCTTACATATGGTAACTGTAGCAATCAAAATTTCTATGCATTAAAAGTTACTAACTAGGTTACTCCATAAAGTCCTTAAAATTTAATCAATACACAATTTAAAAATGTGCTTTATAATCTTGTCTCTGAGGTTGGTTCTTTTTTCTGTTAGATTAATAGCTTACAATTATGCCACTGAGGAGTTTGGGCACATCTATATAAAATCTTGATTATAGAATGTGAATTTTCGTATGTTATATTTTCATCTTTAATATTTAATTAGATTAAGTTCTTGCCTTAATTTATTTTTTCATTTTATTTTATCATGATTATTCTTTTTATTCTGATGGTTCTATATTCCTTAATGAACAGCTCAGACCTCTCCTGAGAATGACATGAACTCTTTGTTTAACAAGGTTGAAATCTCATTCTGCAGCAAGAAAACAGATGATGCTTATGTCACCCCAATGAATCTGAAGTATGTAATGTTTGAGCATCTTGGATTTTCTACCTGAAACCCCAGAGTAACAATTAGTTTCTAACAATGTACTTCAGTCTTCTTATAGCAATCTCTGATCACTCATAAATTTATCTATTCACATAGAACAACACATAAAAATGAAACAGACTTATCTTTCACCACCTGTAATCTCCAAGTGAACAAAGTTTTTGATTTCCCATTACCCTGAGGCTCTATGCATTAGAAATAGATATTTACTTAACTGGTTCCAGAGAATTGTTTGGAAAACAAGTGTCAATGGATATAGAAAAACAAAAACAAACAAAAAAACAAACAAAAACCAGGGAGAGATCCAAGATGGCATAGTAGATAAACACTGTGCTGCAAAATTTAAAATTACAACTAAATTATAGAACAATCAATCTGGAGAACCATCTGAATTTTAGCAGAACAGAAGTCCTATAACTAAAAATGTAAAGAAGAAGCCACCTTGAGACTGGTAGGAGAAGCAGAGATGTGGAATGGGCCCCAAACCTCCATGCAGTGGTTGAGAATCAGGAGGGATATGTCAGCCATGGTGGTTCCCACTGGAGGAATGAGGGACCCCAGCCCCCAACACGAGGCTCCCCAGCTGGAGTACTGGTGCCAGGAAGAGGAGCCCCCACAACATCTGGCTGTGGAAAACAGTGGGTATTCCAACTGCCTGGTTGGGACAGAAGGCTGTAGGAAACCCAGATATCCTCTTAATTGGTCTGCGCACAGACTCTCTCAGTCGCAGGCACTCACTTTGGGCTCCGGCAGAGGGACGGTGACTTGGGAGGCAACAGAGACATACAGGGGCACAGAGTGAAGTGTGTAGCTTTGGAAGGAGGACTGGAGGACAGTTGGCATTTTCTGTGTGAGGTCCTTCTCCTGTGCAGCTAGCAGGAGGGTGCCATCTTTCCTGTGTTGTGCCTGCCCCCACCACAGCCAAATCTGAATCTGATTGGCCTGGTAAGCAATACGGCTTCACCCCTTGACTTCTGGGACCCTGCCTCATCCAACTCATCCAACACTGGAGGCACTTTCTCTGTCAGTAGCCAGCCCACCCACATTACAATCTTTTTTGGAAAACTATCTGAATCTGGCAGGCCCCCGGAGATTGGCAACTGGCTTCAGTGTACTCTGAGATTTTTGTTGAGTAGCTCCAGGCTCAGCACTGGCACCAAACCAGAATTTACATTAACCTGGTGACCACAACTCTTCCCACTGTAGTGACTCACTGAGACCCTCCCTTACCCAACTTGCATGCAGCACGACACTCTATCAGCAGCTAAACCTTAAGGGAACCAGCATGTGGCAGCAGGCCTCAGGGTGTCCTGGTTTTTTGCAGAGGTGATGGCAGATGTTTACGATTCATAGAGTGGCCTTTCCCACATGGCTCCAGGTTTAGCACAAGCAGCAAAGAACTGCGCATCACTTGGTAGCTCCTACCAGGTATCCATGAACAGTCACAGAGTGGGTGACCATAGCCTGCACCAGAGCCCCTCCCAGGAAGCCCCAGAACCAAAATACTTGGAGGTTGGCTTCAGACTACAGCAGAGCATTGCCCAATTAGTCCCACAAGCAGCACACACAAAGGGTGGTCTCAACAGGCACAAAAGCCTGCTGGGGCAAATCACAGTCAGTGGAGTAAGCCCACCACACAGAAGCTCCCCGGACATGGCCAATCCCCACAGCCAGTCAGCCTAAGGGTTAATCCCACCCACTAATGTGCCAATATCAATCAGGCTCAACTATAACAGGAGGGCACACACAACCCACACAAGGGACACTCCTGGAGCATCCAGAGCAGGTGACCAGGGAGAATGTGCCACTGGGCCCCACAAGACACTTATTATATAAGGCCCCCTGGCCAGGACTGGGGGACATAGAACATGTATCTTATACATAGAAACAAACACAGAGAGGCAGCCAAATCAGGGGGGAAAATATGTCCCAAATGAAAGAACAGGAGAAAACTCCAGAAAAAGAACTAAACTAAATGGAAGCAAGCAACTTACTAGAGACAGAGTTCAAAACAATGGTTATAAGGATGCTCAAAAAACTTACTGAGGACTTAAACAAAGAAATAGTAAGCATGGGGGGAAAAAACACATAGAAATCATAAAAGGAATCAGTCAGAAGTGAAGAATACACTAGAAGGAATCACGAGCAGACAAGATGAAGCAGAGGATTGAATCAACAATTGAGAAGACAAGATAGCAGAGAACAACCAATTGAAACAGCACACACACACACAAAAAAAATCTAAAAAAATGAGGATAGTTTAAGAGACCTCTGGGACAGTATCAAGTGTAACAACATTCAAATCATAGGGGTACCAGAAGGAGAAGAGTGAAAGCAAGGGATTGAGAACCCAGTTGAAGAAATGATGACTGAAAACTTTCTTAAACTGGCAAAGGAAATAAACATACAAGTCCAGGAAGGGCAGAGAGTCCCAAACAGGATGAACCCAAACATGCCCACACCTAGACACATTATAATTAAGATGGCAAAGGTTAAAGACAAAGAGAGAATCCTAAATGCAGCAAGAGAAAGGAAACTAGTAACTTGTAAGGGAGCTCTCATAAGACTGTCAGCTGATATCTCAACAGAAACTTTGCAGGCCAGAAGGGATTGGCACAGAATATTTAACATGATGAAAAGAAAGGACCTATAATCAAGGGTACTCTACCCAGCAAGGCTATCATTTAAAATCAAAGGACAGGTAAAGAGCATTCCAGACAAGAAAAAGCTAAAGGACTTCATCACCACTTAACCAGTATTACAAGGAATGTTAGAGGGCTTTCTTTAAGATGTAGAAGAAAAAAGAAAAATTATGAAAAAAATGGCAATAGCTACACATGTATCAATAATTACTTTCAATGTAAATGGATTAAATGATCAATCAAAAGACATAGGAAGGCTGAATGGATAAGAAAACAAACTTTTCATCTCTGCCTAGAAGAGACTTACTTCAGATTGAAAGACACACACAGGAAGAAAGTAAAGGGATATAAAAAGATATTTCATGAAAATGGAAACAAACGAAAAACCTGGGATAGCAATGCTTATACAATACAAAATAGACTTTAAAACAAAGGCTATAACAAGAGACAAAGAAGGACCCAGTAATCCTACTTCACGGTATTTATCTGAAGAAACCCAAAACGCTATTTTGATGGGTCGTGTGCATCTATATGTTCATTGCAGCATTGTTTACAATGTCCATGACGTGGAGGCATCCTGGGTGTCCACCGCGAGATGAATGGATTAAGAAGACGTGGTGCATATATACTATGAAATATTGCTCAGCATGGAAGAGAATGAGTTCTTGCCACTGCAGCAGCATGGATAGACCTATAGGGTATTGTGCTGAGTGGAGTATGTCAGACAGAGAAAGACAGATGCAATGTGATTTCACTTACATGTGATTTCACTATGCTGTACACCTGAAATTAATATAAAATAATACTGAATGTCAATGGTAAAATAAAATGTAAAAAAGGGGGGAAATGCTGAAGGGGAAAAGGATGTCTAAATTTCCAGGAATAAATTTCCAGGAATAAATTTCCAGGAATAAAAGGATGTCAACATTTCCAGGGGATGTAATGTACAGTATGAGGACTATTGTCAATAATATTCTGATAGCATAGTATGGTGTCAGATGGTTGCTGTACTTATCATGGTGATCACTTCCTTAGGTATATAAATCTTGAATAACTATGGTATACCCCTGAAACTAATATAACATTGATATTATATGTTACTAATATAACATTGATATTATATGTTACCTATATTTTTAATAAAAATCTTTAAAAAAACAATCCAGAGGAAAAACCTTTAAAGCCAAAGACCAGTTGCTACCCTATAAGTATACATATACTCATTTCTCAAAGAATATCCACATTTACAAATAGGTGTAAATATATGTGTGTGTGAAATATATAATATTTAGGTTCATTTCTACATATTCCAGAACAACTACTGAAATCTGTTATAAAATTTAAGGAAATATGTTCACATTTCCTACTGTTTTGTCTTACCAATACTTACTGACTACTCGAAAACAAGTCCTATATTGTAAACTCTACATATGTAGGGCCAGCATACACAGTAAGAGATTAGTGATACATGTTTAATAAATCTATAAGTTGTATTTTAATCATTTATTCATTAAGTTATTTGTCATATATTTACTGAGTACCTAATTTACGACAAGTAATGTAAATAGAGCAGGAAAAAAAACCCCAACAAAAACAGTGACCAAAGCTCACTGCCTTTATGATGCTTATATACTAACGGAGTGATACATACAATATCAATTAAATAAGTAAAATATATAATGCATTAGGTAGCAAGGTGTGTTTTAGAGATTAAAAAAACAAATAGTTGGATAGAGCACATGTGGATTTGTCAGTGGGGTGTCTTTTTTTACAGGTTCAGTAATACTTCACAGAGAAGAGACCTTTGAACAACCACCTTAAAGAGATAGGAAAAAAAAATCAGTCTTGTAATTAAAGGGAAAGGAAACGGCAAGTGCAAAGGCCTTGAGGTGTTCCTGTGCCAGGAAGTCTTAAAGAATGAGAAGGTCCGTACATCATAGGTTGTGTGAGCAAGAGTGGTGAGTAATAGAAAATGTGATCAGAAAAGCAATTGGGACCTAGTTTTAGTAGTTTCCATTATCATTATGACTTTAAATTTTATTCAAAATGAATTTGGAAACCATTGGAAAGTTTTAAGCAGAGGAAGCAAATTAGATTAAGGATGGAAGCAAGAAGACTAGGTAGAAGCCTACAGCTTCAGAATAGGACAGTATGGATAGTTATGAGAAATTGTTGGATTGTGCTGTATCTTGAAAGTAGTTCCAACAGAATTTGCTGATAGTTATAATATGGGAAATGAGGGAAGAAAATGAGTCAAGGATTAGCTAACAGTTAATTAATTGGTCACCTATGATGAAACTGTCACTTTTTTAAGTGTTTACTTGTATTATCTATCTAATTTTATTTTTGTAAAAAAGCATTTCCTACTATAATTAATTATGTTTCTCATTTGTAGATGAGAAAATTAAGATATCAAGAGGGTCTATGACTTGCCAAAGTCAGAAGCTTGCAGGTGACAGATCCTGGATTCTAATTCCTGGCTTTGCTGTCCAGGTCTCAATCACTGGTCTCTGCTTCTTCTCCATGATGGCCTCCAAAGTGTTTCAAAACACTGAAAGAATATGCTTGCTATTGAGTTATATGGGAAAAACTAGAAAAAAATTTTAGGCAAAAAAAAAATCAGGAATTTGGTTTTGGAGATGTTTGAGATGTCAAGGCAGGAGTTAGACATACAGAGCTGCAAGTGAAAATGGGGGTTCAGGTTGTAGAGATGAAATTTAACATCATCAGACCATGGATGGTATTTAATAGACAAAGGTCTTACAGGAAGTGAGTCCAGGTAGACATTTCTGTTCCAGGGTCAAGTATCCGTTCTACTGTGTTACTATTTTTTTTAATCAGAGAAGGAAAAACAATAGTAATGACAACAACAACAACAACAAGGAAGAAGATTTGGAGCAACAGCATTTGGAGCATATTATTTGTCATATTAGAAAAGTTCTCCCTTGATAATATATTACCAATTTGCTCTTTATTGTGCTTTCCTGTGACTTAAATCGTTACGAATTATGACCAACAAGTACCATGCTCTTTTATTTTGATATATTAAATGCAGTAAAATAAAATCATTTTGAAAGTAAAATTAAGTTTTCATTTTTAAATTTATGGGAATGAAAAGACAGAGCTTTCCTTTCTCACAATAATGAAATAATTTGAAAACTAATGCATCATCTCACACAATGAACTAACTGTGGAATTAAATATGAGGTTAATTCTTGTGCAACCTCCATTAGGCATGTATGTTACAGAAATATGAGAAAATATGATTATAGCAATGTATTATATGCCATACAATTTTATTGTCTAAAGGAGATGATAAACAATAAAGTAAATCTGCAATGAAATTCTACTTTATTTAACCAAGATATTGTAGTGTATATTATAAGCCAGACATTACTGTCTAAGCATGTAACAAACATTAACACATTTAATCCTCCAGACATTTCTATATCGTAGAAAATCTATTATCATTAATTTACAGATTTTTTAAAATGGAGATATGGAAAGGTTAAGTGTGAAAGGTTAAGTGTGCTGAGAGACACATATCTTGGTGGAGTTAGAATTTGAACCCAGACATACTGGTGATAGATTTTTGCTTTTCAACTATATGATAATGTTATTTTAATTGACTTTTCTCATATTTATCTTATTTATATGTTGACAACTAAGGTATACAAGTTGAAAAATCAGGAAGATAGATTTGTGTTTTAATTTGAGTAGGTAGGCTTTTGATGCAATATATCTTTTGTTGAAGTTCAACAGTGACTATACTGCTTCAACTTCCCTGGAGAGATAACTTGCTTTATGCAGTGCTTTTTACAAATTCTCCTATCTACTCACTCTTACTTTCTCTTTTCTGTGTCCTATCTCCCAGGAGACTAAGGAAAGTAGTTGTGGTTAACTACACTTTCTCCATTCACCTTTCAGAAGGATTATGAAAATTCTAACGTAAAAAAAATTAAGAGGTCTATTGATTTAATTCCTTAAGTTTTTTATGCATGGATATTGAAGCAGAAAGTAATCCAAATCCATTCAAGTAACAAGGCATCAGTGAGGACTTAATCTAGAACAGTGTTTGCAAACTTATTCTATAAATAAGGACCAGACAGGAAATAGTCTATGCTTTTTGGCCACATACCTTCTGTCATATATTCTTCCTTGTGTATTTATTTTACAAACCTTTAAATTGTAAAAACTCAAGACCATACAAAATTAGGCTGCAGGCTTGATCTGTCCACTGGTTATATTTTGTCTACCTCTGAACCTTTTTTAAAAAATAGCCCAATTCCCATTTTACATTGTGATTATAAATCTAATTAATATTTTCTTCCTGCAGTCACCTTTCTACAAATATTAATTAAGCACATACATGCTGAGCCCATTTCCAAAGCTGAGATGGGCCAGGCAGACCAAGGCTCTATATTAATCAGTTTGTCTGTACGACAGAAAATAGGCATATTTACAAGTAAATAGAAAAATATAAATTCAGATAATAATAAGTGCAGTAAACAAAATAAAACAAGGCACTAGGATAGGTTGAACATTGAGGTTATGGTCTGCTTTATCTTGGCTGGTTAGAGAAAGGCCCTCTAAGAAGATGTATTTCAAAGAGAGATAAGAATGAACACATTAGCAAGATAAGGAAAATGCTAAAATACTGAGCTGTTGACATTAAATGAGTAGTAGAATACTAGAGGCTGACACCTAGGACACCTTGAAACTTGGTCCACTTTCTGCAGGAACCAGGCTGCTGGTAGCTGTCAATGTAGAATTTTTCAGTTTGTAGTTTGTGAGTGAAAGAACTCAGTCAACAAAGTACCTGGATGAAACTTGAAAGTGTTCAAGAAACAGGCTGGAAGCAAACCAATAACTCTGGACCATAGTTACTTGAGAAGGGTGGTGATAAATGAAGTGGGGGAGCTGGGAATGACTCTATTATGGGGTTTGCAATTTATTTTCATCCCAGGGGTAAATTATTATGGGATTAAAGCCGGGTAGGGGGAATATCGTCAAATTCATGGTTTAAAAGAAATCACTGGAGAATGCAAGGGTGCAAGGGTGGAATTTTAAAATGTAGATGCAATTCGTAAAAGAAAAAAGATTCAGTTAAAGTCTGAAATGCCTTATGATGTACAGTATACTTTATTTTCAAAAATAAAGATCTAAACACAGATTTAGGTTATTATTTATACATTCCAGATTTTCAGGCTTCCTATTCAAAACTAAAAAAGTCCTCTATCCATTATCTTTTCATCAAGAAGAAGAGAGAAGAAAAAGAAGAAAACTTGTGGTGTGAACATGAGAAATACAACAACAAGAGTTGTCTTAATGACAATTTGTGCTTTCCAAAACATTGGAGCTTGGCAGATTCTGGAAACTCAGGTGCCACGTTAAGTTGTATTGATTTTCTTTGGGTAATTAATTTCTGTGCCTTTATAAAGAACTGCAAAGATATTTTTACTTAAAATTGAAAAAGCCTAACAATA
This sequence comes from Rhinolophus ferrumequinum, assembly GCF_004115265.2. Lineage (NCBI taxonomy): Eukaryota > Metazoa > Chordata > Mammalia > Chiroptera > Rhinolophidae > Rhinolophus > Rhinolophus ferrumequinum. Next base: position 35,864,163 of record NC_046287.1, read on the forward strand.
ATTAAAAGGACATTTGATGTGCACCAATGACTCTTCTTCCTTTGAATCTATTGATTTCTAGTATAAATACAATTGAAGCATTTGTTCAAAAGCAAAATGAAGTTCTGCTTGCTTCTTACCAAAATTGTGCCTGCATATTCAAAGGAAATAAAGAGGAAACAAATTAGGGGGAAAAAAAAGAAAACAGGATAAAGAAGGTAATAAATACAATATTAATCAATTTCTGACAAAGACAATTATTTAAATTGCTATTTACGTGGGGCATGTTTGCTTGATGTACTAATAGGAAGCTAACTCCTTACCGGTACATGGTCTGGGATAGTGTGTTTAGTTACATAATAAAAACTGCTTTTAAACTTATTACTCTTCTAGCGTTCTCCCCATTCGTAAACAACTAAATGGTCTAACTGCTTCTGTCTCCCCTCTGACACCCTCAACCCAGTACATTAACATACTTTCTCTACACAGTAACTTAGCAAGAGTGATTTGTTCAAAAGGGAAACCAGACTTATAAATATGACTGCTTAAAATTCTTCCATATAGTTTCTACAATGCCTTATTATTCAAACTCCCCTTTATGACCTCCACCTTCCCAAATGGGTTGACTCCCTCCACCTCTCAAACCTCCCTGCCCACTAGCCACCCCCATTCTACATGATGATAACTTCTCATTCTTGAAGATCCTTTATCACCCTGGTTAAAGCCCCCTTTATTCTCCGTTACAGCATCTGTTTTTATTTCCTCCATAGTCTTTACTTTAATCTGTGATTATCTTGCATATGACTATTCACTTATTTGGGTTTCCTTCCCTTCCTGACTACATTAAGTTCCTCTAAGGGACAGAACATACCTGTTTACTTTTTTCATTCCCTGGCAGAAAGTGAAATTGTGCTAAATATTTATCAAATGGATGAATAAGTAACAGTATAAGCCTGAGAACACAGTATACCATTGGAAAATAATGCGACAAGATATTCCTGATTCTCTCTTTCAGAAATGTAAAATGATATATAATTTCATTTGTTTGCACTTTTGGGCAAAAAGGCAGAATCTAACGGATATCTCTGCTAATTGCCACCTTCTCCATATTCATTGACATTAGGCATAATGTGGACAGAAAAATAACAAAAACCCTTAGAACTGGGTTACAGTAAATAAAAGTGACCTTTCTCTGCATGTCAATAGCTGAAAATTTTCTCCTACACTCTGCACCTCTGAAAGCCCTGGTGTGTTGCTTCTCAGAAAAAAAAAGAAAATATATATGACATTGTAAGTAAGTAAGTGTCAAAGTTTAACACTGATATAAATTGATTTAGAGGGATAATGTCAAAAGATGAAGTAGGTTGTGGAGACTAAGAGAAGTCCTTTATTTGAATTAATTAATAGTTTCTGAAATCAGAAGTATTTGGCCAAAGCACTGAACAATCTCTGGAGTCACGTAGTAGCTATGCTCAGCAAAATCCTTGTGGTGTGCTAAGAGCTTACCCCTAAAAATTAACTAGACGATAGTGTGATCTTGAACTTGCCAATAAAGGCAAAAGAAACAGAGGTTCATATCGAAGAAAATATGTACTTCATCATGATAGCACTAATAAAAACTAATGACATATAAAAACACTTTGCTTGTTCATTAACTCAATTCTCACCACAATGCTATGATATCATCACTATGTTTATCCTCATTTTATAGATGAAGAAATGTAAGCAGAAAAAGGTGAGAGAACAACTCCAGGCTCTATACTACAAAGTGGCTTCACATCAAGGCAGTACGAGTGCCTCACTATGCTATGCTGCCTTGGTTGTTAGTTTAACAAAAAAAATGAAGAAAAAAAAATAATGTTCCCCTGATGAGACAGGCGTTTTAATCACCTAGCCTCACTCTGGATTACTAAAATTATTCTATAAATGACCCAGAATTCTATGTATTACTTAGTACAGGAGAAACTTTTCACCAGCACACAGATGGATAACAAGAAAGCCAAAGAAACACTACTACGGTGTTTCCACAAAAATAAGATATGGTCTTATATTAAGGTTTGCTCCAAAAGATGCATTAGGGCTTATGTTCAGGGAATGTCATCCTGAAAAATCATGCTAGGGCTTATTTTCTGGTTAGGTTTTATTTTCGGGGAAACACGGTATGTAGTTAATGCCCCAGCTCTGAAAAATCCATTCCTGGTATAAAATAAACAGAAAGAGAAAAAACTGAAAACAAACACAACACAAATGTCTCTCAATACCAACCAGCCAAGAACGGAAACAAACACAAAAATCCTAAATGCAGCCAAGTAAAGTTCACCAACTTTAGAAAAAGAGAATAAACATTAAAAAGGGGTGATAGAAATAAAATTTAGAATTTTCTTTTTGCATTAAATTAATTTAAATTTAATAACATGCATTAATAGAATTTAATTTAAAAACAACTATGAAACAACATAAAACCATAGGACAACAAATTAAAATAATAGGAAATTTTATGAAGGGCCAAATGAAAAGTTATTAAGGAATACAGAAAAGTGTTATAAAGCTGATAGTCATAATAACTAACTATTGTTATTATTATAACCATTAAAGAACAGAATTGTCACTGCAGAAAATCAAGCCAGTGATTTGTAGGATAAATGTTAGAATTCCTTTTACTGCTAATGAACTTAACAATGCTTTAAAAAAAAAGAGATGGAAGACAATAAACATTATAAAAGAAAGACATAATTTTACCAATCGGTGGCTGGGATTTAAGAAAAATACAAGAACAAATGGAATAGAAGCAATCAGCCTATTCCTAAAGATGCAAATAATATGAAAGAATGTCAAGAACTAGGCAAAATTAATTTTAAGGACAACAATGTCACATATATAATACATATATATTTAATTTGTGAATCATTTGGATTCCTAAGTGTCTAAGGAAAATTTTTAACTGTTAGCAAGGTTATCAAAGTAGTTTGAATATGAAAGCTAAAATTTCTAGATGTTGATTAAAACCTTTTTATATAAAAATTCTAAATATAAAAATAGGAGTAAGGAAGAATAATGCTTCAAAGGAAATAGCATTTTTAGATACTAATGATGACCTGAGACATACAACACATATTTTTCTATACTTTGGAAATTAAATAGCAAATTATAACAATAGTTTTCAAGAATATTAATCAATTTTTATGTCAATAGCCATAAGAACTACATATTGCAATATAAATAATAAGTTTTTTTGCTATTTTAGATTGTATTGAATTAATCAAAATTTGGGGGAGGAATGATTTCTTTAAGCAACTTCAAAAGGAATGATTTCTTTGAGCTCACTCCAGAAACTGAGAACATAATTTCTCTTGTATCTGTCATGACAGAGGAAATAGAATCGTCACTAATTTATTACTAATTTATTAAATGATTTATTAAGTGATTAAAGGAACATCACTAAAATAAAAGGAATTTTAAAAGATGAAGAGTAATAGTATAAGATCCATGGCTTCCTGTAAATTCAAAATAAATGAATACAAATTGTATGTGTGTGGACATCTGATTCACAGAACTTTAGCAGTACTCTGCATATGAATATTTGGTTCTTGAATCCTCCCTACCTTCCTAATTTTAATTGGTTTATTTATTTATTATTATTTTTTTTTTTGCAACAAACACAGATTTAAGTCATGCTATCTGTTGGCAACTGTATTAGAAGCACATGAGACCCAGATGTATAAGAAGTGGTCCCTAAACTTATCATTAGTTAAGTTCTCAATAAAAATATAATTTATAAGCAATAAATGTAAAAAAGTAACAAAACAGGCGAACCTGATGTGGAGCAAAAGATCGATCTCTCTAAAGGTGCTGAGTATTTTAAAATAAGACACTATTGACTCTGACTCATAATTTATTAGTTCTAATGTGGAAAAATTGACTGTAAAATATTAAACCATATTTTTAAACAAAAATGAGAGGGAGAGGTAGGTACAGAGTCTAGCGCAGTGCCTGGCATCAGGTTGCACTAGAATAAATATTTTATTTTGGAATAAATGAAGGAGTTTGAACATTAAGGCACTACTGAAAACTGCAGTATGTCTTTGAAAATGCTCTTTTTTCTACGTGTAAGTTGATAAAGTTGACACTGAAGTTTGTTTACTAATCTTGTTCATCCTCAGAAAGAAACTGTTACATTGACTGTTTTGATAGTGTGGGAAAATAAATCAAATCTTTAAAGTGTGCCAGGACCTCACAGTTACCATTTAAAACGTATTTTGCAGCTTACCTTTTTTTTCTTTTTCTTTTTAATGACCAGCTTGTTTCTAAAGTAGACACACACAATTTGGCACAGTTCTTACAGTTCAGCACAATATGGTTGAATTGGCAGTCTCTGCTCTGAGGAAGCTGTTACTGTCTCAGCACCAAAACTTCATTAGTCAAATCCCTACAGAATGAGATCTTTACAAGGCAGAAATAAGACTAATGGCGTGATGAGGGCACTGATACGCTAATCTTCATAATTGAAAATATTTACCATAAAGAAAATGTCTAAATAGCTTATAAAGCATATGACTTTCCTTTTGTAATTAATTATAAAGAAGAAAATTTTTCTTTTGTTTTTTCAGAATTGATTTTAATAATGGTATGGTAATCTAGAGACTTTTTTTTTTAAACTATACTCATGTATGGCATTTAAATTAATTTAAAAATAAGTTCAATGCTTACTGATGCTATAAACATAATAATAATTTACAAGTGCTAATATCTTAAAAATACAGCTATAGGATTTGTTTGTTGTAGTAAGCACTGCAATCTATAAACTCTTCTGTTAGCCAGAATTCAACAAGGATCAATCTGGATGATAAACATTTCTCCATGCTAAAACTTTTTCTCACCAGCTACATTTTGAGAATATTTCACAAATAAACGATATATTTTCTACATTAGCAAAGTTTAATAATGTATGTTTTTCCCTGAGAACTCAGTCACTATTACTATGAATTTTATTTTTACTAGCTTGTAAAAGTAGATGTTTAGAGGTTAAAGAAATATTTTAATTTGTAGAAAAAAAATCACATTGGGACCAAATCTTCCCTAAATATAGGCACACACACACACATTCATGAAATTATATATATATTATATATATATATATATATATATATATATATATATATATATATATATATATATATTTAATAGCAGGTACCATTAACATGTAAAATTTTAAATGCATGTGTTTAACTACAATAGAGTTAGTTATGCTGAGCATATAGAAACATTCAGTAAATACATTATTTATTTGTATATGATTTTATACTTTGAAATTCTAGTGTTCTAATTAGGCAATATATGAGAACATCCTTTAATGTTTGTTTCTAAAATTAAAATATCTGAGTAATTGTGATACAAAATTGGTATAATTTACTTTACGTTGTTAATATGGGCAAGTGGTGAAATTATTACAATATATCAAAATTGTTCATGCGATTTAAAAAAAATTATTTATATTCTTTGTTACCCTTATGAATTTAGCTCTCCAAGATTATTCACGAAGTAGAATATATATTCCTTGTCTGAAAAGTTTATTTTTTTCAGTATTATGTAAAAACCTATTTCCATAATAAATGTTCAGAAGATATTTTTTCCTTTACTGTTTTACTAAAACATAAATATTTTGTATACCTCAAATCTAAAACATATGATGTCATCAGTCAGAAGAAATATTAATTATTTCTAAGTTTAAATCCTTAGAATGAGAACACAATGTTTGTGAGGTATCAAGTGTTCACACATGTATGCATAGTCATTTCACTTAAATACATGGAACCTGAAAATCTGATATCTACCAGGGTAGACGTTCATTATTATCAGAATCAACTAGTTTTAGAGACATTACCAGACTGTTAGGGGATAAACTGCTAAGTAACTGATTACTTGAAAATGGTAATTTCTCTGAATTTTCTGGGTTCCTAGTTAATCTAATTTACACTACTTTTGCGTATAATGAACAATTTTTAATTTTCATGACATATGTAGGACCGCCTCCAGTTTCCTCTGAAAACTGCATTGTTGAACAAAACCTGGAGCTATTCCCCTTATTTGCAGGAAATATGTTCTAAGACTCCCAGTGGATGCCTAAAACCATGAAGAATACCAAACCCTATATATACTATGTATTCTTTTTCCTATAAATAAATACCTTTTGACTTAAAGGGAGCACTTTACAACTTTTCTTTGACATACCAAATTGGCAGCATCTCTACTCTTGTGCTTTGGGGGATATTATTCAATCAAATAAGGGTTACTGGAACACAAGCACTATAATACCTGGACAGTCGATCTAATGACTGAGGGTTACTGAGTGATTAATGGGTGGGGAGTATGTGTAGTGTGGATCCACTAGACAAAGGGATGATTCACATCCTGGTGGGACAGAACAGGAGGGCAAGATTTCATCACCCTACTCAGAACACACAATTTAAAACTCATGACTTGTTTATTTATGGAATTTTCCATTTAAGAGTTTTAGTCCACAGTTGACCGTGGGTAACTGAAATGGAGCAAAGCAAAACCACGGATATGGGGGACTACTATATTCTTAGTGTCCTGCCCATATCCTCCATCCTTCTTGGAAGCTCACCTGTTGACTGCTCTGTCTGTGTAGGAACATCCTCTGAATTCATCAGCCCCCTCCCCTATCCCTCCAAAGGCTAGCATGGGGGCAGCTATCAACCAGTGAGCATCAGCAATACTGGCACATATTCTTCACAGTTTCTAGGAGGGTCCCTAAAGGAATTGAAACCAGTTACCTACAGGGTAACACAATCACGGATATACTTATATTGTCTTTGCTCCTTTCAATGTCTACATTTTACACCTGTTCCCTTCACAGTATTTCTTGGGATCATTTCCCCATTACAATACACACACCCAAATCCTCATATTAGGTTTTGCTTTTGGGGAAACCCAAACTGAAAAAGCTATTACCAAAAGTGGTCCTAGAAGGCAAATCTTCAAGATGGGTTCATAGAATGTGATTGCTTGCTGATGAGGTGGTAACAAGGAATTCTTTGTTGTAAAAAATGAATGTTCTAACTGTTCAAATGTTGCAATTTCATAATTACTGGCACTGTTTCCTGCAGGGAATTGAAATGGGGCACAGATGAAATGGAAGCACTCTAGCACTTGAAATGCATAGGGTTATGGTAATTAGAGGGACTGTGGAATTCAGTAGTGCTTGGCTACTCTCTTAGCAGCACTGAAAAAGGAGAAGGATAGGTTTAGGTCATCCAACCATCAACTCAGACCTTATTGTGAAAGCCCAAAAGCCTTAGTCTCAGCATTTACAGAGGCCATCATCTTCTGCACCTGGGGGGAATACTGCTGAAAACATGGTCAACATTTGACCATAAAGTAGCAAAATCAGTACTTTGATGAGAAAATAGAGGGAGTCCAGGTATGTGCTTCAGAACCCTGAATCCACATAGTCATGTAAATACAGGCTGATAAAAGCAACCCCTTCCATTTTCTTAAGTAGAGCAGCTTCCTGATATCTGGAGACCATGCAAAGATGACCCTGATGTGGATGCCTCATAAATTGGTGATCATAGATTACTGTAAAGTTAATCTACCAGTCACCTGAATCATACCTGCTGTGCAGAATGCAGTATGATTTCTAAAAGAGATTAATGCAACTCCTGACACCTCCTATGGGCTATTAATATGGTGACTGCATTCTTGTTATTCCCCATCAGGGCAGTGGTACCTACTAGTTTTTTTTTTGTTTTGTTTTGTTTTTTATTTTTATTTTTTTGCCTAAAGGCTATGCTAACTCTCCTGTTCTCTACCACAATATAGTACAAAAGGCTTTGTTGCCCAGAAATCCCAAAAAAACTTCATGCTGCTCTAGTATATCAATAGTACATGTTAATTATACCTTGTGAGCAGGGAATGGCAAGTTCTCTAGATGCCTGGTGAGAAACAAGTGGGCCAGTGGTTAGGAGATAAACACTACCAAGATTCAGGATTTCTGTCTCACCAGGGAGGTCATTACCGTGTTTCCCCCAAAATACGACCGGGTTCTTACATTAATTTTTGCTCCAAAAGACACATTAGGGCTTATGTTCAGGGGATGTCCTCTTGAAAAATCATGGTAGGGCTTATTTTCCGGTTAGGTCTTATTTTTGGGGAAACATGGTAGATTAGCCTAATGGGGATAGCAACAGCTATTTTAACTGAGAAACATGGATATTTCAAGGGATCACCATGCACAGGAACTATACTAGGCAGTAAACATGCAGAGTACCAAGGTCTTCGTCCAGAGAAAGGGTCTTACCTGCCAGGAGTGCTGGAATCATCTAGAGTCCTTACTAGCTCTGTGCAGGTTGGCCAGTTCCAGTTGAACTGCTTCTCCTCTCAGCTAACAGAGTACACACACCTCCCGGGCCCTCCAAATTTGCTTCTCATGAGTATGAAAATGTATTTCTGCAAATGTATCAGGTATTGAAGGATTGCTCTTCAAACTGGCGGTACCAGCTTCCACTCTTAAAAAACAATTATGAGAATTTTCTTTGGCCCATATCCTCATCAATATTTGGTATTGTCAGACTTTAAAAAAAATTGCCTATCATGAATGTTTGAAAATGTACCTCAATGTGGCTTTAATTTGCCATTTCTATTCAGATGGAACACTTTTTCCCATCTTTATTGGTCATTCAGATGTTCTCTCTAAATTGCATCTTCCACCATTTTTAAAAAGTGGATTTTTTAAATATTTATTTTTAAAACATCTTTACATATTCTGGTTACTAATCTTTCTCAGTTTTTTTTTTTTAATTAAAGTTTATTGGAGTGACAATTGTTGGTAAAGTTATATAGGTTTCAAGTGTACAATTCTATAATGCATCATCTATATATCATGTTATGTATTCACTCCCCAGAGTCAGTTCTCCTTCCATCACCATATATTTGACTCCATTTACCCTCATCAACTACTCCCTACCCCCCTTACCCTCTGGTAAACACTAAACTATTGTCTGTGTCTATGAGTTTTTGTTTCTTCATTTGTTTGTCTTGTTCCTTTGTTATTCTCAGTTTTGTATACCACATATCACTGAAATTATATGGTTGGATAAAGAAGATGTAGTATACATACACAATGGAATACTATTCTGCCATAAGAAAAGATGAAATAATGCCATTTGCGACAACATAGATGAATCTTGACATTATTATGCTAAGCGAAATAAGTCAGACAAAAAAAGTCAAGAATCTTTCTCAGTTTTATGTACAGCAAATATCTTTTTTTTTTCCAGTCTGGTTCGCATTTCAATTTGTGTATGATAAGCTTGGATACACACACACAAAATAATATTAATGTAAATTAAAGCAGTATTTCCTTATTTTTTTTACCTGTTCGTATTATATAAGAAATCATTTCTTACATTAATGCCACATAGATAATTGCATATATGTTTTCTACATTTGGTTCTTTAAAGTGCAAGAAAAGTGTTTTTGTGTTTGGTATTTTTTAGGGATCTATTTTGGCCACCTCCTATTCATAACTGGGTGACTTCTCATTGTATTGTATTGAGGAATTATGACTTTCAACACAAACTTGCAATGGTATCTCTTTCTTACATCACATTCCCATACAAACATGCATCTAATTTTGCAATTTCTACTCTATTTTATTAGTACATTTATCTTCACTGTTTCCACCACCAAGACACTGCCTTAATTTCTCTGATTTGATTATTAGAACTGATATATTATACAGCAGATTCTCTCACCTTATTTTCTTCAAAAAACTATTTTACATTTAAGTTTTTGTTCTTTCACTTATATTTGAAAATCAGTTCATCAAAATCCACTATGAAAACCACCTTCATTATAATTTATTGCATAATATTTGACAATTGACATCTTCACAATGTAGATACTTCTTACTCATAGTATGTTGAATTCAATGACTTTATTTAGTATTACCTTAATATCTTAATTATTTTTTTCATAGCAATCTTGTAAGTACCCTCATAATGCAAATCTCTTGAATCCCGTTCTTCCCAAAGGCATCATCTGGTGACATTTTTATGTTATTCTAAGAGTTTGGCAGATCCAGGAAGAAAGCTTCAATTCTAACTCCAAATCTTAAAGCAGTTCTGTGATAACAGATTATAAAGTATAATTGTTTTAATTTCATCTAGAATCCAGATGAAGATAAAAACCATTCATTTTAATTTCTTCTGTTCCTCTTTCACTAAAATTGTAACACTTTTGTGAGCCAGTGATTTTGCGGTTTTACAGCCCTGCTTTGCCACCCTGAGCCAGAGTGACATTTAAACCCCAACTCTCAACCACAGTAATTCCCTTTCTGCCTTACTCACAACACCTAAATTGCCTGGGCCATGCATCTAGTCTGGTTTGACGTTTCCTCTTTATTTGTATTTCTTGGGGAATCTGTACCTTACTGGGAACTCAGTTTTCTACCTAAATTTGTTTGATATGGTTTATTCAACATTTTTTGGTAATTGTCATCTCATGGGTTTTTATATTTTCTGTCCAACATATTGCTAGGAAAGACAAACTTTTAATATAAGATTTTTAATATTAATATATTCTAGTAACTAAAAATAACCTGCAATTTTACTACTTTTGTGGATAATTTAAGTAGTGCAAATTCACAAACAGTTCAAGCACAATGAAGGGGAATGTTTTGGAATTTTCCACAAGATTAGTAATATGTTTTTTAGTAATGGGCATATAAATCATTGATATTCAACAGTAGGAATATGAGTAAACCATGGAGCTTAAATCTTATAGATGTAGATAAACACCCTCATTCACTGAGTGTTAAACAAAATCTCAGAGAAATTGAGAAGGTGATGATACAGAAAAATCACCAGTCCCTTTCAAGTATCTTAGTAACTGAAACTAAAATAACTGCAAAACAATACTAATAATGCTCTTATTTCTAAGAACCATAACTGTGAAGCTAGAATTTTATATCCAACCAAAATGTCATTCAAAGGTATGGATGTCCATAATAGTCACAGATTTCCACGATCCCTAAGGGTTTACCTTGCAAGAGGTACTCAATGAAAAGAGAAATAAATTCAGAATAGTGTTCTAATAGCTAAGTAAGGTAAAATTTATTATTGTCTAATGGAATTCTGGTTAGAGTAAAAAGATGAAGGAGGGGGAAGAAGAAGGGGAAGAGGAAAAGATGCCAAAACTAAAATCCTAAATATCAACATGACACTGGACAGGCTATGAAAGTAAAAGGGAGAGCACAGGAATATATGTAAGCATGCCAGGATGAAGTGTTTTTATTTATTTATTTTGTTTTTGAGGAAAAGATATGGCAATTTTTTTAATTTAAAAAGATAAATATGAGTATACATCTTAAGATAACTTAAGAATGAAAATAGATTATATATCACAACACAATCTTAACATTGGAAATCAGAAAAAAAGAAAAAAAATACTGTAAATGGAAAGCATGAAGAGAAGTGGGTGAAATCAGTTCAAAATTTTAGTAGTAATTAAATACATGAAAACTGCTTAAACTAAACTATTAAAATTCAGAGGTTTTAAAATTAAACTAAAAAAGAAAACAGGATTCAGCCATCTATTTTTTCAGGAGACAAACTTAACAGAGATATATGGAAACTCAAAACATAAATGATGGGTAAAAAAATACCAGACAGATATCATTTAAAAGTTGTGTACTACATTTGACAAAATAGAATTTAAGGCAAACAATATCATAAGAAATGAAAGAAAATATATGCATTGATAAAATCAACAATAGAACAGAAATATTTAATCATCATAAAATATATGCCTCTAAGAATATGTTTGCAAAATATATACAGCTATAACAAAGAAAACTGTTAAGAGAAATAGAAAAAAAGGATATTTAACAAACTTCTCTCAGAAACAAATAGGTCAAGTTGAAATAAAATTAGCAATGCTACTAAAGATAAAATAATATTATGTATTACAAATAATGCATATATATGCTATGTATAGTAATTGTATTAATTACATATATACAAATATGTGCAAAATATATATACATATGTGTACCTTTATATGTATACATGTATATACAATAATACACAATAAATATGTAATATTACATGTAGGACTCTACATTTTACAGAGAGAATGCAGAATTTTCAACTATATACCAAAAATTTAAAATAATATTTTATAAAGAGGCTTTCAATAAATTCCAAAAATCGATGGATACTTTGTGATGTAAAATTGTACAGATATTCTCTCGCATGCAAAAACTAATAACTTTAAAACCATCGATAATGCTGACTGTTGCAAAATTATATCTGTATCCTAATCCTTTTTGAATTCAGACTTGCAAAACCCACTGCCCACTTGGTCCTTTCACGTGAGTGTTTAATATGTCTTCAAACACAAGTATGTCTAAAATTGAACTTCTGGCCCTTTGCTCAGACTTGCTCCACCCACCATTTACCCCATCTTGGATGATGGTAATTCAATTGTTCTTTTGTTGAGATTGAGTTTTTGACTCATGTCCTTCTCCACAGTTTGCAACCTGTTTGCAAATCATAATAGGCAGTGTTCTCTCCGAAACACATTCAGAGATGGAGATTGTATCTAGGAGGCTAAGTGGGGAGTATTCCTGTTCCTGAGAAACACCTGTGGAGGAGCGAATACATAGGAAGCAGAACTGGACAAGAGAGGAGCTGAACTGCACTGTAGTTGTAATGGTGGCCTCAGCCAATATCACAGAGGGCTTCAGAGCTGGAATTGCCCTTCAGAGATCCCCTCTGCTATACCTCACTGAACAGTCAATGGGTATCAGTTGCTTCTAGCAAGAGTACATTATCTTGAACTGAGTAGTTCCCTTCATCTCAGGGAAATTCCCAGAGAGGTACTGAGAGTCCTCTGTTGCTAACTATCTTGGTATAAGAGGGCGATCAGAGCACCATCAATTGCATACACTACCTTTGCATAATTCAACAGTCTCACAAGTCTCTCTGCTCCTATCCTTGCCCCTGTGATGCCGATCCATACAAGCAAGTATAACACTTTAAAATGATGGATCAGATCATGATCTCCCTCCACTTAAACTTGCAAATTATTTTCATCGCCAAAGTTTTTTCAATGATGAAAAATAAAATAAAAAGGGAATATTTGAAGACACTGTGTGCATTAAGCAGTATTTCTGCCAGAAAAGACAGGAAAAATGTGATCCAATGTAGAACAATTGGGCTGTATGGTCAGAGCCCTCAAACTATAAAAGTAATGTTTTGTTCCATGCACTGTGGATTTACTCTTACAGTGGTATATATGAGGAAGAGTAGCCCCTAGGAAAACCCTCTACACAACCAGAGGCAAGAGTAGAACTTTAAACAGAAAAAAACACAATGAGTGTTTCACAAGGAAAAGGCATAGTAAGTAGTTTCACTGAAACAAAATCCTTTCCTTGTCATATCAGGATTGGTTGCGGAGCTCTGTGCTAGTCAAATGCTATACAGAGTCTGGTTGTGGTTTCTTAGGATGCATGCTTACACATCAAATCCACCTTGTTAAGTCCCTAGAGTGGAGCTGAGTCACCGCTAGCAAAGGTCCCAAGTGTACTGTCAGGCTAATGTTAGTCAATTTTCTACAAAGCAGTTGTTTCTGTTCTTTCACGTAGGTCATAAACTGCTTTCTGTCTTTCAATCTGTCAGAATTTACAGCCTTAGGATGAGGCAGTAGAAAAATTAAGTACATGCTTAAGGATCAGCAAAAGTCTCTGTTATCAATGGATTAAGAGGTCCTACATGATCAGGGATGACCGTCTCTTTCTGACTTTCTTTCCTCAACACTTACTCTCCTGCAGCCAGACTGGACATCTTGCTACCAGACATTGGATGAAAGGAGGCATTAGTGTTTTGCACTGGCTGTTCCTCTTACTGAAATGCTCTTTCCCCAGGTATTCCTGACCACCCTGCCCTCCTTTATATCTCTGCTTAAATATCGTCTTCTCAAAGTGACTTAGCTTTATATTCCTATTTGTTACAGTATCCTGTGCTCTTAATTTCCCTTAAACTGTTGTGATTTTTCTTTATTTTTTCCCCTAATGGCACTTATAACCTTAAAACATACAAATTTATGATGTATAATTTTATGTATTTGTTTGCCTTGCCTGCTAGACTATAAGCTCTACTAAGGGCACCCTTCCCTCAAACATCATCTCTGACCTTTCCTCTAATTTGGACTAAAGCATTCATTCTGAGGAGACTCTTACAATATGCATATATTTTCCATATGTGACCATTTAAATGTTTAATCTCTATGTGTGTGGCAGTTTGTGTGCTTGAAAATTGTGCGTATTTAAAGTGAGAAGAACTGGGTACAACTTTCTGACCCACCATCCAGTGCCTATTTGACTTTGTAAAATTCACTTCATCTGTTGCGGTTTACATGATCATGGCTACTAACCATCGTTATTGCCTATTTTAAATCAAGTTCCCTAGTGTATGTAGATCATGAAACCAGGGTTCATGTGCAAGCAGAAATGCTCCCAGGGAATCTATAAGTAGTGGGAGAGCTCAGTGAGGAAAGAAGAAGCTGCACAAGGATGTAATTTCAGGGCATGCCCAGTCTTAGGTCGACCCTTTAGTGAAGCTCTGGAATATAAAGTAGAGCTCAGTGTCGGTCCAGTTTGAAGGCAAGGTGACAGGGCTTCACACTGCCTTGGAAGGGAGTATGAAAAACACTTGGAAAATTCTGTCAGTGCAAGCCAGAAGCAGGGGGCGCTAAAAGGAAATTACACAGAAATAGGGTTGGGGCAGCATCAAAATTTGCCTGAAGCTAGATTGATCAATGCATGTTTCATTCAACTGCCATCTATATTTTACTGCTATCCACACAAAATATTTGTGTAGTTATCTTCCCTTATGAATCATAAATTTCAATTGTCTTCTTTGTTAAATTAACTGCAAGAACTCCATCCTTAACAGGGATTGGGTACCTGGAGATCCTAGAATAATCTTTATAAATTAAAAAATATATGGTTAGGAAAATTAGGTAATGTAAAGTAACAAATGCTGGAAAAGTAGAGATCCTATAAGCAAGCCAAAGAAACTTTTATTTATTTACTTAAGCAGTCTACCAAAGTGTCCAATTTGTTCAGTGAATTGTGCCTAATGGAAGCTGCAGTAAAGTCTCAAATTACTAACTAACTCCAAGCTTCATTTCTTTCTGCTTCCACTACCTGCTGAATGAAAGAAACGAAAAAGAACATTGCAGAGGAGATGGGAAAAGCAAAATGTGGAAAATAAAGAGGATAAATAATTTTAACATATAGAAAAATGGATAGTTAGGAGTTGTCTGTACGTCTGTTTTTTACCAATTGCCACCCAACCCTATAGAATAGAAGACTCTTTTGAACAGATGATTAGTTTTGGTGTGTTAAAGATAACCAGTCTCACACATTAATTGATTGATTGATTAATATGCTTGTTTGTTAAGCATCACAAAGCATTCTGTACTAGGAATTTAGGTATGCAATTTTAACATCGTTTAAATGTAATAGCATTACGATTTGTAATTTTGCATACTGTAACAAAAGGAATATGACAAATAAAATGGATAAAATGCTAGCTTTGTTTTAGAAAAATACCATAATAATAAAATAAAACCAGGAAAACATACACATTTTGAAATAAGCAACTATCAACTAAAGCTTCTCCAAAATCCTAACATAAGAAGAAATACAAAAGAAATAGGGCTAAAACACTACTCACAAACCCTTACTTAAAACAAGGAAGTAGAAGTGATCATATTGTAAAGCTCTTATACTTGAAACTTTGTGATTAGAGTATTTTTATGCAATGAAGAAGAGTTGATAGGAATCAATTCTTTTTAAATTGAAGCAATAACCTCCTAAAGCAAACATTTGCCTTATTTCAACACTTCATAATGATGGTAAATCAAGCAAACTATACAATGACAGAGATTAATTTAGAGTCAAAGCAAATAAAGATAAGAGCTATAGCAAACCCTTCTGGAGCTTTGTCTAGCCAAACTTTCAGAGCTGAATGGTTTTTGCTAAAATTGGCTCAGCAAATTTTTTTTGGAATGTTTACTATTCATCAGAAAAAATAGCATTTCCATAAAATTTGACCAAAGAATAAGCTACAAATTATTCTAGCAATGACCACTCCATTGGCAAAATGTGAAATATGAGAAGCTCCAGACTGCAATTGAATAAAAGGTATGGTGCATTGTTGCCTTTTGTTTGTTTTTCTTGCTATTTGTTTTGCCTAATCTTAATTCTTATTTTCTTAGTTGATTAGGTGTGAAATATTCTAAGGGAAGAGAAATGAGAATGTAAACATTTTAAATCTTTCATTAGCTTAATGGTACAATTATACTGTATCTGCTGCTAAAACTTCAGAAACCATAGCTACTGAGGATGCCAGCATGATTACATTAAATAATGTGTGTAAAACATACAGTGATTCACTTATAATAAGCACACAATAAGAATTAGATTTTATTATTATTATTGTTATTATTATTATTTTAGGCTATTACGGAAGTGCTAAGGGGAAGAAATTATTTAGTACCTACTATTATTAAATAGCATGTAGGACAGTTTTTTTTAAAATATGCTTTTCAGATTAAGGAAGTTCATTATTAATCTGTTAAGATTGCTAAGAATTTTTTAAATAATTATCTGTTTACTAATTTTATCAAATGCTATTTTATACCTATTGAATTAAATGAATGATTTTTGCTTATGCTTTTAATATAGTATATTTTGTTGATTTTTTTTCAACTGTTGAAATAACATTACAATAGTGGGATAAATAAAAATTCTTTGTAAAGCAAGTTCCTGATTTATAGGAAGGTACAGTTCATTGATTTCAGGTTCATTAAATTTGTTAGGATGGTTTATATTTCTGTACCTATGTTCACAAGAAATATTAATCTTTGATTTTACTTCCATATAATGTCCTTTTGGTTACAAATTAATGTGGCCTTGTAAAATATATTGCAAAATGTTTCGTCTTTTACTACTCTCTAAAAGATTTTCTTTGAAATAGGTGTTATTTCTAGAATTAATCACTGAGTCTGGGTCTGAGGTTGGAATTTTCCTTGTAGGGAATTTTAAATATGGTGTATTTCTTTAGCATTTACAACTTTTCAATTTTCTGTTTCTTATATTGATTCAAATTTAGTAATTATATATGTTAAACATCTACACTTTCTAATTTAACAGCATGATTTTTTAAATCTTATCTTCATCATCTTTCTAATGTCTACGAGTCTTTAACGATTGACATTTTTTCTTCTTTCCTTACACTACATTGCAGTGCCTTCTGTGTTTTTTTTGTAAATGTCATCAAGCCAGGGTTTATCAACTGTTCTAACCTACTAAGAGAATCAAACTTTGGCACTATAATTATTTTATCCTTATTTGTTTCTACTTCATCAACTTCTATGTTTTTATTTCTATTATAACGTATTTTATCCAATATTACCTTCCTTTTCTGTTTCTATAATGAACACTTAGATGACTGATTGTTTTTGCCTTCATTGTTTTCTATTATAATAAGTGTGTTGAAAATGATGTTTTCTTCTAAGCATAGTATAGCTATCTATTGACAATTACAACATGCAGTGTTTTCATTATTAATCTTTTCAATATTTTCTAATTTTGATTATTATTTCTCCTATCCAAGCAATATTTAGAAGTGAACTTCTTAATTTCCAAACATCTAGATAATTTGCAATTATTCTTTTATTTAATTCCAGCTTAATGTTACATCAGGGGATTTTAAATTTTTGAAATAAGGTAAAACTTATTTTAAGATTCAACTTTTGATCAATTAATGTAAATAATCCTTGAATATCTGAAAAATGACATTCTGAAATTGTGAGTAAATGTTCTTGATTTTGTCCTGCATTAGTGCATTTTCACATTGAAATTCTTTGTCTTTTTCCTGAAGAGCACCCTTTAGTATCACTATTATTTTTTGGTGCAGATCTTCAGTAACAAATTCTTGACGATTTTTATTTGCTTAAAATATCTTTATCTCACTTTTTCAATAGTTATGTCCCTGTATATAGGATTTTAAACTGGCAGTTATTTCCTTCAGCACTTTGAAAATGCTATTCTTTTGTTTTCTGGCATTCAATATTTCTTTTGATACGCAAGCCGCCTGTCTCATAAAAGTGTTACGCCATCCCCACCTATCTTTCACCTGCTTTTAAGATGTCTCTTTGTGTTTGGTTTTGGCAGGATGTGCCTAGGCATGATTTTCTTTATATTTTCGCTGCTTACAGTTTGCTGACCTTCTGAAATTTCTAGTTTTGTTTCTTTCATCAGTTTTGTAAAACCCTTAACCCTTTTTGTCACATACATTTTTATATGTCTACTCCATTATAAGAAGTTGGAAAACTACATTTTCTTTTAACTGGAGCAAGAAGCAAATCTGGCATACTGCTTGTTTTTGTAAATAAAATGTTATTTTTGGTACACAGACATCCTCATTCATTTTCCCGACTACTTTCTCACAATAGCAGCAGAGTTGAAAAGTTATGACAGAGATTTTAAGGGCCACAAAGCCTAAAATATTTACTATTTAATACTTTACAGAAAAAGCCTGCTGATCTTGAAATTGGCAATTGATTCTAATGGAAACCAAAGAATCCAAGTGCTTGGTAGTTTCTCTTGGCATCTTTTATCTCTGAAACTTTGACCTTCATTTTTTTCTACTGCCTTTACTGGCACTCTAAAAACAGAGAGCATCTTCTACACAACATTATTTATCTATTATTTCTCAGTGGGAGAGTCATCCAAAACACTTGGTACAATATTACCCAAAGTGGAAATCTCTTTTCCAGATTCTAAGAGGAATCAAACAGAGGAACAGCTTTTGCAGGCATTTAACATGGTTTACTATGTGTAAAGCATGATACTAAAATCTGTTGGGTAATATGAAAGATTATAAACTCCTTCTCTTGATGAATTGAAATATATTTGTAAATTATGGAGTGATCATATATTATGCATTCTTTAATCCTTCTAGAATAAGAATGTGGTAGTCATAATGATATCTGTATTTTTAACAAACACTTTGAGTCTAAAACAAGTCATACAAAGAACATATGAAGAAATGAAGTAATAACTTTAAAAAATAGATAATTTTCATTATAATACTAGGATTACATAAAGGTCCTAAAAAGCTTATGTAGCTTTTAGAACACATTTTGTAAAATTACAACATTTTTTTTCAGTGCATCCCAGTAGAAACAGATAAACTCCAGTTCCTAAAATGGCCAGAACTAAGTTGTGTTTGCATAAGTTAAGGAGACCCCATTAGACTGAGACATTAAAAAAGCTTTTAAAGGATTTTGTTTTGATTTGCTTTTGTTTGTTTTTAAACACACTGTGAACATTTGGATCTTTCATAAAAGAGAGGTGCTTACTCTCACAGTGAGTAAATCCTACAGTTTCAACCTTCATAAAAATTAAAGTAAAAGTGCTTTTTAAACACTTTGCTTTCAGTTACAACATAGGATCAGTGGGAGGTTGAGCCCCTGCACTTTACGAATAGAGAGAAACAGCATTCACTAAGACAGGATGTGATGTTTAGGCGTTTAGGCCCTTCTGTTCTGTACTGTGTGCAATTCTAAAGGTTAAAACACAGCTTTAATACGCTCAGAATTATAAGGAAGTATGTGCCTGTTGCCTCCCTTGCAAGGTTTTCTTGCAAAGGGAAGTTTATTAGAAGACACTTTAGACACTTTTACTCCCTGGTTCTCTGCTCACTCTTCCTAGTTGAAAAGTATCTCTGTATTTTCTGGTAGAGCCAAACACTTGTTTCCTTTCTAAATAAATAAACTACATGCTGCAGGAACTTCTGTTTCCCTATTTCCAGTGGGAATTTGTTTCTCTTAAATAAAAACTGTAAATGGCTACATGATTTAAATTGTAACATTGTACTTAGACTCATTTCCAAATCCGTAAGACTAAACACACACACACACACACACACACACACACACACACAGAGTATATATACTCGGATAGGAAAGAACACGTGAAAATCAACTAATGTTCTGATGCTATAGTGTGCTTTTCCACCAAGTCAACAAATGAATTTTAAGCTTATTCCGGCTCTTTCTCTTCCACTTTGTCTTGTAGTTGGCAACTAGAGTGCTCAAGTCAAACAATAACTGGACTATGGATGTCTGCCAGTTGCCTTCTTTCTTTGCTAGCAAACACAATTTTTCAGATTCCTAGATGAATTAACTAATTCCTACACTGAATGGGAAAATTAACCCATGCAGAATAAACTGAAAATGTTTGGTAATGCTGGAAAAGCTTTTAAATACTTTATAGTTTTATATAAGGGAAGGAGATTTGCCATTATAAATGCTGAACTTTATGTACACAATATATATTGCACTTATTAATTATCATTTATTGTTGAGTTTGCATATTTTACTATTTACATTTACCAATAATCAATACTCTTCACAAACAATACTTTGTGGAACAGAGTACCATAACTTGATTTTTTCTTTTTTTTTTTTTTTTGCGTCTTCTTGCTTGTGTACACAATAATTTACCAAAAATAAATCAGTTAATAAATAATATTTTGGTGATCAGATACTTTCTGAGTCAGTGTAAGCTCAAGTTTTTCTCTAATGCTGGCATTAGGGGTAATGAACTGTGAGATAACTTTATAATTAGATTTATTTTGCTTTGTCAGTAACTAAACTTTGGTGGCAGCATAAGAATTATCACGAAAATAATTTTCTATAGAGAAAATGCCATAAGCAATTTTTATTATTAAATCTATGAATAAAGCAGATTTTGATGCGTTCTTATCATTTTGATTATATTAATGAAACTATATGAAAGAGAGAAGAAAATCTTATAGGCAAGAACACTAACCTACTTTTTAGAACAAAAGTTCCTCAAATATGGTCCCAGCAGATTTCATGACGGCTACTCAGAATTGGATAATAATAATAAAAAGGAAGATGAAATGAGCTTAAAAGTTGTACTACTGGGATTTGAGGCAGGAAAACTAAATTAACTCTCAAAGTAGTGGACATTAACCTGTGGGCATAATAATGATGACTGGATCTGACGTTTTTTTCTGCTTCAATTCCAATATCTGGCTCTGGGCTACATACTGGGGATATATGGATAAAAGTTGATGTAATTTTCACCTCAGAGACAATTATGTAGATTGGTATTATAGGGAAAAAAAGACGCCTTTTATATTTTTAAATGCACCCTTTTATCTTGTCTTCTTCTTCTTTCCCTTCTTTCTCCTCCTCCAGTTCCTCCTCCTCCTTCATATATGTATCAGAATTCCCTTAACACCACAACTTAAATGAAATATACCTAGTCATGAATCTGGAGAGATTTTTCCATTTTAAATCATATTTCAAATATGAAGATAATGAGTATTATAAAATAGTAATTTGGTTCAGTAGATAATCATTAAGTTGTACAGACAAGAGCATGAAAACGTTAATGAAAAACTACCACTGGATACATGCTACAGTGAGAAAATCCTTTCTCTGATCCAAACATAGATTAAAACATCATAAAGAGCATTTGAAAAACTTTAAAAACATAATAATAATAATAATAATAATAATAACAACAACAACAACAACAACAAAACACAACAATAATCACTATGGACTTCATAAAGAGAAAATCTATAACTTTAAATTGGGGAGTCTACAGAGGGCATATTGAGCATATGGAGAATAACTGAAGCTTTAATGCTTATTTTAGAATGGGAGCTAAACATACCCTGCAAAGAAATCCAGGCTCTAAACATTAAACTGGCTGGGTGTTGATCGCCAAGACTATGGATTAGGGCTATATTGCTATACCCACTATCCTAAACTTGCACCTGAAAAGATTTTATTCATTTAGTAAAGGAGAGGGGCAAAAAACTGTAAGTGTATCTGCTTGACAAAGAATTGGGTTATAACATTATATGCAATATTAAACAATCTGTGCAGCTGGAGAGACCCAAAGCAGTTGGTTGTTAGATCAAAGACAAAGAGATATATAATCCACAGGGCTAGTCTGTTCAGAAAAAAAAAGGTGGGTATTGAAGATGAGTTCACAAAAATATTTTGAATTAAAAGAGGAAGCCCAGCCCTGTGATTGATACAAAAACTGATATAACTGGCAAAAGCCTCAGCAAATGGGCAAATTTATGTTTGATTTAATTAGGTTAACAGTACATTATGAAATAAAACTGAAGCAATACTTCAAAATGTATCAGTAGAGTCAGAAGTATAGAAAATATAAACTACATGCATACAAAATTTAAGAGATAAAGAGCTTACAAATAAAACCTGCATCATTGGAGTTTTCAAAACTGTGAGTAGAAAATGGAAGGTTAAATGACATAAAATTATTTGGAATTAAAGAAAGACATCAATCCTCATAGTTGAAAATGGAGGATAAACAAGTTGTGAGGAAATCCAAGATGGCGGACTAGATAAATGCTGTACTTGTCTCATCCCATGAACGCACAAAATTACAACTAATTTATAGAACAATTAACCTGGAGGACCATCTGAAGTCTAACTGAACAGAAGTTTTGTAACTAAAGATTTAAAGAAGCCACATCAAGACTGGTAGGAGAGGTAGAGATACAAAATGGGCTGGTCCCACATCCACGTATGGCAGTTGAAAATCAGAAGAGATATTTCGGCCACAGAGATTCTCCACAAAGGAGTGAGGCACTCCAACCCCCCACAGCAGGCTCCACAGCCTGGAGTACTGGTGCCAGGAAACGGAGCCCCCATAACTTCTGGCTGTGAAAAACAGTGCGGATCCTCACCATCCTGGTGGCACGGAAGGCTGAGGGAAACCCACACACCTCCTATTAAAGGGCCCCGTGCAAGCACTTACCCTGGGCTCCAGCAGAGAGACGGTGACTCTTGGGGCATCGGAGACATATGGGGGGCGACTGAGCTGTGTAACTTTGGGGCGAGGACTGCAGGAACAGCCCTCACCTTCCCTGTGTGGAGCTCTCTTCCCATGCAGCCAGCAGTTAGTTGCCATCTTCCCTGTGCTGAGCCCGCCCCCACAGGCTAAATCTGAATCAGATTGGCCTGGTGAGCTCAGCTGTTCCAGCGCGCTGACTCACTGAGATGCTGCCTCACATAACTTGCCTACCGCAGGAGGCTTTCTCAGTGGCTGAACCTTACAGGACCTGGCAGATGGCAGGAGTTCTCGGAGTGTACTAGTTTTTCAGTACCTAGACCCGGTACTAATTGCAGCCATCCTCAGTTTGCAGCATGGCCTCTCCAGGACAACACAGGCAGTGACCAACAATGGATGGCTTGGTAGCTTCTACTAGGTACTCCCTGGGTGGGCACAGACCATGGGTGACCTGGGCCTGTACCGGAGGCCCCAGGACCAACATACTTGGAGGTTGGCTTCAGACCCAATTAGCCCCACAAGCGGCATACCCAAAGGGCGGTCTCAACAGGCACCAGAGCCTGCTGGGGCAAATCCTGCTCCATGGGGGATATAGTCAGTAATATTGTGACAGTGTGTGGTATGGTGTCAGATGGTTGCTGGACCATGGTGATCACTTTTTTAGGTATATAAACGTTGAATAACTATTGTGTACACCTGAAACTAATATAATTTGTATGCTAACTATATTTTTAATAAAAATCTTTTAAAAAGAAAATTGGATATATATGAAGAAGGATGCGTTTTTAAGCATATACATGCTGATTTAAAAAATAATAAAATAATGAACCCTGGAAATAAGAGTGTAAGGGCAGAAAAGCAATTAGATGAAAAGTGAGGTTAGCTCAATGGAATGGCAACGAGAGTGATTCAGGTTTCTTATCTGGGCAAAATAGACATGGGTAATATCTTTAAAATACTGAATTAAAAAGTTGAAACTATAATCGTATAACAAGTTATATTTCCTTCATGAGTGAGAATGAAATAAAAGCATGTTAGATGTATATTACTAAGAATTTTTTATAGATCACAGACCCATATTCTTAAAACTTATATACCAATGAAAATGATACATGGGCTAAGATTGGAAAAGAAAAAAAAGAAAGAATAGAGTTACCAAGAGTGAATACAGAGATTAGTCAAATCATTATAGAAATTTAAATAGTAATTATGGATACAATGATTTATTGTCTTAAAAATAGGATGAAAATAATATTCTAAAGTTCAAAACACAGAAGCTAGGGAGTTCTGAATCATCAGGTAAAGTTGTTTGTTAGAAAATGTAAAATGAATACATGTATTAATAAAATGATACTCATTAAAAGAGTCAAAGTAAAATGAGTACTTTTCGAATAGGTGGTGAGATAATGGAAAGTTTTGAACTAGATAAATCTATGAAAAATCAGGACAAAAGAAAAATAAGCAAAGAAAACAGATAATAGAAAGGAATCAAAAAGAATAAATCTAACTTCAATTGTAATCAAAGTTAATACAAAGAGAGTATATTCTGTAATTTAAAACCAGAGAGTCTCAGATTTTTTTTTTATTTAATCCAAGTATATGTACTTTATAATTCATGACTATTTTAGTATATAATAATGTAGAAAGGTTGTAAATGAGAGCTGGTTCTGAAAACTAATGGTTGGAATTCTGTTAGACCAGTGATCTTTGTGAGAAGAAAGGAATTGTCAAACTCTGCACTGGGTCTCCTATAAAACCTTCCCGAGACCACTTTCTGGCACACTGTGTTTATTCCATGTCTTAGAGTTAATGATCATCTGGTTGTTACTCATTCAGCCGCTTCCCAGCCTCCGCTTGACAAAAAAAAAACCAGGATACCGTAGACCACTGCTAACCGACTATCATGACCTTTCCTGTAAAAAATGTCTATGTCAAATCTGCAGTCTCCTGGAATTACTTCTACTCCTTATATAAAGTTGCACCTATTTTTATGAAAGGCAAAATTTTGACTTCAAATAACAATAGTCATTATGGGAATATTTTTACATGTTAAGAGCCAAAAATTAATGTGTTTTAAAAGAGCTTGAGAGGAAAAGGAAACATTAAATATTAGTCAGCTTTTTTAATTAGTATGTGGAGGCTCAGAAATAAAATTCTAAATCTGAGATCGGATCCTTCAAGGCTGTATCCTTCTGAAATTTGCCTTCCCTGTATCTTTCTCTCTTTCTAATCAGACATGTGTGCCCAACACATTTATAGTCTTTGTATTCTTTCTGCTCCTTTCCCTGACCTTCTAAATTAGTTACACTGTGTTTAGGTTTTCTCAAGAAAGGAACAATCACATTGTAAAAGTGCTAGACCACAAGGTAGAAGATGGATCTATAGAAACTTAATTTAAATACCAGAGTTAGAATTGAGTTAAGTATTGTAAATAAGGATTTCCTTAAAACCTTAGGAAGAGAAGCAGAAATTTTCTGTAGAATTTAGGATTTTGTAGATATCCATTGTTTGATATTATTAGACACTCAATTTATTCAATTAATTTTAACCTTTCGGAAAGAAAAAAAATAATTAAAATCAGTAAGATAGGAAAGAGAAGCTTCAAATAACGCAGTTTTGCAAAAAATTCAAATTGCCTTAACAGACTATGAAAAATAGGAAAAAGACTATGTAAGGACATTTTAGAAACCTTAAAAATGTGGGAAATTCATGCAAAATCGATGTCTATCATAATTCTGGAAAAAAATTGCCATGCTGTAAAGAATGCTTTGAAATCTTCAAATGGCTCTAGTACATGCTCATATGCTTCCTCTCAGATATAATAATGTTTATTTTCTGTGATAAAATTCTTTAATAAAAAGGTGATATTTAAGTATATTGGCTATGATGCAGATGTTAAAAGGAAATATTTAAAACTATGGATACCATCATAGATAGATCTGCAGTCACAGTTTTGAGTGAAAAAATAACGTTACAGAATGACATGGAGACAATGTGCCATTTATGTAAACTTTATTGTGTGGAAAGTGGGAAACTATACACAGGAGAGATATCACATAGTCATGAGAGTGGTTACCTGGGGGATAGAATAAAGGTTTAGACTTGTGCTGGTGGTCAAAAGAGACTTTGATTTTGTAAATAGTGTTCTATTTATTTGTTTAAAAACTTGAGGGAAATAAGACCAATATGTGAATGCTGTTTCACGGTCAAGATGTTTATGTTTATGTTTAACTGCTACCCCACCCAAAACACATCACACTAAGGGATAAAGAGGAAAACAAAAAGATTAAATGAGAATTTCGGAAAGGATAGAGTCCTCTGGAGCACATAAAGATAAAAACAAAAATGGTGAGTATGCTGATGTGGTAGACATGCTGGGCTTTTGATTCAAAGTAGCACAGTAAAGGAGTTTAAAATGTTTCTCTTATGATGTGTGATTGGTCCAGGTTTAATGTGGAAAGCCAGAGACCACGGATACAATTCTTCAGTTAATGAAAAGATAGTGGAAAAAATACTGGGGTTCAATTCTTCTGAGAGCTATGCATATGGATTTAGAGAAAGACAACCCAGACAGAACCTGGAGATTATAAATTAGGTCAAGATATTCAATGTCCTGTTGATGCAAAAAAAGTCTAAGATCATTAGTCACATACTTGGAGTCAAACAAAACTGTGTAGTATTCAATGTGACACAAAGGACTGCAAACCACGTGAACCATGGTGTGTCTCAAAGTGATTAGGAGATACTTCTTATAAGATTTGGGCAGCTTAAGTGAATTGGAGGACGGTTTAAGAGAATGAGAGTCTGTTTTGAAGTGGCTGCTTTTAGAAAGCAGAAAGAATCCAGTGACCAGGTGTCACAATGATTTCTATATGGGGGTTAGAGGAATGAAGCCGAGCCAAGTCGTCTTTGGAGAAGAAGTAGTCACCACTCAAGTTAGCTGGGGGAGAGGGATGCTTGGTCATTTACATGGTTGTGTTCTGTATTTGTTTTCATGGTTCTTGATTATAGAATGGTCTTGTTTTTTATTGTTCCATCATGATAACTGATAATCTATATCTGATGATGATATTATGTGAAAATGTTTATTTTCAGCAAAGGAACAGGACAACCTAACTGATGGGAACTAGACTAGATACCAGATGTCAGCTGTCAACACTGCACTATTTCTTTCTCCTCACCATGAGGCAACACTGACATGGTAACAACTGTTTCTATGCATGTGCTACAGAGGATTTAATGGAAGGAATTGCCAAATTAAATATTGTGGGGGGAGGCAAAAAGATGTAGGGAGAGAATACATATAAGTTCATTGTTAACCCAAAATGTATGGGCAAACCCAAATTCGAAAATCCATGAAGAAATGCAATGATATGGAAGACAAACAAATTAGTAACAATTTTAATACGTATTTCAAATTATTTTATTGGGAGATTCTGACAGACTATTTTCAAATAACTAAGTTTAGGCTATTTGATGAAAGAAAGAAGTCATAATTTCCTTATAAAATTGCAAAATAGTAATGGTTATCAATTATGGGTATGGCTATATAAGTGATGTATTGTATTACTCTTTGTGCACTTCTGTTCTTATGTATTTTTAAATTTTCTCAAAAAACAAGTTCTTGAAAGCATTACTGGAATAAGTGAGTATCCATCATGGATTTCGCATGTAGGTACCAGAGTGCAGTTCTTGTCATTCTGAGTTATAAAGATATGAAAGATCTATCCTTCCACTCAAGAGCCTGATGATGGAGTTGAGATGATATGGCTAACACAATATACACTGAAATAAAGGAAAATATAGCAGAGGATTTAACTAAGTAAGAGGCTATAGAAATTCATCAAACATGTACAGAAACAAAGAAAGACTTTTGTCACTTAAGTAATAAAAAGGGTTTCTTTTTTTTTTTTCCTTTCAAATTTGGTCAGACGGCAAATGGAATCTCTGATAGTAATTTGAAGGAAAATAAGAGAAATAGACAGCATGTTTATTACTATTAGAGACAGTATTTAATTACATCACATGTGAATTACCTAGTATACAACATGTATGCTAAGGTTGACTATGGATGAATTTTCAACTGTTATATAAAATAAACTGAGGGGGAAAATATATTTTACTACGCAAAATAATGGAATTTTGTACTTTAAATGTTCTTTGTTGTTATACTTTACATTCTTTCATTTCTCTCACCATTTCTTAATATAATTAGTTATACGTGTAAATGCTTTCTTTCAGTTTATGTATGTTCTTTTGCACATTGTGATAGATACACCACCCAAATGCAGACTTCAGGACAGTAGCACCCATTTCCACAGTTGCTGGGAACTCAGGGCCCACAGTGCCTCCCAGGTTTCCCTTGGACTAAGGAAGCTGCCTCATTCAAGGAAGTGTCCCACTCCGTGGGGACAGACAGTTCTGAGTGGGTGATGAGGCCGTAAAAGCCCTGGACCCTTTACTTAAACACGGCACCTCTGAAGGTCCATCTCAGCTCCACAGTTGCCCGTGTGTGTGGCCTGACATTCTGTGGCCACCACATACTAGATTAACTTCTGCCTCTGCCCAACACTGCTTCCCTTTACTCCTTCATAACTTTTGTTCCAGAGATCACCCACAAAATCTTCTTGTATATCAAGCTTCTACTCAGAAATTGTGTCCAGGGAATCTTCTATTAGGGGAAAAAAAAAGTCTACATATGGTTCTGGTTTCACTGATATGTGGTATATAAAACTGAAAATAACAAAAGAACAAGACAAACGCATGAAGAAACAAAAACTCATAGACACAGACAATAGTTTAGTGGTTACCAGAGGGTAAGGGGGAAAGGGGATGGTAGATGAGGGTAAAGGGGATCAAATATATGGTGATGGAAGGAGAACTGACTCTGGGTGGTGAACACACAATGTGATATATAGATGATGTATTACAGAATTGTACACCTGAAATCTATGTAACTTTATTAACAACTGTAACTCCAATAAAATTTAAAAAAAAAACCACAAAAAACAAATTGGTTGCAAAATAAGAAAGTATACATTCAGTATGTTTTAATATATTCAAAGATATGGGCAACATCATTACTGGCTATTTTAGAATTTAGTAAATTTTTTTCACCTCAAGAATAAAACACTGTTCCTTTTAGCTATCATTTCCCTAACATCTATCCCCTCTCTCCAGTTCTAATCTAATCTAATAATCTAAACATTAATCTACTTCTTGTGTCTGTAGATTTCCCTCTTCTGAACATTTTATGTGGGTGAAATCATATAATACATATAATACGTGGTCTTTTGTGACTGGTTTCTTTCACTTAGCATAATGTTTTCAAGGTTCCTCCATGTTTTGGAATGTATTGTTGCCTTATTTTTTTAATTACTAAACTAAATCATATATATATATATATATGTATGTATATATACATGTATAATTTTATACAACTGCTTTTTAAAATCAGTAAAGAGGAGAAAGGAAAACATGTGCCTTCATGATGTCTATTATAATTATAATTATATAATTACATTTACCAGTGGTATTTGATGCTGAGGATAAATTAAACAGTTTTTCACTTCAAGAAACTTCCATGAAGTTGAGAAAAGAATTCGTAAATGAATAGATATTACAGTAGGGGCTGGCACTGATCATAGCAGGAACACAGAGTAGGCAGTGATCCTTTTAATTAAGGATTTGATAAAGGCCTTGAAATGTAGGTTACAAGACTTTTATGAGTATGAGAGGTATTACAGTAGCATCTGAAAAGATTTGTGAATTGGCATGTCATATTTACTGAATAGTATAAAATGGTGTTATGACTGTTCCTTGATTAAAAAAAAGGAAAAAGATTAACAATATGCTACACATTCCCCAGATCAGAACATATAATAGACAATATAGGACATGATTGTACTTGTTTCATCCACATCATTTGTAACATGAAATATTTTCATATGTATTTACTTTCAGCCCCACAAATAGTAAGTGGATGCATTTGGAGTTTGTATAGTTATTGGAATATTATTATCTTTGAATGAATTTTTCAAAGTCTTCTAAATATTTACAGGCTTATTCCATGAAAGACTTAATAGAAACAAATTATTCACCCTCCTATCTTCTTGTTTCATTTTCACCTGGGAAGTGTAGAAAACATTACATAAAATGAGTCTTAACAAATCTTATATTTCCTTAATGCTAGAGTGAGGAAATAGAGTTTTCTCAAAAATAAAGAGTAAAACACAGTTCTTAAATTTTAGTCAATTTAAGATTTTATAATAAAGTAAAAGAAATAAGAAAATGGAAATGTATTTACTTTTGATGTATTATAATCTTTCACGAGGCTCACCCAAATTCTGTAGTGACAAGCTATTTGCCAGGGTTCAATATAATTTACAGACGGTAAGTAGAATTTAATGCAATTCTAATTGTCCAAAAACAAACAAACAAACAAAACTCATATTGGAAATGATTGAGTAAATCAAATGTGTCCACCTCTTCCCAATTTATTGTGTTTTTGGAATAATTTGCAAAATGTTGGTAAATTAGCTATTTCTTAAAAATTATCATTTGAAAGATAAGAATTAATTCAGAGCTACAAGATTCACTCTAAAATATCTGCAATATAAATATAATGCAGAATTCTGAGAATTAGTTAAATTAAGACTGGCATCCTATTTGTGATGAGCACTCCTTTAATTTATTAGTCACCAGTACATTATACTTTTCCTTCCTAGAAGAATAAGAGAGAGAACATGTACATTTTCCTATCTTTTAAATTCATGTTATATATGATATGATGTTTATTAATGACAGCAATAAAGCAGTAATGCTTTGCAATTGATGGCATTAGAGACAACTATACTATAGCTTTAACAGCAATATGACAGTTTTTATAGTGTATAAAATTAAAAGAATTAAACATCTCAAATACTGAGAAAATTGATCAGATTAAATAAATAAATTACTTTAAAAATACTGTAACCATTGTTTTAATTATTAATAATTTGACATCAAATAAATATTTTCATTTAACATTTTTTTTAATTTACAGTCATGATAATGCTATGGTTAAGTTAATTTCTCAATTTCATATGTCAAAATCAGATATCGAAATACTAGGAAAATACAAAAGTGGAATCATAAATCATGATCACAATCCAACAAGTAAATTGAATTCTCAGATTCAGAATTCTCAGATCATTATTTGGTCCACTGACTCCTGTGATGATCACAGTATGTTAAGAGGACAAGATGTGGACAAGATACTAGCATTATGTAATATTGTCACAAATTGTGGGTAAGGAGAAATTGAGATAACAAAATTAATGAAAACTAAAACTCAACTGTGCTTTAATTATTCCTGAATGCACAGTTTGGTTTACAAATACAGATCTTGATTTCCAAAAGTTGTTTCTTTTACATATTTTGTGATATTTTCTCAGGTGACTGGTTATCAACTAATGAAAAACAAACAAACAAAAAAAAACAAACTGAAAACAAATAAACAGTAACAAAACCGAACCACATTGGATATTTATTCTGGCAAATAAATAAGTCTGTGAAGACTAAATTTCTTGCCAAAACTATTTACCATGTTAGCATAAAACAGTACAGAAGAGGTAAAAATGGGAGTGTGTGTGTGAGTGTGTGTGTGCGTGTGTGTGTGTGTGTTGACCAAGATGGCATTAAATTTCTCCTCAGCTTGATTAAACTTTAGACAGGTTTCTTCCTTAATACAGTCCTCTGATCTCCCATTTCTTAAGCATTTACTTTAGAAAATGAGAGTCTGTAAATTTTTCCTCCACCCATTTGCCAACCTCTTGACAGGAACTCAGGATAATCTTTGTTAAGGACCTGGGAACCATCCCTTTGAAATGTGATCATCAAGGAAGGTAGTGACTTTGTAATCAGCAAGGAAGGTAAGAGCCTAACCACAATACAAGCCATTAGCAAACAAATATAGCCTAATCACATTGACCGACTTCCCCCCTCACTTAGTCCTGCAATGATTTTCTACCGTCTCACACAGTGCTTAAAAATCTCTCTCAGTTTTGTTTCTGCAGAGTTCAATATATCTACCTATGGCGGTAGTCTTGACCTCTACTGCAATAGTCTTGAATAAAATGTTCCTTGCCTGTTTAACTCCTTCTGGGTGCAAGTTTTCTTTGACAATTTGTGTATTTCTCCACCTTGTTTGGAAAAAAGAAGAGGAGTGGTAAATATATATATACCAGGGGTGCCAAAACAATGTATACAAATGGACACTTTGGTCTACGTTGCTCAAGCAGTAGTTTGCCATAATCAGAAGTGTCTGGACGCTGATGGTACCAATTTGAACACCTCTTGTAATTGCAGAAGTCAAATGTTGCTTGTATTCATCTTTTTTATAGGCATATATTGAGTATTACAATTTTAATACAGTTTTCCTTTCGTAAAGTGTGTATACATTTTGTTGGCACCCTCTATATTTCCCCCCTCCATGTTTCAAATACAGGTAATAAAATGAAAGGGCGATATGTCATTTGACCACTAGATGGCGCATGTTTTTAATTTCACTTTCTTCACTTAGTTGCCCTAAAGCATTAGACCAAATCACAACTGATATTCCTTAATATTTTATCCAAAATTGGAATACTGTCACTGTAACATATTAGATATACACACAATATGAAATTATTTGAAATATTATATAGATAATCACGTTATTAATCATTAATTATTGATCACAAATGCTGCTTGTAGCCTTAAAATTATTTTTGCTACTTCCATTTTAAGCTGTATTTGTTCAAAACCCTCCAAATGCTTTTTTTTTAACATTTTCTCTGCATCCATGTTAACAATTTTGTATAAGAAGAAAATACATTTTTCTATTTGTAAATAGATAAATTAAATATACTTCAAATGGAATCACATAGTGTCTTCTCTGTGTTCCAGGCTCCAAAGACAATTTTCTTGGGTTTGTGACTACTTTAAAAAATTCCACTTGTAGATCAGTACTCTTAGATCAGTACCAGATATCAGGAAATGATGTGCATGAAATACTCTCAGGTAGACATCTCTGAACAGAGCTTCAACTTATGACAATGACACTTACAGAAGCTTTCAGTGGGCTTTCACTTTGCACCCTCATCTTGAATTGATGCAGCCAGTTTATACGTTCTCTATATAAAAATTTCTAGGCCAGGGTGGGAAATATTTGTAAAAATAAAGCGAAATAATACTGGAAAGAATAAAATGTTATTGTTTAAAGATACTATGTTCCCCAAATTCTGTCTCAACCTGTTTTGTTATTCTGCAAACCAAGATTGTTATTCCTCATTATTCCCAGGCAGATTGTACTAGACACATCCATGAAGTATCCAATGCAAGAGATGTAAGCATACAGTTCAGTGTGATGTTAAGCATTTTCCATTCTTCTATACATATTACAGAACCTTCATTGAAATCTCAGAAGGCCTGAAATCATTTTATGTTTTCTTTGACTTAGTCCTGGTAACAGAGTGTGTCTTACAGTGATAAGCAACCTCTGCTGGAGACCATTAATCCTGGGTAGTAAAACCATTGAAGAGTTTAAGCATTTAAATCACAGAAATGAAAAGCAAGCCATAATGAGTATGCATGATAAGTATTCCAGAGGATTTTGGTTGTTGTTTTATTCTAGCTAGATTGGTGTAGAGGCACATTCACCCTTACAAAAGCAAATAACTTTACAACAAGTGAAATATAAAAGAGGCTAATTGGATGGCAGGACTTCACGTATTTTTATGATGCCATTTCTTTTTAATTACTTATTTATTTTAAAATTATCTTTATATTTTCATCCATGAAATGAAGGCATTGTTTTTCAATAGCAAATAAGGACAGTTTCTATAACAAGTTGTGACATGTTCCATAATTTAAGAATGTTTTAATAATGAAGTAGGTAATGATCTAATGCATGACAACTGCTAAAAGTTATCATCAAATATTATACAGATCATTTTGCATTTGTCTTTATATCAAATAAAAATCTTTATACAGGAAATTAATGCATCCATAAGCATGAAAACAATAAATGAATCATGTACATGAAATATAATTTTAACTTAGATTTATAGGATAATGTTGAAAGAGGCTGTTGATGGAGGGTTGAAAATTAATTTAAAAACAGCCTAGTTTAATTGTTTTCATATCTAAATCTATATTTATACCTATAAATTAAAAAAAATATTCTCATCACTCCCTATTATATTTCCTCTGGAAGACTGTACCTTAGCAATGTCTATATTTCTATGCATTAAAGTATCATAGTGGACATTAAATTCTAGTCAAGATGAAGTTCCTTGGACCAATGTACTCTCCTTCCTGAAACAGATAAAAGTATATATAACACTGAATTTCAAGATGACTAGATATCAGGAAATGAAGGGCAGTGATCTCTGGGAGACCAGAAACAAATGAGGTAAGTCCTAAGACTGTCTCAGTTCAGCACATTGAGAAAATTTCCTACCAGCGCCTGTGATTTGGAGCCCAGGTTGAACCATATATGTTCCTGAGGTGAAAGAGATGGAATTGAGTCTGCAGAGCGAAGGAGGAAAGCTTGCGGGACAGAGTGGCAAAGACCAGAAAGATACACAGAGAGCCCCCTCCTGTGTGCAGCTGAGTATTGCTTAGCGCATGTCAGTGAAGAAACTACTGGACCCTGGGGGAAAAAAAAAAAGCAAAAACGAAAAAAAACAACATCTGTTCTTATAGGTAATGGTATCTGGAGTTGCCACAGTGCCCGGGATAGTGCCAGTCCCCACCTGTGGAGGAAGTGGAATGCTCATACATGGCTGGTGGGCATTTAAAGTGGTACTGCCATTTTGGTAAAGAATTCGGTAGTTTCTTATAAAGATAAGCAAAACCTGCCTTATGATCCAACTATTCTACTCCTAGACCCAAGAGAAATCAAAGCATAAGTCCTTACAAAGACTTTTAAACATAACAGCTATGTTTGCATTAACCGTAAGCTGGAACTACCTGGGAAAATGGATAAATAAATTTTGGTATATCCATTAACTGTAATTCTGCCGAGCTATAAAAACAAGGAATGATTGACACATGCAACAACATGAATGAGTCCCCACACACTGTGTGAAAGTATCCAGACAAAAAGTATGTAACATACAGTTCCATTTGCATAAATTTATAGGAACTTTGATTTATTTATTGTGACAGAAAGTAGATCAGTCCTTTCTTGGAGACAGAGGGGATGTGGCAGGGAGGGGTTAAAGGAAGCATGAGGAAGCTTTTGGGCATGCTGGATATGTTATCTTGATCACGATGGTATTTCACAGGTATGTACATGTCAAAATTTTCAAATTACACACTTTAAATATGTGTGATTTTTTTGCATTTAAATTATACTTTAATAAAGCTGTTCTTAAAAAGCAGAGAAGCGACTTAAACATTATTCCCTTAATGCAGCACCAGGGTCAATCCAATCTCAATTAGCTAAGTTTAGAAAGAAGAAGCAAACTCATTTGTCATATTAAAATCTTTAAAAATTGGTACACTGTTACTGGTTGAAATTCTGTATGTAAGTACTCAATATAAAGAGTTGCTATTTTACTTCACATCACAATGTCATAATTTAAAATGTAATGAATCGCTGGTATGCACACTTTCAATGAGTAATGTATACAGCTTTTAAGATTTTTTTCTTTAACTTTTTCTGAATCTATTCATTGAAATGCAAGTTTATGTCTGTTGAATCTAGTAATAAAAATTAAATTATGTTTTCATGTCTTTTTATTTTCATTTTATTTTTCTAGTAATTCATTTCTATTGTATTTTACAGAGGTATTTATCAGGAACCTTGAACACAGAAAGTTGGGAAAGGACTGAACTAGATTCTTCCTTTCTTTATTGGCATTGGTTGATGATGAATGCCTTTAAGTTCTGCTGTTTCAGTATCTCTCAAATTTGACTTTTCCTTTGCATACCAAAAAGCATTATTTTTCCTTTTCTCCTCCCCTTTCTCCCTTCCTTCCAACTATCCTTCCTTTGATTCCTTACAAGTATATATATACATATGTGTGTGTGTGTGTGTGTGTGTGTGTGTGTTTCAAGCAGTATCTGGTCATTCTAATAGTCTTTTAGTAAATTTTGTATGCTTTCACTATCCAGTCCATTATTGTCTGCAGTGTTTCAATAGATTGGAACACTGCTTTAGAATTGTTATTCTGAAATTATTACCAATCAGAATAGTTTCCCGCATGCTGTCCTTTCCCATAAACTTTGTTATGTCTACATTTTAGTTATGCTCATGGTGTACCTTTTGGATTTCCTTAAAGGCAGAACCGATAGATACCATCTTCTTCTGTATTCTTAAAGCTTCTAACAAAGTATATTTTAGTGTGTGCAACAGAATTTTCCTCCCAGCCACCTCTGCAATCTTTGTATTCTGCCTATACAAATTTGACTTGCTCTTTACAAATCAACTAAAGTGTATCACAAGCTCCAAAGGAAACTCTCATGATCATTCCCAAGAATACTCAGTTGGGGGCCTCTCATTTGTTCACTTACATCATTATTCTACAATAATAACTAACTATTGTTTATTACTCAGTGCTGGATAATATGCCAGGTGCTTTACTGTACATAACTTCTAACATTCAAGAACAGATGTACACCTTTTTTGTTTTGATATATTTTAGCATCTTTTAATGGTTAATTTATTGTCCTTTATTGTATCTGAGCAACTAGTTGGCAAAAATTCTGACCACTCCAGCAGTGTCATCCAAGCACTTAGTAGATGTTTAAAAAGAGTTGAAATAATTAAACAATCAAAAGCAAAAACAACAACTAAAGAACATTGTAAATCAAGATAATATATTTTTCTCTTAAAATAATATTTTTAGTAATTCTACCATAATCCAGCAAAAATCACAACAAACAAGTGATCACAGGGGCTCATTTAATTTGGACAGATTTTGTTTTCCAATTCACATGTGGTATATCTCCATAAATGAGATTTTTAAAAATGTGTATGTATATGTATATATGTATATCTATATATCTGTATATACACATATATACACTTATACATATGTGTATATATATACATATTTATATGTGTATGTATATATATATATATATATTTTTTTTTTACTGCTAGTATTTAAATCAAATGAGGAGCATGTAGCAGGAGTTGACTTAAAGAGTGCACATGTTAACAATTACAAGCTGTTAGATTTAATTAATTTCCTGTAGTTAGCTAAATCATCAAAAATCAGCATGGCTTGGTGAAGAATTAATCTAAAATCAGTTGGTAGAGTCATCATGTAGAAATACCAAGGCTTTTATTTTAAGTATAAAAGATTTCTCAACTAAGTAGTATATTGTAGAGTACATTTAAAAATGCATTTAAAAATCAATATTACATTTTTATATTTAAAACAGGTCAGTGACAGTGTATATCAGTGGAACCAAGGGACATTTTCCCTGAAGGTAGCACAGAAACTCTCTATTTCTTAATGCACATTACAGTTCACTGAACTTCTCTATTATCTAATTCTGACATGCCCCTGGTTCATGACAAACAGTTTCAAAGACATGAGATTATCAAGATTGAGTAGGATGGAAACCAAATTTCTGGTCACTACCCAAGTTTTCTTTTAGCAAATGGTGTCTTCTATCTTGAGGCCCTGTGCTATTCAGCAAAATGATTGTTCAAGTTAGTCAAGAAGCATTTCTTATGTATAATAAAATTTCTATTTCTGTTTCATAAAGGGGCATTGATCTCTCATCTCTATTCCCATTCCATTGCATTTCATTTTATGTCTACTCTTTTTCCTCTTTTATATCCATCCAGGGAGTAAAAATTATGATAACTGCAAATGACTGGATGTATTCCAAAGTCCATTTCTCCTTTGACCTACAAACCATGAGAGTAAGTGTTTAATGAATACATTCTCAAAAAAAAAAAATCTAATATTTGCTTTTAGTTGGTATCTTGGCATCTGTTAGCCCACTGTAATATAATAGTAGACCTCAATCATTATTTTAAACTCATTGGTATGATCTTAGAAATTTTAGATTTGTAAATAGTGTAATTATATTTTTGCATTACCTTTGTACCCTGTGAAATAGAAGAAATTTATAAGCTTCAAGTTACTTAAAAAATCATCCCTTGTTTTGGATGTATTTTTTCAAATTACATGTTTTCAGGTATCATGTACCCCAGAAAAGAGATTCTTAAATTTCTCTGTACATGAACTGGACAGTCTGTCCAAGACTAAGGACCACTTTTCAGAATAATTCTTACATAAATAAAATAAAATATGCATGCAGAGAAAACAAATGATATAAAATCGACTTATCAAATTAATAAAACCATACAGTAGATTTGTGTTTCCTTATTAAGGTGGTCAAATAAGATACAGCAACGTATTCAATAAAATAATAAAATGAAGTAGTGATGAGTAGAAATGATGATTTGAGATATCTGTAAAAACTACAATATTATATTAATATTTCTTTGACTTCTATTGCTGACAAATATAATGCTACCTCGTTATTGCATATGTTTTTAATTGAAAGAAATAATATATTTCTGTTAGAGGTTAATGAAAATGAAGCTGTAACTCTTCCCATTTAAATTCACAAAACCCTTGAATTCTACCACAGATGACTTTGGAGATTGTGGAGTCTTGTTCTAATATATTAGTTTTTCTTATTAGAGACTTTACATGACAAACAATGAGATTTTCATCAGTTGTTAAACTCTGAGATGTGATGTGCATTTTTCCTCCTCTTATACAATCCATATCCTATCAATCTTTTAAAATAGCATTTGCTTTAGAGTCTCATAATTCTGAGTTGAAATGAACATTTGTCACTTGGTAGCTGCTTAAAACTAGGCAAGTCATTTGCTTTCCAAGCACGCTTCCTCACACACTTCTTGCAAAAGTTTTGCGAGAATCAGAAATAATTACTATAAAAACCTAGTTGTCCATCTGGCAAAATTGTTCTAAATAATAGTAACTTAGAAAAAAATGCTCAGTACAAATCTAAACTTATCCATATAGTGTGTTACTCCACACCAGCACAGAGCTACTAATTCACTTCTGAATTTATAGAAAGCAACAGAATGAAAGAGAAAACCGAAGGGCTAAAGGGACAGAGAAGAGGTGAATTGAATGAGAAAAGAACCTGGAGCTGTTTCCATAAATCATTCCCCCTGAAAAAGGTGGGTTGATTACAACCAAAGGACAGAACCACAATGACCAGAGCGTAGGGCCCTCCTGCCCCTGCTGTGAGAGGGAGCAAGAGCAGTGAGCGTGCTACTCTCATATAGTCGGCATTCCTCTAGGTATTCCTGACATGGAGTCATTTGGCTCCGGTCTCTAGATCCCTCAGTGTTCAAGGGATATTTGGAGAAGCCCCTTAGCATATATCCAGATTTCTATTAATGATAAACTAAGTTAATATCAGTTAAGATTTATTAGGAAAATAATAGCTAATACTTCTATAGCACTTCTATATCTGGTACTATGTTTTTCAGCTTATACAATCTGTAATGTTCACAACACAAATGAGATAGGTACCCTTAACATCCCTATTTTAGATGAGAGAACTGAGGCACAGTGGGGCTAATAACTTGCCGAAAGTCATTGTCTATCAAGGCACACAAAGTCTCCAAGACTTTCAAATCACAACAACTTGGTGAAAGTCAGAGGGAATAATACAAAATATTTTAGGTATAACGCTAATTTCTAAAATATTTGTGCACTACCTCAGAGCACCTCTTGAAGTGTAGCTCTTTAATTGTTGTTAAAAGCAGAAAACAGTATGAAACATGGACTCTAGCCTTACACTGTTCACATTTTAGTAGAGTAGATAAGACAAATATATAAGTAAATTTAGCAAAAGGTATCAACCCGGATATTGCAACAGATAATAAGAAAAGTAAAAATAACATTTAAAATTACATAGTTGCTTGATAACTTTTTAGACATTATTTTATTGAAATATTGATATTCAAAGCACATAAAAACCAAGCAAAGCATAAGAAGTTGTGAACATATGGAGCATTTGTCAACTGACAAGATTGATGATAAGAATAATTCATGAACTGTTCTAAAATTTTAACTCTTGCTCTTCATCTATTTTGTAAGGCATTACTATTAACATAAACAAATCCTAAAGACAGCATTCCATAATTAAACACTCAGTGGATTAAAAAATGAGGAAGTTGATATCATTTGCATTTGTCTCCAGGAACACCTGCATTTATTTCTAGGATTTTTCAGTGAGGAGAAACACAGCTGCTAATGTTGTGACTAATGAAAAATATAAATTTAAAGTTATGAAGAACTGGCTACATTATGTATAGTTCTACTGCTCTAAACAGGAAATTGGTTTGGGTCCAGAATTTATATTACTTATTATTTTAAACAGTAATTCATTTTGAAGTAATAATATGATGTTGGCCAGTGTATTAGTCAACTCAGGCTGCCATAACAAAATACCATAGACTGGGTAGCTTACACAAAAGACATTTATTTCCCACAGTTCTGAAGGCTGGGAAGTCCAAGATTAAGTTGCTGGCAGATTCAATTCCTGGAAAGGATTCTCTTTCTTGTTGGTAGATGAAAAGCAACTTTGCTATTAGTTTACCTCCCAATAATCTCACTTACATTAAAAAGAAACAACAAAATCTCTGCTCATTTTTTACTTTTTTGTTAGCTATGTTCTGCATTTAACATATTTGTATCTATTTTTGCAGCATTTTGTGAGTTTCAAGAAAGATAAGTAATCAGGGTATCCACAAGCATGA
This sequence comes from Rhinolophus ferrumequinum, assembly GCF_004115265.2. NCBI lineage: Eukaryota > Metazoa > Chordata > Mammalia > Chiroptera > Rhinolophidae > Rhinolophus > Rhinolophus ferrumequinum. Next base: position 35,904,902 of record NC_046287.1, read on the forward strand.
ATTTGGAATAAAAAATTGATTGTGTTAACAAGTGCTTCAGGAACTGTTTAAATCCCTAACTTATTTACCTTAATGTAATGTCTATTTTTATCTGAATTGTCTGAATAACAAATGAAAACACAAACATATATACATAGGCATATACACACATTTCTACTTGTTTTTTGGTAAAAATGGATTTTCAACAAAATTATTTGTATTCATAAATAAATTAACTAAATTGAATCACATATTTTTTACATGATTTTTTGGCAAAAAATACTAAGATAAAAACATCTCTGTAATATATTGCACTAAGAGCAATAGAATAATGAAGATATTAAACGAATTACTGGAAATTACTCCCAAAACAGCTGGAAAGAACAGTGATTTGATGGCATAATCTGTTGCCATGACTTCTAATGAGATACCACCAATGTTACTAAAAGACAATGGCTTAGAAATAGTACCATTTACAACAACATGGATGGATCTTGAGATTATTATACTAAGCGAAATAAGTCAGACAGAAAAAGTTGAAAACCATACGATTTGACTGATATGTGGGATATAAAACTGAAAACAACAAAGGAACAAGACAAACAAACAAAGAAACAAAAACTCATAGACACAGACAACAGTTTAGTGGTTACCAGAGGGTAAAAGAGGAGGGGAGTAGTAGATGAGGTAAGTGGAGTCAAATACACGCATTCTGACAATTAAGTTTGCGAACTCATCATAGAAAAAATGCTACATACCTCATTGCTGAACATCACTATGGTCACCTTCCAAGTACTCCCCTTGGGAAGCTATGCACTGATGCCTGTGCCTAGTCCACCCTTCAAAGCAATTTTGGAACTCTTTTTTCTGGAAAGACCATCAGAGCTGTCATCGTATTATCCTTGATGTTCTGAATGTCATTAAAATGTCTTCCTTTCAGTATTTCCTTTATCTTCAGGTAAAGAAAGAAGTCACTGGGGGCCAGATCAGGAGAGTAGGGAGGGTTTTCCAATACAGTTATTTGTTTACTGGCTAAAAGCTCCCTCACAGACAGTGCTGTGTGAGCTGGTGCTTTGTTGTGATGCAAGAGCCATGAATTAATTGTTGGTGAAAAGTTCAGGTTGTCTAACTTTTTTTTGCAGCCTTTTCATCACTTTCAAATAGTAAACTTGATTAACTGTTTGTCCAATGGGTACAGATTCATAATGAATAATCCTTCTGATATCAAAAAAGGTTAGCAACATTGTTGCAACAAGTTCACGAACTTAACTGTCGTACCTGGTATGGTGATGGAAGATGAACTGACTGGGTGGTGAACACAAAATGGGATATATAGATGATGTATTACAGTACTGTACACTTGAAACCTATGTAACTTTACTAACCATCGTCGCTTCAATTAACTTTAATTTAAAAAATGGTAGATCTTCATAAGAAGAAAAAAAAACATGAAGAATCATTTTTTTATACTTGAATTTTTCCAGTCTTTGAAATTCCAAAGCATCACAAAAATCTGAGACACAACCAAGAACCAGAGGAGAGATGAATGATAAGGTTCAGCTCTTTCCCCAAGGCCACTCCATCTAAACTGGGAGAGGTGGCTGTTTTATCCAATGCATAGAAACCAACACAGAGTCAAGTTAAATGAGGAAACAAAGGAATATGTCCAAATGAAACAACAAGATCAAACCCCACAAAACGTTTTAAACAATGACAAAAAGATATAGCTACTACTTATTAAAACAAAAACAAACAAAAAAACAAAAAAACTTCAAACTTTAATTATGGCAAGCTATATTAACAAATATTTCCTGATTATCTTCACCAGATGTAGAGATATGCTGTAGTCTCTTACCATTAAGAGAATGGTAAAATTCTGAGATGCTGATGAAAACATTATATAGCATTAGTACACTAGTTAGTATATAATTTTTGATGTATTATTAAAAGAAATCTACTTGTCAATTCTAATGTATACCTTCATTAACATTAAATGGGAGTTTTTAAAAGAAAACTAAAAATATTATTTGTGCAAGAATAACAAAAATAATTTTACTTCACATTAAATGTGTTTAATTTTTTTATTTGTTATATTTAACGTGTTTAATTTTTTATTTTATATTTAAAACTTGACAATGTATTTTAATATATTACTAAGTGTTATTAAATGTAAGTGCTAAAAGTAATGCTTATTTACAAAAGGGCCTACCGTTCTTGAGTGTAAGAGACTTGAAATTTGCACATGTTTACACTAAATATGTTTTTGTTCCTTTAGCTTTAACAGAATAGTTCTCATTTTAATAAAAACTTTAGGATGGACTAGTATTCTTAAGAAAATAAATACTGATTACAAGAAAAACAAATTAAGTGGTAGTGCTTTTTATGGAGTTCCAGTCAAAATGATGAATTTTCTCTTTTAAACTAACCATAATAGGAGCTAGAAAATTTACATCAAATATTTTGGATAAGTGATTGATTTCTTATAGTGGATGATTGAAATAATCAAAGGGAAGATAAATTATAATAGTTGATTATTTTAGGACATTGTATTTACATAGAACAAAACTATAAGTAAGATTAAATAATTTCTCAGGTAATTTAAACAATGGACTACATCAAACTAAATAAATCATATAAAATATTGTGAATTGGAGATTTACTGAAATTTCAACTGCTATTTGTAACATGATCACTCATGACTAGTATGAAATTATGTAAATAATGTCTTGTCAGCCTGATGAGTCAGGGGAAAAAAAAGTCTTACTTATTTCAAAGTCAGAGTTTAAAATTCTGGAAAGTACCTTTGCTATTTATGAGATTTATCTCTATTACTTTGTATATTATTATTCATATGCATTTTATTATTTTTTATTAATATTAATAATTATTTAATGCATACTAACTCCTTTTAATGAACAGACTTTTAAATCGAGCTTTTTCATAGAAGTATCAATGTTGTTTTCCCCCAAAAAATGTATTACACGCTGCTAAAAACATAGGTGAACTGAATTAACTGTCTTAACTTTGAGCTCCCTTCACCAAATGAAAGTTAAATAGTCAAATACTTGAGTTAAAGGTATTTTAAGCTAGAACTTTGTATGCATCTGTGTGATTTCCACTTCAAGGCATTGTGGATAGATTTTGCATCAACAGACTAACCTAATAATAACCCTAGACCAACGTACCTGTGAAATGAATCACAGGAGTACTGAATCCCTGTGACTAAAATGGGTGCAGAATAACCACTCTTGTCCAGTGGTTCCAACATGAAACAGGAACTTTATTTCTGATTTTTACATGGCATGAGAAAGCTCTCTTCTTTCAAAATCATTTTATGATGTAAAGTTTCATTGAGTTAGGACTTTTTGATAAACTGCCTTCACATTTACTCTGCTTATCTACATATATGTATATTTTATTTAGAAGGATAATTTCAGAACCAATAACATCGTGGTTCACTACCAGTTTTCTTAATAAAACCTTAATGTACCACATTACATTCCCAACACACTCTAATTAAATTCCTTTTCATTTCAGTCTGTCTCAGAGTGTTAGAGAGCTCAAGAATATTTAACAAAATTCAACTAAGCAACTACTTAAGGTTGATATGTTAACCTTGGCACTGAAAGTTACTCTATGTAATCCATGTATGCCAGAAACACCATTATACAATGACCTAAAAATGACAGTATTTCACTCTAACTGGAGAGGTTGTAAATGAATAACGATCATTTCTAACTCATTATATGTATTATGTATTTTGCCTTGGGAAATTTTAAAGAATAAAAACAAACATCAGCAACTGTAATAGCATGTCTTACCTGGATGTAAAAGCTAAAATATAACTGGATCTTTTCTTGATAATAAGGAGGATGGATCGATTTTAACCTTTGTTAGTGTAATTGTTTACAGTAACATATGCCATATGTTAAAAATTGATCAATTCTGTTCTTCCATTTGGATTCGAAGATGGCAATATGTACTTCTAAAGAGAAGACTATCCTTCCTATTAAACATTCCCTCAGGATCATGACCAAAGAAACAACCCATTTCTAAGGCCGGTGAGGCTAAAGGAGAGGTCTTTTTTCCTTAATTGATTCTAGAGTCGTGGGGTCCTTTTCCTCTATAACAATCACAGCCCCACTATCTCACCAAGGCTTATTTAAATCACTATGGCCAAACAGATTTCAGATTTCAAATTTTTTTCATATTTTAGGGAGGTAATATCATATAGGTACTATGATATACTATACATATATTATTGGTATATGTGTGCCAATAATATATTGTATATTATCCCTAGTTATAACATCTTTTGATCAAACATACGATTTTTTTTTTTTTTTTTGCAGTGAGACAGAACTATCCACAGATTGGGTAAACAACGACCATAAGTAAACTTATGTCAGTTCTGTCCAAAAATTTTATTCTGTTCAAGATAATTTTTTTTGCCAACTGAAGAGCTTTCGGATTTTGTAATATTTGATTAGGAACTGTAGAACCATGTGGCCACTTTTTGAAGACCACTTATACTTTTCATTCAGGTGACAGGACACCCACCCCTCATTCCTCAGACCATCCTGTTATCTAATGGCCAAATAAGGACATAAACCGATGGGTCGACTTCCTACAAATCTGGTTTAGTCAGATATTGAGCACAGCACACAGGTTCCAATGCATTATTTTGATTCTACTTTTATTTATTAGTTATTACTCATGTGGTTAATTCATTTGGTTTGCCTGTTGAATCCTATCAAAATTTCCGGCTATGCTGCTTTTTATTCTTTTCTCAGTGGCTGAAGCAGTTGCCTTAAACATACTCATCTTTTGGAACCAAAATGTCTGCCTCTCCTATCCCTCTTGCCACCACAATCGTCAAGAACAACTTGCCTTAAACTCCCACCTTATCTGCATAGCAGCCAATCCTCACCACCCATCGTCTTCCTCTGCCATAGGTTGTAACAATTTCTTTCTAGCTCATTTACCCTTTAATGCACTAACATATTTCCATCTATTAATATTTTTTTTATTCCAGTGCTTTCTGTCTAATTGAATAAAGCATTTTAAAAGAAGAACAATGAAGGTGAAAGAAATGTATATTCTCAAATTTTAACACTCATGGGTCTGAATGTTACTCTATGAGCCATATGGAGGGGTTTGAACAGTAGAATGGCAAACTATACCTGTGCTTTAAGGGAGACAAAATTGTGGGTTTTTGAATGAGATGAGAGCTGTTCAGTGTAGTAATAAAAATAATAGCTTGGACACTGTTGAAATAGTTAAGGCAGGACATACAGAGTTCATGATCTAAATTCTAGAAATAAGAATACCAAACAGAGATTGGATGCTAGAAAGATTCCAAAGTAAAAATATCTGCTCATATTTCGTTAGATTTGGGGTGAGGACTTACAAATATAAATTTGGGAAGCATCTGCACAAAGGCAAAGGTTAAAATAATAGAGCAGCCAAATCATCCAATAGAAAGCAGAGTTCTGAAACAATGTATCAAGAGCTGATAACATGTGGCTAACAGTATACATTTGGAGGAAGAACTAGATTGTTCAAGACAACACTCAAATAGAAAAAAATATATATGGTTATTCATTTTGAGGGGAAAAAATATATGTTCCTCTATAAAAAGGCATTTACATTACTTATTCATTACCCTTTTCTTTACTATGGCTTATTTGGTTATTTCATATACTTTGTACATGTATACATGTCTCGTCTTCTCTGAAGTGCATACCATCCTCTTATAAATTATATATTTGGTAGACAGTGTAAGTAGAAAAGGTTGAGTGGTAGCTAAATTAGATAGTACTGAAAACATACAGTATTTATTCCGTACAAGTTAAACAAGGAGACAGTCAGTATTACACAAGGATGGATTGGCCAAATGTCACAAGAGAAATGCCAAGTCAACAGACATGATCCATCTTTGCCTAAGAAATAGTCTCTGGATGACACCATGCATATAATTAGGTGGTAATGAGATATAATTAAGTAAATAATAAACAATACTACTAGTGAGATGAATTTGATGGACACAGTGGGGTGGGGGAGGACAGATGTTTGAGAAAGATGAGGCCAATTGGAGGGAGGGAAGGTTTGGAGTAACAGAAGCAAATGTCCTCTATTTTTACCTTATATTCTGTGTCACTGTGACAATGCTAGGCTGCATTTGCATATGCACTCCCAGGAGATTTGTGGGTACTCTAATGGGATAAACTAAAATATCCTCTGATCTCTGTTATGATCTCTGGCTTGTTACAAAGGAAGGAATCCTACTGCATAAAACATGTTTGTAAAACTGCTTTTCTAGAATCTCTTTTAATGATATTGATTCAAATCCTTGCAGTGGCACAAAACTTGTTTAATGAATATTCAGTTATATTTTAGGGTGTACATTAGAGAGTTAAAAATGTCTTTATTTAGGAGTTATTCCTAGGTAAATATTTAAAAATAATTTCTATGGATGCAACAGTTCACACTGTTTTTCACCTAACACTTCAAGTGTCATAACAGTCTCATACGTAGTTGGCTTCCATATTTCCTTTAATCGATGGTGCTCAGTGTGTGATCTGAGGATCGCTGTGGTCCTCAAGGTTTTCCCTTTTCCAACTACACACATGTGCGGAACAGAATTTCCTGTCTATACTTTAAAAGGTTATCAGGAAACAGATTTGATGTAGAAGGAGATAAGAAAGCTTAGCTATCTTCTAGTAAGCTATTTGTTAAAAAAAATTGCAAAATGCAAAACAATGGCACTCACCTAACTAAATATTCCTTTGCCTTTAAAAATATAGTTATATTTTATAGACACATGCTATTTATGTTAAAATGTAGTTAATGAGTTTGTAATTTTAAAACGAATAAATATTTCTCCATTTTAATTTTTAAATTTGTAAATCTAGGGGTATTTAACCCACATAAACAAAATTACTCTTGGCCTTTAATAATTTTTTAGAATGTGCATGGTTGTAAATGGGGCCTGGGATGCAATAGTTTGAGTACTGTCACTATAATCAGTCCAGGACACTGTCATCAGGAATGGTGGCATTTTATCATGCTTAGTAAGTCTCCTGTGGCTTCCCGGCTCTCAACAGTGTCTTTTCTTTTTCTCCCTTTCTTTCTTCATTTTTTATTACATTTTTTCCCAGCATTATTGAGATCTAAGTATCGTTTAATATGCTTGTTGGGCCTGGAGATCTGGTGGTCGATCTGAAATGCCCCAGTTAAAATCACTGACTGACAAGATCAAATCTGTACCTCTCATAGTCAGAAGAGTGTTCCCACATCTACTTAATTTATGTTCCCCAAGCAGGTTGTAATTAGTTTGCATTTCAAAATCATTCAAACCAGTCCCTCTGTAATAATGTTCTTCTCCTCTCTGAATATCTAAAGTTCACACATACATCATTTTCCTAATCAATATTCCACTCTAAAAAGCCTCACTAAAAGTACTAGTACAACAGAATCTCCTTCTTTGATAAATACACCAAATGTGTATTAGTGTGTGCAAAATTTTTTGAGTTTCTACTGAGATGCAGTTGACTATTTCATACCTATTTCATGACTATTTTATTCCATATATTGTGTTAGCTGTGGAGAATGTTACTTATAAGGACAATGTAATGTACTAACTAACCTGAGAATGTACAGGTGTCTTGAGTGCACAAAAGATAAATGTGAAACTGAATCATAATGGGCACAGAGTATTTAACCAGAAGATGGGAAAAAGAAATGGTGGGGAAAAGAATTTTAGGTGGAAATGAATGTACAACTGTACTGGAGTGAGAAATAATATAGAAATAACAAACGTGGCTGTCACCATAAGATAAAGTGAACAGAAAACGGTGTTCAAGTAATGAAAGACTTTATATGGTATGTTAATTATTTTGACATTAATGAGGGGGGCAGTTTGGAGTACCCTAAGACTAAATATTAGTAAAAGACTAATATTTTCATATTTCCCATTTTTATACCTCTATTTTTGTGTGCAAAATCCATAGAAATCTAATCAATGAGTTCTACCTTGTAAAAAATCACCTACAAACAAATAACTTTACAAATATACTTGCAATGAAAAGCTGCTAGATATTGAAGAAAACAGTAAAATAAATTATTTGAAGTAGTTATTGAAATCTTTCTTCAAAACTTTTGTGTTTTGCCTATATAATATTGAACAATGAGAGAATTTTCCATTTTTCCAATTCATGTTAAACTGTTTACTGGTACTAATGCCATTTCGCTGCCCATAGTCTGTTGAAGTACTGGAAGACTCTTCTTTCTTAAAATAACCTATGATACCAATCGAGACTAACTACAATTTCTAAAGTTATTTATACATCAAGTAATGAAGTCTATTCTTTTAATTGTCTTGACATCTTCTTTCACACATTTTGGGATATAACACTCTAAATAAGAAATATAGTGTAAACGTTTTAAAAGATACATTAATCCACAATAACATGGAGTAAATTTTTATCCTCTTTTCTGAAACTTTAATGGGGACCTAAGTTGAGTCACCTCAGAAAAATACTAAACTACAAGATCAAGGTACATTCATGGCAATGCATCAGTTTAATTCACTTGAAATTTGAAAATGTGTCTGTTCACTGGAACATTTAAAATGATGCACAATACAGGCTAATTCATTAGTACAAAGTCAAACTAAAGCTCAATTAGAGGAAAAGACCACAATTAATCACTTGAGGAGAATCCTCAGGGTTATAATACAACAGACTATAAATTATTTACAGTGATTCATCTCCACCCAAAGTTAAAAAACAAAAAACAAAAAAATCTTTGTGTGTTGAATCTAATCTCAGTGAATTATTTCAGTTTAACTGAATAAATTTTAACTACTCAATTCACTACTAGATTTCAAGGTCATTATTTTAATAAGATATTCTATTAGTAATCATTTTCCACATCAGCTTTTATTGCTCATGCATTGTTTCTCTATTTATGCAACACAATTCTAGTTCAGTCCCCTGAAAGCTAAACAGTTTTAAAGTGAAACTGAAGAAAAAACTATTTTAAATGTTATATATGATCCTTTATAAATACCTACCATATCTCATATAATTTTGTTTTAACATATTAGGTTTAGGTTTTCCCAAACACAAATGTGCCTTATTTATAACATTTTCTGATAATTAGAAATAAATGTTATGAGTAATACCTCCAAATTTGATTATATCTCAAATGACATTTTTTAATTGAACAAAACCCCATAGGAACGCCTATAAGCATGTAGGTATTATTCAATAAGATGAAGTTTTTGTTAAGGGACTTGAAATTTTAATCAAATGGCTTTGGGGATGGAGATAAGAAAAGAGGAAGGAGAAAAACAGAAATGCAGTTCAAAGAATTTCAGTAATTATGGCAGCAATAGATAATACTTTAAAGATAAAAAAATGGAAGCAACATTTATTTTTTAGTTTCTACTACTTAGAAAGTCAGTAATTTTGAAATTCCAGTAACAGTTATGTATTGGACTTATCTATGTACTAAATGCTTTGAGATTTATGAAGTAAGTAGATAAAAAAAAGTGGCATTGCTCCACATCAAAGAGGTAAAAATGATTGAAAGTAAATACACATTCTCATTAAATATTATCAAAGATATATGCAAAAAAGTGTAAGGATATAGAACTTATTAATTAGAGGTTTTTTCAAAACAATGTAAATCAGAGTAAATCTTTTGAAGAGTATAGGAGTAGTAACTTCTTATATATGGCTTCAAGAGCTGTCATTCACCTATGAATTCTATACCTTCACATTGTATTACTTAATTTAAACTGGAATTAAGTTCTTTTCAAACTTCACCTCTGTTGGAGATAAACAGAAGTTCTCCCTCATTTAAAATAGGGCCAGTTAACTTTCAATCTTTACGAGAAATTCTGGCCTCATTAATATAATTACTAAATAAGTACAGCACAGAATAAAAATATCATATACAATATTTTAAACTTATACTTAGCATGGATATTAGCTATATGTACAATAAGATCTATAATCAACATAGGAAAAAAAGAGTGTTTTGTAATCTCATAGCACTTTTTATGTTGTTCAACTTAAATAATTAGTAGACCCATATGTTACTAAGATTTTATAACTTGAAACAATATGTTCCTAACAATATAGTCTTTGTTTAATTTAAAGCATCAATTTAAAAGAAGGAATTTTGTAACTTAAAGAAATCTGATTTTATAAATATTTAGGAGCTTCCAAATTGGTGAACACAGGAGGTTCTAGGAGAATGGTGCCTAGAGAGGGCTTAAAAACTTCATGTCCCTTCACACATACTTTGCCTTATGCATCTCTCCCATCTGGATAGTCCTGAATTATATCCTTTCAAAATAAACTGGTAATCTAAAACATTCAAAATCATAAAGGTGTCAAAGTTCCAGTCAAGATGGTAAAGTAGGTGAAAACTCTGCTTGCTTCTTCCCATGACCACATCAAAATTACAAGTAAATTATAGAACAGTCAACATGGAGAAGCATCTATAGATTAGCTGAACACAAGTCCTATAACTAAGTATGTAAACAAGAAGCCATATTGAGACTTGTACGAGGGGCAAAGATGTGAAACTGGTGGGTCTCACACCCACGTGTGGCTGTTGAGAATCTGAAGTGATACTTAGCCACAGAGGTTTCCCCCTGAGGAGCAAGAGGTCCCAGCCCCACACGGGCTCCCAAGCCCACAGCACTAGTGCTGGGAAGAGGAGTACCCACAACACCTAGCTGTGAAAATCAGAAGGGATTCTGTCCATCTGGGTGGGAAAAAAGGCTGCTGAAAACCCGGGTGTCCTCCTAAAGGTCCCATACACAGACTCTCTTGCTCACAGGCACTCATCCTGGGCTCAGGCAGAAGGACTGCGTCTCAGGAAGCACCAGAGACATAGAAGGAGAAACTGAGTTGTGTGGCTGCAGAGTGAGGGCTGGAGGGACAGTTGCCATTGTCTCTGTGTTGAGCCCTCCTCCCAGGGCCAAATCTGAAACTGCATTAGCCAGGTGAAATCAGCTCGCTCCACCCTGATGATTCCTTGAGACCATACTCCACCCAACTCATGTACCACAAGAAGCATTTTGGGCAGCAGGCCCCTGACCTTGGCCCATGCTACAGTCTTTCTTAAAAAACTCTCACAGGTCTGTAGGCCTCAGGCAGGGGCGACTGGTCTCGGTGAGCCCTGTGCCTTTTGTTAAGGGTCCCCAGGCTCATCACCGAATCTAAATCTGCATTAACCTGGTGAACAGCACTCACCCTACCACGGTGACTTTCTGAGAACCTTGCCTCACGCAACTCACTTATAACTCAAGGCCTTTAAGCAACTTAGCCTTATAAGAAGCCAGCAGGCAAAGGCAAGCCTCGGGGTAACTGGTGCCCTTTGCTCAGATGCCCTATACCTGGTACTGGTGACAGCTAGTCTCAGTTTGCAGAATGCATGACCTTTCCCATTGTCATCAGATCCAGCACTGGCAAAGACCAATAAAAATTGCTGTGTAGCTCCTACCAGGTAGCTCTAGGCCAATCAGTTTCTGACCTTGACCTGTACCAGAGCTCTCCCAAGAGACTCCAGAATCAACACACTCAGTGGCTGGCTTTAGCCCACAACAGAGCAACACCCGAATTAGTCCCACAAACATCATGTCCAAAGGGTGATCTCGGCAGACACCAGAGCCAGCTGGGGCAAATCCCACTCCATGGGGTCAGCTCACATATAGCAGCTCATACACTGTAGTCATGGCCTTACAATCTGTCAGTCTGAAGGTCACTCCCCTGCACTGACCTGCCAACAGCAATTAAGACTCAACTACTAGAGGAGGACACACATAACCCATACAAGGGAACTCCTGGAGCACCTGGCTCAGGTGTCAGGGAGACTGTGCTACTGGACCCCAAAAGACACCTACTACATAAGGCCACCCTGCCAAGACTGGGAGATGTAGCAGATCTACCTAATACATAGAAACAAACACAGAGAGGCAGCCAAAAATGAGGGTACAAAGAAACATGGCCCAAATAAAAGAACAGACCAAAGCTCCAGAAAAAGAACTAAACAAAATGGAGACCAGTAATCTACCAGATACAGAGTTCAAAACACTGGTTATAAGGATCCTCAAGGAACTTAGTGAGAACTTCAACAAAGAGATAGTAAGCATTAAAAAATGATATAGAAACCATAAAAAAGAACCAGTCAGAAGTGAAGAATACAATAACTGAAATGAAGAATACACTAGAAGGAATCAACATATTAGATGAAGCAGAGGTTTGAATTAGCAATTTTGAAGACAAAGCAGTAAAAAGCAATGGAACATAAGAGAGAAAAAAAGAAAGAAAAAGAAAACAAACAAAAATGATGACAGTATAAGGGGCCTCTGGGACAACATCAAGTGTATGAACATTCACATCATAGGGGTATCAGAAGGAGAAGAGAAAGAACAAAGGATTGAGAAATTATTTGAAGAAATAATGACTGAAAACTTCCTGAACCTGGTGAAGGAAATAGATATACAATTCTAAGAAGTGCAGAGAATCCCAAACAAGATGAATTCAAAGAGGCCCACACCAATATACATCATAATTAAAATGCCAAAGATTAAAAAAAAAAAGAGATAATCTTAAAATCAGCAAGAGAAAGGCAGTTAGTTACCTACAAGAGACTTCCCATAAGATGGCAGGTGATTTTTCAACAGAAATTTTGCAGGCAAGAAGGGATTGGCATGAGATATTCAAAGTGATATAAAGCAATGACCTAAAACCAAAACTATTCAACACAGCAAGGCTATTATTTAGAATCAAAGAACAGATAAAGAGCTTCCCAGACAAAAAAAAAAAAAAAAATTGAAGGAGTTCATCACCACCAAAACAGTATTACATACAAGAAATGTTAGAGGGACTTCTTTAAGAAGAATAGAAGAAAACAAAGAAGATAAAAAAAAAAAATAGGAATAATAAAATGTCAATAACTACATACCTATCAACAATTACTTTAAGTGTAAATGGATTAAACACTCCAAGAAGAAAACAGAGTGGCTGAATGGATAAGAAGACAAGACCCTTACATATGCTGCCTACAAGAGACTCACTTCAGATTGAAAGACACACACAGACTGAAAGTAAAGGGATGGAAAAAGATGTTTCATGAAAATGGAAATAAAAAATGGCTGAAGTAGCAATACTTATATCAGACAAAATAGACTTTAAACAAAGGTTATAACATGAGATATAGAAGGACCCAGTAATCCCACTTCTGGATATTTATCTGAAAAAAAAAACTAAACAGTACTTCAAGGGGAAGTGTGCATCCATATGTTCATTGCAGCATTGTTTCCAATGACCAAGATGTGGAGACATCCTAGGTGTCTGTCCATGTACGAATGGATAAACAGAAGGTGGTAGATATATATAATGGAATATTGCTCAGCCATGGAAGGAAATGGGTTTTTGCCATCTGTGGTGGCATGGATGGACCTGGAGGGTATTGTGCTGAGTGGACTATGTCAGATAGAGAAAGACAGATGTAATGTGATTTCATTTTTATGTGGAATCTAAAGAAAAAAAATTAAAAAATAAAACAGAAAAAAACTCATAAATACAGAGAACATTCTAATGGTTGCCAGATTTTGGGGATGGGTGGTGAGTGAAAAAGGGGAAGGAATTAAAAAGTACACATTGGTTGTTAGCAGTGTTGGGGATGTAGGATATAATATAAGGAACATAGTCAATAATATTGTAATAAATATGTATGGTGTCAGATGGGTACTGGATTCATCAGGGTGATAGATGGGAGCGGGGTTGGGAGCAGGGTGAAAAAAGTGAAGGAATTAAGTGGGAGGGAAAAAACAAAGTGAAGGAATTAAGGAGTAAAAATTGGTAGTTACAAAATAGTGATGGGGGTGTAGAGTTAAGCTTAGAGAATATAGTCAATAATGTGGTAATACCCATGCACAGTGCCTGATGGGTACTAGAGTAGTTATGAGGCTCATTTCTTAAATTATATGAATGTCTAACCACTATGCTGTACACCTGAAATTAATATAAAATACTGAATGTCAGAAAAAATCAGTGGTAGCCAAGGATGTAGACGGAGGGAAGGAGGGAGGGAGGCAAGAAGGGAAAAAAGGAGGGAGGGAGGGAAGGATGGATGAATAGGTGAAGCACACACTATTTTTAGGGCATTGAATATATTCTGATTATAATGTAGTGGTGGATACATACATTTGTCAAAACACATTCTATGCAAGCATTACTACACTTTCTAACATACAATATAAAAAACGAATCCTAATGTAAATTATAGACTATAAGTAGTACTCATATGTCAATACTGGCTCATCAATTATAACAAATGCACCACACTAATCCAAGATGTTAATAGATGAAACTGAGGTGGGGATGTGGGGCAAAGGGCTCTATAGGTGATCTACTTTCTGCTCCATTTCTCTGCTATAAACCTAAAACTCCTTGAGGAAAGTAAAGTCTATTAATTGTTTAATGCAAAAACAAATAAAAGAAGACTAGATAAAGAAGAAGTAGTACATGTATACAATGGAACATTACTGGGCCATAAAAAAAAAAGAAATCTTACCATTTGTGACAACATGTAGTAGAGGATACTACCCTAAGTGAAATAAGTCAGACTGAGAAAGACAAATACCATATGATCTCACTTATTTGTGGAATCTAAAGTACAAAATAAATGAGCAAACAAAATAAAAACAGACTCATAGATACAGAGAACAAACTGATGGGTGCCATATTGGAGGAGGCTGGGGTCTGGGTGAAAAAGGTGAAAAGACTAAGTACTACAAATTGGTAGTTAGGAAATAGTCATGGGGATGTAAAGTACAGCATAGGGAATATACTCAATAACACTGTAATAACTATGTATGGTGCCCGATAAATACTAGATTTATCAAGGGGATCACTTCATAAAGTATCTAAATGTCTAACCATTATGCTGTGCACCAGAAACTAATATAAAATAATACTGAATGTCAACTGCTATTGGAAAAAGACCAAGAAAAAGAAATAAACATTTATAGTTTACTATTCATTGAAAATATCAGATATTGAGGAATATGGAATTTTTGATAATTTCAGTTAACATTGACATAGGTTTTATACTCTTCATTCTGCTTAACTAGAATCAACTGAGAATCATCTAGACGTATATTTACTTCTACAAATTTTTTCTCCTACAATCTTTAATGGGAAACAATGGACAACTGACAATTTTCAAAAAATGTGATAAATATTTAATTGAATAATCTTATTTATCCATAGATAGTATTTTGCACTTATACTTCAGAATTACATTTTAAAGTAAATTGTAGAATATATATGAATAATGTGTAAAGCTATTTGAAGAAGAAAAAAGATTAACACGTCTGTTGATGGTTGCTAGTTAATATTGAGAACTGACTTATGAGATATTTAAAATTTTGTTAAAAATGGTTAGGAATCTTCCTTTTTCCAAGAATATAAAATGATTTATAAAAATACTGGAAGAACATACTGGAGGAAGAATAAAGTATATGTCTAAAAATTTGTACATATCTCATGTTTTTAGTTTTTATACAATATTACATATTAGAATTATGTGTAATGTAGCTATATAATTGTTTTATCTGTAAATTACATACTTTTCAAAATAAAATGCTACTTAATTATCTGAAAAAGGTAAAGTAGAACATCTTTGGACATTTTCAAAATCTTCCTTTTTCAAAACAAATGATGTACTGTATAGGGATAGGGTATGTGTTTTTGTGGGGGGGATGATTTGTTATGACATAAAATGCAATTTAAATGACGGGATTTAGTAAGATTTTGAGGAGGCAGAATCACGCAATTTGTAACTAATTGGAAGTAACAAAAATGAGAAGGAAGAGAAGCAATGACTCTGAAGTTTAAATCTAAACTAACTGAATCGAATATCTGAATGCCTGCAGAAAAATAAACCATACTTAAGGATAAAAATTACAGGGATAAATTGCTTTCAGGTATGTCATATTGCTTGACTGTTTGATTTCTAGATGTAGATATAAATAGTTTGGAAATATGAATCTGTATCAGAAGAAATAAGTAGAGTCATTTCAGAATAAGGTGCAGAGAAGTGATTTCAGTGAAAAAAAAATGAAATGAATAAATGAGGAAAAATATAAAGGTACAAAGAGAACAAGCGAATATGCAATCAGTCTGGCTATAGAGAAATACCTGAACAAAAAAGACAGATAGAAGCTATTAGATATCTATAATATTGAATTATTATGAGTTAAGGCTGTCAAATGGAGTAAAATTTAATGAATATTATTTGTAGAATTCTAGGGAGGATATACTCAGTGGCAAATCTCAGGCCACGGCAGTTAAATATTGTTATCCAATCTAAGAGGTGCTTCCTGGCAATAAAAATCAATCAATGATGTATAAAACAGTGGTATTGGATGCACAAACTGGTACCGGGAGATTCCCTGGATTGCATTCCCAACAGCAGTGAACAAGGTGAAATGAAAGAGGTACTTAAGAAAAGACATATTAACAGAACTCAGCTTGTCAGTGAAATAGTTTGTAAGAGCGATTCTGTTGCCTGGACAACCCCTAACGTGCCAGTCTGGGTGGGCTACAAATATGTCAATCAGACATTTCAAGAAACAAAGAGAAGGAAAACAACAAAACAATTTCCAACAGAATTTTATACTTTCAAAGTTATCATTTAAAAGTAATTATCAGACCCTACAGACTCTGGGCACAGATTACTAAATTACAGTCTCATCTCTGTCACTTGTTAGCTGTATGATCTCAGGAAAATTACTTTTTCTGCATTTTCCTACGGATCTTTATGTATAAAATATTTTTTAATTAATTGAATTATTAAAGATAAAGCACTTAGTGAAATGCCAGGAAACAATAGGCACTATGTGAATGTGCTATTATTATTGTAGTTTTTATTTATATGGTATTTGAAACATATCTAATATGCAGTAAGCCTGTAGAATATTGATGCTAGATTGGAGCAAGTCAAAAGGCTCAGGAAAATATTTCTTCCAAAAGAGGAAATTACTAAAATAGCTAAAGTACTGAGGAGATTGACTCAGCTGGGGAAACTATGTTACTACATACATAAAAGCAAACAAACAAACAAAAACTAATTAGTAGAAGAAATAAGAACATTGCTTACTCTGTGATGGAGGCGTCTTACATTGGAGCAGCCTCCTACTGAACCCCATGGTAGAAGAGAAAAAGCATAGCCTCATATGGATTTGATACTGTCATCTATATAAGTACCCTCGTCCATGCTGAAGAATCATTGAAATAAGAATGTCAGTGCAGAACTTTTCCCTGCAATACTCTATATGCGCTCAGAGAACTCCAGTGTTCCATGGACATGTTAGTCTTTTTAGACTTGTGGACTGTAAGGACAGCTGGAGGAGGGGGAAAAAATGGAGTGGACATATGGGGAGGGAGAGGAAAATGATACATCTTCTAATTTATTTTCAAATGTTTAACAACTATATGTTCCCATGGGAATTCTTGGTAATGAAGGGCTCTGTCTTCACTCCAAATTGGGGACCCATAACTTTTATATTATCTATCTAATAACAGAAACATTTCCAAGATGTTGTTAACTTCTTGAGAACATGTACAATATAGGGACATGTATATACACCTCTATAGGTCTTGTACAAATTTTTTCATATAATAAATGCTCCACAATTGTTTTTGAAATGAATGTTGATACAATTTCCAACTTAATTTAATCTGATAATAAATTCATGGGGGGCAGGATCTCTGTTATGATTTCTTTCCATCTCCACAGATCACACAACATTCCATATAGTTTGGTTAGTCAAGACTTCTAGTCTCAGTAATTGAAAAATAATTATAACTAGTTTAAGAAAAAAATGATACTTTGCAGCTTGCATACCTGTGAAATCAATGGGAAAGCTCTTGCTTAACACATTACTGGGTTCTGGAGTTCAAAATATGTCATCAATTGTCTATCTCTTTCTTCTTCACTTTAATACATTTTATGTATGTTTAAAAATCAATTTGTAGGTATTCTCCACATGTTGGCCTTAATATCCACTGGAAGCTCAAGGATCACCTGGTTCTCATCCATAGCCATTTCAAAAAGAGAGATTCCCTTTTTCCTAAAATCAGTAATGATCCCATAAAAAGGTTCTTATTATCTAGTTTTGTGTCACTTGTAATACAATCACTAATTCCAGGGGGAGTTGGGTATTATTTGTTATCTTGGGTTATTGACCTACAAAAAGGAACAGAGGCCATTGATAACATGGACACCATCAGGTAGGGGAAAGGGCAGCTCCTGAAGGAAAACAGATCCTAAGCAGTAAAGAAATAAACTACATTACACAAGTATGATTTTCATTGTTGACCTACTATTCTCTATTATTAGTAGAATTCCATCACTTATATTTTCACTGTGTTTTTATATTTCTTCCTGTGAGCAGAGGTGTTTCATGTCTGTTGATGCATTGGTAACTGGCCAAAATTGAGTACTTTAAAACCACAACAAAATATATCATTTGCTCATGATTTTGAGAAGGGTCCAGTTCGTGTTTCATATCTGATCCATGTGGAAGAAAATGGGAGTGCATGGAAATGTTGGGTCCATTTTCTACATGGTTTCCTCCTTTACACATCTTAGTGCCCTTGCTCTCATCCTCTCTGTACCTCATCTCATTTTTCTAAGGGACACAGAGGACTTGAGGTTTTGTAGAAAATGTAACCTACTAGGCCATTTAGACTATGCTGACTACTAGTTCAGCGTCACTTCTGCAATAGTTAACTAGTTAGATTCAAGTGCATGAGGACGTTATACTACTCCAGCTCTTGAAAGGAGAGAGAAGTTCATATTGAAGAACATGTGAGAAGAGAGTATTATTGAAATATTTTATGAATAAAGATTTCTGAAATGGGTAAATTAGACACCACAAATGTGATCCAAAACTAAATAAATTCAGTTCTATGAAAAATAAAATTATATGAATTCTACTTGGTTATGAAAATCTGAATTTGACAACTCATACATTGTGATTACCATTCAGTCAGCAAGAGTTAAAACAGCTAATGATCATTTTAATTATTAAAATTATTAATGGTGTATATGTTCCCATAAATATCTCTTATAAAACAAATAATAAAGTCAATAATATTGTGATAAATTTGCATGGTGACAGATAATTACTAGAATTAGTGGGCTGATCACATCGTAAGGTATACAAATGCCATATCACTATATTGTACACCTGAAACCAATATAAGATTGTATACCAACTGTACTTAAATAGAAAAGAAAGAAAAAAAGGACAAAATAAATTTACTTAAAAAAAAAACAATAGCCAAATAATCAGTGCTCTGTGTCAAAAGTTGATTACTGATCAACACCACGACACCATACAAATTTCATGATTGCCTTTAAAAGCAGCTATTTGCAAAGATATCACACTGTGTGATTAGAGGGAGTTCCACTTTTCCTAATGACAGTTCTTTAAAAATGTACACATGGCATAACATAAGCCTGTGATTTATTTTTTAAAGTATAATATAAAAGGTATAGATATTCTTTGAATAATAAAGACTAAAGTATATGAATTTCACACTATATCTATTATTAATGTTACTATCAAATGACAGTATTTAATATAGTTCCTTGTAGGGAGATTAAAATAGTTATATAGTATATGACATCAAATTCCAATGTATTTTCTAAAACAAGATTATTAGTTATTTTGCCTGTGTTTTTCACAGAACCTTTAAAATCTGAAGTAAAGATGTTACCTAAGAAGACAGTTTAAAATTCATATTTAAAGTCTATGAATATTAAGAACTACAGAGTTACTGTTTATTTCAGAGAAGCCTTTTTTATTATACACATAAATACTAAAACAATACATATTTTTTTCAATTATACTTAAGAGTTTTTCTGAAATTGATCAAAGTGTTGTCTTGTATCACATTATACAAATAGAGCGATTTAAGCATGTCTCTTATCAAAAATTGGAAATATGCACAACTACTGGTCCAAAGAAACGTGAGCTTGAGTCATCATAGAAGCATTTCTTTCTAGCAGCCTCCATTCATGTAGCAAGTAGATTATCACAAAAGGGTATAGAAATAAGTTTATAATACATGTGATACTTTAGAAAATGAAGAGAGAAAACATTGGTATTAAAAATATTAATAAAATGTAAGATGCAAAAATGTACTACTGGCAGTCTCTTATTAAGAGTCTCTATCTCTGACACTTTCCCTTAATAAAGTATTAGAAGTTACTGTAAATTATTTTAAGATGTTAGGTAACTGCATAATTCAATTATTCTCTTGCTTGAAATAACCTTCTACATACATGCTAAGAAAATGGTGGGAGATAAAGGAATAAATTCTGTTTCATATGGATTCCTTCAAAACAAATATAATTATTAATTTTGAATATTCATCCCACTTAATTTCTCTATTTGGCATAATTTAATTTATGAGTTACTTTAGTAATGCTTTAAGTTAAATAGTACAGTTATAGAAATTTTACTTTATGTGAGACTTAATTTATGAGTACTTCAAAATATTCTGAAATGTTCAAGTTCATCAGCAAATTATTAAATAAAAAATAAAATGAAAATGTAAGTAACTTGTTGATTACCAAATTGGAAAAACATTAAGTTGATGCTATTCAGTGTATCAAAAGGTGAAGTTAAATTCAAAGTATGTACAATGTGACTGGAGAGTGATATATCCAGATATAGTTGGTAAAAAATAAATCAATGTGCTTTGGAAAGCAGATGTTTCAAATATATCACATTTTTAATCATTTGAGTGAGAAATTTTATTGTTTTGATCTAAAAAACTAATAAAATTGTATGTTGCTTTAGGCAACAGAATTCAATATTTATAAAAGCAAGATAAATATATTAAGTTACATCCTGTACATAAATATACAAAGTAAAAATTTTATTTATGAGAGAATGGCTTACATACAAGAGAATATAAATTTTATAAAATTGTGATCTCAAAATTCTATATCAATTTATCTGTCAATCTGTACATCTCTGTGTGTGAGCACATGTGGTTGTGTATGTTTAATTACTTGCTCATTTCGAGATGTCATTTCTATCAGGAGGCTGATACAATTCATTGGTGACAATGTAAAGGAATTAAAAACACTGGAAAGAAGTCTAGAGATAAATTATATATATATATATATATATATATATATATATATATATATATATACACACACACACACATACATACACACACATACATATGTATATATACATATGTATATGTATATATGTATATATACTCATTCTGGAAGTGGAACTGTGTTTAACTTAATTACAGACGTAGACACTAGGGGCATGAGAGTATTCAGGTAATACGATATAAATATAGAAAATTCCTCTGAAACTCAGGAGGCAAACTAAAATTTACTTTTAAAAGCATTAAATAAATAATAAAATGCAAATGAAAATAAGTAAATAAGGACAACAATTAGAAATCTGGAATTATCCAGCTTCACAAATTTCTTAGACGTTCAACAGTCCAGAATTATTTTAATTTTCCCATGTATGTACTCAAGGAAATTATTATTTATCACCAAGAATGTATTTCAGCAACTATGCCTTTGTTTTTTGGAAAGAAGCTAGTTTCTCTGCTAGAGCATATCTGAGTTCTTGAACAAATGGAGTATGTAATATGTGACTTCACCTATTCCCTCCACACACACACAAATGCTACTGACCCATTAAAGAAGTCTGCTTAGTGTTGGATCAAAGAATTAGAAGAATCTTTACAAAATCAGGCAGTGAAAGCCTATGTATCCTCTTATGAGACTTCAGCCTCAGGCATTTTATTTATATGCTCATTAATTCTGATTTGTCATGAAGGGAGGCCATAGTTTTGAAAGGTTATGATATTCAGGGCTTGCCACTGTGATTCATATCCACTTACAGTTTATTTCAATGAGTGTTTTAGAGTGAGAGTGGGGCAGAGTAGAAAACCCTCAACCCAGTATATGAAATATGAGACATATTTTGTACACATTTACCAAGAGACTTAAACACCTTTGCTTTTAAAATATAGGGGTACCTAGAATAATTATGAAGACTGTGACACATTGTGCAGAAGTGCCTTATAAGCTAAGGCAAATTAGTTATGGGTTAACAAATATTTTAAATCCCATTAGACAGACACTAACACAAAATATAGACAGCAACCTTTTTAAATATTTGTCAAAGGATGAGGAAAGCTGTCACCCTCAAAATACATCACTCATTTTATCTCCTGCTTTTTTTTTTAATCTAGCTGCTAATTACTTCCTCTCAGTCCTTCTTGTTTTGTGCAAGAAGTCATTCACGTCCTTCATAAATTAATTTTCCTCAGCAGTGAAGGAAAATAGTTTACTATGTCTAGAGAGAAATGTCGTTAAAAACACATGTTAGAGAAATGTCTTCCATATCCCTACCCTTAAAACTCATGGTGCGTATAATAAAATGGTTTTACTTATACAAAAATGATTCCATACTTTATACAGGCACTTCCTCTCACCTTCCTGTGTCTGTAGCTTTTCCAAATATGCCAATAATCAGAACAGTGAACAGTCAGAAGTACAACAGAAATTGAAAGCATCTTTGTATCACACTAGATAAAGGCACCACAGAAGCAAGGAATGGTAGGTAAGAAAGTACGACTTGTCAGGACTTCCTCAAAATTAACCTGGTATCTTGTATCATTTGCCAGTTGCAGCCTTTGTATTCCAAAACTCAATCCATGCCAGATTTATAGTATCATACTTGTGCAGAGTTTAAGTAACCCCCTCGTTATAAATTATATGTACCTACATAGACAGTTTGCCTTCATCTACCCCTTCCCAAACCTAAGCAAACACTATTTTCTGTCTTTATAGATTTACCTATTTTTGATATTTCATATAAATTGAAGAATCATACAATATGTGGTATTCTGTGTCTGGCTTCTTCACTTAGCATAATGTTTTCAAGGCTCTGTCACCTTGTAGTATGTATTAGTACTTTATTCCTTTTGAGTGTCAAATAATAATCCATCGTATGGATACACCACATTTTGTTTATCCATTCATCATTGATGGACATTTGTGTTATTTCCTCCACCTTTTGACTATTATTCTTTCTTTTATGACCATTCATGTAGATGTTTTTGTATGGATAGACCCACATGTTTTCATACTTATTGTTTGTATATAACGAAGAATAGAATTTCTGGGCTATAACTTTATGTTTAATGTTTTGAGAAACTGCCTAACTGTCAAAAAGTAGTTTAGAAAACCATTTCTCCTCTTCCAACTTAAACATATAAGAGAGTATATAAATAAAATCTATTGTACTGGGCAGAAGAGCGGTAGTGAGACATTGTTTGCCATGTTCCTCACAACACACACACCCCTCTTGGGAGTAGGCAGGGTAACGTTCCCACTCATGTTTCCCCAAGTGAGGTCTTCCGGAAAAACTTAGGGAAAATTTAGTCTATGTCTTATAAAACATGGTGTACTCAGGATTAGGTCCCTCTCTCTCTTGTGAAAAATACTAATTACTGACAAATCAGGGAGAAGGGACCCTGCAGAACTCAAGTGTTGAGAGGTAATTATAAGCAGTCAACCAGGAATATGCTGTGTGTGCCAGAGGTCTGCATGTGAAGATTTTCAGAAGAGCAATGCCTGAGAAACCCCAAATACACAAAGAATTACTATTTCATCATCCACTAGACAGAGGCCCTCAGGAAGATGCCGTTTTCTTCCCATTACCTTTCCTCTTATACCCTCCCCTCTCCTCCATATTCCATCACAATCTTGGATTTACAAGAGCAGACAACGAAAGATAAACAAAGAAAAAGGGAAGGAGGCAAAAAAAAAAAAAAAAAAAGAGAGCCATTAAACTGAATTCCTTTCAAATTCCTTAAACTTTGTATCATTTCTTACATCCAAGATGTTGCACATGCCAGGAACATATGTTCCCCTTCTCTGCCTTGCTAATACCAAAGCTGCAGGGTTCACTTTACCTCACCTTGTGCAACCAATCTTCTCTAAATCACCCCACATTCTTACCATTGAGAACAGGCCAGATGTCACTCTTAGTTGATCTTAAAACATGTTGTTCTTCTCCCATTGATCTTGTAACTTATTGTAGCGCGTCCTGATTTCCTGTGTACCTCTCTACATGATGAGATAAACTAGGTGAAGCACAGTAACATGGAAGATCATGGAAATCCATTTCACAACTATTTCTCCAAACTTACCCCAGTGTCTAACACTTAACCGGTGCTTCATAAATATTCTATCTATTAATAATTCGTGCATTGACCTTAAAATCAGAAGACATGGGTTTGAGTTCAAATTTTCTCCTTTCATTGCCTTGTCACCTTATTTTTGGAAGGCACTTAACTGTCTTAGTCTCTCCATCTACAAAATGACTATGTTGGGCAAGATGAACATTAACGTTCTTCCTGTCAACTCTGATTAGAAGGCTCAGTTGTAGTGTAGCTATTTTTCAGAAGTGCTCATTTCCATTTAAATGAGTTGGAGATGCCACAGTGTCAACTAGTGAAGTCTCTATCAGATATCTTTGATGTGCATCATCATTTTAATTTATTTATTTTACCTTGAATTATTGAAGGGGATTTCCTCCCACTATTTATGTTCAATACACTCAAGTATTTAAGTACTTACAAACAGTTAATTGATATTCATGTAGTTAATGCTTTTATTGAGTTTCAATATTATCTTTTCCCTGATTTTATTACATGAAGTGAAAATGACAAATTTTAAAATGTCTATATTTGTTCTGAATTTTATCCTTTCTCAAATAGTTCTGGCTTCTTTCCATTTGGTATTATTAAATGTATCACAACAAAATTGGGGTTTTAAGAAATATTCGTCATGTGTGGTTTCCCATTTATTGTTTTATAATAAATAACACTGGTTTATGAACTCATGACTTTTTAAATTTAGACATTAATATTTTTTGCTATGCTGAGTCTGATGAATGCTACTTTCATTATTATATAACGCAAAAATATATGTAGACTTTATTATTATTAATAAATGATGTGAGATAATTTTCATTTTGTACAGTGTGGTTTATCATAATTTTTAAACTTTAAAAACTTCTAGTGTGTTTAAAATTTTACTTTAGTATCATAAAAGATTTGACTTCTAAAAACACATATTTATAACCATATGATAGCTGTTTATGATATCTTATAATTCAAATGTTTATGATAAACTTGAATTTCATTTATTTGTCTTAGTGAAGTATAGGTTAAATAATTAAGTAAAACTCCTTATGAGATATATTATATAAAGAAGTAAGATCCTAAAAAGATATTCTAGAAGTCAGATAACATTAAAATAATTATTTTCAAATATTTCAAAACTTGAAATATACATCTTAGTGTCTTATTTCAGAGAAAGCAAATCGGGAAGCTTAATCTGTGCTTTGCAAGAGAATTATCTGGGGGAAGTGTTTAGGTGAGAAAACCAAAGAAATGACCCAGATTTACCTGTGATGAGTCGAGAGGCGTCCGGATTATAGAGTAACCCTGGGCACATTAGGTTCCTCACCCTGAGAGAGTCAGGGGATCAAACATTGAGCTTACTCTCCCAGAGAAGTATATTAGTATTTGGTAAGGAAAGAAAAAAACAAATTTGTTCTCTTCAATGACACCCATCCTCAAGGTGATAGAAAAAAACAAAACAAAACAAATTTAACCCAATTTCTAGCTTAGGGCTGTTGCTCATAAAATGAATTCCTGGGATTCTTAGCTCTATTCAAAACCCCAGATTTCAGAACCCATTTGCCAATACCTGAAATCTAAACACAGACTTGAAAAATACAAGCAATACATCAATAAACATATATCAAAGACTTGGAATTGTGTGATGGGAATTTTATAAAAAAAGCAAAAATGTATTAGTCCTACAAATGAGAAGAATGAATTATCACTGAAAGCGATAAAAGTACAAAGAAAGCAGATGCAAGACAGTAGACATTTTTCTAGGGTTGGCTTTGTGTTGCTTTGCTTGAGCCAGAAACTGCACTGTGATATTTTTGTCACACAGCTGCAAAAAAATGCATGTCTGCCTCCTTTAGCATGTATGTGTGTGTGTACACACACACACACACACACACACACTCAACACTGTTTTGTTTCCTTTAAATAAATCTGATTGTGTACAGAGGAGCCTTTTCTATATGAACTTGATCTATTAATGTATTACTACCTTAACGTCTCTTTAGCATTCCCCGTTGTTCTACTTTTGGGTACCTAAGTTTATAACTATGTTTTATGCTTACTACTGCAAGTTTGAAAAGAGTAGATACATCAATGGAACCCTTCACGTTCTCCAAAGCTGAAAAACAATTAGTGAATCCTATTCATTAGTTAACTGTGATGACACTGAATTTTCCTGGACCCTTTTTCTCCTTTTGGGTGAGATAGAAGTCCAACAGGGAAAAGTCAGCTCTCTTGTAGTTAAATGTAAATACAATGTGAAAAGTTATAAATCTAAGTATTCTCTGAGTCAAACTTTGTATATTTTCCTTTAGAGATATACACTGAAATACTGAGGTTGTAAACTGACACATTGATCAAAGAAGTAACACTCCTTTAACTCTGCTGGTGTTATTTACCCCTAATATATTTGATATATTTTGTAGTTGTAAACACACTACATGCTGTCAGAAGTAGAAAAATGGGTAATAAACTAAATTTCTGATACTCAAATGTCTTTAGTCTGACATTGAAAATATTCACTAACTTTATTATGCCAGATATTTGTAGCATTTGGAAAATTAATAATGTGATTTTCCCTGCATTTATATGGTGGTAACACATTTGAATTTTGTCACTGTAACAGTCTTTTTTCTCAGAATATTGGTTGCTAGGGCTGTTGTGACATACTCTGCTTTGGCTCTGAAATAAGTTCTGTAATCCAATTTCCAAGAAGATGAATAAAAGCCAACATTTCTTGTCAGTTTTAATTCATCAATTGATTGATTGATTTAGTATTTGTTTGGCAGCATTTTCCACAGTGCAGAACCCAAGTCATATCCCCACTAGAACGTAATCAAGCACAGGATGACAAATTAACTCTTTCTCCTATTACATTTTTCAGTCCAACCTACTCGCGCTTTCAAAAGTAGATGTGTCTTGTGAGGCAACTGTAATTAATTATAGCCAGTATTACATTGTTAGAGTCAAATGCTGCCAAATTCAAAGGTATTAAGAGGATATTGGATTGACAAAGACAGAGGCATAGTGGCAGGTTACAGAGAGTAGATATTCTACAAATTACATCACATGTAAAGTTAAAAAAAAATGTATCAACCAAAAAAGCCATATTTAAATGAATATTTTTAATGTTCACCCACATTTAAACAAGAAATTTTAAAAATTAATACTTAACTATTTAGGATACCTCTTGATGAATTACACCTTAAAACAATATTTAAAAATAGCTAGGGCACAATGAGAGCTATGTGCCAAGTGAGATCCTAAGGGTTTAAATACATTATTTCGTTTACAGCTGGCATAAGTCTTTACCTAACTACTGTCAATAACAACAACTTACTTTTCTTTCATCCCAGTGGAAAAACATAATCCATGCCTGTCAAATTGAGCCATATTCACTGTTTGTGTAATATATGTGTAAAATATATGTGTAAAATAAGACAAGGAATACATGAAATAGAAAGCTAGAAATACATCTGACGAAACACAACTATTTTTAGTACTAAATGATTATTATTATAAATGCCTTTAAGTTTTGCCGCTTGAGGGAATAATTCCCATTTTTGTTTGTCAGAGTATAATGAAAACATAGAAAAAGATATAGGTGTGAATATTTGCAATAATTTGTTTATAAGTTCTCTCTTTTTTGTGTTTAATCCCTCAAAGATATTGATGTACAATCAGAAAAAATATTTTGAAATTTCTTATATTTTAAAGAAAAGCAAACAAGAATAACCTGAGTAGTTTGAGTAGAAAATCTGTATAAAATGAAGTCTGTTCTGTTACTGAACAAACATCCCTGGTATTCTAGGATATTAAAATGTCTAATGAATAAAATAATTTTCTTATACACAAATATAAATGCAAAGTGGACCTTGCTATGGCTAAAAGTCTCAATAGCTATCCTGTAAATCACCTGTAGGGATAAAATAATCTGTTTCATTGACATTTGATAATTTTAAAGGATTACAGCCATACCTATTCTTCATAGAAATGCATTTTTTATAAGTCTTTCATGTTTTGGACTAAATCCAAAGATATCTATAATAAGATGAATGAAATCAGCCCAATACCAGTAGATTACAGAGACTTCAATGTAGTCATATTCTAAATTTCAGTACAATGGAACAACAAATTATACAATTAATTTATGAAGCAAGTAAATTAAAAGAGCTATATTTGTATTTTTTCTTGTAAACAAAACAACTTGAACCTCCCTTCCATTTTTATTCAATCATTTAATAGGTAGAGTTAAACTGAATCAGAAATTGGTACAAATTAATTACCTGTCTCTCTCAAGGATAATCACACATAAGCAAATAAATGTTTTTTTTAATAGAACTTTAAAAGAGTGTCCTGGCCTAAATTTAAAATCTGTATATATAATAAATGCAATACTTGCTAATCTCTATACTATCGCATTACCTTTCACATTAGTGTTTAAGTATTGTCAGAGGATGTTGCAGATGGCTAAATTGACC
Organism: Rhinolophus ferrumequinum; assembly: GCF_004115265.2. Lineage (NCBI taxonomy): Eukaryota > Metazoa > Chordata > Mammalia > Chiroptera > Rhinolophidae > Rhinolophus > Rhinolophus ferrumequinum. Next base: position 35,933,661 of record NC_046287.1, read on the forward strand.
AATAACCTTGTATACCACCCAGTGTGCTGCACCCCATAATGATCTGGTTCTGAGATTATTATCATCATTATGAAATAAAAGGCAACAAAATACAGTAAAATTATGTGGATCTATATTAGCTAAAACTCTTTTATTTACAACCCTGTTAATAACAGAGCAATTACTGTGCTCATGTTTACCTTCATTTCTTTCTGCTGTTGCTTAAAATGGAAAAACACAACTATGATGTACACTTAATAGTAGAAAACAAATTACAGGGAAAATTGACTATAATGAGTTTCACTGTTATCCTATCCATTTACTGTCAGAATAACAGGGCACTTGACATAAAAAGCATATTTCACGTATGTACGTCTCATAAAATTTGTTTTATATTATAATAAAGCAAGTTCTGGACCTCATAAAATCTGTATTTTTAAAATATTTTATAGACAATCATTTTGAGGATCAAGCATTTAAAAACATTTAAACTACTCTGGAAATTATGATTAAATGGTTTAAACATCATGTAATGATATCTGACAGAGAAGAGATCACTACTTCAAGTATTAGATGCCTTCTAAGTACTCACTGTATGTGACACAGCATGTAAAGAGGAAGAGTAACTCTTTAACCTTGAGATCACTAGGGGCAAAGCAGGGAAACTACTCATTTGTTTTCTTACTGAGGTATAATTTGCCTACAATAAATTTAAGTACACAGTTGATTAGGTAACCACAAACCAAGTTATAAGGCATTCTGATCACTCCAAAAATTTCCCTTTATCCTTTTCCAGTAACTCCTCTTCTTTAACCCCATAGGAAAGCACTGTTCTGATACCAGAGCTTAGTGATGCCTGTCCTAGAACTAGGCATAACTGCGAGTGTGGGCTCTTTTTTGTGTATCTTCTTTCACTATTTATTGAGATATGGCATTCACCTCTATGGATATACCACAATCTGTTTCCCTAAGGCTGCTCATTTCAAATTGCTAAGGTAAATAAAGACAGCAAGGGCTAAGCGGAACATTTATAAGATGAGAAGGAGACTTGGCTGATGTGAGTTATGTTGTAGTTGCTCCCTTGCTTCCCAGAGACTAAAGGGGATATGCACTTTTAATTTTTGACTGGAAGAAGCAATACATACATCAGGAGGGAAATCTGACTGCCTGAGCAAAATTCAGCCTCACATCTAATACATTATTCTTAGATTTTTAAAGTTACTGATAATTTTATGTAATATCTTTATATATTTTATTATTTTAATACTACTTTTCTTATGTTTGAGTGTTTGATAAAGGAAAATGCACTTTTGGCTATGCTACCCTGATAAAAATGTATATACAATAGCTTTCTACTTTTGTCTCTTTTGTTTAAATGATCTATAAATTAAAAATATCTCCAGACACACAATTGTGACAAACTCACTAATATAACCTATGTACATTATGAAGCAATTAAAGTATTTCTGATTCTGTAATTCATTCTACATAAAATAGAGAGTTAAAACCATAATTTTAGTAAGTAAATTAATGGAGCTGACAACATACTAATGATTATTTCCAGAAATATTGCCTAATTTATTTTTGCTATAATATGTCTAAAAGATATACTACTGTCTTTTAACTTATATAGGCTTTTAAAAATATAATCACGATAGGCATCTCTCACATTTACCTTTACTGATATGATAACAGAAGGCATTGTAATCCTAACAAATTTCTATAGACTATATTATATTAGCATAAATATAGACTTTAGAATGTCTATCAAGTATATTAGTGGAAATTAAACCAATATTAAGTAAAAATAGTGATGAAAAATTTTAAGAAAAGCCTAGAACTGTACTGGAGTCTGACACTTGTAATCATGTCTTTTTAAATCATCATTTTAGCCATTCAAATTGAGTATAATTTTCTAATCTCTAGTAAAAAAGCCTCTTTTTATTTAATTATATAATACGACATGAAAGATTTATGTGTAGAAGAAATTATTTCTAATTCGTGTAAAGTATAAAACTGCTAGGACACTGAGTTGCTTGAATTTGTGTGACACATATATTCTTCAATATCACAATCCTGTCAGATTCCCAACGAGTGATAGAAATATACCATTTACACTGTGGCCACTATGTCTTGTGATATTATTAAAAAGGGAATATTGACAACTCCTGCGTATTATTTTATGATTATATCTAGAGTATGACTATATATGACTACATGCATATTGTATTATTCATTGCTCATTAATCTTTTCAGCAAATATTTATTTAGTATATGTTACATGCTAGGGACTCTTCTAGGTACCGGGAATACAACAATGCAAAAACAGTGGTCAAAACATAAATAATGTGTTACATAATGATATGAGCTATGGTAAAAACTGAGCAAAGTCAGAGACATAGGGAGGGCTTGGGATGAAGGACGCTTTTGCTTTATACAGGATGGTGAAAGCAAGCCTCTCCAAATAAGTGGTATTAAAGCAAAGAACTTAAAGGGAGGGATTGAGCCAATACATATCTAAAAAATAGTTATTCAGATAGATGGGTAACAAGTTCAGAGTCCTGTGGTAGAAACACGTTTGACATACTCGTACTTAAGGACAGAAAGAAGTAGAACAAGCAAGGAGGAAGGCTGAGCAAGGGGACTATATATTATTGATCAATATAAATGGAGTGAGAAATGTGGAAAAGCTCACTACCACCATTAGAGAAGCCTGCAGGAAGTTTCCTAAATGGAAAAGGATATACCAGTTAATACAAGTGATATGAACGTGAAAGAAGAAACAAAGCTTAGAGATTGCTACTGATGGAACATGAATTCCAGAGACAGCACTTGACACAGGTTTTGTGGAGTTGATGAGGAGTAAAATGTGAGGTGCAATATGGGATGCAGAGGCTTAAATATGGTTAATACTATCAGGGTCGTGACATCTTACAATGAATAACACAAAACAAATATCTAGGGCTGGAGAGGTTTAGTGCAAATACTGTTGGAGCCATTTTGTGAGGCTATGAGTCTGGGGCTGAGGAGGAAGAGGACCTCATCTTGTTAATGATTTTGACTCTTCTTCATGTTAGTGTGGAGGCCCAGAGTGGGGGTGTCAGATCAAGTAGCTAATTACGGAGACCTATTTATTTTGTGTCAGACTGTTGAGGAGTATTTTCTAAAAGGTATTGGTATTATTGGAGTCACATTTTGAGTGTTTTGCTTAGGAATATTTGTTAAATTGAAAATATTTTCACTACTTTGTGACAACTTTGATATGATAGTTTTAAAGTAATAATTCAACATCACAACTTATTCACTGTACCTTCTGAGGAAATAATCTAGCACGTACTTCTGATGTAATTGTTTTTGAAAAGAAGGGAGAGTCAAGAAGAGACAAATTTCTCATGGGTAAAATTTAATAGAAAAGAATCACTGTAACTGTGGGAGCCTTGGGCAGGCAGGGCAAGCTATCCGCCTCACTGATGTCCTGAACAGACACTTTGAATTATCTCAGAATAAGCCTAGCGTAAACCTAAGCGCAGTGAAGTCATGTCATGGACCAGGATTGCTCACCAAGATCCCATTTGTCACCAGACATATCCATCCTCAAGAACAATACCCAAACATTGAGAATATAGACTCTGGGAACAGCGATTGGATTATGCGAAGAAAGGGAAGACAGCATTGTGACAGGATGGGTAGTTGCTCCCATGCCCATTTATGTTCACAAATACAATACATAGATGTATATTTTTAACTTTGATGCATTGTTTTTTGAATTGTGTAGGTTCACAAAAAAAGATTTGGATAAACTAGTCTGGAAGCCATTTTGAATCTGACTATTTGCTGTTGAGTCTCTGTTCTTGTTAGACATATTTTGGGAAGAGTGGCGCAAAGAGGGAAGAGGGGAGAGTTTGGAGCACTACTATCTGTAGATATAGTATTAGAACAGATGACTGTTGCATTTATACCGGGGGCGCTAAAAAAAATGTGGATATACATGACTTGTATTCATTTTTTGCTATCGGTATATATATTACAATTTTAATACAGTTTTTTTCTTTCTTAAAATGTGTATACTTTTTTTTTGGCACCTTCTGTATATTTACTCTGTGATTGTTCTTTTTCTTTTTCTTTAATTCAATCCCAAGATAATATGTGTTATGTTCTATGCAGCTAGGAAAATAAGTTCAGTAATCTCAGAACAGTGTCTATTCCACCCTTACCAAAACATTTTGGGCTACTAAATACATTGATAAAAGAAGGAAACATGATTAGATTTGACTGCATTTCTTTTATTACAAAATTAATATTTTCTCTCATATCACTCAATTTCATTTTTATCATAGTACTTATGACTCTTTGAGTTTATATTCTTCAGTAATAATTTACTTGCTTCTAGTCTGTATCCTCCCAAATAAAAATCATTGAAAGGAACTTGTTTTCTTTGTTTTAGTTCTGTATGCTTAGATCTTGGATGAAACTAGGCAGAGAAGGAATGAATAAATGAATGATGAGTGAGTGCTATATTTTCAAATGTTTGATCTAGAAATGCCCTCAGGCAGCACATTCACTAGACAGGACTTATTTCAAGAAACACTATCCACAAAGGTTTATCTCTTTCATGTACCATGTTTTAAGGAAATCATTCTACTACAAACTCAATTCAACTAAACATAAGCCTTTGAAATACTTCTACAAGAAACTTGATCCACACATACCATATAAGACAAAGATGGAAACCATAGAGCTGAAAATGCTACAATATTATAAAAAATTACATTAAATAATTATATATATATATATATATATAATATACAGTTTAGATATCTTTTCTAAAAATAATTGGAGAATGTTTAGATTATTTCATCAATAATTTTTTTAAATTTATTGGGGTGATAATGGTCATCAAAACTACAAAGGTTTCAAGTGTACAATACTATAATACATCATCTATATATTGCATTGTGTGCTCACCACCCAGAGTCAGTTCTCCTTGCATCACCATATATTTGACCCTCTTTACCCTAAGAGTAAGGTCTATTTCAATACTGCAATTCACATTCCAAGTGTTTTATTAGCCAAATGCCTGTGATAGTTATTTATTTCAATTTCTCTTCTAAAATATGTATATGTAAACTCCACTAGTTTCTGCCTCACACCTAGGGATTACTCAAGATGGTCTTGCTTTATATGAAGATAAATACTATTTTCTAAATATAATAATTCATGTTTTTTTTCAAATACAAAGCCAGAATACAGTCCTATACACTAACTAACCTATGTAATTCGTGACACAGATTATCATAAAAAATTACGCCCAAAATACAGTCATAAATTATATAATACAACAGTGGTTTGAAACAGTGTTTTAAGAGTCAAACAGATTCAATAATGATGACACCAGCAGGTCCTTAAATTTGTAATAAGCCCTCCCTTTCCTTTCTATTTGCCTGTGGAATTCCACTCAAAATAGTTTCCAGCTAAGGATTTAATTAATCTCAAAAAAATAAGGCAATGATCTTATCATGGAACTCTTCAGTCAGAAATGTCTATTCTTTTAGAATGAGTAAACTGCCCTTTAAAAGCTTGGGTATGGCATAAGCTGGAAGCAAAACCCTTATGAGTTTGGGGTGATGACCTAGAGTAGTATATGTTTTTAATCAATGATATAATACGATGTTCTTTCCTTGTTGCTTGAATACATTGTTTACAGTAACCCAAATGTGGAGGTGAGTGTGGTATTCTCACTATTGCAATGAGTGACACATTCCAAATGTCTCTATCTTCCCCGAAAGGCATTAGTCTCTTCTAATTTAAAAGTATTTGGGTGCAGGAGGTAAAAAAGGGTTTCCCCCAAGATCACAATAATGTTTCTATCAAATTAGAAGCAGACATCTTTGTTTTGTATCATATTTTGTATCAGTAATCTGTCTTTGAACTCTACGGTACAAAGAGGCAATGAATGGTGTTGCTGTTTTGGCTAGGCTGATAGAATATAATTAGGAAGGTGTGATGTGGGTGTGAAGGAACATGTCTAGAACACAAGCTATTTACTGAAACATATCTTAGTATTTGAATGGAATGGTTCTGACTGGTGCATCAAAGACAGATTCTTCAGTCATACAGCATTGAGTTTCTACACCAGAGAATTAAACACTGCTGCGTTGAATTGCTGGCTGATGGTAGAAAGAGGAAGGAACTTGTTTAGTTGCTGATCGTATGATCAGTTTAATAAGCGAAGATTGTAGTAACTACACTCAAGTCTTCCTTCCTTGTTGGGTGAATTATTCTTTTATGCATATTATTTAAGTCTCCCTCTCTTGAACTCATAACTTTATATAAAGTGTGTGTGGTGGTTAATGTTATAATTTAATTCGTGAATTACACAATAAGAATCAGCCAGGAAAAGAGGTGAGATGAATGGCACTAGAAGATGAATACAGACAGGTTTTGTTTATATGAATGAGAGTGAATTTATGTTTGATGAGAGAATGTTGCCTGAAAACATAAACGGGGGAAAAAGGGAATGATTTAAAGGTGACCTGAAGATTGCTTCATTTGACTCTACAAAACTCCTTGTATATAACGTGCTTTACTGAGGCTAGGAAGCCAAAAATAAACACATTTAATAAGCTACCTTGACACTCAACATTTTGCATGAGGCCTAGCTTCTGCTGAGTAGATGTGCCTGTAGGACGCACCATGTTTCCCCGAAAATAAGACCTAACCGGAAAATAAGCGCTAGCATGAGTTTTCAGGATGACATCCCCTGAAAATAAGCCCTAATGCGTCTTTTGGAGCAAACCTTAATATGAGACCTGCTCTTATTTTCGGGGAAACATGGTATGTACCTGTAAGAACATATTTTGAAGTTAAGGCTGTACTTCTGCTGGCCTGTGGTTTTTCTCCTTCTACAGAAAGTGAAGTCTCTCTATCTCACACCTAGTTTAACAGATTTTGAGGATTCAGGATATCTTTGAAGAGGGTTGTATCAAAACAGAGATTTGGTCCTAGAGCCATAGATTAGACAGCCTTACCCAGAGTTCTCAACTTCCTTATGGAGTAAAGAGTCAGCAGCCATCTTCTGTCAGTTTTGTGATTGGTATTCATGGGATTATTCCTCAAAGCTCAGTTTGGAGTCAGCTGCTTGAGACTTTCCAACAGTTTTAAGAGCACTCAATCCACAGATTACAAACTAAAGATTTGTAAAATTTGTAAAATTTGTTTACAGATTCTAAAAAGCTAGAGGGACTTCTGTTTTCTGCAACTGAATCCTGACCAATACACAGATTTTTATGTTTTAGATGTGCCTTTTTAAATCACATATACTTAGATTTTTAAAACTGCAATCTGGTCTTTTCTGCCTTTTAACTGATTATTTAGTCAATTTATACTTCTTGTGGTTACTAATATATCTGCACTTCTTTCGACCTTTTAAATTTTGTGCGATTTATCTCATTTTAATTTTTTCCTTCTTGCTTTTTTGTGTGATTAAGATTTTTATGAGAGGATTTATGTTTTATTCCATAGCCTCTCTACTTATTAGGAACTTATACACTCTTTTATTGTCCCCATTTTTGAAATTTGCATAGTATTTCTTCCATTGTCTGTATTTATTTCATTTTGCTTATCTATTCATATAGTGATGGATACCAGATAGTTGTAACCACTAAATGCATTGTGGTGCTTTGCAGAGATGGTGAAAGTTTATCTGTTTGATCAGATGTAGATTGGGAGTGTGGTGACAGTAATTATAGAATAAGTATTAACTTAGTTCTATGAAATTGCTCCTCGATATAACCTGACAAGCTCAGCTTTATCCGATACAGCAGGAGGGTTCTTACTTTCAGCATGCTTGCCAGGTCTTACTATTGTTTATTTCCACTTACATGTTCTAATTTACTTTTGTGTAACATACATTAATATTTTGGATTACTTCTAGGGACTTGGTGTGCATCATGTTCAGCCTCAGGAATTTATTACAGCATCTCATGAAGCATATTAAAGGTCAGTTTAAGAGATAATTATCAGATCTCAAATTATCTCCACTCTGCTAAATCTAATGACCAGTCTTTAACTTCATCTTACTAGATCTATAGGTAGAAGTGAAAATTCTGCTTCTCTGAGGTATTTTATTCACATGGCTTCTAGTACCTTTCACCCTCTTGACTTTTCTCTATTCTCACTGACAGTTTTACTTGGTCTCTTTTCTAATCCTCAAATCTCCAACTCTAAATATTGTAATGAGTTTGGGTTTAGTTATCGGTCTCTTTTTCGTTTCCTCTTTTCTCCCTATTCTCTTTCTCTCTCTCCCCTTCTTCCACTTCTTCCCTACTGTTCCATCATACTTCTTTATGGTTTTAATTAAATAAACCAATACTCTTAATTATGAGCCTTTCCCAAATCAGCACATCCACATCCAGTTGCCTACTCTGCACCTCCACTTAGATATTTTATAACTATCTAAAAATTATCAGCTCCAAAATTAAGCCGCAGATATTCTGTCCTGTCTCCTGCTCCACTTATAGTATCTCCTAACTCATTTGGAAATTATATTCTTACATTAACTCAGAACAAAAACCTTGGAGCCATCCTTAACTACTTTCTTTTTCTTGAATACCACTGTAGCTAATACTGTTAGTTCAATCTTCAAAATAAATTCAAAACAGACCACTTTTTATCATCTCCATAATTACCAATGTATGCAAAACATCATTTCTCACCTAGACTATTGCAATAGCTTCTTAATTAGTCCCCAGGGTCTGTCTTTGCCCCCTACTGGCTATTCTCAACACAACAACCAGAATGATACTATTAATATTATAAATCACACTTCTGCTCAAAATACTCGTGGCTTCCTGTTAAACTCTAAGTTACAGCCAAAGTCCACAAAATTACTCCCAAAGTCCCCATGATATTTCAGGTCCTATCGTCTTCTACTCTCCTCCTTCATCACTAGGCTGAAGTAGCTGGCATTTCTTTATTCTACTGTAAAAAATGGATAATGCACATTTACTTGCTATTCCCGCTGCTCAGAATATTGTTATCCACATTACTCCCCAGATACCTTGATATCTTTACTCAGCTGTCACTTATTAATGACAAATCCTGTCCATCTTATCTATAGCTGCAACTTTCCCTGCCATATTTTTCTCCTCAGCTCTGCCATCTGATGTATCATCAATACAATTTGTATAGCTTATTTATTATATGCAACTCCCTCCCCATGCACTGTAACTTATAAGGAGGCAGGGAATTTTTAACACTTTGTTCTTTGCCATAACTGAAGGGCCTAGGATAATGCTGGCAAGTACTAAGTGCAACATAAACTTTGGTAGAATGAATGAATAAATGAAGAATGAATGCAATTGCTTGCAGCCATTGTATGTCTTTATTTTCCCATTTTAGCTTACGTTGCACAAGATGTCTCTGCTAGCAAAATGGTGGAGGTGGACACTAGCTTGAATTTATGTAGATTTTAGAGAATGGAGTGCTGACCACTCTTCCCTTTCTCTCCTACCTCACTTTAGGTAACCTTGACTCTCAGGGAGCCTCCCAATACCAAATCCTTTCATTCTGATCTTTTTGTAATTCTCCAATCCCCAAGGTGCAGGACGGGGAACGCATACTTCTTACAGCTTAGATAGCCTGCATCCACTCACCAGTACTTTCCCAGACCTCCTGCTTCTTTGATTTGCTTTAGCTGTTGCTGATGAGGCACTGTGACTTTTATGCCCTACTGACGGAGGCAGCAATTTACTAAGGAAATTATGGGCAGCGTACTTCCTAGAACTTGTTCTTGGCATTCTCCTTTTCTAGGCTGCCATTTCTTAAGAACACAGGGCTTCATTACACGTGTGGGGCCAGAGCCAGGAGTGCAGTTTCCAGGGTCTCAGACTCACATGGAAAGGTGCTGGCTCAGGTAGTAAATGGCCATCAATTGTGATTGGATGGCTATCAGCTGTGGCTAGTTGGCCGTCAGCTGTAACCAGTGAGCCAGTGGCCACTAACATAACTGCTGTGGCAAAGTTAACAGAAAAAATGGGAGCTAGCAAGAAGATGGTGGTTGAGCTAGCAAACGCGGATTGCAGTTAGCAAGTGAGGTGAGTTGGCAGAGAGAAGTGGATGGTGGGTTGCGGACAGTGTGGATCCAGCCTCCAGTGAGAGTATAGTGCCGCCAGAGAGAATATACTAGTATGACTCCCCTATTTATAGCTCCGTGGGTGTTCCTTTTTGGCCTCACCACATCCTGCGTTCTTATGTGGGGAGCGGGAGCTGAGACCCTCCCTGCATGACAACTCCCTGCATGACAACACGGTCTCTAGAAGACCATGTCTTTCCCTGCATTTCTTTGGTTGGGCTACCCACATCCCTCTCATTTCTGTGGCACCTCCAAACTTCAGGAAGGAGTTTCCAGGCTCTCGGCCTCACATAGAAAGGTGCTGGCTCAGGTAATAAATGGCTATCGACTGTGATCAAATGGCCATCAGCTGTGGCTAGTTGGCCGTCAGCTGTAACCAGGGAGCCATTGGGGACCAATATAACTGCCATGGCTACACTAGCAAAAAAGGGGGAGCTGGCAGGAAGATGGTGGCTGAGTCTGCAAGCAGCACAGTGAGGGTTGAGAATTGTGTTGCTCCTGGTTCCTGTGTCTCCAACCCAGCTGCCAGTGAGAGTATTCCCCTACCTATGGCTCCGTGGGTGTTCCTTTTTGGCCTCGCCATATCCTGCGTTCTTGTGTGGGGAGCGCTAGCAAAGACCCCGCATGACACCCTGCATGACACATGGCGCAGCGAGCAGGGTCCCCTGCATGACAGAGAGCAAACAGCCCATACTGGCTGGCTATGGTATTTGGAAATTTAGGCAAATTTTAAAGTCTGAAAACTGCAATATATTGCTGAAACTCTGTGAAGAAAATTATTACATTTTATTGAACTTATCAATGGTTCCACATAAAATAATGGCATTTCATGCATTTTCTTCCAAAGCTAAAATTATTTTTATTTTGTATTGAAGAAAGTAGAATAAATCCGATAGTACAAACACAAACTCATATTAGTTTTCTGTTTGGTTATAATAATAGTGTAAAAATATTGAAAAGATTCTGGTGTTCACAGAAAAAGAGACAAAATATTATGTTTTCTTCTATGCTCTTCCACATTTACGTTCGAACTTCCTTCCTACCATCTATGGAAGTCTTTGCTCTGCTAGGTCAGAGGTAGAGCCAGTGGAGAATATCACCTACACAATGGCCAAAGAGTGCTTTCAACTTTCAGGGATCTCAACTTTAAAACACTTGTGAGAATGGGGATTTTTATGGTAGTTTGAGGCCAGAAGTTAGAATCAGACAAACCTAGGTTCAACTTCTATTTTTGCTTTACGTATGTCTTACCCTGTCTATACTTTAGTTTTCTTGTCTGTAAGAAACGGTAATAATTCATTTGCTGTGAACATTAAAGACAGCATGCCTGCAAAGAAAGCGTTTAGTGCTGCACCAAGTACATAATGAGAGGTCAATTGTGTTAGCACTTACCATTATTGCATTACTATAATTTTGAAGTAAAATATTTTACTTAACTGAATGTGTAAATAAATGAAAGCATAGGACTATCCATATGTAAATTTCCTGTTTGAATGAGATGTCAGATTATTACTGAGAAATCAGTTTTTTAAGAGAGTTGATTTTTGCACTGCATTTCATATCCAAGTATTGAAGGAAAGGAAAAAAAAATGCCACCTAAGGGATGGAATGTATAGCATGTTATAAAATACTTGAGATTCACTATTAAAATTTTTAAATTTATTTTTATTTTTCTAATTTTATTTTATTAGTTTCATTGTAAGCCATTTCTAGCCAGTCTTACTAATTTATTCCTCCAACCATAATACATACAATTGTGAGTTAGTTTATAAACTAATCACATAGAAATTAACTGCTTCCTATGTAGAAATATAATGCAAAGCTCAACTAAATCTCCAAAAAAATTTCAGAAAAGCCCTTTTTTTTTTCAAACAGTACTTTTACTATTGAGTTATTCATGAAAAACACACCCACACTAAAATAGAACTTGTTACACACACATATACACACACAATAAATAGAAATGATTAGAATATTTTGTAATTGTGCTTGCCTTAGACTGCTTGGGATGTTGTAATGAAATATCACAGACTTAGTAGCTTATACTCCTACAATTGAAATTGATTTCTCACAGTTCTGGAAGCTGGAAGTCTGAGATGAAAGTGTTGGCAAATTCATTGTCTGCTGAGAACCTGCTTCCTGGTTTGTTGCCTTCTTATTGTATGTATATAAGCATATACATATACAGAGGGTGCCAAACAAATGTATACACATGACTTGTATTCATCTTTTGTTATTGGCACATATTGAGTGTTACAATTTTAATATAGTTTTTTCATTTCTTAAATGTTGATACATTTGTCTGGTACACTTTGTACACACACACACACACACACACACACACACACACACACATGGTGCCAAACAAATGTATACATATTTTAAGAAAGGAAAAAACTGCATCTATATGTGTATATATATGTGTGTATATATATATACACACATATATATATATATATATATATATAGAGAGAGAGAGAGAGAGAGAGGAGAGAGAGAGAGGTGGGGGTAGAGATGGAGAGATACGAGCAAACTCTATGGTCTCTCCTTATAAGGGCACTAATTCCATCAGAAGGACCCCTACCCTTATGACTCTATCTAAATCTAATCACCTCCCGAAGTCCTCATCTCCTATAACCACCAACTAGGGGGTTAGGAGTTAACATATGAGTTTGGGCAGGGGTGGGGGTGGGGGGTGGGGGACATTCAGTACATAATGCTGCTCATTCCCTCTGTCATTTCTCCAAACCATCCACCAGGTAAAAACATGTGTACACTTCAAGGACCTTCACCTCTATGGAGGCCTGTTGTGAACACCTTCAGTACCTTTCACTGATGTCAATCTTTATCAAAATAGATAATTATATAATTTTCCACTGTAGTTACAATTGAATAGAGATGAGCTATTTTGCAGAAGTCTTCCTTTATATATGTGTGTGTCAATCTATGATTATCTACTTTACAAAAATATATTATTCAATTATATCTCTTTTCCTTTATTACTATTTATTAATATTGCTATTTATATTGCATCACAACCTTGTTCTTTAGATCCTTGACTATAACAGTTTTACATATATTCCTTATGGAGGATCAAGAGTGTTATCTGTCTTTCAAATTCTGTCAACATATTATTGAATAATTATGAGGACACAAACTTTAGAGCATACCTAAAAATACTATTCACTTTTAGTAAGATCAGGTAAACCTAGAAGTGCATAGCTTTCCTATGGCTGCTAAATGTATGTCCATAAGTAAAAACCGTCTATTCCAACCCTCTGCTATGTGTGATCCAGTTGCTGTGAATATTCTTTCAATTGTAACCACTAAAGAAAGCAACATGCCTCATTTATTGAGGTCATGGACAGACTGGTTTCTCTCATATCTAGCATGTTTTTGGTGATGGATGTTATGCAGTTACACATTTTGGATCACCATTATTTCAAATGGCTCTGATTGTCAATGTTTCTTTAATGCAGGAACAAAAAGGAGGCTGAATTTTTTTCTAATAGTACCATCTGAATGATAAATCAAGATGCACACCTCAGCAGTCTTGCCCTGTAATCATGGTCCTCTTTGAGAGTTTGTTCCACTACTGCTCATTTTAAACTTGGATTGTTTCATAGAGGTCCATTTCTTCCACTGCCTTATTTTCCATTAGGTTTTTAACATTTGATATGTTCAAAACAGATATGTAAATATTGCTAATCTTTTTTTTTTTTAATTCTGCATAGGAGAATAAAGATAAGATGAATAAAAAAACTTTTGCCACTTAGTCTTAATGCTTACTACAAATTAATACCTACTTTGTTTACTTAGAAGAGTTCATTCTAAACTAAAACATATTAAACATGGATTTAATTATCTACATTTCCATAGTGAGATTAACAATATTCTTTATACAATGCTTTACAGATTTCTAAACAAATGTTTAATACTAATTTAATTTCACTTTCTGCTCCATCTGCCCTTCAGGATTACTAGGTTACATAATTTGGAGTATTCAGAGCCTTTGCCAAAAATCCAATCTTTCCCATTTCCTCTAATTAAACCACAGGTATAGGATTTATATTATTTTTCCAGATTTCTGAATAGAGAACTGACGAGTGGTTGGTGTTCAGGTGATGCTTTTGTTCTTTGAAGTTTGGACATCCAATACTATTTTTGCTTAATATTTACTAAAATATTTTAACTTAAGGCAGTTCAGGTAACAAAAGTATTTCTTAAAAGTAACTGACCTCTTGTTCTTACAACTCTTTGTGCTAAATCTACATTTGCATGTAGTTTAAATCTTCCCTTCCTCAGCTAATTCAGAGACTATGAGAATTGTGAAAATGTGTTGTGTAATTCAAAGTTCATGATGCATTTTGAGGGAAAAAAAGGGAGATTAATGAAGTCAAACTCTTTGTTTTCGGAGGAAAATGAAGCCTACTGAGAGATGCTTCTAAATGGTGCATAACTATTTTATGAATCAGGCAGAATGAGTTGGTATAGGGTTATAAAACAATTAGTGTTATTCACTGGGCCTAGAGTGGTAGAGTAAGAGTTCAGTGTTAATAGAATTTCATCATCGGAAGTAGCACAAGGACCTATTTGTCATTGTGCTCTAACTGCAAGTACAATTTATGGCTGGAAGTTTTTGTTTCTCTTATGCTGATAGAACAAATAAAATGTGTGAAGAATTAATTTTCTGGAAGTCAGGTCAATAATGAAGACATTTAAAAAGAATAGGACAAAACCAAAAACAGAAAAGAAATTGCTTTACTGCTCAGTCACACGGGTGAACTGTATTATCAAATTAAGTTAATCAATTCAGTAATAATTTAAACATCTTTTAACGTTCAACAAAAAAATATAACGGAAGTCACTGGAGATAAAAAAATACTTTAAAATGCATATTTATTAGTTTATAATGTACAACATAGAATGAATGACTTTATTTCCAGTATGTAGTTTACTTGAGTAAATTACCAGAAGCATCAAAAGAAAGTGAAGCACACCCAACATTTAATAGATACAGCAGACACTACTGATTACAAGAACGTTTTAATATTTAGGAGACTTTATTATTCACTGGGCAGAGAATGTAAGCAAATAGTCACATTATGTATTTTTATGGCAGGACATAAAATATTTTAATAGTAAAATCAGAAATGAGAACAACAGTTCAGAAGAAACTGAGAAAAAAAAATCATACTACATATTACTTCATTACATAATGGTGCAAAGTTTATGACCTGAACTATGAAGTAATTGTGAATTTGACTACCTGCCTAGATGTGATAAGTTGAAAAGCTTGAGCTTATAGTGGTTAAAGAGATTTTTGGAGCAAGATAAAAATGTGTTAAATGCTGCCAAATCTAGATTTCAGGTCTCTATAACTGGATTTTATATTATACAGTAGTATAATTTGACAAAGTGATAATAGACTTCAGTGAGAAGAGAACCAAATTATACTGGCTCCGAATAGAAAATCTCATTTGAAGATTGAACGACTCTCATGTTTAGCTAGAGTATTACCCTTTAATGAGAAACAGGCACTCAGATGCCAATCAGAAAGTCTAGACACTATTTCAATATTGTGTGACCAGATGAGAACTCTAAATTTGATTCCCATGTTCTGAGTATATTCAACATACACAGTGTAATTGACTTCTGTACATTTCCCCCATACTGCTCTGAGGAAAGGTGAAAATATGTCTGCCTCTGTTCTTTCACACTCTTACCCACAAATGCTTTGATACTGATACATTTGTAATCGTGGAATTAACTTGCTTAAACTCCATCGGTGGATTCTGATTAATCTCAGGATGCAGTTAGAAATCCTTAACATTATCCACAAAGTCCTTCATCATCAATTCCCACTTAACTTTCCAGTTTAATCCTCTCTCTAAATATAATGATTGCATTGAAAATATGTAAACACTGGGTAAAGCACAGACATGAAACTACCAGGAGCAACGCCCACTGATGGACCCATGCTGTGGCGGGGGTGGAGATGGGGCATGCTCTTCAGTTTCTGGATCTTGGGTGGCTGGAGGTAAGCTCTAGGTAAGGCTGGGAGTACAAGTGGGGCTCAGGGTAAAGACTCTTTATTATGCATTCCTCACTCATCCTCTTTATGTGTTCTAGTGATACTAATAATCCCTCTGAAATACAAATGTGTTAAACTCCTCCCTGTCATTGGGATCTTCACACCTGCAATTTCCAGTTACTAAAAATCTCCACTTGGCCCTAACATTTTCACCTACCTACGTATTTCACATCTTTCAGGTGTCTAAATAAGTGTTACTTGATCTTCATCACAGTCTGGATTACATTTTTACAGTTATTTTCTCATATAAGATCCTGTACTCTGGTTGCACAAGAGAAACGACTCTTATTACATATTATTTAAATAATTAATTATTCAGCATCATTATCTGACTTTAAACCAATGTTTATTGTATAGTGGAGGTAGAACCACCTGGAATCACAATTAAAACTGCCAATTCTTGGGTCTACTCTGTAACTAACAGATTCTTTTTGCTACGGCTCAAGCACTAAGTGTTTAAAAGATTCTTGGTGATTCTTCTCCAAATTACAATTGAAGTACCACTCTGAAGACAGCACTTTGGTACACTTTGTTCGTTGCATCCCTAGCCCCCAGCACAGAATGAGGCACACAATTGGTATTGGAAATATTATTGGATGAATGAATGCACATCATAACTAGTTCGTTTATACGAGTTTATTTTGAACTGTTAGCTTGTGAACTTAAATAATATGGAATAAGCTGGGAATAGAGTTAAAGCTTGGTTATAATAAAACTTTTCTGCTACATTGCAATAGTCGCTGATGCTGCATCCTTCAATAGAAGAGTTTTTCCTGCTTCAAGGTCTCTGTGGGGCAGATGCAATTGAATAAGTCTAAATGAGTGATCAATATTAATTTGTCACTTCCCACATGTTCCTCCTCCTCTTCCTCTTCTTCCCCCTCCTCCTGTTCTTCCTCCTTCCGTCCTAGTTTCTCTTTCTTTTACTTCATCTTTTTTTGTTTGTTTGTTTCTCTCTATTTATATGTTACTTTTTCTTTCCTTGTTAACCAGTTAAACTGTATGCTAGAATTAATTCTCTGGTTACCACTGGTACCCTGGTGAATGGTTTCAAACTTCTGTAGGCTCTCAAGTCTAAGAAAATAATAAGGTAAAAAATGTGTGTGAAAAACAAAACATTGACAATTTAAAGGGCTGTACCAATGATGATTACTCTTTTGATATGTAAATCAGAGGACGGCAGTGTTAGTACTAGTGATGACCTTAACCGTGGTGCATGTGAATTGAGACACAATTTCATTTTTATTGTCGTAAGGGTTTGTCATTAGCAAAAACTGATATGTGCCCTGAGGGTGATGATTTTCACATCTGTTGCATTAAGGACTCTTACAAACGGAAAATGATTTTGCTGTGGCTTCTAGAGAAATAGTCCAAGATGGGGAAGGTGTATTAACTCACTTGAGCTTTCAACTGGAGAACTCTACATTAGATGATGACCTAAATGCCAAGAATATTGCAGAAAAAGTTCACAATTTTGCACACATTTTCTTTCTACAATATTTTTTCCAGTTAATTTTTTAGTTCAATTAAACATTATCTATGAGACATGTTTTGATGATGATATTTTGACTAATAGAAAAAGAAAGTCCATCCCTACACTTACCATAACATTCATGCTGACAAAAAAAGCTATGATGTTACAATGTAAACACAATAACAAGACAAGAGAATACTCTCAACACAATGACAGGACTAGAGAATATTCTCTGCATTTTATTGCCCTGCATTTTCCATGTTAATTGTACGTGTTATATTATTAAAAGAAAGATATAACTGTTCCTTTTGAATGGATGTTAAGTTGTTTTAGAAATTTTTAAAACACTATGTACACTTATCTGAAGGCCTCAGTGGGGTGGTAATAGAAATAATCAAAAAGAATCTCTAATCATATTTATTAATATAACATTCAAAATACCTAGTCTATACAGTCATAGGACTTCACGTACTGTGATGGTTTGTACTTGTGTTCATTTACTTTCAGGATGGTAATGCCAGATAGATGCTTCACCCAGTGGACACTCCATTAAGTCACTCGATTCGAACATGGTTCTGAAATGGCTGTTGTGAAATTCAGCTTAGAAACAAATCAGACATTACCTTTGAGGTGAATTAAATATTTAATTAATTCATATTCTTAGTTTGAGTCATTTTATAGTCTCTAATCTAGTGAGAGATAAAGTATTTTTGAGACTCAAGATGTCAAGAGAAGGGCACCCGTTGTTAATTAATACCTGTCATGACTTAATGTATTACTGGAGACTGCCAAGTATGAGAAAACTCATTTTATAAGAAATTGTAAAATGAACAATTATGCCCTCATCTGGAAGTCATTCCTGGCTTTCCAGAATATGTGAACAGAGGTTTTTGAGGATGGTCCCTGAGTCTTCATTATTTCTTTTTATCGTAGACAGTGAAAATTTGGCTTTTGAATGTCATCATGTACTTATCATAATTAATATTTACCTTGAAATTAGAGTAAAGGCGTGCATGATTTTCATATGCTACATTTTATTAACATCTAATAAAATGACTTAAAATTACATGTTTTCATGTTTTTATTTTTATGTTGGTTGGACTACTGTGTTGGTTGTCAAATTAGATAAGGATTAGAATTTTTTACATTTTGGTTTCCATATTAATAATAATTCAGTAATATGATAACCTGTATTGATTTGCACTCCTTTCATAAATTTTATAATTATTTAAACAATTAGACTTAACTGCTTTGATATAAATTTTTTCATTTCAGGATAGAGAAGGAAGTAAATATTCATTGTAATGTAATATATTCTAATATTATGTAACATGTGATGTAACATAATATAATGTAATTACACGTTCCTTGCCTGTATTATATAGTAGTGAATTTGTAGACAAAATGTCTTATGAGTTTTACAAAAGTTACAGTACCATAGTAAGTATAAAAATGCTCCAAAGTACTATTTCCAATAAAAATAATTTTTAAAAATGTAGCTGTCTCATCCTACACAATGTATTTTGTCAACTTTTTATTTTATTTTATTTTGTTAATTTTCACTTTTTAGTTATTTAATTTAAGTCACATGCCAATGATTCCAATTTGCTAATCTTCTCTTCAGAGATTGGGTACATCCATATATTTAGATGGAAAACCTCCACAGTGATTTAAAAAGAAAAACACCCAACCATTTCACAATTATGTAAGAGTGTTACTTTTAGAGTAAATAAAAGAGTTCTGTATGATAGTATTATGGTGATTGCTGCATGGTGATGGAAAAGCTGTATTTGTGAATCACACAGCTTCCTTTATCCCACACATCTGATTAGTTCTTTATCCTGCAATCTATGTTGCCTTTTAAAAATACAAATCTACAAATATCACTAAATTTATAAATCTATTTTATTTCTCATTATCCATAAGCCCAAAACACACACCTTCAACTTGGCCTACAAAATTCAGTATTTCCTATTTTTTGAAAAACATCCTACTTTTATCTCTCTTCTTTTCATCCCCACTTTGCATGCTCAGTTCTCACTGGCTTGGAGTGGGTTTTTCCAACATTTAATGCTCTTTGCATTAAAAACTTCCATGTTTATTGTTCTTCTGCTAGAAATTTTCTATGCAGAGCTCTGCTTCCCAAGCATTGAACTCTGTCTACTTAACTTCTAATAATTCTTGATATTACAGCTAAAAGTCCTTTCTGCAGAAAATCTTCACTTATCTTCTAAATTGCTCAGGTATGCATTACATGCTTTGAAAGTAGTAATTTGTAGTAATTTTGTTTTTATAATGATTATCTGTATTTTGTAATTTTTCATTTACTTGGGGGACTATTTGTCTTCTGCCTCTAGGTTCTAAACTGGCAAAGGGTAGAATGGGTCATTTTTCTTTACCTTTTTATGACTAATGCATGGTTAACCTATAGTAGGTTCTCAATAAATATATGCTAAAGGATAAATGACTAGGTAGTGAACACCTTAGAATGGTTAAGTATAGTATATTGAGATATTAAAAAAGATTCTTAAAACAGTACCTCTGAATATATGTAGTATCTATCTATCTATCTATCAATATGACACACTCTCACTCAAAATTCCACTAAATTTAAACAGGTTTTGAGACCAAAGTCTTATTACCTGAACTAAAAGAAATTCACAAGTTGCAGATAAATATGTTAGATTATACCTACACTTACCTATGTCAAGCATACTGGAATAGTAACTTTCTATTCTTCGTTGTTTTTTGTTGTTTTGGGGAATTATTTATTTATTTATAGGTCACTTCTGATGAAACAGATTTGAAAGCACTAGTAAATTCTTTTATATGACATTCTGACAACATCTAGAAGTATGCACTCACTGAATTTCCATTCTTGATTTTCTATTTTAAATAGGAAGAAAATTGGTGATAGAATAGTTTTCATTTACTCTAAACCAAAATAACCGAGTTGAAGCTGAGTGTATCAGAATATCCTGTGGGGGAAATTTTCCAAATTACATGTTTGTATCACTGTCCTTTGAAATGTAAAGGATTCCGTAAGCACTGTGCCCCATTCCACCTCTAAACATCTAAGAGGATCACTGCAAAAATGCAGCACGGCTGCAGCTAGATGTGCATCAGACTCCTTACATGTTTGATGGCAGCAAAAACGTTGAAAATTACTGACTTAAATAGAAAACCTACATCATAAGAGACAGGCAAAACATTATGGAAAAGCTCAACACTGTTTCAGATAGATACTTAATAAGCAATCTTTCTCTTCCCATTCTATCACAATTATCAGGTAAACTTTAGATGATTAACAAAGATGATTTATCCCCATCTATCGAGCTTCCATTATAACAGAAAAGTATTTCTTTTCAATTCTAATTTAGCACTACATTTGTTAGTCTTTTCTTATTTTAGAGAACAATGGTTACTATATTCAGCAAAAGGAAAAATAAGACCGTAAAACTCAAGAAGACAGGGAGTGTTTTCTTAGCTTTTATTTCAGTCTTAGTCAAATTCAACTGAGGTAACATGGCTCAGAATTTGTGATCCTCTTTTCAACTGAAGAGCTTTAAAATGGAGATGAAAGTGATAGATGGGTAAAACATTTACATATTTATAGCATGCTGATTGGAACTAATTACAGAAGAAGATAAATGTGGAATTTATTTTCAATAGAGCTGGAATCAAATTTATAGTACCATTTGCATTCAGTTGACTACAAGGAATCTTTTTCCATTTTTAACTTTGAAAAAAAATACATTTTCCTCAACCAATTGCTAAATGGCACTTTTGAATTCCAAATTCTACTTTGATGCTTAGTTGACATGAGAAATCAAAAAATTAAATTATTTTTTTCTAACCAGGAATACACACAGAAATATTAATATTTACTTCAGAATTTTGACATTTTGTATGAGAAGTTTCAATGTCTTTTATTTTACAGGAAGTCTAACAGACATTAAACTTCTTTATAAATATGCCAGGTCCTTTTCTTTACAGTCACTATGTATGTTTGTACTTTCCCATCCTCTTAAAATTATGTTTCTTCTTGTGATTATTTCCAGTGAAATGGGAGAAGAGTGTGATTTGTCTCATTTCCAGGTGGACTAATTAAAATCCAGAGGATGCTTTCTGTGACTACGTTTTTCCCCTCTTGGGGCAATATTTCTAACATGGCTACTTTGTGAGCATGACGATGACTCAGAGCAGAGATGCTAAGTGGCCCTTGAAAATATGTGACATGGGTGATAAATTAAGAAGCAAAATGCAAAACAAACCAACAAGCAAAGGCAACCTTTGTAACTTGAAGGCATTCAGTGTTTTGTATTCTCTGTTATCAAAACATGACCTCATCTTGATTGATCGATTCATAACCCTTTCAACACTGGTTAAACTATGATAAAATGTGGCTGAAAACATAAAATTTTGCTCAAAAATCCCTAACAACATGGTTGCATAAACCATCTATATGTATGTACTAAATTCCAGAAGGTGATTTTAGGGAAAGTATATAATTTGCTTAGTTTTTATTAAATTGGATTATAGAAACCTTTCAAGGGTAAATATTAACAAAACTTGGGGTTTATATTGCATTTTTAAATATAACATGTCAATAATCATTGCATTTCTGTACATGTGTAATTAAACACCTCATACTATAACTTTAAAAATGCCATACATTTATATTTTATTGTTTATTGATTTTTTGTGATAAATACCTCATATGTAAATACTTGATCTTTTTATCTCATATTTCAGCTCACATTATCTCATTCATATTGTATTCTGACACCATTAGCTTCTCCATAATTCTCTGATGTATACTTTTAAAATCTATTGAATAAAATCACATCAATTTAGTTTCTATTATTACAGTCAGTAACTTGCAAATACCCTTAACTGCTTTCCGCCTTTCCTTTCTGAAACACTGACATAGTATATCCACAGCCCTGGTTATTCCCAGTTACCCTTCTTCTCTGGATAGGGGAGCTCTGTACTATGTGAATGGCACAATAAATAAAATATAAGGCATCAACCTCAATTGGGCGCTCAACAACTAAGGGAAATTTTGGCACATATCTTTGGTTATTTCTTTTCCAACTTTTCTAAAATAACTCAATCATACCTTCTCTATTCTCCTTAAATCACATTTTTTAAAACTCTCCCTTCCCTTATCTCTAGTCTCACATGTCATGACAGGAAATAGAAACTTACAAAGATACGTTCTCAACTTCCACACCCCTAACCTGTAACTCCACCTGCTTCCATGCTTTCTCTTCCTTACCTCATGATGCAAAATAGCACGTGATTTCACTTATCAAAGGTGAATCCTTCTTCACTTGCCATGTACTCCATCTGTTGTTACCTTCTGCATCTGTCCTACATCCCATCAGCTTCTGCCTGGCCAAGATCCTCATTTATCTGTTACCCCTTTTTTCTCATGTGTACATTGTCTCTCACATCTCTGTCTTTCTCAAAGCATTCAAACATGCCTTAGAGGGCTGTGAAGAGTACATAATGTAGTTTAGAAAGAAAGTCTGCCACATTTTTATTTTGGAAGAAAATTAAGTTTTAATCATTTAATAAACAATAATCCCAAGTAACTTTGAAAACACCTTCTCCTCATTTGCTAAGCTAGAGATTTAGTTACAAAATCACCTCATTTATAAACCACAATAAAGAAGGCAAATTTAAAATTAAGAATTAGAAAAAAGAGCCAATTCATTTAAACTCTATTAAATGCATTTTCTTAGCTAAATCATCAAACATGCAAAAAACCATTAACTTCTCTCTGTGCTACCCATATACTGCCATGAGTCCATCCAGTCTATAGCACATTCTCCCATCACTACATGGCATATGTTTTTATATGTTACCTATGCAAAGAAAAGTTCCTTAAGTATTAAAACACATCTTTCTCTTGAGGAAGACAGAAGAGAAATTGTAATTCCCCAGAGAGGATAGTCACTTATAGTGCTATTCACTGGCAAAATTCATTAAGGACAATCAGAAGGAAAAAAAATGTGACTAGGTTATATATTAAAAACAAACAAACAAACAAACCCCCCAAAAAACAAATACTTCCCAGGTTCTTCACATATACTCCACACAAAAACCCCATCCCGACTCCCCTTTTATAACCAGTGATATAACTTCAATTCACTTCTGTGGAGACTTTGACAACTTTTTAAAAAATCATTTTACTACTCTTATATTAAAACAATCAATCTCCTGAGTCCTTTCCTATCACATCAGATTATTAAAGAATGAGAATTTATCACCGTAGTTTGTATATACAGATAGTAGGGATTTAATATATATTCTTAAAACTACTTTTGTGCATCAATTTTTTTCCTACTTCACAACAGTAATACAATAACAATCCTTTAAGAATATTTAGCAATTTAATGTGATGTTTTCTATAAATTATATAGACAATGTTACATCTTTGAATTCAATCCACTGTTCCCAGAAAATATTATTTTAAACGTCCTAAACTTAGATGTTGCCTAATATAACATTGGCTATATCTCAATGCATTTCTCTAGAAAATTTTGCTTTTTTTTTTTAAATCTAGGATTGCAATAATTTTTAAAAAACTGAACCCCTTGAATTCAGAACTTCTCTTTGTGAAGCCAGCAAAAATATGTTAGTGCATTTTGGACAATAACAACTTAGACACAAAATCTGTAATAGTTACTTTTTGTCTAATACTTATGTGTTTTGTATACACTCCATGTGGCACAATGTGAATAGCATTGGGGGTTATTCATGATAACCACAGCCTTGAATGAAAGTAGTTTGACAAGAAAAGATGTCTGTGTGTTAATCAGCAGATAGATCAAGGACAAATAGAAGGAAAAAAACACAGGAAATGTGGCTAGGGCCTCAATTAATAACCAATCTGTTTTTGATCCTCTGCATGTAAAATTTGTGCATGTGGGTTTATTACTTTCTGACATTTAGCTCTGTAACTTGGCTTTTCTCTCCCTTATTCTGGTTGTTGACAAAACAACCTCCCTTCCTGCCATCCATGTCTTCTTGTTCTGTACATATCAACCCTACGATCCACTTCTCAGTATTGGCTGCAAAACCTATTAATATGAAATTTGACTTGATTGTTTCTTTGAATTGGTATTTGACTTTGATATTCTTGACAGTGAAATATATGGTGCATACTCAGTCTACAAAAAAAAAAAAAAGTACTCATTCTTAAGAGTCTCAGAATTTACTTGATGGTATAAAACTGTTCATATACCAAAATTGGTATGTTTTATATCACAAATTCCACCAGTTAAAGTGAATGTAGAGTGTTTCTCAGAACATTTAAGAACATATTGAATAGGGAATTGGAAATGGGTATTTGTAAAATTGTAAATAAGAAAACAAAAAAACCCAGCTTGGCTTGATTTTATAAGGAAATTGCTCTTTTTTTTTTTTTTTTTTTTGCTTAAACCCATATGTAGAAATGCAATCTACAATATTATGGAAGATGGACATTTGTTTACCAAATCACCAGGGAATACTATAATATTTCAAGATTTAAAGTTTCTTCTTGTACATTAACAGTGTTTGAGGGCTCACTGCTTTTTAAGTAAAAGACTTTTTTTCCCATTATGCATGAAAAATAAAACTGCAAGAGTTCAGTGGCTTCATGCTGTAGAGTTTATATTTATTCTCATTTCAGTCAAATGAGGAAGGTTAGGGCAATGTGTAGATTTTCACCTGGTGATTCAGGGGCATAACTCTTTCCATTTCTTAGTGTATCTGGATCTTCTGTATTCAATAGCAGATTGGCAAAGAGAGGTTAAAGAAGCATGACCCATTTCCTAAGTGCCTTGACTCAGAAATGTCACTTATTATTTCCACTCAAATTCCATCAATAAACCTAGTCACGTGGTCCCATTAGTCTCTGAAGGACTGGAAAGTATAGTATAGTCCTGGCTGAAGAGCTTCCTCTCATCTAATACATCAAGAATTATTAATCTAAGTTACATTGCTTACCATTTTCTTTTTTAGAATACTAAATGCTACTTTGGTTAAATTTGGAGATTATACTAACAGTCTTTCTTATCAGCAAAAAGAAAAATGTTCAATTTTGCCTTAATACAAATGAAATTACTACCCTGGTTCCAGGTGAACAGAAATAATTATTGATATCTACCTGACTTTTGTCTGTATCTGACTCTTTTTCTTCAAAATTAAATGTGGAAATGAAAGCTTTGCTCTCAAGGGTTTATTTTTCCTCTTAAAATAAATGACATGAACTACTTCTCCTTTTAGAATTATCATCCCCAAGTGTTGCTGATGGCTTCTCTTTAAAATGCTTTGCATTAGCAAGTGCCATCCAGATGAAAAGCCCATTTCGACTTGACATTAATTTTACACTCAGTGCATAATACTCGACCTTGTCATTAGGTCAACTATAAACTGCCACAACTGAAATGAAATTTTTCTACTACACTGCTATTTGTCCTTCTCTGATTTGTACCCTGAGGTATACAGGTGCCCTTCCCTGTCATCTCTGTCCCCTTTTTATGCTGCTCTCTTACTCATTAGCTCTCATACTAGCATACCTAGTGTTTATAAAATATTTAGTTGCTTTTAGCATAAATATACTGAATTTCTTTCTCCCCTTCTTTCTTGACAAAACAAACAAAAAACAAACAAATTATAGTAGCCCAAACACTCAGAAGTTTATGACTATGAAAACCACACATCCAGCTCTATTCTGAGAAGCAGGCAGAGGGTGTCATACATGTTCTATCTCCTTTTTCTGTGATCTGACTTCCAGGCTACGTTCCTTTTTAGACTGTATCATGATCTTCTGGAACCATTTCTGTATGAACAACTGAAAATTTACTTACGGTTCACGCAAATATGCTGTTGAACAATCTTTACATTTCTCTACCGTTCTGACAGTTTTCTGTCCCCAAATTGGAGACCCATTAACATTTAACACTTACAAAAGGATTATGAAATTTTTCTACAGTGCAAGTACACCTTTATAAAGGGTACATATAAAATAATAATGAGAATTGATCATTGAGTTGACATTATTGTAGAATGGCATCATTTTTGGAAATAATGATGGAATCATATCAAAGAAAGCAGAATTAAATCAAATTGCAAGACTTATCATTAATACCAACTTTATGTAATTATTCTTTTAAATTGAGACAAAAGATACCACTCTTTCTTACCATTTCTTTGAATAGTCAATAACCATCTATTTTCCATGTAGGGTTGATTGTTTCTCACTTGATAGTCAGCCTAACCTTCTTTTAGGACTACATTTTCCTTAGAAGGGTTAAGCCATTTAATATCATACAAATGTTCGTAACACCTGTCTAAATGCATGGTGATAAGAAGAAGAGGAGGAGGAGAAAGCGAGAGGAGGAAAGAGAGGAGGAGGAGGAGGAGGAAGAAGAGGAGGAAGAAGAGGAGAAAGAGGAGGAGGAGAGGTGAAAAAGAAGAGGAGAAGGAAAGAGGGAAAGCAGAGAAGAGAGGGACAGGCAGACAGAGATTAAATATGTCCATCTATATTTAGGAAACAGTGAATAAAGAAATGAGACTATTTATTTGGAGAAGAATAAAAATACAGTACTTATTAAAAAACAAACAAACAAAACAAAACAAAACTATCAAGTCGAGGTGGCACAAATCGCTGGCCTGAACACTGGATACAATTCAGAAAGAGACTGATAATTGGAAAAGAATTGTGTTCTGGGGTCCTGAGCAGAGTCAAGATGAGGAAAATAAGACTAAAAAAAAAAAAAGTGTAAAAGAGTCAAAGAGCAAATTGAAATTGAAATCTCTGTGGTGAGTTCACTGAAAGTCTCAATCTGAAGAGACCATGGCCAAGGTTGCAAACACAACATGGATATGTAACAGGAGTCAACATCGCTGAATTAAGCTGGTTGTAATATGAAAGTAAATAGCAGCTGATCATTGGTTTTAATGTTCTAAGAAGCAATAAAGAGCAGTGAGGACTGTAGCCATAGGAGAGAAAGTGCGTATCCTAACTAAAGAGGAAGGCATTTAAACAGCCACAGTTGATCACTGCCATGTGAGAATCCAGATTGAGCACAAGACACATTTTCAGGTTTCTCAAAAGGAATTAAAAGGTAGTATTTTTTAATAAAATTTATAACTTAGGTTCCAAAAAATGAGTATATGTAACTCTTGCAAGGCTTGGTAAAAATATTCTTCTGCTCATTTACATGCAATCCGGAATATTAAAGAGTTATATGTTCCTTTTAAACACTGCAAAACTTCTGTCGATGGCAGTTGGCTTCTCTTTTTGCAATTTATCTGTCTGTGCCACAAGACTTCACACTACCTTCAAAATGATGACATGAAAACTAATTCATTGTGAATTCACCTTGCTATAGTCAAAGTCATGTTCTGACTGAGTACTTCATTATCTTTAGCATTCTTAATTGCATCCTCAAAAACACCATAGTCAACCACAGTTTTATAAGGAGTTAAATTTAAAATTTCCACAATTTCATGTCAGTTAATAACTAAATTAAGTTTCTTCACACATTTTTTTTTTTTTGACATTTGGGAGTGTAAGAATATTTCTTTATGCTCCCAAAGTACCAGTGCTCATAGGTTGATCATAATATCTCCAACATTGTTTTGAGGTTATTCAACTTTAATCTTGTTGAGGTCAGGAAACATACCCTCATTCCTTGAAGAGAACCCATGCAAAGTTTTTTGAATTGGTTCCTTTCAGCTCTCCTTCAAATCAAAGAAAATATTAAGTATATATTCGTTGTATTTATAATCTACTTTAAAATGCTTAGAAGCTTCTCTATAATTGGCACAGGATTAGTTTTGTAGATCTTTACGATGTTAAAAATGAACAACTAAAATTATAACATTTGTGGCTATAAGTTATAGAAAACTCCAAAAACAAGCCTGGAAGTAGGGTAAGTCCAGCTGAGGTTAATCTCATGCTAAGTAAGAACATAGCCTTCTGCTCTCCTCGGCATGTTGATTCTCTAAAAGTAATTCCAAGATGGAAGCCCTATAGCAAGGTGTTGCATGCAGAGGAAAGTATCAAGAAGCAGATAAAAGAACATCTCCTTCAGGAACAAGATAACCCTTCATAGATTGCTTTCTGTGAACTTTCTTGTACTTCCAAATTGACACAATTTTGTCAGATGCTCTTGCCTAAAATAATTATTCGTTAAGAGAAATGAGACCACATTCTTGCAAAAAAAAAAAGAAAAAAAGAAAAAAAAACAAAAAAGCCGCAGAGCCCATTTGATACGGCCAATTGGAGGATTGTGAACCACACTGGAGTTTTAACAGCAAGGAAGATGTCTAGGAGATAGGCACAAATGTCTGAAACAAAGGCAACTCTGGCAGTTTGCCTTCGGGCTCACTTGCCTCTTATTTGACAATCCTTAGATACAATGTTGTTTACTATATTCTATCACATATTGAAAGCTAAGGACGTTCTTCATTCTTGACCACAATATAAGATTTTTATCTGTATTCCAATTTAAACTCATAATTTTTCTGCTGAGGTACATATAATGAAAAAAAATAAATTAAGATTTATCCAAAGATATTTTGGCTTGCTTGAATTCTACAGACCTACCAGAAGAAAATCACTTTTAATAAAATGAGCTAAAAATTATTTTCTCTCATTTCTCTCAAATATGCCATTAGTAGAAGAAATCCTGGTGGTAGCAATATTAATAATCACACTGCTAATGTTATAATAAGTTGGGAACCTGTGTATAATGACTCTAGGATAGATTAACTCTTTCCATGTGTAGTTATACATAGAAGATATTCGAATTTCTTTTCAATGTAGGTGTTAATTCTTCTTAATTGAGTTTACCCATCTATGGAAAGGATAATAATACATACTCAGTTATTGTCAGATTAAGTGATAACGTTCTAGGACCAAAAAATGATACCTGATACATCTGGTACTCTATAAAAATTTTTAATTTTCCAATAGTCTCCAATCACTAGGATCAAACGCCTTCTAACATTATTGAATTTTCTTTTCTTGTTTTTTGATATGATTTCAATCTTCTTAAATTTTTATTTAATTAAAGTTTATTGGGGTGACAATTTTTAGTAAAGTTACATAGGTTTCAGGTGAACAATTCTGTTATACATCATCTATATATCAAATTGTGTGTTTACCACCCAAAGTTAGTTCTCCTTTCATCACCATATATTTGATCCCTTTTACTCTCATCTACCATTCCCTTCCCCCCTTACCCTCTGGTAACAACTAAACTATTGTCTGTGTCTATGAGTTTTTGTTTCTTTGTTTGTCTTGTCCCTTTGTTGTTTTCAGTTTTATATACTATGTATCAGTGAAACCATATGGTATTTAATTAATGAGCACCATAATGGCCACATGTGAATACCTGAGATGCAATGAAACAATTTGAAGATGATGATGTTGTAGGCTGGCTGATTGTACAATGAGAGATTCAACCATGTTCAAGACAGTGGAATGTTCTAGGATATTAAGTTTTCATCTATGAAGGCAACAAGGCAATAGGCAACAGGAAATAACACATATGATAGTGAGTTATTTTTAATAACACACTCTCTTTAAATGTTATAAACATTTAAATGTTATAAACAACTGCATTTTTCTTTCTGACTTATTTCGCTTATCATAATAATCTCAAGTTCCATCCATGTTGTCGCAAATGACACTATTTCATCTTTTCTTGTGGCAGAATAGTATCCCATTGTGTATATATACCACATCTTATTTATCCAATCATCTATCGAACTTTATCCACATCTTGTAATTTCTATGTATTAAAATAATTTGTAGTGTGATGCTATGGAAAATAATTGTATTTTTATTTTCAAGGTATTCAGGAATGATATAGGAATAATTCATTGATCTGATGTATAGTAGTATCTCATATCATGACAGCGTTCTTATAAACCTGAAATTTTATACCTTATTAGAGTCTTTTTTAATAACGTTATTCTCTGAATAAAATACTAATAGGATGACAATGAAGATGATGTTAATTTCTGTTTTTAAAATAAATTGTATGCTTGACTAAAATATTTCATGGTTTTAATATAATGTTATACTAGTGAAACAAGAAAACTAACCAATAATAAATGTAATTCACAATGGTACATTAATTTGTGTTTTATAAAATACAGTTTTACATATTTTACTTTGTGAGCCACAGAATGAGGATATTTTCAAATTGTCAAATCATCATTTTATAATATACATCTTCGAAGTAGTATAAGCAAAGATGGTCAACTATTCTTAATTCACTTTTTTGGAGGTATTACGCACATAAAGTCTACATGTCTTAAGTTTGTAGCTCATGTAACCACTACCCAGATCAAGAATGTGTAATTACTACCCAAGAAGGCTTCCTCATGCCATGTCCCAGTCATGATCATACCCAATTGTAAACATTAGTCTGACTACTAACACCACAACTTAGTTTTGGAATCATACAGCATGGATTCTTTTATCTCACTTCATTCACCTACATTGTATGTGTGAGATTCACCCATGACTTGTATGTACCAGTAATTTCATCAGTTTTCATTGCTGTGCAAAACTCCAAGATAGACAGATGTCATGATTTACCCATTCTACTGTTGTTAGACATTTGAGTAATTCCCAGTTTGGGGCTATTATGAATAAAACATCTATGATCATCCATTTACATCTGTTTGGTGCATTTCTAGTGGGCATAGACTAAGGAATAGAATTGCTGATTCCGAGCATATGAATGGGTACTGCTAATTTGTTTTTAAATAGATGCTAGCAAAACATTTTCTTCAGAATGGTTTTACAAATTTTTGTTTTCACCAATATTATAGTGGACTCTCTGTTACTCCACAACTCAATGACTCTTGGTAATTTCAGTATTGTTTTAGACATGGATATATAGTGAAACTTTCCTTAAGTTTTTAAAAATGATTTGATATGTTACTGTGAAGCACATATTCAATTGTTTTTATCCTATCTTTTTCTATTGATTTATGAGAATATCTGTATGTGTATGTGTTAAATCTAATCAGGTCTTTGAAAATCAGAAGTTTTTAATTTTAATAAAGTACAATTTATCAATGTTTTGTTATAGTTGTTAGAGTTGTTATAGCATACTATGTTATATTTAAGAAATCTGTCCATAGACCAAGTTAATAAAGACATTCTTGTGTTTTCTTCTAGAAGTTTGATCACTTTAGTTTTAACATTTAAGTCTATGCACCATCTCATATTAATTTGTCCTTGATTGGAAGGAGAAATGGGTTAAAATTACTTTTTTTCCCTTTATGGGTATCCAATTGATTAAAAAGAATATTCTTTCCACAGCAAATTTGCAGTGGAGCCTTTGCCAAAAATCAGTTAAAAAATAATATGCTGGTCTCTAATCAGACTCTGTATTGTAGAATTGGTCCAGCTGTCTGTCTTTGAGGCAATGTCACATTGTTTGAATTACTATATATTTATAGTAAGTCTTGGTAAGTGGTAATGTACAAGTATGTTCTCTAGCTTTATTCTGCTTGAAAATTACTTTGGCTATTCTAGTTCATCTGCATTTCCATCTACACATTAAAATCATACTTTCAATTTCCAAAACATAAAAAAAATTCTGCAGGGATTTTGATTGGGATTGCATACAATTTTTAATGAAATTTGCGGAGAAGTGGCATTTAACTTGTACCAGCCTAATAATCCATGAACTTGGAAAACGCCTCATTTATTTAAATATACTTTTTTAAAATGAAAATATCATTGGGAGTATAGAGATATTGTACATGTATAATATGACTACAAGACTCATTCCTAGGCATTTAGTGTTTTGGATGCTGAAATAAATGAACGAAAATAATCACAATTTTAGAAGCTTTGTTAAAGCAATTATAGTGAAAATGATTTAAATGAATCATGGTGAATGATGCATTTAGTGACTTACAGAAACCTCTGGGTATTTAATTAATGAGCACCATAATGGCCACATGTGAATACCTGAGATGCATTGAAACAATTTGAAGATGATGATGTTATAGGCTGACTGATTGTACAATGAGGGATTCAACCATGTTCAAGACAGTGGAGTGTTCTAGGATATTAAGTTTTCATCTATGAAGGCAACAGGGCCTCTGGAAATAATATCACATAAGATAGTGCCCTTTAAATGTCATAAACAACTGCATTGTATCACTATGCATTCAATTTGGCCAGGCTAAGAATGAATAAACAACACCATTGTCTATGTAGGCTTCATTTAATAAAGATAAATGTTTGATGAGCAGGTCCATTGGGTGGAGCAGCAATACCTGATGACAGCCTTTTCAGTTGGCCGTCATAGAAAGACCAGGTATTAATAATTTCAAATAACAAATATTAGGCTTTGGCAAGATTTTGTACTATTGTCAATTTGTTTTCTACTTTTTCAATATTTCTTCTTATATTTATCATTTTTGTTCCTTTATAGTCCTTATTTTTTGCTTTTCTTTTTCTGACTTCTTCAGATGGATCTTTATATCATTAAGTGTTAATTTTACAACCTTTCTCCTCTGTGCATTAAAATTATATATTTCCCGCCAAGTGCAGTTTTAGGGGCACAGCTTAAGTTTTAATATGGTGTATATTCATTGTCCTTCAGTTAATAATATTGACTAAATTTTAAACAAGTTGATATTTTTCTAAGAGTATACTTATTATTCATATCTAGCTTAAATCCATCTGGAGAGCACACCGTCTAAAAGTCCATTCTTTGAAATTTGTTAAGGCTTGTTTCTTATATTTTAAAGTAAATTTTATAAATAATGTATTTCAGGCATCCAATTAACAAGCTCATAAGCCTATAGAGAATTTTTTTGTGTCTTACGTTTTTTGAGAGTTTCTTATTCATTTAAAATATTTTTGTGTATTCTCAAAGCTGTAATGGGTTAGTGTAAAATTTCTTCTTTCCTTTTGTACATTATCTCTTCTAATACAATTTTCACCTCACACTTGTCACTGACTATATGAAAGTTTCTGGCATGGATATTTTAGGATTAGTGGACTGTGAATAAAGACTTTATCTTATTAATGACCACTTCCTCTTCAATGTACATTTCTTTACTTAGAAATGCAGAGTTTTAGATCTAGATTAAGTAACTAACATACTACAATTCAGCAGTTTAAACACTGAAGCATTATAAAAGTTTCAAGTAAATATTATACAGAATCTTGTCTTATTATGGAAAAAAAATGGGGTGACTCTACTTGAACTAATGAAAGAAGGTCCAATTCCCTGAATGTTGGAACCTCACCCTGCCAATCTTGAGTTGGCTCATGAGACAACATCCAAAAACCCTACTGAAAATCTAAGGAGCAGAACTAACTGAAAAATTCCTCATATAATCCATCCTCCTTTATCAGAGGATGCGGTCCAGATAACTTGTTTTCATCATCTTCCACAGTTGGTTGCGGCCTACTTGCAAGGAAAGTTCATTCTCCTGAATATCACTTTATCAAATGTTCCACCATTGTCTGACTGTTTGGAAACAGACGCTGACATATCGTCCAAAGGAAAAATAAAAGTAAATATTATAATTGAGTTTGTTAGAATAGCCTGCCAAAGTGAATACCATTGTGTTAAATGTAAAAATGTCATTTCTCTTCCACCATGATTTTATAGGATGCTGAGAAAGGGGGAAATCAGAGGATAAATGTACAATTAAGGATGAAAATATTATGATATTTCTAATAATACTTCTGTATGACGGCAAGATAGAGACACATTTTAATATTTATACCATGTTTTTCTCCTCAGTCTCTCTCTCTCTCTGTCTCTCTCTCTTAGACTTATTTGCATTTAAAAGTATTCTTTTTATGAGTAAAGACCAGAGTCAGGCCAATTTCTAAGTCTGTACTATACTTACTCTTATATTAACTGAATATGCAATGAAAACTTTGTTTCCTAAAAATAGGTAATATAATGTTCATATAGAGAGAATTATAATAAACATAATGATGCAAAGTTCTTAACCAGTGCTTACTTAATAGGGTTTAAATGCAAACTTTTGCAGTTCTTAAAGAATTTAAAAAGTTTTAAAAGTAGTTGTAATGAAATACTATGAATAGTTGTCACTTTAAATGTAATTGATTGATACTTCTCCCATTTATTTACCATTACCACTATCTAATTTCAAATAGAAATGATAGCACATTGCTTAGCCCAATAATTTTTGTGTCCAATATAATCTATTTGTCAATAGCATATAATAAATAAGCTATAACTTAGTTGTCAATAACTTGTACTCTGTTGTCAAATTTAATGTATTTGCTTTGAGCTCTGTGTTTTCTTAAACTTGTAAAAAACAAAGTTTTCAAGTATTCAATGGCCAAACCTATTGGCATTTGAAAGATATCAAATAATTTTTTTGTGGAGAGGTGGATGTGATAAGAAAATGGAAGAGTGAAAAAAGAGAGAAAGGATTGAAAAAAAAAGATAAAAGGGAAAGAAAAAAGGGGAAGAAGACATTTTAATTTAAAACTTAAATATGAAATCTAAGGATATTTTAGTTTATATTAAAGCAAGAAGATACATTAAATGTATGAAGGGTGCTATCTTTATACATTAATTGACCCACAATTGATTGTTTACTGTGTTCCAGGCATTCTGCGGGTTCACAGGACTATAGATAGTGCCAACTAGGGGTGCATAGTCTATATGTGACACTGCCCAGTCAACTGATATAACACTACTGTGTAATAAATGTTTTAATAAAGATAATCACAGGTGCTATTAGAGTACATAGGAAGGACATCCTTACAGTTCTGTAGTTCACAAATCCTGTTATGGATTATCAAGATGTGAGCAGGGCTTTGTTTCTATCTGAAGACTTCTAGAAGGAAAATAATCCATCTCTTTGATCAATTCAGAATTTAGTTCCTTGCAGCTGTTGGGCTAAGGTCCCTATTTCCTTTCTGACTGTAAACTTAGGACCATTTCCAATTTTTAGGGGCTGCCATGTTTCTTGGCTCCTAAGCACCTTTGTCCATCAAAACCAGGAATAATAGGTTCAGTCCTTCTCACATTGTATCTTTCTGACTCAGTCTTCTTCCTTCCTCTTCCACTTTCAAGGATTGATTAGATTGGGCCCACCCAGGTAATGCAGGATAATCTCCCTACCTCAATATCCTTAGCTTTAATCACATCTGTAAATCTGCATGCCACATTAGATAATATAGACCTGGAGAATACGGCATGGGAATCTTCGGGAATTAGGGAGGATTTTTCTGTCTATCATGGAAGCAGGAGGTGGATTCCTTAAAAAAAAAAAAAAAAAAAAAAACATATATCTGAGCCAAATTTAGAAGAATAAGTAAGATTTCCCCAGGGGAAGAAAAAATAGTTTATCAAGAACATTGAAAAGAGAGGTTTGTCATTTAGAAAAAAAAGAGAAATGACAGTTTTGAAAAAGTGTCTTTGGTTTAGCAAGTGATGTAGATGTCACGAAAGGCTGAAGAGATTATTAGGAGAATGAAGTTTCCTATGCCATGCATGGGCATTTGGGTTTTATTCTAAATGTAGTACAAAACCATTTTAAGAAATAAAACAACAGTCTATGTTCATTTTATAAAAATTACTGACAGCAGCCTGGAAAGAAATTGCAGGGGAGGGTCAAAGCTGAAGAAAATGGAGAAAAATTAGGAGGATAATGCAATAAATAAGAGGAAACATACTATCAGACTGATTATAGGCAGTGACAGTAATGAGATCAAGGAAGGGAGGATTCTAACAATATCCAGGAAGTATAAGTCAGAGAACTGGACAACAAATTGGATGTGGGGAATAAAGTTAATGGGGGAGAAAGAAAGATTTCAAGAATTCTAGCTTTGGAAGCTGGGGCCGGGAGATGAAAGTGTCAACTCATGTTCTTTTAAAAGCATGCCTAAGGAACTGTAGTAAGCCTAGAAAGGCTGACTTATTCTGTGATATACTGGGCCTCTTTATCCCATACTGAAACTTTAGTTAAAACTGAGTGTGTGAAAACAGTGTAAGGATGCAGCTTAATCCTTATAAAATCTATACCATTACTGCTCCTGATTAATACCATATCATTCAGGTATAACTCCAAATTGACAAAAAAAAAAAAAATCTAAATTTCTAATGGACATAGAAATTCAGTGCCTTAAGAGTATAACAACATGAAGTTTAAAAGGCTATATTAGTAAAATATAAGAATATCGTCGGTGTCTATGAAGGCTTACATTGTAAGAAAGGTATAAGTATAGATTATAATGGGGAAATCAGTTGGAAATCACTTTAAAAAGACATATTTTGCAGCTCCATCATGTCTAAAAGTATTGTAATAGAAAAACTTCACTTTAGCCCATGAAAAGTCTCATGAACATCCCTACAAAATAATTCAGATGTTATTTTCATTTCTGTTACTAATCTATACCAAAAGGAACTAGGGCTCCTTGGAGGATATTGATTTCATGGCTTTGAGCAGGAAAAAGAAATTAGGCTTGGTGTTATCTCTTGTCACTGCCTAACATTTAAGATATTTTCAAGATTGTCACAGTTGCTAAAGCTATCTTAAAGAGGCTTTCATTGGCCAAGTTATAATGAAATAGATAATGAAATATTAAAAATTGTTATGGTAACTTGGATCAAGTTGAATGTATTAAAATATCTAAGTTCAAAAGAGAAACGTACTATAAAGTACAGAATAATATATGTACTTATACGAGATTAAAGGCTGACAATAACAGAATAGCTATAATTTTAAATTATTTTCACATAAAGGAGCATTTTATCTTATAAATATGCACTTATTTAAAAATATATAAACATGTATATACACACATATATACACAAATGCACACAAGCCATTATGAACCGAAAACTACAAAAACAAAATGTTCAGAAAAAAATATCATCAAAAACTGAATAAATGCACCAAGAGCAAGGTTAGAAATGAGTCCAAATATTGACTATCACGAGTGGTAATATCAAAAGACAAATTAATAAAAAGATCAAACAGTCACAATTTCAAAAACATAAATCAGAGTGACATCACAAACATGGAGGAGTGAGGGGTCCCCCTTGAGCCTCCTCTTGAAGTTATAACAAGTTGACCAGCTATAATTCAACAAAGGATTTACTGCGCTACTCAGAAACATCTTAGAGATCTGAGCATCAAAACATCTGAAGTTGGGCCAATCAGCGCAAACAGGGAGAAGTGCAGAAATGAAGGCCTGGGATGCAGCTGGGAGCTCACTGGGATCCCTGGAGAGGAGAAGGGAGGAATCAGGCTGCAAGTGCAATCTCTGTGGCCACGAGTATTCCTTCCTGAGAGACCAGCATATAATACGCTGAACCCAGTGATTGAGGCAGAGACCTCAGGGCAAAGACCAAATACAAGAGTGCAACAGCTGTGGTCTAACAGCCCTCACTGCCAGGCAGAAAACAAAGCCCAGGGCCTGGCCCCCTCCCCCACCTCCATGAGCTCACCTCTCTCACATCCTCCTAGTGCTAGCTGTGGGCCCCAAAAGAAACTGTAGCAGTGTTGAGTTAAAGAGCAGAACATCTATAGAAAACTAGAAAGACAGTTCTTGAGTGGCAGATGCACACTGTGGCTAATCCCAGTGACAAGGGAGGAGACGTAGAGTTGAGGCAGCTGTAGTCTCTTGGTCACCATTTCTCAGAGGGGAAAAAAGATACAAACACACAAGCAACCTCTCCCTGCCCCATATTTCCTGGCTGATCCCAGCGGGTACACCTAGGGCTTCTGAGGTACATAGCTCTGCATCTGGCTGCAGGGGCAGCACTCAGATTTCAGCGGCTCAGAACGTCATTGTCCACCACCTCTCCCCATGGAGGCAGTGCCCTGAGAGTGCGACAACCTGGTCGCAGAGGAGACACCCATCATTTCAGGGAATCTTCCACTGTCAGAAGCTTAAATAATGCAAAATAAAATAAAATGCTGCAGCACTACGTACTGAAAAACCAAAGACACACCTCCTCATATAAACTTGTTGCAGAATTCATTCCTGGAGATGCCTAGAAAGAGAAATACAGTGGCGCATCAGTTTTTGAACATCTTCGTTGACGAACAATTCAGTTTACGAACACTGTACATTTTATGGATCTATGGTATCATTAGATGGTAAAGTTCATGCTAAATTTGCAGTTTTAGGGATTGATTTTAAAGGTCTGGGATAGATTAATCCATTTAGTATTACTTTCTATAGGGAAACCATGCCTCGATTTTTGAACATTTCAGAACTCGAACAATCTTTAGAAATGGACTACCTTTGGAAACTGAGGTACCACTGTATGCATCAATTACAATGAACAACCAAGGCAAAAAGGCAGCTGATAAAGAAAATAAAAAATCTCCAGAAAATAAACTTCAAGACATGGAAAAATGTGACTTAAATGACAAAGAATTCAAGATTGCAGTTATGAAAAAAATTCAATGACATTCAATAAAACATGCATAGGCAATTTAATGAACTTAGAAATTAAACCTATAAACAAAATAAATATTTTACCAAAGAGACTGAAATTTTTAAGAAGAACCATATAGAAGTTCTGGAACTGATGACCTTAATAAAAGAGATGAAGAATGAAATAGACAGCTTAGGAAATAGAGCTGATGAGTTGGAAGAAAGAATGAGTGATATCAAAGACAGAAAGCTGTAAATGACATAGATGAAAGAAGTGACTTGAGAGGTTAAAGAAAGAAAAAAGAACTCTACAAGAACTATCTGACTCCATCAGAAAGAACAATATAAGAATAAAGGATTGTGCTCACTTCGGCAGCACATATACTAAAAAATTAGAATAAAGGATACGCAAGCAGAAGAAGAGAGGGAGAAAAGAACAGAGTCTATTCAAAGAAATATTTTATGAAAACTTCCCAAACCTACGGAAAGAAAGAATCCAAGAAGCAAACAAAACACCTAATTACCTCAATCCTAACAGGCCTTCTCCAAGGCACATTATATTAAAGATGTCAAAAATTAATGACAAAGAATTCTCAATGCAGCCAGGAAAAAGAAGATGGTAACTTACAAAGGAAAGCCCACTACATTGTCATCAGATTTTTCAGCATTAACTCTACAAGCTAGGAGGAAGCAGAATTAAATATTAAGACAATTGAAAGAGAAATCACCGGCCAAGCATTACATATCCAGCAAAATTATCTGTTAGGTAAGAAGGAATAATAAAGACCTTTCCAGATACATAGAAGCTGAGGGAATTTTTTACCACAAGGCCTACATTACAGGAAATCCTGAAGGAGGTTATTCTATCTGAAACAAAAAGGCAAAAAGATACAAAACTATGAGTAAGATTACTAACAGACAGACAGAAGAAGAAAGTGGAAACCCCTGACAGACTAGGGAGCTATATATTTAAACACAACATGAAGAGTAAAGGATAGAAAAACATAAAAAAGAAAAAAAGAGAAGACAAATTGCTACTGCAACTCATAGAAATGGACTCATAGCATAAATAGGGATAATTTGTGACAAGAAAAACATAAAAGTGGAGGGGATAAATTTGCAAAGGGTAATGGAGATAAGAAGCATGTTGAAGAAAAAGGCCTACTGTATATATGAATTTCTTTTATGTAAACTTAATGGTAACTACTCAAAAAAAAAAAAAAATCCAGAACTGAGATACATAACACACACAAAAAAGGAGGATAAATATCATAGAATACCATCACACTGGAATAACAGAGAGAAACACAAAGGCCAAGAAACAATGGAGACACCAAGCTATCAGAGAACAAAACATAAAGTGGCTAGAGGAAATCCTCAAATATCAATAATCACCCTAAATGTAAATGGACTGAAACCAGTAAAAAGGCAGAGTAGCAGACTGGATCAAAATACAAAACCCAAACATATGCTACCTTCAAGAAACACATTTGAGCTGCAAAGACAAACACAGTCTCAAAATGAAAGAATGGAAAACAATACTCCAAGCAGATGGTATCAGATAAAAGCAGGTATATCCATAGTTATAGCTGATGAACAGTCTTCAGGATAAACAAGGTAACGAGAGACAAAACCACAAATATGGGGAGATTAACAACATGCTACTAAAGAATGACTGTGTCAAAGAAGAAATAAAAGGAGAGATCAGAAAATACATAGAAACAAATGAGAATGAAAACATATCATATCAAAATCATTGGGTTGCAGCAAAAGCAGTACTAAGAAGGAAATTTATGTTACTACAGGTTTATCACAAGAAACAATAAAAATCCCAAATAAACAACTTAATAGTACATCTTAAATACCTAGAAAAAGAACAAATGAAGCCCAAAGTCAGCAGAAGAAAGGAAGTAATAAAAAAATTAGATCAGAATAAAATGAAATAAAGAAAAAAAAGACAATAGAAAAAATTAATGCAATGAAGAGCTGGTTCTTTGAAAAGATTAATCAAATTGAAAAACCCTTGACTAGATAAAAAGAGAAAATACACAAATAAACAAAATCAGAAATGAAATGGGTACCACAAAAATACAAGGGATCATCCAAGAATACTATGAAGGACGACATGCTAACAAATTCAATAACCTAGGAGAAATGGACAAGTTCTTAGAAACATATAGCCGTACTAAGGCTGAACCACGAAGAACTGGAAAATCTAAATAGACCAATCAACAGTAAGGAAATTGAATCAGTCATCTGAAACCTTCCCAAAAGCCAAAGTCCAGGAACAGTCCACAGCTAGTGAATTCTACCAAACATTCAAAGAGGATCTAACTCCTGTCCTCCTCAAACTTTTCCAAAAATTTGAAGAAGAGGCAATACTTCCTAACTCATTTTATGAGGCCAACATTATGCTGATAACAAAACCTGGTAAGGGTAATACACACACACAAAAATTATAGGGGTGACGTCATAGGAATGGTGGCAGCAGGGCACACTTTTTGAGTTCTCTGGATCTTATCACAAACGGGACATCTATAACCCATCAAAGGACTCTCTGCTCATCATGCAGAACAGCTAAGAGACTCATGCAAGGATTACTGGAAGGTGGGCAAATTGGGAAAGCAGGGGAAGAGGGAAGGGAGCGGAGACGTGGCCCGCATCTACGGCTATGGGGACGCGGGTCCGCATCTGCGGCTGGGGAAACACCGTCTACATCTGCAGTGGTGGAAATGCGGCCAGCATCCGCAGCTGCAGAGATGCAGGGGATCCCAGGACAGAACAGAGAACACAAAAGCCAGGAGGTGGGCTCTTTCCCTGTGTCCCACAGCTGATCTCTCCCGCGGAAAGGGCAGCATATCCAACATTTGAGGCAATAACCTCAGTGAGACCTCCAGTTGGGGCCTAGGCCAGACAAAGGACACAAACTCCATACCTGGGCCCCTCTCCCCGCTCTTCCAATCCTAGCCCGCCTTTACAGAGACTTAAACTTGTCCCTGAACTGAGGAGTAGTATCAGATTACAGAGGAGCCTTGGTGCTCAGGCTCTGGGAAGACTGGCGTGCAGCTCTGACCCAGGGAAGAGGCTGGGAAGAGTGTGAGTTTTGCTGGGCTAGGAGAGAAGAGACTCCTCCACCCCCAGCCACCACCTTATCTGGCCTGCAGGAAGAGTGTGACATGGCTGGGCTGGAAGAGAGAAGATCCCTCCATCCCCAGCACCCACCCTTTCTGGCCTGTCTAGGGCAGGGCAATTACAACTGTAGAGGCATTCCCAGGGATCAGCAGTAGGCGGCAGACGCAGCTCTGGGCTTTCAGCAGCTCAGAAATCTCCTGCCCGCCACACACACACACACACACACACACACACACACACACACACGGAAGAAGTGCCCTAAGACTCAGGAGAACTGGACACAGGGCTGGTGGTGCTACTCTCAGTGCGCATATGTTCAGGCAAGGGCAGAAACCGCACTGAATTTGTAGAAACTACCATCCAGACCCCTCAGCCCCACACATCTAAATCTGTAGTCCCAACGTCACTCTGGGCACCAGGTGACCAGCTCTGCCTGCACAATACACAGAGGACAGCAGAGGACAACCTGGAGACTACTTGGTAGGCTTAAGCCAAGACTGGCGCTGCTTTTGTTTTGTTTTGTTTTGTCTTTATATCTTTGATATTTTTGCCTGTGTTGAGTGTGGTTTGTCGGTTGTTTTTACATGTGAATGTATTTGATTTTTTTGTTGTTGTTGTTGTGCTTGGTGATTTGCTTTCTTCTGAAATTGCCTTACCAGGGCCCAGCTTAAGACGCACAAGATTCAACACACCCAGAGGCCAACTCCAGACCAAACCAGAGTACTACCAGTATTGACCTACAAGTGACAGCCAGAGGGAATTCTCTACAGGCACAAAAGTCCATAGAGGCCAAACTACATTTAAGTGGTCAACCCTCACGTAGCGGAACACCCTGCGGTGGGCAGAGCCAAGTCTCACGAGTCAGCCTAGAAGTTAACCCCACCTACTCACAAGCAAAAAGCAATTAAAGATCTTCTTTAACAGGACAATATACACAACACAAAAGTCACCTTTGGAGCACATGCAGAGTTGAAGAACGAAATAGTGCAAGTCAAATATAAAGGACACATACTACATAAGATAACCCAGCAAGAACTAAGAACTCTAGGGGATCTACCTAATACATTGAAATGGGGAAATAAAGAAACATGTCCCAAATGAAAGAACAGAAGAAACCTCCAGAAATGAAACCAAATGAAACAGAGATAACCAACCTATCAGAGACAGAGTTCAGAACACTGATGATGAGAATGTTTAAGGAGCTTAGAGACAACATAAAGAAGGATAGAGAAATCATCATGAAAAACCAGTTAAACTGAAGAACACAATTACTGAAATAAAGAACTCGCTTGAAGGAATTAACAGCAGGTTAGATGAAGCAGAGGATCAAAACAGCGACTCAGAAGACAAGTTAGCAGAGATCACCCAAACAGAACAACAGACAGAAAAAAGAAAGAAAACAATGAAGATGGTTTAAGAGACCTCTGGGATAACATAAAGCGCAACAACATGAGCATCATAGGAATACCAGAAGGTGAAAAGAGGAAGCAAGGGATTGAGAACATATTTGAAGTAATAATGTCCAAAAACTTCCCTAACCTGATGAAGGAAACCAACATAAAGCCCAGGAAGTACAGAGAGTTCCAACCAGGACAAGCCCAAAAAGGTCCACACCAAGACACATTATAGTTAAAATGGCAATTGTTAAAGACAAAGAGAGAATCCTAAAAGCAGCAAGAGAAAGACAGAGGGTTACATATAAGGGAACTCCCATAAGACTATCAAATGACTTTTCTACAGAAACATTGAAGGCCAGGAGGGAGTGGCAGGAGACACTCAAAGTAATGGAAAACAAAGGCCTACAACCTAGATTGCTTTATCCAGCAAGGCGATCATTTAAAGTTGATGGAGAGATAAAGAGCTTCCCAGAAAAGAATAAGCTAAAGAAATTTATTACCATCAAGCCAGCATTGCAAGAAATACTAAAAGGACTTCTGTAAATAGAAGAAAGATGAAAACAATCTAACTACAAATTTAAAAATGGCAATAACTATGTACCTATCAATAATCACTTTAAATGTAAGTGGATTAAATGCTCCAATCAAGAGACATAGGGTGGCTGAGTGGATAAGAAAGCAAGACCCTTGTATATGCTGTATACAAGAGACTCACCACAGATCAAAAGACACACACAGGCTGAACATGAAGGGTTGGAGTAAGATATTTCATGCAAATGGAAATGAGAAAAAAGCTGGAGTTGCAATACTTATATCTGACAAAATAGACTTTAAAATGAAGAACATATTAAAAGACAAAGATGGGCACTATATAATAATAAAGGGATCGATCCGACAAGAGGACATAACCCTAGTAAA
Source organism: Rhinolophus ferrumequinum (assembly GCF_004115265.2). Taxonomy (NCBI): domain Eukaryota; kingdom Metazoa; phylum Chordata; class Mammalia; order Chiroptera; family Rhinolophidae; genus Rhinolophus; species Rhinolophus ferrumequinum. The sequence goes on from NC_046287.1 coordinate 35,978,217, forward strand.
CATTTATGCACCCAACAGAGGAGCACCTAAATATATAAAACAGATATTGACTGACATAAAGACAGAGATCAACAGTAACACTATCATAGTTGGGGACTTCAACACACCTCTGACAACAAGGGACAGGTCTTCCAGACAGAAAATCAACATGGAAACAACAACCTTAAATGATGATTGGACCACTTGGATTTAATCGATATTTTCAGAGCATTTCACCCCAATGCTGCAAAATACACGTTCTTCTCAAGCGCACATGGAACATTTTCCAAGATAGACCATATGTTAGGCCACAAAACAAGCCTTGACAAATTTAAGAAAATTGAAATCATACCAATTGTCTTTTCTGACCACAGTGCTATGAAATTAGAAATGAACTACAGAAAAAAAATGGAAGACACACCAATTCATGGAGGCTGAATAGTATGTTACTAAATAATGAATGGGTAAACCAGGAGATCAAGGAAAAAATCAAAAGATATCTTGAGACAAACGAAAATGAAAACACGATGACCCAAAATCTATGGGATGCCGCGAAAGCAGTCCTAAGAGGGAAATTCATAGCAAGCATTGCAGGCCTACCTAAAGAAACAAGAAAACTCACTAATCAACAGTTTATCTTCACACTTACGGGATCTGGAAAAAAAGAACAGCAAAATAAGCCCAAAGGGAGTACAAGGAAGGAGATAATAAAGATCAGAGTGGAAATAAATGAAATAGAAACCAGAAAAATAATACAAAAGAACAATTTATCAAAGAGTTGGTTCTTATAGAAGATAAACAAAATCGACAAACCTTTAGCCAGACTCATTAAAAAGAGAGACAGAGAGAACCCAAATTAATGAAATCAGAAATGAAAGAAGTGACAACAGACACCACAGAAATACAAAAAACAATTATGAAATTACTATGAGCAACTATATGCCAACAAATTTGACAATCTGGAAGAAATGGACAATTTTCTAGAGGCGTACAACCTTCCAAGGCTAACTCAAGAAGAAACAGAAAACCTGAAGAGACCGATTACCACCAGGGAAATTGAATCAGTAATCAACAATCTCCCAACAAACAAAAGCCCTGGACCAGATGGCTTTACAGGTGAATTTTACAAAATGTTCAAAAAAGAATTATCACCTATTCTCCTCAAGCTCTTCCAAAAAATCCAGAAGGAGGGAAGACTCCCAAACACTTTTTATGAAGCCACTATCACCCTGATCCTAAAATCAGACAAAGACACCACAAAAAAAGAAAACTACAGGCCGATATCTCTAATGAACATAGATGCAAAAATCCTCAACAAAATATTAGTGAACAGAATTCAGCAATACATTAAAAAGATCATACACCATGATCAAGTGGGATTCATCCCTGGTATGCAAGCTTGGCTCAATATTCGCAAATCAATTAATGTGATACACCACATTAACAAAATGAAAAATAAAAATCACATGATCATATCAATAGATGCAGAAAAAGCATTTGATAAAATTCATTAGCGATTTATGATAAAAACCCTTAAGAAAGTGGAAATAGAGGGATCATATCTCAACATAATAAAGGCCATATATGATAAACCCACAGCTAACATCATACTCAATGGGAAAAAGCTAAAACCATTCCCCTTAAGATCAGGAACAAGGCAAGGTTGCTCATTTTCTCCACTTCTATTCAACATAGTCCTGGAAGTTCTAGCCACAGCAATCAGATGAGAAAAAGAAATAAAAAGCATCCAAATCGGTAAGGAGGAAGTAAAATTGTCATTATATGCAGATGACATGATACTATATATAGAGAACCCTAAAGACTCCACCAAGAAACTTTTAGAGCTGATAGATGAATTTAGTAAAGTAGCAGGATACAAAATTAATATTCAGAAATCAGTTGCATTTGTATATACCAATAATAAACCTTCAGAAGAAGAAATTTAAAAAAAAATCCCATTTACAATTGCTTCAAAGACTATAATATACCTGGGAATAAATTTAACCAAAGAAGTAAAAGATCTGCTTAGAAAATTATAAGACACTGAAGAAAGAAATGAAAGAAGATACAAATAGATAGAAATACATACCATGTTCATGGGTAGGAAGAATTAATATAGTTAAAATGTCCATACTGCCTAAGGCAATATACATATTCCACACAATTCCTATCAAACTACCAATGACGTTTTTCACAGAAATAGAACGTATAATCCTAAAATTTATATGGAACCATAAAAGATGCTGGATAGCCTCAGCAATCTTGAGAAATAAGAACAAAATGGGAAGTATAACAATACCTGACATCAAATTATACTACAAGGCTACAGTAATCAAAACAGCATGGTACTGGCATAAAAACAGACACATAGATCAATGGAACAGAGAGTCCAGAAATAAATCCATGCCTATATGGCCATTTAATCTACGACAATGGAAGCAAGAATGTATGGTGGGGTAAAGACAGTCTATTCAATAAATGGTGCTGGGAAACCTGGACAGACACATGCAAAAAAATGAAGCTGGACCATCTCCTTACACCATATACAAAAATAAATTCAAAATGGCTTAAAGACTTAAATGTAAGATCTGAAACCATAAAATTCCTCGAAGAAAATATAGGAAGAAACTTCACAGACATTACCCAGAGTAAGATTTTTACTGATACATCCCCTTGCGCGAGGGAAGTAAGAGAAAAAATAAACATGTGGGATTACATCAAACAAAAAAGTTTTTTCACAGCAAAGGAAACCATCAATAAAACAAAAAGGGATCCTACTGAATGGGAAAAGATATTTGCCAATGATATATCTGATAAGGGGTTAATATAACAAATTTATAAAAAAACTCACTCAACTCAACTCCAAAAAAACAAACAACCCAATTAAAAAATGGGCTGAGGACATGAAGAGACATTTTTCTAAAAAGGACATACAGATGGCAAACAGACATATGAAGAAATGCTCAACCTCACTAACCATCAGAGAAATGCAAATAAAAACCACAATGAGATACCACCTCACCCCAGTCAAAATGGCTATCATCAATAAATCAACAAACAACAAGTGCTGGCGCGGATGTGGAGAAAAGGGAACGCTTGTGCACTGTTGGTGGGATTGCAGATTGGTGCAGCCACTATGGAAAACAGTATGCAGGTATCTCAAAAATCTGAAAATGGAACTACCCTATGATCCAGTAATTCCACTCCTAGGTATCTATCCGGAGAAATCCAAAACTCCAATTCAAAAATCTTTATGCACTCCTATGTTTATTGCAGCACTATACACAATAGCTAATCCATGGAAACAACCGAAATGCCCATCGGTAGATGACTGGATTAAGAAACTGTGGTACATTTATACAATGGAGTATTACGCAGCCATAAAGAAGAAAGAAATCTTACCATTTGCAACAACATGAATGGACCTAGAGAACATTATGTTAAGTGAAATAAGTCTGACAGAGAAAGATAAGTACCATATGATCTCACTTATATGCAGAATCTAAAGAAAAGAATAAGTGAATGAACTAATCAGAAACAGTTTTGGAGACAAAGAGGAAAAACTGAGGGTTGCTAGATGGGCGGGGGCGGTGGGGGTGGGGGGGAGGGTGAGGGGATTGGAGGGCAGTCGGTGACCACAGGATGGCCACGGGGTTTGAAAATTAATCTGGGGAACGTAATTTAGTGGTTACCAGAGGGTAAGGGGGTTGGGAGGGTGGGAGATGAGGGTAAGGGGGATCAAATATATGGTGATGGAAGGAGAACTGACTCTGGGTGGTGAACATACAATGTAATTTATAGATGATGTGATACAGAATTGCACACCTGAAATCTATGTAATTTTACTAACAATTGTCACCCCAATAAATTAAAAAAAAAAAATTACAAAAAATTACAAAAAAAAAAAAAAGAAATCCGAAACTCTAATTCAAAAAACTTTATGCACTCCTATGTTTATTGCAGCACTATACACAATAGCCAAGACATGGAAACAACCGAAATGCCCATCGATAGATGACTGGATTAAGAAACTGTGATACATTTATACAATGGAGTATTATGCAGCCATAAAGAAGAAAGGAATCTTACCATTTGCAACAACATGGATGGACCTAGAGAACATTATGTTAAGTGAAATAAGTCAAAGAAAGACAAATACCATATGAAATCACTTATATGTGGAATCTAAAGAAAAGAATAAGTGAATGAACTAATCAGAAACAGTTTTGGAGACATAGAGGAAAAACTGAGGGTTGCTAGATGGGCGGGGGGGTGGGGATAAGGGAGAAGGTGAGGGATTAGAAAACAGTCAGTAACCACAAGATGGCCACGGGGTTTTGAAAATTAATTTGTGGAATGTAATCAATAATGTTGTAAAGATTTTGTAGGGTATCCGATGGACACTTGTCCCATTTGGGAGACCACCTCAGATGACATGATACTATATATAGAGAACCCTAAAGACTCCACTAAGAAACTTTTAGAGCTGATAGATGCATTTAGTAAAGTAGCAGGATACAAAATTAATATTCAGAAATCAGTTGCATTTGTATATACCAATAATAAACCATCAGAAGGAGAAATTAGATGCCTGATCACTGCACTGTACACTTAAGGCTGAAGCTGAATAATAATGAATGCCAACTATAATTATATATATATATATATATATATATATATATATATATATATATATGCATATATTTACAAGAAGTGGAGTACAGCATTAGGAATAGAGACAGTGGAAATGTAATGGCTCTGTGCGATGTCAGAGGGATAGTGGATGGGGGGAGGGCGTTCACACAGTGTGAGGGTATAAATAATAAACATCTAAGTATTCCTTTATCTTGTGCACCTGAAACTAATAAAACAAAAGTAAAAAAAAAAAAAAAAACAGAAAATGACAGACCAATATCTCTGATGACTACAAATGAAAAAAATCCTAAACAAAATTCTAGCAAATGGAAAGTAACAATGCGTTAAAAAGATTATACATCACAACTAAGTGGGATTCATCGCAGGGGCACAATGATGGTTCAATATATATGCAAATTGATCAATGTGATACAACACATAAAAAAGATAAAAATGATATCATTATATCAATAGATGTAGAAATAGCATTTGACAAGATACAACATCCATTTGGGATTAAAACACTTAATAAAATGGGAATAGAAGGAAAATACCTTAACACAATAAAAGCCATATATAACAAACCCTCAGCTAATATTAGAGAATATCAAAAACTCTCAGCTAATAACAAAATTAAGGGTGAAATACAGAAACCCTTTGCTCTATGTTCAGAAATAAGACAGGGTTGCCCCATCACCACTGCTATTCAACATAGTATTGGAGGTCCTAGCCAGAGCAATCAGGCAAGAGAAGAAATAAAAGGCATCCAAATTGTGAATGAAGAAGTTAAATTGTCACTTTGAGCAGATGACATGATGCTTCATATAGAAAATGCTAAAGACTCCATCAAAAAGCTTTTAGAAACAATAAATGAATACCGAAAGTTGCTGGCTACAAAATCAACTTGCAAAAGTCCATTGCATTCCTATATACTAACAATGAAATTTCAAAAAAAGAAACAAAGAAAAAAAAATCTTTTTGCAATTGCAACAAAAAGAATAAAATACCCAGGAATAAAATTAACAAAGAATGTGAAAGACCTATACAATAAAAACTATGAGACATTTTTAAAAGAAATTGAAGAAGACACAAAGACCTGGAAAGACATTCCATGTTCATGGATTTGAAGAATCAACATAGTTAAAATAGCCATATTACCCAAAGCAATTTACAGATTTAATACAATTCATATCAAAATCCCAATAGCATTTTTTAAAGAAATCGAACAGAAAAGGTAACCAGATTTGTACAGAATCACAAAAGATCCCATATAGCCAAAGCAATCCTAAGAAAAAAGAATAATGCTGGAGGTATTACACTCCCTGACTTCAGCTTGTACTACACGGCAATGATAATCAACACAGTGTGGTACTGGCAGAAAAACAGACACACAGACCAATGGGATAAAACTGAAAACCCAGATACAAACACACATATATATGGATAGATAATTTTTGAAAAAGAAGCCAAAAACATACAATGGAGAAAAGAATGCTCTTCAATAAATGGTGCTGTGAAAATTGGAAAGCCACGTGTAAAAGAATGAAACGACTGCTGTCACCGTGTACCAAAATTAACTCAAAATGGATCAAAGACCTTAACATAAGACCTGAAACAATAAATTGCATAGAAGAAAACATAGGTACTAAACTTATGGACCTTGGGTTCAAAGAGCGTTTTATGAATTTGATCTCAAAGACAAGGGAAGTAAAAGCTAACATAAATGAATGGACTATATCAAACTAAAAATCTTCTCCACAGCAAAAGAAACCATCAACAAAGCAAAGGGGCAACCAACTGAATGGGAGAAGATATTTGCAAACAATGCCTCTGATAAGGGGCTAACATCCAAAATATATAAGGAACTCATACAACTCAACAACAAAAAGACAAACAACCCAATTAAAAAAATGGGCAGAGGAAACGAACAGAAACTTCTCCCAATAAGACGTACAAATGGCCAAAAGCTAGATGAAAAAAAAATGTTTAACTTCATTAGCTATTAGGAAATTGCAAATCAAAATCACAATGAGATATCACCTTACACCTGTTAGAATGGCTATCATCAACAAGACAAATAATCACAGGTATTGGAGAGACTGTGGAGAAAAAGGAACCCTCATACACTGCTGGTGGGAATGTGAATTGGTACAACCACTATGGAAAACAGTATGAAAGTTCCTCAAAATTTTAGAATTACTATGTGACCAGCAATCCCGTTCCAGGTATCTACCCCAAAAATCTGAAAACATTTATCTGTAAAGATGTATGTGCTCCAATGTTCATTACAGCATTATTTCTGGTGGTCAAGATATGGAAACAACCAAAGTGTCCTTCAATAGATGATTGGATAAAGAAGATGTGGTATATATATACAATGGAATACTACTCTGCAATAAGAAAAGATGAAATACTGCCATTTGCAACAACATGAATGGAACTCAAGATTATTATGCAAAGTGAAATAAGTCAGACAGAAAAAGTCGAGAACCATATGACTTCACTTATATGTGGGATATGAAACTGAAGGTGACAAAGGAACAACGCAAACAAAGAAACAAAAACTCATAGACACAGACAACAGTTTAGTGGTTACGAGAGGGTAAGGGGGGAGGGGAAGATAGAAGAGAATAAAGGGGGTCAAATATGTGGTGATGGAAGGATGACTGACTCTGGGTGGTGAACACATAATGCAATATACAGATGATGTAGCATAGAATCATACACTTGAAACCATGTAGTTTCGTTGACCATTATCACCCCAATACATTTTTATTAAAAAAAATAAATAAATCAGTCCAATGATTCAAAAAATAATCCTGTGTAGACATGACTGTTTACTCAAAAAATTTTTCAAAAACTTGTAAATTACAAAATTTTGAGGAAATATTGTTAAGCTATATGTAAATTTCCAATCATATGAATAAATCATATTATTATTATAACAGAGCTATGTATTAGTTTCTGGCCATAGGAAATATAATTAATATATTATATTTAGAAAACTTACCAAGTTTTACAACCCAGCATTATTATCAAAAACAGACATAAAGCCCCATGATATAAAAAGTAAAGCTTCATGACATTGGGAAAAAAAAAAAAGATAATATTGTATGCTTTAATTCGAAAAAAATCTCTTTGACGTAAGCACCCATATCTTGGGCCCCACTCACAATCAACTCTCCAGTAATTACAAACTTATAACTTTGGTATAGTATTCTCATTATCATGGCTTGAAAGATAACTAAACTAAACGTAAAAATAGTATATGGTATAATAAATGAAACCCTGAAACTATGGGAAAATGGCAATTAAATAAAGCTTTAAAGACAAGATACAAACAAGTTTATCTAACAAGCACATTGTGACTTAGAACTTTTGTCTCTGTCCACTTAATTCTGTGTGACAGCTCTCTGCTTAGCATGTTTCCCTACATTGCATTTCAGGAAGAAACTGTAGGCACTGTACATGTCCTCGTCCAAAGTGATGGTTGGGTAAGTCCAGTATCTGTTACTCTATCATACCTAATGGCAGATTTCTCTCCAATCCAATTTTGCAAAATTATTTAACAGTTTCAGTGCATCTGCTATGCCCTCCAAGAGCCGGGTTTGCACTTTTCTATCTGGATTATGCTGTAATCTAACTCTATTACAAACCTTTTTGCAAGTGAGTCTTGAGAATCTCATCCATGCATGAGGCGAGGTCCCAGATGAAGTCATTTCAAATTTTTATACAAAAAACTTGAATAAACTTTCTCTTTATTCCTTTACTTTCCTTTTCTCCACCTTTGCATACTTAAAGACAATTTTCTATGAATGTCCTCTCTTTTTGCACATCTTGTGAGAAGAGGCCCTGACTGCCTTTTTTTAGACTATCTTTTCAAGGATATCTGTACAGCAAACAACCTGTAAGACAGAGAGAGTGCCTCCCTCCAGAGCAAATAACAGGCATACTTAATTGTCCACTTAAAATTTTGAGTCTCTTAAGAGATTTAGCTCCTGTAATTCAACCCATTGCATGTGCACAGGTCACTTGTCTCATTTTGCATCACACTTTAGAAATATGGGATTATACAACAGGTGTAATGAGAACATGATCCTCTGACTACTAATGTTGAAGTGATTAATTCCTTTGTCATTGTCCTAGGAGGATCATGTCTTTTGACAGCATCCATGGAATTGTAAGAAGCAAACTTTTAAATTTGCATATAGGGCAATATCTCAGTCCCTTCAACAGTTCATGACAGTTTGGGCAATGAGGATGGGATGCTGACGAAAACACAGCTTTCTGGAAGAGGAAGGACGAGGCCTGTTGTTGAAATTAACAGAATTTCAAGGAAGTCTATGGGAATTGATATTGCAAACAATGACCAAATTACAATATTAGTCAGGCAATAAGTGGTCCTTCACTGAGTTGCCTGTTAATGAGGAGGAGTAGGAGGGTAGCTGCAGGCCAAGTACTGGGGAGTGGATTCAAAGGCTCCTACTGAACAGCACCCCAGTAGTTGCTAACTATCCTCTGTGTGGAGTTTGACATGACTGTGGCAGGTCCTTCTGGGTGGGCAGAAGATTCTGATCTCTTTCATATAAGGGTTCCAGAGACACGCACCTACTCTAAGCACGAAAAGGTAAGATTTGCAACTGCTATGTGCAAAACCAGGTGAATCATTAGAACTTTGGGTAGTTCACTTGAGAAGAGAAGGGGGTGTGTGATGCTCATTAAGGAAAAATTGCATCACCTGGACAACTTTACAGCCTAGCTCCTCTGACACTGTATCAAGCCAACCCAGTCCACTTGAAGACAGGAGAATATCACCGAGTTTTTCGCATTGGGTCCTGACTGTTATAAGGCTGCTATTGACCCTACTGGGAAGCGTTCCCTGGGATAGACCAATGCCCTTAGGAAACAAAAGATGAGATGTTGAGTAGTGTTCATGGGAAGGGCCTGTTCTTCCCAACTGTACTCCAGCTGCTGATCAAGTCTGCACCTCACAAACTGCCACTGTTGCTGGCTGGATCTATCATCAAAACAGACATGGAAACATATCCACTGTAATAGAGGGAGTGTAAATAAAGGACAATGGTTCTCATGCAGAGTACACACGGCATGACAGATTTATGACTCTTATTAGAAATTGATCCACTTGTATTTTAATGAGAAAGTTAAAATAATATGAGAAAGTGCCTACCATGTTTCCTCGAAAATAAGATCTAGCCGGACAATCAGCTCTCATGTGTCTATTGGAGCAAAAATTAATATAAGAACCGGCTTTATTTTACTATAAGGCCGGGTCTTTATAACATAACATAACATAACATAACATAACATAACATAACATAACATAACATTACATAATACCGGTTCTCATATTTATAATCTTTGCTCCAAAAGATGCTCCATTAGAGCTGATTGTCCAGCTAGGTCTTATTTTCGGGGAAACATGGTAAGTCTGCTGCCAGGAAATTCACTAAATCCAACCTTTGGCCCACATTCAAGGTGAACTTGTGCTATGGAATGGGATACAGTGATTTTGTGACACTGGAGGGAGAACAACAACCCAAATACATAGGAGGTATAGGGGAGGGAACTGTACTTTTGATATACATAGATATTGGTGATATAGAGATAAGGATATGATATTTATGTTACAGCAATATATTTTCACAGTGTCCCCTTAAAGCTTTCCTCACAAAGAGAAACACTATGGTGGGATTCTCACAAACTGTTACAGGTTCCTTAGATTTAACTGACCAGTAGGGCTGCCATTCTCCTCTACATGGCTCTACCTGTGATTTAATAATCAGCACGTCTCTTATCATTATCAAGAAGTCTATCAGAAAAAGCAGGGGATGTTCCCAGGAGATTCACCTCTCAGACAGAGGCCCATTCTAATTCATTTTCCATGGCTTAGTGGCCTGGTTGACACAGATCTTACTTAAGGAGCCCCAACAATTTTGAACAAAACTGTTTATCCAAGGAGGACACATTTGTGGTACTGTCAACATGTATCTCTGATTGAGGTAGATTCCAACTGAGACCCAAATCATTGCAAATATTCTAGTTGGAGAATCTAGAAACCCAGGATTCATCAATATATCCTCCTTTGCCACCAAAAAAAAAAAAAAAAAAAATCCAAGTTCTATCAATTTAACCTTATTTATGACATTAGTTCACCCCTCATTTTACCAAGCTTGATTTAGTGCAGCCACTGTATAACTAGCTTACACAATTCTAGTCTTGTTGCCTCAAGTCTATTCTCTGTTCTGGGGAAAAAAAAAAAAAATTCCTGGCATGAATAATCAGGAATTATTAATATTCATTAAGAGCTCCAAATATCGTTAATAATAAAGGGCAAAATCCCTAGCATGGCCTGCAACATCCTTCATGACCAGCATTGATCTTATCCAGAATCACTCTTCTTACTCCCAATACCTTTTCCATACACTCACGTACAAGTATACCATGCACTTAGCACTCACTTTTGCAGCACCCTTATACATCATGCACCCTCCTCTTCTTGTTTCTATCTGGTTGTCATTTCTGCAGAATTTTGTTCATTGCATAATTCATAATCTAGCTTGAACATTAAGATCCTTGCATTCTCTATATCTCATTTCACTTCTGATTGAAATCCTTCTCAGGAATGTGATTGGTTGCTCACTGATGTGTTTCCACAGCACCCCATACATGATTTTAAGATAGTTGCTATCACTCTATGCAGCATTATTCTACTATTTGTCATATCTCCAAACACACAATAAGCACCATGCTGTTTGAAGCTACCTTTGCAAAGCACCAACCAATACATTTCAAACTCAATGCAAATACTCAATAAATGATTGCTCAATTAATAGATTAATGTATTCCAGATTACTATTTCAACTGTTAAAAATTACAATTGAAGAGAAATTGAAAATAAAAATGATTTAAAAACAGTAATTTTGGGTGGAGATAATTTAGTTTTTATTCTATACCACTAATGCTTTAATATTTCTATGTAAAAAAAATTATTTGTAAAAGCAGAGACCTAACCTTTTATGAGCATATGAATAATGAATTCTCCTTTTACACATAATTAACAATTAGGGTTTCATATTAGTTAGCTGTCATATTGAAAAGAGCACAGATCTCAGATTATGGGATGCCAAGCAGATAAGAATAAATGTTGGAGAGATCTTCAAAAAATATTAGAGATTCAGTAGATTGTTCTGGAAACACAAGGAGAAACACAAAGTGAAAGAGAAAGGAAACAATGGGAGATTAAAACATACATGATGTTCATTTATTCTATTCCTTAGATTCCACATATAAGTGAGATCATATGGTATTTGTCTTTCTCTGACTTATTTCACTTAGCATAAAGTTCTCTAGGTCCATCCATATCATTGTAAATGGTAAGATTTCGTTCATCTTTATGGCTGCGTAATATTCCATTGTATAAATGTACCACAGTTTCTTAATCCAATCATCTACCAATGGGCATTTCGGTTGTTTCCATGTTTTGGCTTTTGTGAATAGCACTGCAATAAACAGGGGTGCAAAGATTTTTTTCAAATTAGCATTTTGGAATTCTCCGGATAGATCCCCAAGAGTGGAATTGCTGGGTCATAAGATAGTTCCATTTTCAATTTTTTGAGATACCTCCATACTGTTTTCCATAGAGGTTGCACCAATCTGCAATTCCACAAAAAGTGCATGAGGGTTCCCTTTTCTCCACATCCTCGCCAGCACTTGTTGTTTGTTGATTTATTGATGATAGCCATTCTGACCGGAGTGAGGTGGTATCTCATTGTGGTTTTTATTTGCATTTCTCTAATGATTAGTGAGGTGAGCATTTTTTCATATGTCTGTTTGCAAGAGACATTAGAAAAATGTCTCTTTATGTCCTCTGCCCAGTTTTAAATTAGATTGTTTGCTTTTTGGTGTTGAGTTGAGTGAGTTTTTTATAAATTTTGGATATTAACCCCTTATCAGATATATCATTGACAAATATCTTCTCCCATTCAGTAGGCTCCCTTTTTGTTTTATTGATAGCTTCCTTAGCTGTGAAAAACTTTTTAGTTTGACGTAATCCCATATGTTTATTTTTTCTCTTATTTCCCTTGCCTGAGGGGATATATCAGTAAAAATATTACTCTGGGTAACATCTGTAAACTTTCTCCTTATGTTTTCTTCTAGGAGTTTTATGGTTTCAGATCTTACATTTAAGTATTTAATTCATTTTAAATTTATTCTTGTATATGGTGTAAGGAGGTGGTCCAGCTTCATTTATTTGCATGTGTCTGTCCAGTTTTCCCAGCACCATTTATTGAATAGACTGTCTTTACCCCAACATAAATTATTGCTTCCATTGTCATAGATTAAATAACCATATAGGCATGGATTTATTTCTGGGCTCTCTATTCTGTTCAATTAATTAGAAACAGTCTCAGAGACAGAGGAAAAACTGAGGGTTGCTAGATGAGAGGAGAGGTGGGGATAAGAGGGAAGGTGAGGGGATTAGAAAGCACAATTGGTAACCACAAGATTGCCATGGGGATGTGAAAGTCAATTTGGGGAATATAATCAATAATGTTTTAAAGATTGTGTCGGGTATCCGATGGACACTTATCTAATTAGGGAGACCAGTTCAGGGATGATATAGATGCCTGATCACTGCACTGTACACCTGAAGGTGAAGCTGAATAATAATGAATGTCAACTATAATTTTATATATATATATATATATATATATATATATATATATATAAGGAAATGTAATAATGTAATGGCTATATGTGATGTCAGAGGGGTCGTAGATTGGGGGAGGGGTTTATCACTTTGTGAGGGGTATAAATGATAAATGTCTACCTATTACAGTGTTTTGTACACATGAAACTAATAAAAATGAATAAATAAATAAATAATAAATAATAAATATGTCAATACATGTAAAGGGGTTACTTTCATACAAGAAAAACCTGTTTTGGTTAACACTATTATGTTACAATAAAGTCTTTTAGGGGAAAAAAACAAAAACAAAAGCAAAACATAGATGATGGAAAACTGTTCTTCCGTGTCACCTAGTTCTGTTCTATGTCCTAATGCTTCAGAGAAGCACCACAATTAAAATAATAGAGACACTCGGTTGTTTCCTTATCTTCATTATTACAATAACACTGCAATGAACATGGGAGTGCAGATATCTCCTTGAGGTCCTGATTTCATTTCCTCTAAATAAATACCCCAAAGTGGGATTGCTGGAATGAACGACTGAATATATATATGTCTTCTTTATCCATTCAGTTTATGGCTGGTTTGAGGAGGTGATTAGAAGAGTAAAGCTCTAAAAAGCTTCATTTAAGTGGTGAGAATCTCTGGTTAATAAGATTTTAAGGAAATAAATTGCCTTACTCCGCAAATAAAACACAGATAATTTTAATTCTTCACATGGTGTAGCATATAAAAAACACAAACTCAAAAAAGTAAATCCCAAACCTCCAAGGGTAAATATTTAAGCCAGATATAATTTTTAGAGACTCAAGTTACTAAAATGCCAATTTTGTGTTAGCTGTAAGTGCATGCTTAATTCTTGGACACATCTTTGATCTATTGGTTTTAGCACTGAATACAGAGAAAATCAAAATTCGTAGACTAACTGCCCTCACTCCATTCCAAAAAGGGAATTAAATTTTGACAGTTACTCTTTCTAGTGACATAATATTATCATATTGTATAACGTTTCTTTTTTTTTTAATTGGGGACAGAAAAATTATATTCTTGTTCGGTCTCTATATACAAAACATGATTCTGTATCATAAATATGTTTAATTGCTTGATGATTATTTTAAGAAAAAGTAGCTACAATGTCCTTTATTATAAAAACAAGAAAACAAAAACATTGCAGAATTTCCTAGTAATGTCATCATAGCCAAACCCCATTGTCTCAATAGATAAAATTAGAAATTAACTTTGGCACATATGAATATTTTCCCAAAGTGCTCCAGTGCAAAATAAATTGACACTATTTAAATTTTTCCTTTACCCTACTGCAAGATTAAAAATTCAATATTTAGATTCTAACTATTTGGAGAAAAAACTTCTAAAGATCAGCATTTTAAAGAAAACAAGTGTTTACTGAATCACACCTGTTGCTTGTCCTTATACAGTTCAAAAGTATCATACAAGTATATGATAGCCCATTTTAAATAAATTATTGTATATTATATACAATCAAGATATTTTGGGTCATTGTCTGCATGTACCACGGTATGGCACATTTTAAATGTGAAAAGACAGACTTCTAGCAGACAGTTATTTCTAATGGATCACCTCTAAGGAAATTATACTCCTTACTTTGCATGTTTTTTTCACGAGGTCACTTGGGGAAATTAGTTTATCAATTCTCATGCAACCAGTGAGGGGGTTATACCCAGAATAATGTGCACGTGTTTTTAAGTTTCTAAATTAAGACACATTCAAATATTTCCATTTGTATGTTTATAACACTTTTCTAAGATAATCACCATTTAAAGCAGTTTCGCAGATAAATTACTCTTAAATTAACTGTACAAGACAACCATTCCAGTTATTTTAATGATTTTGCATGATAAAGCAGTGCGGCTTAACTATCATGTTTAACAATTCTCCTCTTTTCAAGATAGTTGGAAACCAGGTAGTCTAAATTGATATAAAATTTGAGCTTTATAATGACCCATATGAAGTACTTCCCTACCCTCTATCTTGTCTGTCTATCTATCTATCTATCTATCTATCTATCTATCTATCTATCTATCTATCTATCTATCTATCATGTATCTGGCATTTATCATAGGAAAACTTCTAAAATGGTCCCTAAGATCTGATCTCATTCACCTCCAGCTTACTAACCCTCTATAATCCTGAGGGTGCATAGGACCTGGTCTCTTGTAGTCTGAAAAAAGCAGTTCTGGAAAGAACTGTTCTCACAGTTTCCAGAATGGGATTGAACCAAGGATCCTGAGCAAGAGGCATGAAAACCTGGGACACTTTCCAACTGTTCCAACCACAAATTTTGTGGCAGTTACATATGAAGAAAACAAAGACCTGGGCCAGACCACAGAACATGTATGCCTCTTTTCTCCTTAACTTACAAATCTCTAATTCTGCTTTGCCTCAGAGACTCACTTCATCTTGATGTGCGTCAAGAATTAAAACTTTAGCTCAGATTGAACCACTTAAGGTATTTATTTTTCCTTGATAGGATGTATGCAACAAATTCTTATATTGAACAGTATAAACATAGTTTTTTTTTTTTTTTTTTTGTACGGACAGAATATAAAGCTTGTGAGTGACAGGAATAAGCTTAAGGACTTAGGGATATTAAATTCCACACCACTTTTTCCATTGCCTTATGATATTTTCCTGAGTTATATTTGGGTTTCATACTGTTCATAGATCCTCAGTGAAATAAGGATAAAAAAACAATGTTCCAGAGTCACAAGTCATCGCTACATAGAGACTGTTAAGCAATATTTCCCTATCATCTGAATTTCCACAGAGCCGCCCACATCATGACTACACTCACTAAGTGCATTTCTTCTCTAAATGAGGTGTCATATGAGTGTCTGGGTTTCCACTACTGAAATAAGAGCCTACTGTACATTGTGTATAGAATGTAAGTACCATGAAAGTAGGGTGTTTGTTTATTTCTATATGCTTAGTAAATAGAATGCCATTCTGCACACAAAAGACATTCAATATATGCTTGTAGAATCACACACACACACACACACACACACACACACACACACACACACGAGGTCGGACAATTAAGTTTGTGAATTCATCCTAGAAAAAGTGCTACATACCTCATTGCTGAATATCACCATGGTCACCTTCAAGGTACTCCCCTTGGGAAGCTGTGCACCGACACCAGTGCCTAATCCACCCTTCAAAGCAATTTTGGAACTCTTTTTCTAGAATAGCCATCAGAGTTGTCGTCGTATTACCCTTGATGTCCTGAATGTCATCAAAATGTCTTCCTTTCAATATCTCCTTTATCTTTGGATAAAGAAAGCAGTCATTGGGGACCAGATCTGGTGAGTAGGGAGAGTATACCAATAGAGTTATTTGTTTACTGGCTAAAAACTCTCACAGACAGTGCCGTGTGAGCTGGTGCATTTTCGTGATGCAAGAGCCATGAATTGTTGGCGAAAAGTTCAGGTTGTCTAACTTTTTCATGCAGTCTTTTTAGCACTTCCAAATAATAAACTTGGTTAACCGTCCAGTTGGTACAAATTCATAATTAATAATCCTTCTGATAGCAAAAAATTTTATCAACATTGTTGTAACAAGTTCACATACTTAATTGTCCCACCTCATATATATTCCACATCCACATATAAAGGTTATTCTATGTTGCCACTTTTAAAGAACTCCACATATCACCAGATGGTGGGTTAGTATAAAACTATAAAAGATATAAAATTTATATTTCCCTTTATAGATAGGTTAAAAATAAATGCTCTTAAAATGAGTTCTACCATTGGCTCTTTAAGTGGAAGATTTAAAATAAGTCAATTTTTTAAAAATTGCAATTATTACAGAAATACATTTTTTACTAATTTAATATTAAAAAAAAATTTGCTCAGTTTCAAAGGGAAAGAAACCAAGCTTTATTCTTCATTTTTCACAGTGGGTATGAGGAATCAACAGAGATTGTTTTATGTTGATATATCAAGAAATAAAAATTTACGTATAACATATATTTAGATATGGGATAATATCTATGATAAGACCTAACATTTTAAATGGTAAAAACAGTTTACTTGTGGGTGAACAGGAGGTACATGTGGGGGAAAGGGTAACTGTTCACTTTTTTTATACTTTTTATTATTGTATGGATTTTTTACCATATGTTTGTATTGTTTTTATGTTTATTAATGTTATTTTGGGGTGTATATATCCTTCCAATTTATTTTCATATGTAAATGTACAATTTTTTTCTCTCACAACTCTGGAGTCATACTGTACTCTTTGCTTTGTAATATTTATTTTTCCCATTTAACATGTTGAAATTTTTCTAAACCATTGTGTACTCTTATGATTTTCTTCAGCTTTATTGAGGTATAAGAAAATATACGTGTGTGTGTACACACACACATGTATATTTAAGATATAAAACTTGATATATATATACACACACACACATTATGAAATGATCACTGTAATCTAGCTAATTAATATCCATCACTTCACATAATTACCAATTTCAACTTTTTGTGTGTGGTGAGACACTTAAGATTTACTATTAGCAAATTACAAGTATACAATAAAATATTGTTAACCATAGTCATCATGCTGTATGTTAGATCTCCAAAACTTATTCATCTTGTGTAACTGAAACAATTTATTATGACTATTTGTCATTTGCAATATTTTCCATATTCTCTGACTATCCCCTATAACATAATTATACATTGGATGCTATGTCTGCTCAATAATAATACATACCTCCATTTGGCAATCATTAACACTTGATTTGAATATATGTATATACAAAATAGAAAAAAATAAAATGGATGGGAAGAAGGAAGGAGGGGTGGGGGGACTTCTGACCCAAAGGCTTTGGAAATAAGAAATCAGTTAGTTCCAAAATAGTGTCATGTAAATATATAATTTTCAAGAACCATACCTACAGTGCAAGAATCAAATTTATATTAATGGAATGTTGATTTAAAAATGCCTAATAAGTTCTTTTCATAAAGAAGAGTATCCAAGATAATGTAAAGTATTTTATGGACTCTTGTTCTTTTACTAATGTTTACACACCTCAAAAAATGCAGCTCTGATTTACAAGGGTATATCGCCACACTAGCATCAGGTATTACACATTGCACAGAGATCAGCAGTGCATTCATCTGTAACAAAGTGTTTTTCTGCAAGAAAAATATAATTTTAGCATTTTCCAGAAAGGTCAGTGAAACATGTAAATCCTTATATATTTCCGAGCATTAACCTACTACAGGTTTGGGAGAAGGGAAAATAATATAAGACCTAATGGAATGACTTGTTATAGGTATCATAACTTAGTTCATAATAGTCTATGCATATAGCATCTCTTTTCCATTAAAAGTATAATATGCTAACATAAATTATACAAATAACGTAAAACTCAAGTTGAAATATAATATATGATATTGTCATAAAATTCTTAAAACCAAGCATATTCATTTTCTAATTGCTGTCATGATAAATTACCACAAACTTAGTGGCTTAGCAAATGTATTATTTTCCATTTATGTGTAAAATAAATAATAAATCCAACATAAGTTTCACTGGGCTAAGATCAAGATATTGACAGGGTGTATCCCATTCTGGAGGTCTGGAGAATTTGGTCCCTTGCCTGTTGCAGCTTCTGGGGGCCACCCTCTTTCCTTGGCTCTGGGTCCTCTTCCTCCATCTCTAAAAACTACAATATCAGGCAATCCTTCTCATACTACCATCTCCCTGGTTCTCTTTTCCACTTTTGTATATTCTTATGATATTGGGCCCACTTCGATAATACAGGATAATGTCTCAATTTTAAGGTTTGCTGATTAGCAACTTTAATTCCCTCTGCAACCTTAATTTCCCTTTGCCATGTAATGTAATATATTTACAGGTTCTGGAGATTAGGACATGGATGTCTTTGGAGGCCATTATTCTGCATATAAAATCATTATTCTGCCTACAAAGATACATAAATCCACAGTTGAAAGTAGTAATAGCAGAGAATAATTACTTTATATTAGATTATTTTATAAAGTTTTGCCAAATTTGCTTCATTATAAAGAAGTCTCTGTTTAATGCACTTGAATCAAATATGCATATATATATATATATATATATCCAGAAATTGAATTAAAAAAACTATTTAAAATTCATTAAAGCACACTTAATAAAATAGTTCTCTTTTCTATTCCTTTCATTCCAGGTTTCTTTTGAAATTAACAATTTATTTTGGTGTACAGATTTACATTCTACATAGTTGAGTAAGGAATTTGACTAAGCCATTTGCAAATAAAAGTATCATCTTATAAAATTATTTAGTTTGTAGAAACTTTGATTAACAAAACATATATTATTTACTCCGTCTTGTATCACTTTGAAGAATTTTTGATGAAGTATCAGGAAATGAAGCAAATAAGCAATCATGAAACTCTTCAATACACAGTAACTGGAAATAATTTTAATTAAAATAATGTCCATATTACCCAGAAGACTAAAGTCACACACACACACACACACACACACACACACACACACATACACACACACACACACAACAATGTTCAAATAAGTAAACATATAAAGAACATGGACTCAGGTTTTCCCTTGATGAAACAATTTGCCAATATGAAGGGGAGAAAACTTATGTTGTTGCATCAGAATTAGAAATATCAACTTTAAAGAAATAACAAAATATGTATCACATATATTCACACATATGTATATTTGTGTATATGTGTATGCATGTATCCATGTGTGTGTACACGCTCATGGATATGGCTTCATATATATGCCCTGACTATGTACACAGACAAGGCCAGGGAGCAGTGACAAAGAACCCATTTAGTACTCAGCTCTTCTACCCCCCTTTCCCCTTCCCCTACATGCAATGATGTCCCTTCCTCTGCCTGGGCATCCTCTTTACTGTGCTCAGATTTTAACACAATGTGTTGGCCATTCCCTGCAAGGACCCCCTTTTTGACTTGGTTGGGCTAGAACACTCTTCCCTGGGTGTTTCCTCCCAGAGTGCTCTTCTCAACCTACTTGATTTCTATTAGGTTGGTGCAAAAGTAACCGCAGTTTAAAAGGTTAAAAATAATTGCAAATTCTGCAATTACTTTTGCACCAACCCAATAACAAATCACACCAGACAGTACCTACACATGTAGGCCCCACTCAGGCTCTGAATTCCCATGCTTAGCTGATGACCCTCTCTCTCCTAGCTCCCAAACTTTCCTACCCCGTCTAGTCTTTGACAATTTGCACTATGATGTGTCTTCACCCACCCCTGCCCTTGTGTAGGTATATCTTTCTAATACTTGGCCTGCCTATCCCTTGTAGAAATACTCCTCATCCTGCTTTGGCTCTGGCATGCTGTCCTGGGTCCCCATCCTGCTCAGGTGCTTTTCTCACATTAATTGGGCTCCTTGGCCCATACTAGGAATCTGCCCTCACGGCACCCTTCTCATCTCTCTCCCACTGCCCTCACACCTCCTCTGGTGCACTGCCTCCCCCATCTCCAACTTAGTTGCCTAGCTTGCTCTGCCACACCTAGGACAAAAATAGTTGAGGAAGAGAAGGGAAAGAAAGGGACGGAGAAATGAAGTAGTTGTAAAAAAGAAAGATGACAAGGAAAAGGAACAGCCCCATATAATCTCAAAGGTCATCAATTATAATGTTTAATTCAGGTTAAAAAAATTAAAAATGAATTATCTTAGCATCTTTAATGAACACATATCTGAAATAGGGTTTCATATGGAAAAGGAAATGTTAGTAATCAATATCTATAAAAGGGTGACTAGGATGATCAAATGTGAGGAAAATCATGTCATGAAAATTCCTAAAGATACAAGATTTGTCATTGTCATATGTAAAAGTGTTATATTTATTCTCTGTTGTTCCAGGGAAACAACTGGGATTAATGGGTAAAGCATAAATTAAAGTTAATAAAAATATATTTGATCGCATAATAATATCAAAGAGTTCCAATAATAGTAATCTAATGTTGATGCTCAATGAATCCTGGATTGCAATAAAAATGCTTATATACATTAGTTCTCATAGGAATTGATTTTATATATGAGAAAACATGGTTTTAACTAATTTGTCCAAGATTAAACTGGTACATCCAGAAATCAAATCTCTGACAAAATGATTCTTAGTCCATGTTCATAAATAAAAATTAAAAGGTTGTTCTAAATATAACAGCCATTTAAAACTATAATAGGAGTTTTGTTAAAAGTATTGTGATATGAGCCTATGCTTCCATTATTTTCCTCACTTGATATACCCTACACTCTTACCTATTAAAAATGTTTAATTTGTAAAAAGCCATGAGCACATTGGACAAGTTGGATACATGCTAAAGACTGGAAAGTTCTATCTTCAAATATCAATTCTTCTAGCTTTTGTATATATGGAGCAAGATGAATGGAAGTTAAGAAGGATCAGTTAAAAACTTAATTTCCTAAAGTATTTCTGCAATATCATGAGAATTAAAGAAAAGCAACATTAACATAACTCCACCAGTAATTTCCGAGAAAGAAAAATAACTTCACTTAGCACTTAACTGTTCCACAAACAGATTTAGTTGGGTTTCGTATGGCATCATGTAGAAAACCTGTAGCTTCCATCAGTGCCTTACTTGTCAGAGCTTTCCCTGACACAGTGTTTGCCCATACTTCCGCATCCTTGTGAACTTGGAAAACCACTTAAATTTTGTAAATAATTGGAAGTAAGAACCAAATTGGGTAAATAACATGAATTTTCATTTTAAGTAATTGAAAAGTTTACTTAACTGAATACTGTATCTAATAAAAGCTAAAATAATTCCATTTACTTTTCATTTCCTAAATGCTCACATTTACCTTGATTTTTCAGCTATTATTTAAACATTTCATTTTCTTAAATTTGTTTTTGTCTATTTGTCTTTGGCTCACAAATGGTGAAGAGAAATAAGATGGCAGAGAGAGAGGACAAAAAGAGAAAGAAAGAGAGGAAACTTGTCATGCAATAAGTTCAGATATATGAGGTCAGCTGGGTAATAGAAACAAACTATAGATAATACTTGAATATATGAAAAGTTTTAAAGTGTTAACAGAAATGTGTCAGACTGAGTTATGAGATGGTGCACAAGCAGTCCTCATTTGGTGGATGATCTGGGGCAGGACAAATAGGCATGTATAGTTCTTCCTTATCTCTGTGATTTTAGGCCACTGGCTGATGCCAGGTTGGAAGGGTGAAAGAAGAGAATTGAGTGTCTGCACTGGAAGTGATGACATGTGGAGTGGGAGAATGAAACAGTATATAAATACATGACCACCTTACATTTATCTAAATATTGGTGTTTATTGAAAGGATATGGTTACCTGAGAAAGAGAAACACAGATTTATGGAATTTAAATAAAATGTTTTATTACTGAGAAAAGCTCATATACATTATATGCTGTATACCTCTTTTGTATATTTTCCTATTTTTCATAAACTGAGACAATGTAATAGAAATTTAACTTAAGGAGTTTTAGTGATGGAAAGAGAACTGACTCTGGGTGGTGAACACACAATGCAATATATAAATGATGTACTACAGAATTATACACTTGAAACCTATGTAACCTAACAATTGTCACCCCAATAAACTTTAATTAAAAAAATAAAAACCTATTGCCTACCTTTAAAAAATAATCCTATTTGATATTTGATAAATTTTCACTCCCAGTAGTGTACTTCTCCTAATTTTATATATATTTAAAGAAAATTTATAGTGGATATAACACCTTAAGATTTATTTACATAATCTTTTAGATACTCTGAATACACATTCAAAGCTAAATGTTAAAAATGTAAGAGAAACTATCGCATAGCGGGATGAGGGTTATTTGACATGACACCTTTTAAAGCACCAGTATTACGAAGTCTAAAATACTAGTAGGCTTAGTTGTAGAATAAAAAGCTGAAAAGAAAATCTAGCACAAGGAGAGTGTTTTGCAAACTGGCACTGCTAATGAAAGAATAGTTCACACGGGTATTATATTAATGATACCATTTCTCTTCAGCTTGAAATCCATTATGCATTGCTCATGTTCTTTGATACACAGGCTTGAGTTCCAACAACGAGGTCTCTCTTGTTATCCCTTTGAGATAGTTAAATTGAATGCCAGGCAGTTTTCTCAGTGGGTGTCTTCAAATGAGACCTTAATAACTCAGTACCTGTATTTTGTCCATAAAGGTGGAATTTGGATTTATACACTACATGAAGCATGTCTCTATGCTGAGATTTGTATAACACCAAACCAAATTTAACAGTAATATTTCCCCCCATAGTGGCCGACTTGCCAAAGGGGCGCTGTGATATTGTATAAGCATTATCTTGAATACCTGTCTCAATCACTATCACAGCATATTGAATGTGCTTATGGATAAAAAGTAGCTGTTTGCTTCAACTCATGTTTATAATAATCAAAAACAAAAATTTATTTATTTTACTCTACTCTGTAGAAATTATAACTCTAAAGGCAAATATTCATACAGCAGAATACTTTTATTGAAGTAAAAGGTATTCATAAAAGAACGGGTAATGAAGGAAATAAATTGTGCTTTTTTCCTCCCCTAATAATGCTAGGATTCTGGGAATTCTGTATAATTACACAGATAAATTTGAGGTTAAATATTAGAATTAAGAGGGGTAATAGACTTGTGTCTCTTATAACAACAAATTTATAAGAAAGAAGAATGTATTTGTAAACATTTCAGTTTATCTCCAATAACACAGTGCATAACTATGTGTAACAATATAAATTAAAAACAAAACTAATAGAATATGAATAAAACATGCTAAAAAACACACTAATGCACTATATATAAATAAGTAGCATATATTTGCTATTGTAGTTAAGTCTGGTGTTTACATGTATATAAAAAACAACTTCATATTTTAAGTAATTAAATTATTTATAGTGACCTTTCAGATAAATGCAAGATGGGATCAACATAACATTTATTTTCATATGGATTAAAATTTACACACCATAAACTATTTATTGTTTCCTAATATGAGAATAGCATACAATTACTCAAATTTTCAGATAATAGATGGATACTGGATATAGCTGGTGAAGAAAGAGGAACTCCTTTTTACAAAAGTAAATGTAATTCTTGGGATGTGTGGGTTTTATGTGTTAATCTACAATAACTTACTAATAAGCCCTTTTGATTGTTGCTCTTTGCATTTTAAAACAAAACTACTGACTTACAATATTTTTGAGACAGTTTGAGTGATTTTCCTCACTCATAATCACTTTGTTCTATTGTGGCCAAAGGGATACATTTGGAAGGTGAAGAGCCAATTATGAGATGCCATCTGTTACACTACATAATATTCTTTTTGCTTGATGTACTGTATAAGGATCAAACCCTTGAACTTGACCTCATCAACATCATGATCTAGATAATGGATCTAGTTAGCACCGATATAACTCATTTGTATTCTATTGCTAAACACATTGCAGTCTCAACTCATATTTGATTAAATTTCCATTAATCATTATTAAAGATTCCTCTGTGCAAATGAAATGGCATTTTAGTTCATTTAACATATAATTGAGTTCTAATTGAGCAGCAACTGTTTCATAGAATTGTTAACTATTTTTGAATGTAAAATAACACAGGTACTGATTTTGTCAGTAAAGTTTTATGTACCACTCACTGTGTTTGCCCATTAACTTCAATTTCTAGATAGTGGACCAATAGTTAGTGGTTTACCTTGACTGATATTCTCATCACTAATCTCATTCTTCATTCTATTATGGGAAATAAGTTACATCTTTGAATATCTTTTTAAAAGTACGTTTTGCTTTTTTTTTTTAACTGACTTTCTGTACAGACAGACAATTATCCTTATGGGAAAAAGAAAGTAGGCAAGGGATCATCTGTTAGAAAAAACTCTCTTAGGTGATGCTATCTCTGGCTTGTAAACATAAGACAGAGTATTTTATTTAATTTGTTAAAAACCATCCAATGTTTGCTTCTCAATTTTTTATTGTCCATTCCCAGTTTGAAAATGAAAGCCCCCATTCAAACCATGTAGATTTTCTTATATATTCGTACCCTTGTAGATTTAAGACCCAATTTCATTTTCAGTAATTTTTATTATCAGCTGACTCTCATTACTGATGGATTCCGTATTTATGAATTCACCTACTTGCTAAAATTTACCTGTAACCTCAAAGTCAACACTAGCTACACGTTCATGGTTACTCATGGGCATCAGTGAAGTGGGGAAAAACTTGAGTCACCTGTGGGACATATTCCCAGCTGAACTCAAAGAAAGTAAACCTTGGCCTTCATGTTTCATCTCTCATGGTGTCAACAAGTGTCCCTGTCATGGTGTATTTAGTGTCATATTTTTCACAATTTTAGGATTTTTGTTGCTTATTTCACTGTTTAAAATGGCCCTACGCATAGTGCGTAAGTGCCGCTTAGTTTTCCTCAATAGAAAAAGGCTGTGATGTGTCTTAATGAAGAACATGTATGGGCTAGATATCATTCAGGCATAAGTTATAGTGCTGTTGGTTGTTCAATTCAATGCTAACGAATAAATATAATTAATATATATTAAATAAAGTGTCTTCAAACAAAACACACGCAGACACACGTAAAACAAGGTTATGTTTGACTGCTTGATGAAAATGTTGTGTTCAGAAGCTCACGGGCACCTAACCCTGTGTTTCCCCTAGGAGCAATACTTCAATATTTGTTAATTTAGTGTTTATGGTGAATTTATAGAACATAACTGCCAAAACAGTGAAAGTCAACTATATCAATTGTAAGGACTTTCAGAAATGAAGAAAACAGTTCAGAAGAAAATCCAATAAAATTAGGAAATAATATACAGTATCGAAAACAAACCTTGCTCCTGTGGTAGCCTACGAAGTATTTCATCAGGGACTCTGGAGCCAGAACACCTGGACTTGAATTCTAACACTACCACCTGCCAGCCCTGTGATAATGATTATGCAATTAAAATCTCTGTCCCTCAATTTCCTCACTTGACAAAAAAGAATAATATTGATTCTTACCTTATAGGAGAAATGGTACTATATTAAAGGAACTATTGTTTGTAGTGCACTTAAGACTGTGTTTAGTAAATGAAGAAAATGTTATGCAAGTATTTTTAAATTATCCAACAGTATTAAGAGGAAAATATATTTAATCAAATGAAAATTCTTTTTTTCACCAAATGGTTTTAAATGACAGTTTATAATTTTAGAGACCATGTCCCCATCAAAGTGAAAAAAATTGTATGCATCTGAGAGTTGCTAAGAGTACCTGGGAAATGACATTATTTTTTTCTTCTTCTTCACCTCATAGATGAAAGGGTCACATACCTAGGGCTTCTTTAAGTCTCTTTTGAGCATGTTAGAACTATGTTTAAATCTGTAATGGAGGAAGAGCAAATAATAGCCTAACAATTGACCCAAGAAAGAGTCACCTGTCAGAGAAATGAGAGATGGGGGTTGACATAACATTTTTAATAGTCTCATTATTTCTAATTCTCAAAAAAGAAAACGTATTTAAATAAGTTTTAAATAAGACTATACTTAAACCAGTTTCAATGCTTCGTATATTAATCTTATTTCTTGACTACCCGTTACATAATAGTTTATATATGCATCCTTCTAACATTCGACTTGTTTTTCTACTTCTCAGTTATCTCAGACGTGTCATTATAAGACATTCCAATTTACTGCCAGGATCATTTGCCAGGCTGCAGCACAGGTAGGAAAAACCTAAAAAGAACCCTCTAGTCTTGCTGAATTAAAGAGAAGAGCATAAAATTCAGGAAGGCAAAGGTGACTAGAATTTGCTGGCCACACTTCCTGAGAGGAGGAGGCTGCATCCAGAAAAGGAGCTTCAGCGATGTGCTAAGGCATCCCCTTGAGTCTTGCTGAGAGCTGGTCTGTATTGCATGAGTGGAAACTCTCCAAGACAAGGGAAAGACACACCACAAGGCACCCAGTAGACCAACAATCACTAAAGTTTCAACAGGTCTGGGAATCGTTTTGTGTTTCACCAAGTAATGTGAAGAGACCAAGTAATTAAAGAGGAAATGGAAATAATTCGCAAAAGAGTCACATCTTAGAAGAGGGGCTGAATTGGCACCAAATAAAGTAAGTCTGTTCCAGATATGTTAAGCAAAAGGTTGGAAAGAATGACATGTCATAGCAAGACAAAGCAAAAGTAATCTTTTCTTTCTCTCTATCTGTTCTTCTTTGAGAATGCTTGTAGGGGAGGTGTCCTATTTGGTACATAAATCCCAAACCGTAATTTTTAGTAAGACTGCTGCTTTCAGAACTCCAGGATTGACAGTTATGCTGCTCAGCAAAGTACAAATTTAAGAGTTAAAGTAGGGTTACTAGTACTGGTGTTGATTTTTTGGTCGAAGAACCAATAGAAAGCCAAATTTCTAACCGGTTTTTCTGGATTAAATTTCAGAGAAGAGCTGGACAATCGAACTGGGTAGTTACAAAGATCTCATGACTCAACTTTGCAGCCAGAATGTATTGAATCGAAGGGGATATGATACAGACGGAATACATTTCTGTTTTAGCAAAACCATTTTATAATTTTATGTTAATTCCTTATAGGAAAGGAACAGGGATAATCACTGGATTATCTTTAGTAACTTGCACAAAAGTTGATCTGAAATTGATATTAAATAAACCTCTACTCCAAAATTAAAAACAAAACAAAACAAAAACAAACACTGACAAAACAAAGAATGAATGTGAGTTAATATTTATCTATATGTATGTGCTAAATACTTTGCTAAGTTCAGGAAATGCAAATTTTAAAAATTATTGTTCTTGACCTAAGGTCTTCCAATTTTACTAGAAACAAGAATGAAGAATGGAGGAAGAAAAGAGGAGTGTTCAGTGAAGGTGATGTAGAAGTGAAAGAATACAAGACAGAAAATGAGCAATAAAGAAGACATACCAACAAAATGATGAGAAGGAAAAAGGAAAGAAGAGATGAGAGGATGCTGCAAAGAAGGATAAATAATAAATGTATGTGGGGAAAGTAGGCATGGAGGAATAACAAAGAAAGAAAGCATTAGGGGAAATTAGACTGGAAAAAAGTACCAAGGAGAACAGGGATACAGCAAAGTGTTGCTACATCTGCTGTAATTAATTCATCGCAGTAGATGATATGTGCTTTTACTCTAATATGTTTAGTGGTAACTGACTTGAAATTAAAAGATGTAATTTTGAGATTTCTTTTTAATGTATTAAATTGGTGGCACCGATTGAATAAATGACCACTACATATAACAGTAATGATCAAAATGTAAAAGGTAAATACTTGACAGAAACCTGCTGCCATAACAATTGCTCTTATCTAACAAACACAGAACTTCCATTAACTCCAATTTAAATCAAACTGACAGGTCTCACTAAGAATTTGTTATGAACACTAAATATTTTTTTAATTGTGTAAGAAATAAGGTTTCCATTATAAAATATGAAACGTATGGCTGAAAGAAAACATAGATTCTAGTTTTTATTTTTCATTGGGGGTTTATAATTAGTAATAAAATATGTGTATTTGTGAAATAATGCAATTTGTACCTGAAGGTTGTCTCTCTCTCTCTCTCTCTCTCTCTCTCTCTCTCTCTCTCTCTCTCTCTCTCTCTCCTCTCTCTCTCTCTCTCTCTCTCTCTCTCTCTCTCTCTCTCTCTCTCTCTCACACACACACACACACACACACACACACCTCTTCTACCTGGATAATTTTAATCATTGATACTCTTTTTTACTGTCATTAACACGTCATTATTTTCTTCTGTGACTAATTGCTCTCCAGTATTAGAATGTAATGAGATCTGATAATAAAAGGAAGAACATCCATGGGCTCTCTCTCACATTCTCCACATTCTTTACCAAAATCCATCCTGAGCTTCTTAATCTAAGAAAAAAGAAATGGTTAGACAGAACTTCTGTTTCCCAACTGCAAGAATCTGTATTCATTATTGTTGCACACTAAACAACATGAGACTGGTCCAGCCCCCGGCATTGCTGTTTATATAGCCTCTGCCTCCAGCACTGGGTACCGACTAGCCCCAGGTATGATCTTGTCCCAGGCACATCTAAGTATACCGGATGTATTTTGAGAAATTCTAAAATATAAAATTGTCTAGTGAAAATGAAACACATGCAGCCTAGGTCATTATCTTTAGCACATTCTTATTTAAGAATGTGCTAAAACATGTGGAATGAGTTGTTCTTTAATATCAGAGACTGACAAAGCCTGGAAATGTGCCCAGAAATCAAAATCTATCATAAGGCCATTATAAAAATGAGGATGAGAAAATAATTGCTACTGTGTGGAGAAAAATAAATGGTTTTGTTATCATTTTCTGAATCTTCATTTGAAATATTTTATAATTATAAGCTGATTGACATGCAAATAATTCTCATTATTGTAGGGTAAAATACACAATTAAATATTATTGTGACCTGAATAAACACAATGTAATAAGACTGTAAATATTCATAAAAACATACATTGAGAGAAGTGTATTTTTTGTATTATAAGACTGGATTGAGTTCCCTATGCAATCAGTAGGTTGTTTTACACTGGCAAGGAAGGTTGTTTTACACTGGGAGGGTTCACTCAGTAGCAGCCCATGTGAGCAGCCAACTCCACATAATTAATAAATAATTTTCATCATTATATATCTATATACATATATCTATAGATATAGATATAGATATATGTATATGAAATAGATATAGATATGTATATATATCATATATATGATATGTATATGGTATATATGATAAGATATGATATATATATGTGTATATATATATATATATAGAGAGAGAGAGAGAGAGAGAGAGAGAGAGAGAGAGAGATCATATATCTTCCCAGAATTCATGCTGATTTCTCTACCTGGAACAACTTTTTCCACCACTTGGTTAGTTCTCCTTATGAAATCAGCCCATTTTTATAGATAAATCTCAAATGTTAACTCATTTCAGCTTCCATGGATAGATTCATTCATTCCACCTGTGTCAGGTACTTGCATTCCCATAACATTTTAAAGGTACTTTGCATCTATATAAATAAATATTTATTTATGCATTGCCCTTCACTCAGGAGAATATAAGAACTTTAACCTTCAGGTCCATATTTTATTTTATTTTTTTCTAATCCCTAGCTCTAAGTGGTACATCTGATACTTAGTAGAAACTTAACATTGATAAATGTATTGTTTCTTCCATCTATATCAAACACTTAACTTGGTGGCTCGTACATATAGATGATTAACAAACACATATGTATTGAATTTAAAAAAGCATGATAATTGAATAAAATACCTCTACTTTCCATAATTTCTCCCTGTCAAAATATATTTCATTTTTTAAACTTTGTCTCCAAAGTTAAGTATTTAATTTAGTGTGCTCTACATGTACTTTGAGCTGGATATCATTTATACTCATACATATTTACGTTATAGTATTTTTGCATTGTTTAGTAGATCTTTATATATATATATTTCTCATGAACTTTAAATATGAATAGTTTTTAAGAATTGTGTCGTATGCACATCACTTACACTTCCTCAACACATAATGCACTGAAGATTGACTATTTATTGCATCATATTCAGTATGTATTATGTTATGTCAGGATTAAAATGGACAAGCTTATTTTTATAAATGAATAAAAGTATGTAGAAAAACTTCCTTGTGAAACTGATATGATAGCTCCTTAAACAAGTATGTAAGTATTGTATTTAGTGGAAAGGAGTTTTGTTTTTACAGAGAAGAGCTTATGAGAAAGCATATGTGTGAGATAGTAAGTAAACAGGTACAAGAATATAAAGATTTATGGCAGATTATATAATAATATAATCTATTATATTTATTAGTTATTAAAATGTCTCCTAATTTTAGATGAAATTTAACTTCAAGGAGATATTCTTTTATCCTCCACAACTTAATGAAAACATGAAGTGCATATAGTCATAATGAAGGCTACATTATAAATCTAGTCTTCCAATCAAGCAAATTTATAAAATGGCATTTTAAGAAAAGAATCAAATGATTAATGATGTTGAGCATCTTTTCATATGTGTATTGGCCATCTGTATGTACTCTTTGAAGACATGCAAATAAAAACTACAATGAGATATCACCTCACACCGGTTATTATAGAATGGCTATCATCAACAAGACAAAAAATAACAAGTGTTGGAGAGGCTGTGGAGAAAAAGGAACCTTCATACAGTGTCGGTGGGAATGCAGATTGGTGCGACCGCTATGGAAGGCAGTGTGGAGGTTCCTCAAAAAGTTAAGAGTAGAATTACCATATGACCCAGCAATCCCTCTCCTGGGTATCTACCCAAAATATCTGAAAACATTTATCCATAAAGATACATGTGCTCCGATGTTCATTGCAGCTTTATTTATGGAGGACAACACATGGAAACAACCAAAGTGTCCTTTGATAGATGATTGGATAAAGAGGTTGTGATATATATACACACTGGAATACTACCCTGCCATAAGAAAAGATGAAATACTGCCATCTGCGACAACATGGATGGAATTTGAGATTATTAGGCTAAGCGAAATAAGTCAGAAAAATTCAAGAACCATATGACTTCACTGATATGTGGGATATAAAACTGAAAACAACAAAGAAACAAGACAAACAAATAAAGAAACAAAAAGTCATAGACACAGACAATAGTTTAGTGGTTACCAGAGGGTAAAGGGGGAAGGGAGTGGTAGATAAGGGTCAAAGGGATCAAATATATGGTGATAGAAGGAGAACTGACTCTGGGTGGTAAACACACAATGTGATATATAGATGATGTATTACAGGATTGTACATCTGAAACCTATGTAACTTTACTAACCATTGTCACCCCAATAAATTTTAATTAAAAAAAAATACATTAATTAGATGAATAGTAGTCAAAGAGATAGTTTACAATATCAACAATAAAGAAAACCTTTGCACATTTACTTGAATCACAAAGATTATAAAATGTAATTACAAAAGCTGATAGCGATATTTAACATTAGAACAAATTAATACAAAAGGTTAAGTAAGTAAAATGCCAACTGAATGTCAGAGAAATGGAGGTTCTTTTATAAATACTCTTCATATTGGCCTATTTTTCAGAATGGAAGAGATTATAAAACTACAAGGAATGAATGTGCGTGAAGGAAGAACACAGGAGATAATGAAAAGATTGCAATTAAGATTTATATTTGATACCATAGTATTGAATATTTCTTATCATAGTTAGATCCTCCGATATTTCAAAGT
The DNA here is from genome assembly GCF_004115265.2 of Rhinolophus ferrumequinum. Lineage (NCBI taxonomy): Eukaryota > Metazoa > Chordata > Mammalia > Chiroptera > Rhinolophidae > Rhinolophus > Rhinolophus ferrumequinum. The sequence goes on from NC_046287.1 coordinate 36,010,906, forward strand.
GATTTTCAATTTATAGCATAAACATGGCTCACTTTTTAAATAACAAAATTATAAAATATATCTTTGTCTAGTTGAAAATAATATAAATGCCCACTTCTAGGCACGAAAAGAAAAGGTCCATCACACACTTTAACACAGCAGAATTCTAAATAAATCAGGTTTAGAGATCAAATAAATGTACTTAGAACAGTTAGTTTAATCAGCATTCTCAGTAGGCTACATTCTTCCTTGTTGATTAAAAATTTCAAAGATCACCTCCAGTGTTTTCATTTGTTAAGAATTCCACTTATCACATATACAAAATGTTCTTCTATCCTGTTAATTAACATACTTCTTGGTAGCAGCACAATAAGTAAAAACAGTTTCTTCTTTTATTGTACTGTGAACTTAATCTCAACAGGATGCACCTCTTTGCCCATCCTAATTAAGAAAACTGGGATATGAATCTTTCTGCAGATCGAGTAATAGCAAGGCAGCATAGATTTCCTGCAGCCCGTATCACTTGAAAATCAGAAGTTCTGTCTACACTCCATAGGCCTTCCTGAGCCTCCAAGCTTCCAGCCAATGCTTCCTCTACAATGACTTACTCAAATTTCTCTCAAGGTTCTCCAGAATCTTCTACATGTATATATATATATATATATATATATATATATATAAAATTATATATATATAATTTTCTCTTTATTTTTTTTCCCTGGCTCCCACACACTGCATTGATCTGGCCAAGAGCTAATTCCTGCTATCTTAATAGTCATGTATCAGAATTAGAGGCCCCTGGATTGAAGAAGATAATGAACAAAATAGAGTAACTTTTAGCTAAAAACAAAAACAAAACACTGTATTATTTTTTTTAATCTTGGAGAGCAATTAGAATGCTTCTGTGTCTTAATGAGAATATACATATGCATTTTAATTACTTTTTCAACTTTCACCCACAGAAGTGGATCCTAGCTTAGCTCTACCCTATTTATATTTGTCTCCTATAGAGAAATAGCAAAACAAAAGAAGTATCCCAATTTCATCAACTGCTCCCATTTAATATTATCATCTTTCTCTCTTTCTTTTTTGTGAAGACACGATAATACATCCCCACTCTGTTTCCAGCTCCTCTTAGCACCGGTTAAAGATGGAGCCTGCTGTGTAATAAGTGGACTTGACAAGTGTGTCATGCTGAGAACATGCTCTCATTGCCCCTGTGGCACCCGGTCTTCACTTATAAGCAATAATGTAAAGAGAGATGCAGCGCAACGTACATGTAAAGACTGATCCCTATTATTCTTCATTTTCATATCAACAATCCTTAGAAAGTCTTAAAAGACTTCTGTATGTATGATGATACATTCTAATTCTCAGTTAACATGGACAAAAATATGTCACATAGGAATTTAGAATAATTTAAGGAAATACAAAATTATATAAATCAGGGCCACTACTTGCATAAAATAAAACCGATTTTAATTACTAAAGAAAAAGGCATGTAGTCAAGCCTCTTAACTCTCACAATACCTAGGAGGGCCAGAAAGCTTCCTTTGGAGGTTATACAGCCAGGAAGGACATCCAAACCACAGAGGTGTAGTTGGTGCAGTGGTACATTGCTCAGATCTCCCCCATTAGGACCAAGATGCCAGCATTCTTGGATGGTGAAAGCTCAAAGATGAGTCTATCTCAAGAAATTGCCCTCCGGCCAAAGATTGCTGCCTCACCTAAGACTGTACTCCATCTTAGAAGTAACCCACATCCAATGACTGGTTTATATGGATCAAAAACCTGTCCCCCTATCTCAATTTGTAAAAACTCTGAATTGCTATCCCAGCTGTGGAGGGCCCTGTGGAATAGGCTGAGGGTTGTGATTCACTTTCATGGCAGTTCAACTTCTTCTGTCCAATCCTGAACTTTTCACTCTTTTAAAACTATGATTTCTGAAAATACACCCCAGTCAACATTGGCTGGTGCATCCCCACATCAGAATCTGATTTACAAGGGAATCCCACCTAAGACATGGAAGGATTATACCCTACTGATGGTGCCCTGATCAGAGACATGACTGGCACCACTGCACCGAGCAATGTACTCCAGGAGCTGCACTAACATGCCCGAAAGCCACAATCCTCACAAAACATGGAATCACAAGTCACCTGTATCCTCAGATTTCTAACTTCCAAGTGATAAAGTCTCTATTAAAATTTTAGAGATTCTTTTTTTTTTTAAGTCCATCTCCGTGGGTAGGTATTATTAGCCACCATGATTCATCACTTGCCAGTACCTTAAATATATTCCCCTTAACTGGGAAATTAACCACGGTATAAATCCTTCTTCTCCAAAGTATATGCAAGGAATTCCATTTCCCAACCTCCTTTATTGATAAAGGCATAAACACATGATCTGTACAACACAGTTACCTACATCCTAATGAGACTTTCTTCTTCATGAAAAATAGAGAATATGTTCTAAATTACAGACATTTAATGTATTAACCAAATTATATTATTTTAATTACCCATATATTCTTCTTCAATGGAATTATTGTAGAAATGAAAGTATTCACGTTGAAGCAAGTACAGAAAGTGGAAATTCGGTGGTTCCACGTCCATTTAATTTCTGAAAATTCATCTCCCTGTGCTAAGGTACTACAAATTTCAAGTTTCTCTTAATTTTAGAGTAGCACAGATAATAATTATTATTATTTATAATAATTATTGTGCTAAATTAACTAAGTGCTAAATTAACTAAGTGTTTTAGTTTTTAATTTCTAAAGAAAAGAGTCGCACAAACTACACATATTTCTCACAGGTACTCCTTCCAAATATTAATAGTAATTATTTAACATAAGGTATACTTTAAGAGTGTATACCTCAAATCTGTGTGAGTAGAAGATTCTATGTTAAGTTGTTAACCAACTACAAGAAAGTAAAATAAAGATCCTTTGTTTATTCTTTGATATGTGAGTCTTTTATTACATAACATCTGCGGATGTTTCTATTTGTAATATTCCACAATTCTATGATTCTATATAACGCTGTTAAAATTTTGATAAACTTCATGTGGAGCTCTAATGTAAACAAGTCTTCAATTTGGCAGCCAAAAGAAGATAAAATTCTTTCAAGACAGATGAAGAAAACAGCACCCTTAACACAATAAATGGCGACAAATTTAGTAAGCAACAGGTCTGGCTGTAGGTAACAACGAAGGAGCTGCAACATCAGTCTGTGACATGTCTTCAGTTCCTCAGTTTTCTCTCATCAGCTCTAGACATTTTGGTCAAAAGAATCATTCCTGCTCTGGGATTAACCATGTTCATCTTTCTGTGTAGGTTCTGACTATGGGAAATCATAATTATATCCAAGAAACTGTCTTGTGACTTAGCATCTTGTCTAAATGCCCAGATCCAAGATTTGTGTTACCTACTATGGGTTCCTGGGCTCCAAAATTGTTTCTCTATTGCCATGAACCAGAGGGTGATAACTGGGCCCCGATTTTATCCTGCAATACGGCACTCCTTCCCTTTAAGTTATCTCACTTCTCACGTCTGGGCTTCTGTGTGTATTCTCTTATTTCCTTTGCTCTTGCTTTTCCCCATCACAAGCAGATAATTAACTCTCAATTATTTTTTCCCCAACTCATTATTCTCTATTTAGAATATTTAGTTAGTACCTATATTTAACATGGCACACATTATAATGGTCACTTCTTATAATACCTCATTTAATCATTACAACTGTACTATATTATATGTATTTTGTTTTCATTAGACAGATGAGAAGTATCCTCAGAGTAATCAAGTAAATAATCCAAGGGCTGGTGCTTAATAATGTTAAAGCTTGGATGTTAAATGTATATATACTCGTATATGTAGTTAATACACACACACACACACACACACATACACACACACACACAGAGGGCACCAAAAATGCACACACATTTTAAGAAAGGAAAAAACTGTATTAAAAGTGGAATAATATATACTTATAACAAAAGATGAATACAAGTCATGTGTATACATTTTTTGGCACCCCCGGTATATTTCAAAAAAATTCCTTTTGAGTGGGACAATTACTTAATCTTATCTTTCTCCATCATTTAGACAAATTCTTTTAATTTTGACTGAGATGGCTCTGCTTTTGGGTCCTGGGGCTGTGAGGCCTAACATATCTAGTGTGCAGCCTCAATAGCTGATTTGTTTCCTCAGTAACTTCACTGCGCAAATGCTAGCGAGTTTCAACACTCCTCCATCGGAACCCAGAATGAAATTCATTTAACATCCTCCTTTCCCAGGATGATAAACTCTCCTGCTACTCTTTGTTCCTCTTATCAGGAAAGAAAAAACAATGAATTATTTTACATTATGTTTTTAGTAAAATACTGCTTTAGTAAGGATTATAGCAGATTTAAAGATATTTTAAAAAATTATAGAAACTTTAAAGTATATGCAGAAGAGAGAGATAAATATAAGAAGTCCTGATCTACCAAGCTGCCAGCTTCAACAGTTAATTTATCAACAATCTGGTTTCATGTTTATTTCTTTGGATTATTTGGAAGCAAGTACATCAAATCAGAATTCACCTATAAATTATTCGGTACATATTTCTAAATAATCGGGATTCATTAAAAAATATAATCATGATACCACTGTCACACCAAAACATTAGCAATGCCTTGATACCATATTTATCTAGTCAATATTTGCCCGTTTCTTCTCCTCCTACCTCCCTCTCCTCTTCCACCTTTCTTTCTTCCTTTCTTTCTTCACTCCCTTCTCTCTCTCTCTCTCTGTTTCCTTTTTTAAAGTTCATTTGATTGTATGAGTATCCACGCAAGTCCACATACTGCACTGGTTTGATATGTTTCTAAATATTATTTTAATCTATAGGTTTGCCTGGCTTTTATTTTTCTTGTAATAAAAAAAAGTTTTCTTATTGCTGAAAAAAATTGGTCCTCTACGTGTCTCATTTTCTGAATTTTGAATCCTTGGTACCATTTAATTTCTCCTTCTTATATTTCAAATAAACTGATAGATCTATTGGTTTGATCCAAATCAGATTTTATATTTTTAGCTGTCAGAATCACAGGTAGTAGTTACTATTTCCTGTTAAAGAAATATGTTATGCATTATTTCTTCTTTTTTATTTTCATAATTGTTTGGTAGGTTCATATACGGTTAGATTAATCCTCTTCAACCTCTCTTCTAATAATGTAAGTCATCACTGATAATAATGTTCTATGTCAATAATTTCATTGGCGGTTGCAATATACAATTCTATCAGTTATTTTCCTTTACTAGCTGGAATGCTTAATTAAAAAAAATAACTTCAATTATTTAGTTGTAGTTTGTACAAGAATATTAGGACAAATGCTTGTGTCATTCCCTTTATTTCTGTTTTCAGGACACTTTGGTTACCTAACATCCACCAAATGTGATGGTGTTATTTTATTAAGTAACATTATCAATTCATGGATTTATCATATTTCATTTTTAATCTCAATCTTTTTTTTTTCCAGTCGGTTCAACTTGTTTGGCTGCTTAAATTGCTTTATCCCAACAATAGAAACCTTTTCAAATTGGACCCTGAGTCCTTTTGACATAGCAGTTTTTGATAGATTGCTTGATTTGGGCAGGGATATTTCCAACCACTTCTGTACATTTTTGCACTGCATCTGGATTTAGTCATTCCTTCAAGGACGCTTAATTCATTTTAATGGCAACTGCTATTCAGGAGACCAGTCTGTTTGTCAAGATGTTCATTGCTCCTGGGTTGGTTACTGTTTCTAAGCTATGATGCTTGAAAATATATATGGATACAAAAGAGAAAATGTGTGTGTGTGTGTGTGTGTGTGTGTATGTGTAAAATTATATCTTTTTATTGCCAAAGCTGAAAATGTTATTACCAATTGTCATGCAGGGCGGCGTGCGGGGTCTCTGCTCCCGCTCCCCACATAAGAACGCATTACATGGTGAGGCCAAAAAGGAACACCTACAGAGCCATAGGTAAGGGAATCATACCACTATATTCTCGCTGGCGGCTGGGTTGGAGACACAGGAAGCAGGAGCCACAGAATCCGCAACCTGCCATCAGCTTCTCCGCCAACCAACCCCTTGCTAACTGCAATCCGCGCTTGCCAGCCACCATCTTCTTGCTAGCCCCCATTTTCTGCTAGATTAGCCACGGCAGTTATATTAGTGGCCAATGGCTCACTGGTTACAGCTGACAGCCAACTAGTCACAGCTGATGGCCATGCAATCACAGTGGATGGCCATTTACTACCTGAGCCAGCATCTTTCTATGTAAGGCCGAGAGCCTGGAAACTGGACTCCTGGCTCTGTCCCCACACCAATATAGATATTATAAATATTGAAATACTGTTATGTGGTGGTGGGATATTCTTTCTTCTTATGAACTAAGCATTTTCACCAACTTCTTTTAGGTCAATCTTTTGTATCTTAACCCACTCATTTATAAAATGAGAAAAGTTGTATTTCTTTTCATCTATAAGATAGTGTTATTATCGCTTCTTGGCCTTTTGGCTGAGATCAAGTGTATGAGTGTTACGATAACACGTTTATAAAAATGTGGAAGAGTTTAAAAAAAAAGTGCTGCACTCATCTTTCAATCATCAGTAAGCAGCTTGCTCTTTGTAATATCTTAGCTTTCAAAATTATTGACAAAGAACTGCTAAATGATTTATTTTATTGGCAAAACTTCCTGAAAATGATCCAGAAAAAAAGAAAAGAATAAACAACAGCTGTAAGAGTAGTTAATAGCCAACAAGTGTGGTTATAACAATCAAAGAGGATAAAATCACTGGCATGCTATTTGTCCAGGTGCAAAAAGAATAATTAAGGTACCTATTGAATTCCATTGCACAAAAGCAGGATACTATTTTGTACTTCAGATTGCAGCGTGACTCAGGACCTATAAAGACCATTTCAAATAATGGGACTATCTGTAGAGGGCTGTTTGATGACATTTTGAAGCATCTGTGATGAGATGGGTCACTCACCCAGACTTCAACTATCTCACCCTCACTGGGGTTCAGCAGAGGAACTTTGAAGCAACTCAATGAATAGCTGCTATTGACATTTTCTAAAAATAAGACGTGAGAAAGGAAAGTTTCAGCAAACTTCTTCAATTTATTTCAACCCAATAAACATTTTTGAAGGCTCACTAATGTGCACTGTCTATGCTGCTCTTTGCATCTTTCCTATCTATTAACTGTTCTTGTTGCTTCAGTTCCCTGTCAGATCTATCCTTCACATTGCTGATACAATCATCTTTTTCAAACATACTCCTGATAGGGTCACTTCCCCACCTCAAATTGCCAAGACAAAATCCATCAACTTCAGCGAGACAAAAAATGTCATTAATGATTCATTTTCTCCATCTCCTCTCATATCTCTTACTTATCCCCATGCCCTAGACATGCAAAGCTACTTATATGTCTTCTGGTGCTATGTTCATTTGAGTTTTTTGTGTAATGCTTATTTTGTATCTTCATCCTGAAATGGCCATTCTGTCTTTATAGGACTATGTACTAATTGGCGGTTAGGTAACTCACATGTCTTTTACATAGTCTTTCATGATTTTCCAAGCTTGCTTAAATGTTTGAGGGTTTTTCTCCATTAGAATATGAGCAATTATAACGTATAAGTCTGGATCATATGTTTCTTTGTATAAGCAACCCTGACTTCTGCAAACAGTAGTAGTAAAAGTAATTTTTTAAAAATGAGTGATTTACTTATCATGGTGATCACTTCTTTAGGTATATAAACGTAGACTAACTATGGTGTACACCTGAAACTAATGTAATATTGTATGTTAACTATATTTTAATAAAAATCTTTTAAAAAGGAGTGATTTCCTTAATTATTTAATCAATCCTACAATATATCAAATAGTTGCTCCTCCATCAGAGAAGTCCTTGGCATCTCAAAGACATACAGAATCTCTGTTTCAATCTCTGTTTCTTAGTAGAAAGCTTTAAAAATGAAAAGCAAACGATGCATTGTGAAGCACGATATAGATTATACAGAGAAGTGTCATACTTGTCAAGAAAGAGATTGATTAGCTTTCAGGATCTTCAGAATGACAGCTCATTATTTTATTCATTTCTAACATAAGGGAGATACCCAAATTTAATACAAACAACAAACGGATTCCATAAGCAAATACACACTGTGTTTGCATTGACAGGCCTCATTGCCTGTCATCAGGGCACTCTAAAGGGAGTCGAGACATCATCCAGGCTGTCCTGCTGTTTATGCCACTGAAAAAGCAGATTTGGGGATTAGTAGATATTTTAAAGTCAAATATCTGGGCAGTGGCAGAAACTAAAACATCCCTCAATTTCTGAACTCTTAATCCACTGTGCATTTTATTATAATGAGGGTGTCACTTTATAAAGAACACATATCATAGTAAAGAACCCTCTTTGGATATTATTAGCTTTAAAATAAAAATAAAGAAAAACTTACCAGCATTTAATTTCTAGACTCAAAATTAATCAAAGCTATTGTTATACTTTTTCTCTATTACATATACATTTAGAAATCTACTTTTTTTTTAATTTGGATGTTTTAGAACTTTATATAAGTAGCTTATAGTCCTTTACAAGAGGTAGTCTGGTAACATGTTAAGAACTGCATTTATCTTACAGCGCTGAATAAGGTTAGAACATTACAAACATAATTAATGAGAGGAGAATGGAGCAAACAGTTCTTTTATATTCCTTTATATAAGAGAGTACGGATTATTTGAAAGAAAACAATACACAAATAAGGAGAAATATCAGAAGAAGAAGACGAGAAAGGTAAAAGGATCTAGAAACAAATCAGGCATTATGATGTTTAATACTGTTAATAAAATATTAAGTAGAGGGAGGATATAGAAATATATGTGATATCAATATAATTAATATTTGAAGGCATAGTAAAAAATAGTTCAGTGATAAGTCAAAGCTGGCAGTTTCAAAAGATATCAAATAATACTAAATGTTATCACTGTGTACAAGAGGCAGTTGTAGAATCTCTGAAGGATTTTAATAAATTTTAGGTTAACACTCATCTGCCTGAAATGCAAAGATCAAAGTTGGTTGTGGGAAAAACAAAACTGAAAGACCTCTCGCATATACTGTTTACTACGTAGACAAGTAAAGGGTAGTCATTGGTATAATAATATAACATTATACATAACATATAACAAATATTATACAGTGAGAGTGATGGTTCCAACTTATGAAGGTACATGTTTGCTGATATAGACAACTTGATAGAATAAAAGAATAAAGCCAACAAATACATTTCTGAGAATGCCCTTTAATGTTAATGCTTTCCTCTTTTAACTAAATCTACATGTTTGTAGATTTTTTTTCTCCATTTGCAATTATGCTACACTTGTGATTTAACTCTGTCATAAAAATGGCCTGTAAAATTAGTATTATTCTATATTGTTCCCATTTAGGATATTATTCTAACGACTCCCCTTTGCCATCACCTTGACAAATAGTCAGGAAACTTAAAATCACTTTGTCTTTCATCACAGAATTCTCCCCATGTGTGAAGCACTCGTACAAGATGTCTTAAAGTAGCAATCCTCTTCCCAAGATTTTGATGGCTACTGGTTTGTTACAGAGGCTGCTAATTAATCTTTACTCCCTTTCAGTGAAGTTTAATAATATCTCTAGTGGGAAGCAATTCCTTCTAATAGGAGAATGTTTTACTCACCGTATTTCACTACTGGCTCATATTTTAAAAATTTTATTCATTTCAACTAATAATACCTTTCTTTAGTATATGTTGGAAAATTAATGAAAACTAAAGCTTTAAAATATTGGATTTGATGTCATGTACCTCATAATAAAGTTCCCAAATTTAATGCATAAAATATTGAGAGCCTAAGGTATACTTTAGCATTATTAATTTCTCTTGGCAAGATCTATGTCATTTTTAAGCCAGATTCTAAGTTTAAGCAGATATAAAAATTCATGAATCTTGAAATATTTACAGTAAACTGTGCAGTACATATATAAGAAACTTGCATTCTTAGAATTTTCAGAAGGAATACAAGACACTAAATAATATATCTTTTTCCATATACATATACAAGTTACTTTATTTTTGGAGAAATGGATTCAGTACTAATTGTATGAATATAATTTTCTTTAATTTCTCTTATGTTTATTTTTCTTCATTGAAATTGATTAATGAATAAATTATATGTGATATATTTACCAAGTCCATCAAAAGAAATTAGGTCAGTTTGGAGAGAGATATTTCTCATTCCAATGGAAGTAGATTAGAAATAGACTTTTTTGTAAGGTTGAGAACAACATACATTTTGTTCTGAAATTTGAATTTAATAGAAATATTATCAATGGGACGCATTATCTACTGCATTTAAATAAGATAATCTACTACAAAATTTGCACATATTCATATATAATATCTAAGAATTTTCTTCTTTTCTTGTATTCGGTTTGAGTTGTGGTAGCATTTTCATGTTTATATTATTAAGAGACTTTTCCAAAAGCAAACTGGCATTTCATTGGATGTGTAATCATCTCTCATTCAATACTAGAAACTCTATCGGGACAGGGGTTTCTGACATGTTCATTCACTGCCATATCACCAGCACTTAGCACAGTGCCTAGTGCATAACAGGAGCTCAATAAGTATTTGTGGAATGAATACAAAAGTTAATGAATAGGTATTGATTTACAAAGACATTCATTTCAACATATGACTCAATTTAAAAAAATGTGTTTTCCTATGACAAACAGACCACATGATTAATGATTGCCCTCAAAGACTTTACCTTAGAATGCTCTTTGAGTTCTAAAATCTTAAAATCTGTAAGTATGCATACACATAAGACTCCAATGGTCAGTTTACTACTAGTTACCAACATCCAGCTGAGAAGACTAAACAAAGACTAAATTATAATGATTCAGGCCACAGAACACATCACAGGTCTGACATCTACCAGGCTGCTTTTAGCAGAACATTAAAGGCAATCACCCTCATCCTGTTATCCTGTGTCACACAGCAAGTGTTAGTCCCTGTTTTCTTCCACAGACACAGTTCCTATGTGTCATGGTTAATATTATGTGTCAACATGACTGTGCTAAGTAAGAGATGCCTAGACAGCTGCTAAAACGTGACTTCTGAGAATGTCGGGGTTGGGGGTTTCTGGATGAGATCAGTATTAATTCAATAGACTGAATAAAGAAATTCAGCATCATTAATGAGGGCGGGCATCATCCAATTGGTTGAGGGCATGACTGGAACAAAATGGTGAAGGAAGAATGGATTCCCTCTCTTTTCTTGAGCTGAGATGTCTATTTTCTCCTGCCCTACGGCATTGGAATTTTGATTCTCAGTTCTTCAGATTCCAGGACTTACCCCACGGGGCCCCTGGCTTTCAAGCCTTTGACTTCAGATTGAGGGCTACACCTTCAGTTCCCCTGCTTCTCAGGCCTTTGAATTTGAATTGAATTGTATCACCGACTTACCTGGTTCTCCAGCTTACAAACAGCCGATTGTGGGTCTTCTCGGCCTCTGAGCCAGTACCTTATATCCTAGGTTGGTGCAAAAGTAATTGTGGTTTAAAAGATTAAAAATAATTGCAGAAACCACAGTTACTTTTGCACCAACCTAATATATCTCTGTATGTGAATATTTTAAAGAGTTATGTGTAAAAGTTCAATTTTCCCCCTTAAAAGCAATGTGTGCCTTTTTGTTTGTGATCAAATAATATGGTGAATGCTATTGTGCTTGCCATCCAATGGAAAAGGCACGGGTCTTCAATATGGGAAGTGGGGCACGAACCTTAGTAACAGTGTGTGACAAGTTTTAACTTGTTCGGTGCAGTCAGTCGAGTGTGAGCTACGATTGAGAGAAGGTGTATTTTAAAGTGTTCCGTAAATCATCCTCCGTCATGACAAAGCTCTGTGTCACACATCGTTTCTGGTATGGCAATTTCTGTCTAATAAAACATTACGGTGTGTCCTCACTCACCTTATTCACTGGATCTGGCACCGTGTGACTTCTGGCTCTTCCTCAAAGTCAAAATGACCATGAAAGGAAAATATTTTGAATCGATTCAGGACATTCAGGCAGTCACAATTGCATAACTAAAGACACTGAGGAAAGAGGACTTCCAGAATTGCTTCAGAAAATGGCGAAAACGATGTAATAAGCATGTTTGAAAAAGGGGGAGTATTTTGAGGGGGATTAATGGCAATGTGTCTTTTACTGTAACAAAGTTTTTTGATTTAAACATTTACTGCATTGTCTGATCACACCTCATATGATGGAGAAAAAGCAGTCTCTTCCATAAATGGTGCTGAAAAACTAAACAACTGCATGCAAATAATGAAAATTGGCCATTGTCTTACACCATGTACAAAAATAACGTAAAGTGTATTAAAGACTTCAGTGTAAGAGCTGAAACCATAAATTTCATAGGAAAAAAACAAACAGGTGGTAAGCTCCTTGACATCGGTCTTAGCAATGATTTTTTAAAAATATGACACTAAACCAAAAACAACAAAGCAAAACTGAACAAGTGGGCCTATACTGAACTAAAAAGCTTCTGCACAGCAAAGGAAACCATCACCAAAATGAAAAGGCAACCTACTGAATGGAAAAAAAAAAAATTCAAATCATATATCTGATAAAGAGTTAACATCCACAATACAAAGAACTCATACAAATCAAGTAGAAAAACAAATACTCCAATTAAAAAATCTGAATAGACATTTTTCCAATAAAAGGCATACAGATGGGCAGTAGAGATATGAAAGATGCTCAACACATCATTAATCATCAGGGAAATGCAAATCACAACCACAATGAGATACCACCTCGCACCTGTGAAAATGGCTATTATTAAAAGTAAAATGACAAGTATTGGCAAGGATATAGAGAAAAGGGAACTCTTTTGCAGTGTTGGTCAGACTGGAAATTCACACAGCCACTAAGGAAAACAATATGGAGGTCCCCTCAAAAATTTAAAATAGAACTACCCTATGACTCAGCAATTTCACTTCTGGGTATATGTGAAGAAAACAAAAACATTAACTCAAAAGATATATGCACCCCTATGTTCACTGCAGCATTATTTAGAACAGACAAGATATGGAAACTCTGTAAGTGTCCACTGATAGATAAATGGATAAAAAAATGTCACACACACACACACCACACACAAGATGGAATATTATTCAGCTTTAAAATACAATGAAATCTTGCCATTTGCAACAACATGAATTAACCTTGAGGGCATTATGCTAAAAGAATAAGTCAGACAGAGAAAGACAACGTTTGATCTCACTGCATGTGAAATTTTAAAAAAAGGAAAACACAAACTTATAGATACAGAGAATAGATTGGTGGGTGCCACAGGCAAGGGTGGGGTGGGAAAATGGATCAAGTGGCTCAAAAGGTACAAACTTCCAGTTATGTAATAAATAATTAATGGGATGCAATGTACAGCACGGTGGCTATAGTTCATAACACTGTATTGTATATTTGAAAGTTACTAAGAGAGTAGATCTTAAAAGTTCTCATCACAAGAAAAAAGTTTTGTTAACTCAGTGTGGTGACAAATGTTAACTGGAATTATTGTGGTGATTACTTAGCCTCGTATACACATATCAAATTGTTACATTGCATTGAAACTAATATAATATTGTATGTTGCTTACACCTTACAAAAAAAAAAAAAGAATAAGAGTGGCATTAAACTGCAGACTGGAAAACAACTGGGCTGGGGCTAGGAAATATGTGTCATATAGATAAATCATAATAAAATATTGTAACGTAAAGAAACACATAAGTAAAGCAGGAGTTATTTCATGATTGCTTGTCTGCAGGCTGATGTATATAATCTAGTAGAAAGGCAAATCTTGAGGATTCCTAAGCGGGCAAATCACAGGAGTCACATCCTTGAGGAGACCTAATGTGAATGTGGATGAGACAGCGTGCAAAAGAGGAAGACTTAGCATCAAATAAATGGCTAAAAACATTTAAGAAAATTTTATGAGGAGCCTAAACACTCATCCATAGTAACAGACGGGGAAACGGAGTGTGTGATCACAACGTAGATGTGACGATGGGAGCCTGGACAATCCTGAAGCACTTGATGTTTCAGTAAACCATGGATTGCATACATGGCAGGGGTCCCTCAGGTTATAATGGAGCTGCAAAGTTCCATCATAGCCACCATAACATGACTTACGTGTTCATGGTGATGCTCACGTAACTATAACCACTGTGCTGCCAGTTGTGTAAAAATATGGCACATGCAATTATGTACAGTACAAAATACTTAATGATAACAATTGACCATGTTACTAGTTTATGTATTTACTATTCTATAATTTTTATCGTTATTTTAGAGTGCACTCTTTCTACTTATTAAAAAAAACAGATGTAAAACAGTATGCCATTTTATGCTGGTGGCAGCCTTATACATCTAGTGTTGACTGCGTCACTTGATGGTATCATTTTATCTTGTTCTTCATTTAATCTCGAGTTGTTTTGAACAGTAACACGTTGTACAGGCATGTAGTCTAGAAGCAACAGACTATACCATACAGCCTAGCTGTGTAATAGGCTATACCATCTAGGTTCGTGTACATGCACTCTATGATAGTTGCACCCATGGCAAAATCACCTAACAATGCATTTTTCAGAATGTATCCGTCATTAAGCAGCACATGACTTTGTTTTCTCAATATCCAATTTTTTCCTTCTTAATTGTTCAGTAATCCTTGCGTTACTGGAGTTGGGTAACATTCTAGTTTAAAACTAAATGTTATAGCCACTCTTACAATAGCTTTGGCCAGTGAGAGTAAGCATGACTGTCCGTGATCAATAAAATAAGCATTTTCTCACTTACCCACTCTTCTGTCTTCTTCCTTAGCATGGGGAAAAGGAGGCTGAAGCTCCAACAGGAATCTTGTATGTCTGATGTATTGAGAATAGAAGACCACTCACTATTGATCTCTAATAAATTTGAAGCCACCAGATGCAGACATGGACTGTGTTCCTCCGGATGTCTTTTACCTGAAAGAAAAATAAACCTCTAACTTTTTACACATTTATTTTTGTGTTTACTGAACACAATTCTTGAAATGGACATAATTTGGAAGTGGGGTGTTGGTAGTAACACAAAGGAAAACGTGGCTGAACAAGGGTGGTGAGGAGGCATTATACAAGCTTCATGTGGTTTGAGATAGAGTTGGTATTAAGAAATAATAACAGTAAATAATTCATAATAATGAACATGTAGTCAAATCATCACTGATTGTTTATTTGACAATAGACTACTTGCTTACGGACACAGTATAACTAAAGAGAATGGCAGGAAATGTTCAGGACATTCCTTGTGATAGATAGCTCCTTCTTAGTGATTTCAGCAAAGTTCGGTAAGAAAAAGATTAATTCAGTATAAAGTTATCGTGGCTGCAAGCATCAATGAAATGAAGTGCTGTTTGGATAGTGGGGATGCTCTCTGCCTGTGCCCTGCAATCAAAGTTCACTGAGAGTCCTGTAATTTGGACCCCCGCACGCGGTGACAAACCCAAGTGAGTGTGGCCACTGCTCGGTGGCCCGAACTGAAGCTCTTAAAGCAGATGTTACAGAGAGGTAATGTATCAGGAGAAAAACTGCAACCAACAGACTTTCAAGCATCTTGCACTGACAATCACTGCCATATTCTGAAACTCAGCTTGCTCATGATGATCAGATTGAAATGTTTATCTTCTTAATTATAGTTTTCTGTGATTGCAGGGTAACTGCCTATATAAGGCACAGGAAGATAATGGAACACAGTGGTCAGTAAATAAAACACAAGAATCTTGGTGCTTGAAAATTCTATCTAGGCAAGTTTCGTTTCCAATTAGTCACACAAGGAATTGCCCTGAAGTAAACAGGTCACTTTATAGGAGTTTGAGTATTAACTACAAAAATACCTAAAACCTGGCATAAACCTGTGCGTGTGACTATCCAGCCCTTAGAACAATTCCCAGGCCCCTGAAACTGTATCAGTCTGTGTTCTGTGAAGTGTTCTGTGAAACCTTTTCTTCCTCAATGCTCATTCAGAATGAGCCCCAGAAGTAATTAATGAAGAAACACTTGATGAATGATGCAGAGACACATGCACAGAGGAGAAGCAGAAAAAAAAAAAAAAGAAAAAAGCCTTATTCTACTATTTGGGTAAGAAATCTTAGCTAGTTCTCATAAGTAGGTTTTGATAGTTTTCCTGAGCTATTGCCGGTGGGTGTTTTCTGTTCTCTTTTCTCACTGGGGAAGTTGTGTGTGTGTGTGTGTGTGTGTGGTGTGTGTGTGTGTGTGTGTGTATGTGTGTGTCTGAGAGAGAGAGAGAGATCTTCTTCTGCATTCCCTAATGTTGCATATTGAGGCTGTGGGGACAGAGCCCCAAAAAGCAGTTTCCAGGCTCTCAGCCTCACATAGAAAGGTGCTGGCTCAGGCAGTAAATGGCCATCGACTGTGATCAAATGGCCAGCAGCTGTGGCTAGTTGGCCATCAGCTGTTACCAGTGAGCCATTAGCCATGAATATAACTGCCGTGGCGAGGCTAGCAGAAAAAAAAGGGGGAGCTAGCAAGAAGATGGTGGCTGAGTCTGCAAGCGGCGCAGTGAGGGTTGAGAATTGTGTTGCTCCTGGTTCCTGTGTCTCCAACCCAGCCGCCAGTGAGAGTATAGTGGTATGACTCCCCTACCTGTGGCTCCGTGGGTGTTCCTTTTTGGCCTCACCATATCCTGCGTTCTTATGTGGGGAGCGGGACCAGAGACCCCGCAGGACGCCCTGCGTGACACATGGCGAAGTCGGCAGGATCCCCTGCACTACACATGGCGCAGCGAGCAGGGTACGGTGCCGGCCAAAGCTCTCCGAAGGGCGGTGGAGCAGTTTGTGCCTATGAACACTCAGTTGCAGGAAGACTAGGAGGAGCAGCTGCCTGAGAGCTGGACCCCGTGGAGGGGTGGGAAGATGTGGACGGTTCCCCAACCAGCAAAGCCGGAGAAAGCGAAGGTTGTTGCGGCCCTGTGGGCTGGGAAGTGCTTGCTGACGCAGCCCGGATGTAGGACTTGTAGTCCCAGGAGGAATGACTTGCTGAGTCCTCCGTGGGAGCTGAGGGTGAGGTCAAGGTCATCGCTCACCCCCAGGACAGCCCTGGCGAATGACTATGGACTATGGGGAATTGCCTTCCATCCCTAATTTAATGGACCACTTGACTGTTTGGGAACATACCACTATGTAGTGGAACTGGGGGATGTTTGCTTTTGTGTCTTGATCGGCCACCATTGAGAATATGTAAGCACCTTGACTGTGAGCCGCTGTTGTTCCAGCACAGTGCCATGAGAGGCCCAGAGAGAGTGGCAGTGCCCTGAGAGCCCTGGCTGTGTCCAGGAAGTCTGGCTGTGCCCAGAGAGAGTGGCAGTGCCCTGAGAGCCCTGGCTGTGTCCAGGAAGTCTGGCTGAGCCAGAGAGAGTGGCAGTGCCCTGAGAGCCCTGGCTGTGTCCAGGAAGTCTGGCTGTGCCCAGAGAGAGTGGCAGTGCCCTGAGAGCCCTGGCTGAGCCAGGAAGTCTGGCTGAGCCCAGAGAGAGTGGCAGTGCCCTGAGAGCCCTGGCTGTGTCCAGGAAGTCTGGCTGTGCCCAGAGAGAGTGGCAGTGCCCGAGAGCCCTGGCTGAATCCAGGAAGTCTGGCTGAGCCCAGAGAGAGTGGCAGTGCCCTGAGAGCCCTGGCTGTGTCCAGGAAGTCTGGCTGTGTCCAGAGAGAGTGGCAGTGCCCTGAGAGCCCGGCCCCGGTGTGAGCCAGAGAGTGGTACCCTAGAAGTCCAGGAAGTTTGGCTGTGCCCAGAGAGTGGGTGCCCTGAGAACCCTGGCTGTGCCCGGGGAGACTAGTGGTACCCTAAGAAGTCCAGGAAGTTGGCTGTGCCCAGAAGTACTGTGGTGCCCTGAGAAACCCTGTGTGCCCAGACTAGTGACCCTAGTCCAGAAGTTTGGCTGCCCGAAGTACTGGTGGTGCCCTGAGAAACCCTGGCTGTGACCAGAGAGCTTGGCTGTGTCCAGGAAATAGCATTCACCTCCAGGCTCCTCGCACAGGGCCCCTCGCAGAAGACGCTTGTCGCGGAGATTGTGAGGCGAGAGCCTGTAGGGGTGGAGTGTGGGGACAGAGCCCCAAAAAGCAGTTTCCAGGCTCTCGGCCTCACATAGAAAGGTGCTGGCTCAGGTAGTAAATGGCCATCGACTGTGATCAAATGGCCAGCAGCTGTGGCTAGTTGGCCGTCAGCTGTTACCAGTGAGCCATTAGCCATGAATATAACTGCCGTGGCTAGGCTAGCAGAAAAGGGGGAGCTAGCAAGAAGATGGTGGCTGAGTCTGCAAGCGGCACAGTGAGGGTTGAAAATTGTGTTGCTCCTGGTTCCTGTGTCTCCAACCCAGCCGCCAGTGAGAGTATAGTGGTATGACTCCCCTACCTGTGGCTCCGTGGGTGTTCCTTTTTGGCCTCACCATATCCTGCGTTCTTATGTGGGGAGCGGGACCAGAGACCCCGCAGGACGCCCCGCGTGACACATGGCGAAGTCGGCAGGATCCCCTGCACTACAGAGGCTGATGAGGACAGTCTGTGTATTGTTCAGCAGTGTATATGTCCCTCCTCCTCAGGAAAAACAACAACATCCAGATTCGATGGAAAGAGCTACACATTACTCAGAGAACTATTTTGCATCAAGATTTTGAGGAACTGGGTGGGGTACTGTCACAGAGATTACTGGTTGCCTATTCAATATCCATTCTTCCTCCTATCTTCTGTAGACATAGAATCACTGTTATTAGTGCTGCCTTGTGCCCGAACTTCCATGAGGATTGGGAGATGAGAAAGATAGAAGTTGAGGAAATGAGTTAGTGCTTCTTGTAAGTAGCTTTAAAAGTTGATTCAGCTGTGGATTACTCCGTCTCCCACGGCTCTTTCTCTGCCTGGAATTCAGAAGCCATGATTGGAAGTCTTGTAGTCATTTGGTGCCCATGAGTCAAACTTGAGGATAGAAGCAATTTGTTAAGAATAGGAGACCAGAAAAGTAAAAGGAGTATAATTCTGTGATTACCAAGGAACTGCCCTAGTACCCCTGGATTTTGTCCTCACAGATTTTATGTGGGATTAAAAAATAAAAGTAGGGAAGGGAAAAAAAAAAACATTTGTTCCTGTCACAAATTGAGGATGTCACTGGACTGATGCCGGTTTAGCTGCCTAGATGATGCAATGTAGTTCTCTTCAGATGGCTTTTGTTTTACCAGTGACATAAGACATGAACTCTTCAGCTGAGAAGGAGTAGGTCATTTGAAGGAATGGGGATATGGAAAGAGTGCACATGCAAAATAGATTTTTTAGGAGAGTGGGAAAATAAACTGACTAAATCGTACTCACACCGAGAGTATAATGTCAAGCAGCCTAAAGGCCATCTGAGTTAAGTCATGGATTTAGATTGAAACTAGTTAGCAAATTTGCATGTTTTTCACCTGCTATCATGAGATAGAGAAGACAGAAAACTGGATTTTAACCTCTTGTGGTTTTTGTCAGGCAGAAAGGGGCAAGAGTATGACTCATTAGTAATTGCTCACATTCTGTAGGTGTCACATGCAAACATCCCAGGAGGTTATATCTTGTTGGATGGTCACCATTTTTACTATGGAGCAAACCTACTATCCTGCTCTGCTGGCCTCTTAAAAATTTGCTGCTTCTCAAAGGTTCTGCTTCCAAGTCCAATTAACTTTGATTAGAGTAATAATGTAACAAGTCAGTGGTTTATTTATTTTCTCCAAAATGGAACATAGGCATGAAGGTTCTCATGGGATACTTATATCCAATCTACCTACTCATGCACACATTATGCCCTATAAAATTCAGAGGTAGCAATTATACTTACGCATTAAAACTGTTATTTATGCTTCCTTTATAAGAGCAGTGAGAACTAGTTTACGTTAAAATTTTCTTTGGAAACATTAATAAAGCTCTTCAGTGAAAATAACCATTTATCTACTTGTCCCTTTCCCATTTTGCCTTATTTGCTATGGAGTTTTTACCTCTTCTGTTCAAGATTACATAAATTCTAACTTGTCCATTACTCATCAATATCAGGAATTAGTTTCATATTGTTGAAATTAAAAGTGAGTGTTTAAGTTCTCCTAGAAGAAAAAAGAAAACATGTGAAAAGTTTTCCTTAATTTAGAATAAAGCAGAATTGCATTTTTAAAGAAACACAGTAGTCCACTATGACTATAACATTTAACTAGCCTGAAGACATCGTTTAAAAAAAAAAAAAAAGGAAACACAAACATGGTTTCAGGATTTTATTGCATGGGTAAGTGAATGTTAGAATACAGTGAGCTTCAATACTCTTAAGTATTAAGTCGCTGAAACAGAAACAAGAAAACAAACCAATGTAACTGTATCTATACTAGGAAGAAGTAACATATTGGCTGTATATTTTCCTACTTATGTAACAGTAACTCAACATTTATTGATTTAATGTAAGCACATTTCTAATATGAAGAGCACTTCTGAAAATGCATCTCAAAAATCAAGTTTTGAAATATACCCTAAAATTATTGAACAAATTTTAAAAAATCCATCCAAAGCAGAAGTACACACCTTCATATACTTATTGGAGAGTATTTTTTGTATAAATGATTAAAATTTTTAAAAATGTATCAAACTATGATTTGGCAATAACTAAAACTGAGAATGTCTGACTCTGCATAGCAGATGAGTAAAGTAACATCTATAAATAGATGTTGAACATATTTGGCTAAAATCTCCCTGAAGTGAGCAATAGAGAGGTAAATTAATATCTGAAATAGTGTTCATTAGCAATAATTATTTTAATAATCATTGCTTTTTATTACTTGAAATTTAAGATCAGTTAGGATTAATGAGATAATCAATTTAAATTTGTTCCAGGTTTTCATAAGATTCTTGACCTACTGGATACATATTATGCATGAAATTATACATCTTAAATTTAGTTAGGCTAAGTCAAATAGTTAAACGATGTTTTTGTGAAGAGGAGATAAAAAAGCAGATGTTAAAAACTCAATTAGGCTGATGTTAAGTTAATGTATTTTAGGTATCTGTAGTTTAGAAGATAATGCTCAGGATTCAGAATTGTGAATTAGAAAATAACCGAGACCCAGGTTTAGGGTTGGCAACATTTTTGCAATTAAAATAAATTGAATGTACTTTTACATATACAGTATGTATAAAATTCGTATATATAGACATATTTATGTGTGTGTGTATATATATATATGTCTTACAATAAATATCATTTAACAATGAAAAAATGTGCATACCCATAAAAGTTAAAAGGCAACATTTTAAAATATAGAATATTAATAAAAACATATACCTTTAGCTTTATGAAACCTACGCATCTCATATTTGCTTTTCTCTTTTTATTGTGTATACTTAAAAATATTTATATAATCAGGTACTGATCAAAATATTAGTATTTGGGATCCACTACTATAGTGGGCAGAATTTAGAATAAAACCAGAAGACCAAATCTGAGGTTAGCCTCTGCTATTTACTATTTTATTTCTTCTTGGGAGTGCTATTATATTTAAAGCCACCATTTCCTTTTCTGTTAAATGGGGGGAAAAATCATTCAAATGCAGTTCTGATCTGGCACTTTCTTCTTTCACTTTCATTAATTGTTTACATATGGGTGTCAATTACTTTATCAATAGTATGGGTTCTAGATTTGCAATACATGGAAAATAGCTCACAACTTGTTTATATAATTGGGCAAGAACTATCAATTTTCTGAGGATGTAGGCACATATTTTTGAAATATTTAGGACTACATCTTTATAAATTAGGAGATTTTTCTTATTATTGGAAAAGTAAAACAAATAACTTAGATGTTGACACAAATCACATATTTGTCTAATTTTTCTATGGTATAAAACAAATAAATTCATTGGATGACACAATAAAGTTTCAAATATATATGTAATATAATAATAAACAGACTAAGTTAAGACAAAATTATGTATAAATACATGTAAAACTCAGCAGAAATGTAGAGAAAATAGATGGAATTGTGTAGTTATATGGAATGTAAGTCCATCTCTTTCAATTCAAAAAAGATAAAAATAAAAGACAACATAAATGAGGCATATCTTAAGTATGGCTATTGGACTCTGACCACTTATAGTAGAAAATATATTTTCTTTCCAAATATTCATGAAACATTTTAAAAATATGGGAAAACTTAAGATACAAAACCTCAGTGATTATAAATACATAAATGTAGAATTAATATAGACAATAGTTTGACTACAAAATACTATACCTCCCCAAAATACACACAAACATTTACAAGATGAATCTACCAAACCTACAAAACTCAGAAAATTCCAATGTAATTTAAATTGCTTGTAAAGTATATAAAAGGAAAAGTTCAAAAACATTTAATTTGGTCAGTGTAAGACAGACACCAAAACTTCCTAAGTATAAGGCACAAGAATGCTAGAGATCTATCTTGCTACGTCAGTATAACTCTAAAAACAATGTTGGTAAACAGAACCTAGCAGATCATTAAAAAATACTATGTCTTTATCTATTCATCCATCGACGGACACCCAGACTGCCTCTGTCCATGAATGAATGGAAAAAAGGAGGTGATACATATACACGATAGAATAATGCTCAGCCATGGAAGGGAATGAGTTCTTGCCATCTGTAGCAGCATGGATAGACCTGGAAGGCACTGTGCTGAGTGGAGTATGTCAGACAGAGAAAGACAGATGCTATGGGATTTCTCTTATATGTGAAATCTAAAGAAGAAAATAAACAAACAAGTAAAACAGAAACAGATACAAAGGACATTTTGATGGTTGCCAAATGGAAGGGAGGTTGCGGGTGAGTGAAGAAGGGAAAGGGATTAAGAAGGATAAACTGGTTGCTACACAGTAGTTATGGGAATGTACAGTATAGCATAAGGAATATAGTCAATAATATTGTAAAAACTATGTATGGTGTCAGATGGGTACTACATTTATCGAGGTGGTAGATGGGAGGGCATTCGGGGGGCAGTGTAAAAAAGGTGAAGGGATTAAGAAGTACAAATTGGTAGTTACAAAATAGGGATACAAAGTAAAGCATAGAGAATATAGTCAATAATATGGTAATGACTATGTATAGTGCCAGGTGGATACTAGACTGATCAGGGGGATCATGTCTTAAATTATATAAATGTCTAACCACTATGCTACACACCTGAAATTAATATAAAATTATATCAAATATCAAAATAAATAAAGTAAAAAAATACCGCATTTTGAATAAATGAATTTATTCCAAAAAATAGACGGTTGAGCAAAATACTCAATTATACTAATCTATTAATATAAACATCTTAATGTGTATGCGTATTTTACAGTTACTATTTCAAATGAAAAATACAAGTTTCACAGTAAATTTTATAGTGTGCTTTATTTATGGAAGTGGTGAATAAAAACACATATGTTTTGTAATGAAATACTGGAATAACAAGACACATAGAGCAGGGGTGTCCAAACTGTGGCCCGCGGGCCAATTGCGGCCCACGATCCATTGTTAATTGGTCCACAGCAAATTCCAAAAATATATTTAGTTTACTTAAATAAACCAGGTGAGGCAATACGTACTTCACCTCGAGTGAGTGGCCCGGCTGTTTGTGTATTTTACTGCATATGCCCTTGGTTAAAACTGTTGAAAAAAGTTTGAACACCCTTGACATAGAGAATAATAAAATTGGTTACATAGGGAAGACTAAAATGAGGACAGAAAAGTCAGAGATAAAAGGGGTGGGATCCAGGCTTTTCAATGGAGACCTTTGTGTGTTCTAATATTTAGACCAACTGAATGTATTAACTATACATTTAAATTAAAATTTAATGGTTGATTTAAAATTTTTAATTTATCCTTCTGATTTGGTTCCTTGCTGATATAATCATAGCCCATCCTTATTAATTGGAACATACTGAAAACTACATGTACTATCATCTGAGAATTATTGTGAAATAACTCAAATACTGATATTAGATTTCTTTTGCATTTTCTAATTTCAATATAAGGAGTACCGTTTAAAATATTTTCCTGGAAATGCAGTTTTTTTCATTACCTATTTCATAATAATTCATTAATATAAGTTATCTACCTAACTATCTATTTATCTATCTATCTATCTATCTATCTATCTATCTATCTATCTATCTATCTATCTATCATCTATCTATCTTTCAGTCTGTCTGTAGGTAGAGAGAGGGAAGACTTGAGCCCTCTCCAGGAAAGCTACCTCTTTATTCCTTCTGCTTGAGGACATGCTCTGGGTGAGTGTGTGTACAGACAAACATATGTAATATTTTCAGACGTTTTCTACTGCTGGCAGCAAGGGTGCAGATGGAACTCTATACTAATAGATATGTAGGAAGCAATGCTCCCTCATAAAAAATGCTCCTGTGTATATTTATGGCAAGCTAGCTACTAAGGGCTTCTCTCCCTAGCTGTTAGCTGTGGTCATACATGGCTGTACACATATTAGCCAAAAGCCTGATGTAGCCAACAGATAAAGAACCTGCGGAGAAGGGGGTGCTTTAATGTAAGTAGTTTTTAGACAGATGGAGAATTCATTTTAATTGCATAAGCAAATCTTTCTTGAGCAGAGATGTGGGTCCTTGTGCAAACATGTGCTAAGTAAATCTTTTCTGCTGCTATCACCTCAGCTTTTCTATAATACATGCCCCACTGTTTCCATGATGACTGGTCATCAGTGTATTGAGCTGTACTATCTGAGCCATTTGCTGCTTATTCGGAGGCTTAGCAATTCATTCAATTTGTTTACACTAATATATATATATATATATATATATATATATATACACACACATATATATCACATATATACACATATACATACACACACATATATAATGTATTTTAAATTATGTATTATTTATTATTTATCCTATAATTTAAAATTCTAAAATGGCACATCATATATATTACCACATTAAATATGCCTCCCAATAAGAATTTGACAATAATTAATTGA
Source organism: Rhinolophus ferrumequinum (assembly GCF_004115265.2). NCBI lineage: Eukaryota > Metazoa > Chordata > Mammalia > Chiroptera > Rhinolophidae > Rhinolophus > Rhinolophus ferrumequinum. The sequence goes on from NC_046287.1 coordinate 36,036,025, forward strand.
ATTTTCACACCTTGTCTATTTAGTATATTAAAGGTAATTTCCATTTATTGGTAGGGGTATACTTTTTTTGCTAGCATGCAGTAAAATTGTTCCTTCCAGCCAGGTGTATTACTAACTATTACTTTAAAATGTCAGTTTATATTACCTTAGTAAGCAAAGAACTGAGAATAAGATCAAGTTCATTAAATTACAATTGTTCCTGAGATGATATTGAATTATTTATGAATGAACAATTCTTTACAATTTAGTTCATTAATAAAAACCTTAATATAAAATGCTTGAAAAATTAGAACTTTCATTAATTCTTCACATTTTCTGCACATATATCTAACCTATGAGAATGTATTCACACAATGTCAATATAATAGTTATGTTGAGAAAAAAAAATTTAAAGGCAAATTTTAGATAAACTGATAGAAAGTAGAATTGAATTACTATCAAACTTTAAAAATGATTATATTCCAATTTTGAAATATATAAAAATATAGACAAAGGACGAAGAACAATTATTATTTGTCATATATTATACATGTTATACAACAAAGTGTACATTCAAAATCTTCTAGCCATTCACTTTTTATCAGAGTATAAAGCATATAAATATCCTTCTACGGTAAAAGTCAGAGGATACAGTAACTGTAAGTTTGTTTTCAAAAAAGAAATATATGAAACAACCTTTTAGTTTAACAAAGATGAGAACTGGAATAAAACCTGATGACTGAAAAAATGTCATAAAAGCTAAGGCTTAGAAGGCAAAAAATCTAAATATTCACTAAGATCAAGCATACTGGAAACTCAAGTTTTGCAAAACGTAATATGTTTAACAACTGATGATATAAAAATTCTGATATAATTATTGAAAATAGGTGATGGAGGAGCATGGCTAGCTGGAAGGCTAAGAATGCCAACTTCGTTCAGCATTAACATGGAGAATCAATGTCAGCAATATAAAATGATGTGTGCAATTAAAAGATTATTACCTTTAAAAAGGTTAGTGTTTTACATGACATTTTACTTATATGTTAGGGATAATGTATGAACTAGAATTAATCTAGAAAATCTATAAAATATATTAATCTATAAATTCAATCTATAATCTATCAATTAATAGTGTTTACATTTTACTTTTCAATGTATGATTGGAATTAACCTACAATTAATCTATAAGACCAGCCAGTGGTGTGTTGTGTGTGTGGTGTATGTGTGTGTGTGTGTTGTGTGTATTTGTATGAGTATGTGTATGAAAATTGACAAGGTAATCCTAATTGTTCATAAAACTGCAAATAGCCATGTCAAACTGAAAAGAAAAGAAAACCTACTAACACCATAGCTTAGCCTAAATGTGCTCAGAAACACTTACATTAGCCTATCGTTGGGCAAAATCATCTAAAACAAAGCCTATTTTATAAAGTATTCAATATCTCCTGTAATTTATTATGTGTAGAACTTTTGCACCCATCATACAGTTAAAAAGTCACAAGTTTGAACATTTGTAAGTCAGGGACTATGTACAGTTTTTCTCCACTATATTATGCCATACTGTACCCATGCAGAATCGTGCTCTTTTGTTCCAGTCCTATAGCTCTATGACTTTATAAGTTGGGCCTCTCATAGAATACACTGAACCTCAGTTTGGATTGATAAAGCTGAGTTGGATTTTACTGGCTACATGTTCTCTACAACAGTTTGAATTAAGCCACATACTTTTCCTCCTACGCCATGCCAAATTCAGAAAGAAAAATAAGCAACTAAAGAAAACATTTTTTAATGATTTTTATGACTCAAAATAACATATTTTATATCTTTACCTCTTACAAATACTTCCATTGCCATATAACCACAGGAACAACAGGAAGATTTAGATTGAAATCAAGTCAAGGTACTTTTTTTTCCCTTTGGTATTTAGAGATTAACACTTCACCAATACATTTGTCTTTGTGATTCAAAGAACACAAATTGCCATTTGTTACATATCCCTATGGAATATCGCAGGCATCAAAGGATTACATTAAATAACAGACAGTTTCTAAAACAATTATTTGCAGTAACTGGAGGAAAAAAAAAAGGAACCCCAGGAATGTTATTATGTAAATGTGTGGCCAGTTAAAGCAATCTACTGCTATTATGTAAAAAAAAAAAAAGGTTTAAAATCCGAATGGTCTGCTTCTTCTTAATCTTTTCCAAGTTGATTTTATGTTACCCTATCTTCTAATCTTTGATTTCCTCATTTTTCATGTTCTAAATTAAAAAAAAATGTATCTTTTTACCTTCCTGTATTTTCATTATTCGTATAGAAAGAAAATAACTTGTGACTTGCCAAACTACAATAGAAACTGAAAGTTGCAGCTCCTAAATCTGCAAAAGATCAGGTCCCCTGAATCTTAGGACAGTACAATACCTTATAAATTGTCTTTCAAATTTACTTACAACGGGTGACTATTAGATCTATTCTCTGTGAGATTAATTTGGTAAAAACTAATAGAGATCAATTTAGTTATTTCAGTTAATCTAGATTTTGTTCTTCTTCCCGGGAAGGCAGGCCAAATGATGGTCTATTATGAGAGCCAAATAGCACCAGTTTCACTACTCAGCCTTTTCATACATTAACAAACTGTGACACCAAGGGTCTTGTACGGTTTGGTCTTAATATGTAGCCCAGCACTCTATTCAGTTTCTTCACAGCATGCCCTGTAAGCCTTAACCCTTTCCCTTACTAGTCATTAAACCCCTGAGGCAGCCAGATACAATGGCCACGCCAGACCAAAGGTCACAACACATGGGTTTCTATTAAGCTCAAGATAACATCTTGACCCAAGTTGTGTTTCAGAGCCTGAGCTCTAAAGTGGAATGACCCCCTGGCTACTTTCCCATGAGACTGAACAGAGGGATAGCAGAGCTGTCTTAAAGATCTGATGTATGACCCTTACCTCACTTCCCACCAATCAGCAAACAACATGACCTGGAACCCCTAACCCACAGTGTCTTGTGAATTTGCCCTATATAATCTGTAACCTACATGCCATCGGGAGTTTGGGCTTTTGAGCATTCGCTTCCTGTTCTCCTGGGTGGTGCCATTCATAATAAAATGACCAATCTTTCTTCACTGCAATTATCCATGTTTATAGTGTTTGGCTCTGCTAGAGCCGAGTTCTGGATGGATGAAATCTTTCTGTTCAGTAACAATAGAATGATAGAATTAAAACTAAGAGATTGGATTTACTGGTGAAATATATTAGGTTGGTGCAAAAATAATTGTGGTTTTTGTAATTATTTTTAACCTTTTAAACTGCAATTATTTTTGCACCAACCTAATAATAAAAAGACAAAATCTTTTCCCAACCCACAAATCCTCTCCACAACGCTTATTATTGAATCAGCATTAAACCAGAATGTGATGTGCATCACAAGCAATCCAATAAGAGACTGAAAAGACCTCAAAAACCTCACTCTTCTCTATGCAGCCCAGCAGATACAATCCATTATATACAAGTTCTCCTTGTATATAACCTGTCCCCAAGTCAGAGGGCTTGACATCACCATTGGCACACGTATTTCACCCTAACGTGACCTGGTAATTTGGTGACTATGTGTATTAGCTAAGTAGTTTTATCCAGAGGAGAAACAAACTTCACAGAACTTTATGATAGGTGGTAGTTTAGCTGCTTGGAACAAGGAGCCAACGGAAGTTAGGCTTCGTTCCTCCCAAAGAAGCTAGGAGTTAGAGTTGCAATCTCCCTGGATGTTTACATTTCAAAGAGATTGGCTCAAAGATCTCTGAGAAAGAAATTTCTCAGTCCTAAAGCTGGCAAGAAGCCTATTGAGTTTTCCAAAGGATTTATACATATATACATTTCAAAGAGAGAAGTACTTACAATTACAGGTTTTCTAAGGCAAAATGTCTAAGAAATAGAAGGAACAAAAATCCTTTCCCTTACTTCCAACAGGGAGAACTAAGTCTTTTATTTTATTTTATTCTGGCTACAGATTATATCATTTCTAAGAAATCTGTTATTTTGCATCTCTGCTATAGTTTTCCCTTTATATGCTCACAAAAAACTCAGATTTAATTCGTTAATTTTATTAAAAGGTACTCTATTGTTTAAAACTATCATGTTAATCAATACCCAGCAAAATATAAAGCACCACAGTTTGTGAGTTTCCTATCACATAGCAAGATAATGTAAACAAATTGTTAAAGTTCTTTCACCAAAAACTTTCTCCCCAAATAGCTTTAGAAAACTCTCCTTTGATATGCATCTGTTTAATATAATAAAAAAAAAACAGTATAATTTCCAGCAATTCAGATACATGTTGTGTAACACCAGTAGAAAACTGATGATAGTTTTGGTCTGACAGAGCAGAAATTCGGGTTTCCTATAGAACTGTAAGCTAGAAGGATCAATCTCTCTGTTTTTCTTTTTCCTCCTACCAATAAAACTGTAATAATAAAGCCTGCTATTTTATTATTGTTAGAATTGCATACGATAAGCACATATCTCTTGAGGGTTTCCTATGCAACATATGCTGCCCTAGGTAAGAGTAAAGTCTGTTCACAAAGCTCACATTACCGTTAGATAGACAATTATACTTATACAATTACACAATAATTTATGTGGTAATAAACTCTATAAAAAATAGCAGAAGAAATGAGATCCAGAATTAGTGAATGCTAACTTAGGTAATGGAACTGGGGAATCCTTACTGAGAAGATGGATATAGAAGAGATGCAAATGAAGTGAAAAGAGCAAGTAATAAGACTACCTGATTGAAGGAGTGAAGAGAAAGTGAAAGGCTTGTAAATGGGTGTGTTTGACATATGCCATTGTAGTGCAGTTAGTGAAAGTAAGAGAGAAAACTGGAGAATTAAGTGCAGACCAGATTCTATAGATTTTTGCACATTTTTATCTTAAAATATGATATTGTTCTAAATGTGAGGAGAAGGCATTGAAAGATTTAGAAAGTAGAGTTTACATGATATAACTAATATTCAAAAGGATGACATAGTTTATCTTTTCAAAATTAGACTAAAATTGGGCAGGCAAACTAATTGAAACTGTTATCACAAAATTGGGAATAGGTATTTTGTCAAGAATTGTTGTGGAAAAAAAAAAAGAATTGGTGTGGAGTCATTTATTGAGTTATAAGTGCCACACAAGCAGCAGGTTTGGGACGAAAAATCTATAGTTGGACTGGAGCTATGAACTAAGAAATATCGGTGAGATTGATCAATTAAATTAGAATTATTATAATTTTAACCTGGATAATTTCATATGACTTAGAAATGTAATTTTCCTAACCTGAGTAATTAAGGAGAGGTTATTTTATCCAACTTTTTAATCTTCAAAATGAATCAAATCACTTCTACATTTAGAAGTAACTCTTTAGAGTCATAAGTAACTCTTTAGAGTCATATACCTACTTAGGGACAGCAGTTAGGGACTACTACTTAGAGACCATATCACCTAAGAGTTGGTCACTTCTTACTATATATAACGCCTACTTACTTTGTAGAGAAGCATCAATTATGAAAAGTGCGAGAGAAACTGAGAAAATTCAATGCTGATAAATAGAATGATTGAATGAGAAGTTTTCATTTTTATTTTTATTTAGGACATGCTCTAAAACACCCAAGGCAAGACAACAGTATAATTAACTTCTGTATATTCATTTCCCTGCTTCAGCAATTATTTCAAGTTTTATTGCTAAAATTTGCTAATTGCCAGGTAGCTCATAAATACTACCTCACATAATTTAAATGCCATAATAATAGTGCTTATTACTCTAGATTTATTTAAAATATAGTTTATGTATGAGAAATTGATTTTCCCTGAGTCACAGAATTGACTGGTTTACACAGACTAACATATATCTGATGCCAAAAGACAACAACCTTTTCTTTGTCAGGCGTTAATATAATGTGTCTGGAAAACATCTAGGGGTGTGTGTGTGGGTGGGGGGTGATAGAGGCTATAGGCAAAGAAAGGAAGAAGTAGAGGAGCAAGAGAAGAAAGGAGAAGTAGAAGAGGAAGGGGAAGGTGGGGAAAGAAGGAAGAAGAGGTGGACAAGAAGACAAAGATGAGAAATAAAATTTAAAAATTTTACAAAGATTATATATATTTGAAATGTCTTTTTATTTGAAAAATATGTCTTCTAATTCGTCCATATATAAAAGAATCTTAAAAAAATATATAAGACATATAATTACATTTCCAAATAGAGTTTTTGGAATAGGCAAGTACCATTTTAAATTTCTCTAAAAAAGAAAAGCATTAATTTCAGAATAGGAATATAGAACTACAGCATAAATGACATTAAAATGAATTGCCTGTGTGTACTTATTCCTTATTAAATCTGAAAATTAGTATAAGTATTCTTAAAGAATGTTTAATCAAGGATATAACTTGCTACCTCAGGAGTCAGTCAATCTAGTGTAAGTATTTTAGCTGGAAAAAAGACTTTAACCTCAAAGTATATATCGAAAATATAATCCTATTGAAAAGATCTTTAATAATTAATCATAGACACAATTTTTGTGTCTAATCATAGACACAAGTTTTATTATTTGCTGATGATATAAGTGGTTTCACACATATCACATGTGTGTCTATATAAGATCTTTTTAAAAAATCATTTTGGGTTCTCACTAAATGAAACAAAACTTCCCCTTCTACATTGAAAAAAAAAACTGCTGTTGTTCATTGGGAATATGTAAGATATTTTTGGATATTTTGGCATGTGCTTATGTCCATATATTTCCATTTTCATGGTGGCCTTCAAATTAGAAAGAAAGTATAATGAATTATTATTGAGGAAAAAAATCCAAAGTTTATATAGATAAGAATCTGCATTTTTAAGCATACAATGGAGCGTACAACTTACATTTCATATTACTGAAGTAAAAATAGTTTAATTATAGGCTTCTATTTCTTTTTTGCAAAGCTCTTGAGGAAAGAGTACTCAGGAAAACGCTATTAATAATTTCTAAAAGAATGATTTAAAAAATGGTATATTAAAAACCCAGAGAAACTTGCTCTATCTTGAGACTTTCTTGGAATAGTCACAAAAACGGACATCATCACCAGACAAGAAGACAAATATTTTGGATCCTCTTATGGAGTGAATGTTTGTGTCTTCCACCAAATTCATACATTGAAGTCCCAACAGCCAATGTGAGGGTTTTTGAAATGGAAGTGATTCATGAGGGTGGGTCACTGGCCTGACAGGATTAATGTCCTTTTTAAGAAGTGACACCAAAGAGCTAGCTTCCAAGACCACTCTCTCAATCTATCTCTTTCTGTCTCTGTCTATCTCTCTCAATATCTCTTTCTAACTTCTGTCTCCCAAGTAAGAACACAATGAGAAGGTAGCCATATGCAATCCAGTAAGAAAGCCCTTGCCAGAAAATGACCATTCTTGCACCCTGATCTCAGACTTCCAGCCTCTAGAACTGTGAGAAAACAAATGTCTGTTGTTTAAGGCACCCAGCCTAGTATATTTTGTTCTGGCAGCTTGAGCTGACTAAGGTAGATGCTACCACCACCATATTGGGGTTTCTCCAGTTCTGCCTTTGTCCCTGAGAAATATTAGCAAATGGAAAGCCTGCATCTTTTCATTCAAAACTTTCCAATGGAAGCGGGGAGAAAGGAAGAGTAAGATGTGCAGTCATATAATGAGTTTTGCTATCTAAGTCTTTCCCCTTTCTTCTATATTCTAGATAAGCATACTTTTATTTTTTAATATTGAATTATTCAACATTTCTCATTATATTGTTTTTTATTTAATAACATATTTAAAATATAATTGATTTAATATGCTCAGGTATTACAATAAAAACTTCAATTTATTAGGTTCTAATTATGTGCCAACAACCAATAATGGAAAATACAAAAGATACAGAATAATAGTCTTCACAGATGTCCTAAGATATAGGCACACACAGCCTTATTTTCTGATAAAAAATAAATCTTAACAAAGTTAAGCAAATTTTTCAATGTTGTATGACTATTTAGTGGCAATGCTGGGATTTAGTCTTTATTAGATTCCAAAAGCTTTGCTAATATTATTAAAAATGTAAGGATGCTTCCTGGGGAGTGCTAGGGAAGTAAACCACATTCCCTATACCAAGCTTCTTTAGCAACATAAAGCTCTGCCTGCCCTTGTCCCAAAGCTATAAGTGGACCTCTTCAGGAACATTCCCTACCCTCTGCTTCTTCCTCCTTGCTTAAAAATTGGAAACCCATTTCTTCACCTTTACTTCAGTCTAAGCTAATCAGTTTACAATATTCAATACAATCATCACTTTTTCATAGTACATATTGTTATAAACCCTCTTTATCTCACCTTGACACATGAGATTTCTTCTTATTTCTGAAACTTAAAACACGTTTCAATGCATGTGGGAGAAAGAATAGCTGCTTGGTTATGTTCATGGACTGTGAGATCTTTTTACTCCTTTTATTTTCATTTTCTACATATGTTTTCCATATTTATGTTCAGTGTTTCATTATTATTGTGACATTTTTAATTTTTAATAAATACAGTATTCAATAAAATTTAATACATGTATATATAAATTATATTTAATAAGAAACAATCTAATCAATTAACTGGTATATATTTTAATTCCTCACTTTCATTGCTTTTTTTTATATTTAAACTCTGAAAATAACAGTTCCTGGTACTTCAAGTGGTCTTGAAGGTGAGTCTAAGAATGTCACAGAGCATATGGACATGATTCACAATCCATGCGGTAAGCAGCTGGGAAACTGTCCCAACACAATCCAGGCAGAAGAATGATTAATTCTCTTCAGAAGGTTAATAATTCCACACATGGAAAATGGGAAGAGTAAGGGTAAGAGAAAAGATGGAACAATGAAAATTTACAAAGGGTAAGATCACCAGTCCTCTTCCATGATAGATTGCTTTATTATTTGCATAAATGTATTGCCTCTCCCTGGGGAATGATTATTCTTTTGTGGCAGTCAACAAAGATTTACTCATATTCCTTAAGTGGGCCTATGAAATGTGAAGGAAAAATGAGATGTTTAACCTGTAATTAGTAGATTTAGTAACATTGCCACAGATAAGCTGATCCATAGCCTAGGCCCTGAAGTGAAGGTGTATAAGAGATGAGATGCAGCTGACTCTTAAAAAAAACAAATAATATGAGATCAAAATTAAAATTTGTATAACACATTTATATGTTGGGACCATTTTTACCGCAACATAAACTAGATTTCTCTGATTGAGAAGACTTCTCTCACTTGACTCACAGAATTCTGGCAGCATGACTTATTCTTTCCAGGAAAAAGATTGTATCACATTACACTGGTGAATCTGAACAGTGAACGGAAAAAGACCTAGGGATCTGCCAGTTAGGAGTATTCTAGAACACCATTGGTTGATGAATCTTAGTAGACTAGCCTGAAGCTTCTAGGATAAAATTGAAAGCTCTCCTGCAGGAAAACCATGAACTGAGTCTCAAATACTTCACATGTATAGAGTTCCGATAAATATAAAATTACACAAATATGTGCACATCAACTTGGAAACAACCCTAATAAATGCGATTCAGCTAGAAACAGTAGCTTTTTAGTATCCTCTTCTTATATGGGAATAGGCAATTGAGAATAACAGAAGGTTGCACAAAAGTCCTTAATAAAACACAAATCTAAAACAAACTGACAGAAAAATCTTTAGTAGAAATTTGCACTATTTAAAAAATTAAAAACTTAGTATATTCAGAAGTGAAAGAAAAAAAAAAGCATCCATGAATCATTGAAGAGAATACTACAAACAAAGGAACATGCAAAGGATAAAATGGAGCTCTTAAAAATTATGATAGAAATTTTGAAAGCAATAAAATTACTAGAATATAGAGTTGAATAAATAATCAGAAATGAAAATTAGAAGAGGTAGTTAATATAGAGAATCAATCTAGAGGTCTAACATCTTAATAATAGGAGTCTCCGAAAGAAAACAGAGTAAAAAAAAAAAAGAGAATAACAGAAGACGTTTTCAAAGAATTTAAGGATCTGAAGTTGCAACTTGAAAGGGTTGATAAAGTAGCCAGCACAAATACTATATATAAATGAACCCAAAAAAATTTCATTTGTGGCTTTTTCATGAACTAGAAATATTGAAGGATTTTTGCTACAACTCATTAATAGTGATAGAGAAAGTAAAACGTTAAAGTGTTTTTAAAAGACTGAGAGAAAATAAGGGGTGTCATTTCTGAAATCAACAAAAATTGTGATAAAGAACATCAGGAAGTGAGAATTGAAGACATGGAGCATTCGCTGGTTATCTATGCATTATTTTAACTTAGAGTTTTAGTTCATGGATGGATAATGGAAGAAAATCTTTGAAGCCACACAAGGTAGAAAGCCTCACTGAAGATAATACTTCATGGAGACAGGACTTTGAATAATTTCTAAGTAAGATGAAAAGGGTGAAACAGAAAAAAACACATTTAGCAGTAGTTCAACAGAGAACATTATCTCAGCCTTGGTTCTGGTTGGAAGTTAACAATAGTAATCCATAAGAATCCACAGCAAATGGGTAGCTAACACATAGATTCCAGGTTTCAGTATACAGTATTTGTGCTGAAAAAACATGGAAAGACTGCCATAGATTCCAGGTTTCAGTATACAGTATTTGTGCTGAAAAAACATGGAAAGACTGCCATCTGGAAACCAGGAAGAAGGCTCCCACCAGACACCACCTAATCTGCCAGTACCTTCATCATGGACTTTTCAACCTCAAGAACTGTGAGAATAAATTAGTTGTATATAAGCCACCCAGCTTATGGTCCTTTGTTATAGCAGCTTGAGCTGACTAAAACAGACATGATCAGGCCTTCTATATCTGCTAACCAGTGCTTAGGCTCCTACTCTACCATGGAGACTCAGAGAAGGGGACCCTGTCCCTTCTTGATGATTGCATTTCAAAGGAATCGCTCCCAAATTCTTGAGAATGGCATTTCTAGATTATGGAAGATGTGTATACATATCTAAGAGACAGAGAAAGATTTTACAATTGCAAGCTTTCTAAAGTAAATGCTCTAAGAAAAAGGATATCAGGGGCCTTTCCTCAGGTTTTGACTAGAATAAACAGTATTTTGTCAGCCTGGATCTTTCCCAGGGAGAAACTTAAGAGCTGGGTCATCCCAGGGACAGGCCTTAGGCTGCTAAAAGCCTTCCTACAGTTTGGTCAAATCTCTCAGTGCAGATGGGAGTCCTTGGTGTTGAGAGATTAAAAGTTCTGTACTGAGTTCTTCTACAGAATTCTCTACTGAGAACTTCGAATCTCTGAGCTATAAATTCCCAGGTCAAAAAAAGGTTTGAGAACCAAAAAAATAAACCTCTAGTTACACCTTGAATGAATACCTATCTTTTAGATGCAACATAAATTTTCTGAACGAACTCAATTTTTGATTTTATGGGTGGCCAGCATAAAATGAGAATTGAATTTGGAATGTTTCCAGGTCTCTTATGTCAAATATATGGCATTGTTAAGGAAAGAAATGATGCCAAAGAACTGAAAAGGAGACATGTGAGTGAATTCCAATCATTATGAGTATGTTGAACCCCCAAATCCTACTGAGATTCCTTTTTCAGTGGAAGCAGCCCTCCTTCCACAGTCTGAGGGAGTGTGGTATATAGTACATCGATGAGGTTAGTTAATAGTATTTCTGTAGCTGTACCCTTTTTCTTATAAACTTATTGTTTATAAGAAACAACTCCTACCCTGACTCTGGTATTAACCATGTAACTTGGTTTGGAAAATAAGATATTAGCCAATCTGATGTAATCTGAAGGATGAAACAGTCCTTGCTCTTTCCACCTGTTTGTTCTCTTGCTGCTCTGAACTCACCACAAAAACATGTCCAGACTTGCTTTCTTAAAGAAGAGGGACCATGTGAAGCAGAACTGAGTTGTCTTAGTCAAGGCCATCTGTGATATTTTGATTTATAATAAGAAATATATATTGGTCTCTCACCCCTGTTTCTGGCACAGAGCTGAAACCTTTGGAATTTCCTAAGTGATAATAGCCATAAATGTGTCTTTTGTTATGTTAATAGATACCTTTTGGACGTCATCTAAGGATGGGGGCTGGTTGCAAATGGTTCTAACCATGTAATTAGAGGGTTGACATTTTCTTTTCTTTTCTTTTTTTTTTTAATTAAAGTTTCCGGTGTGACAATGGTTGGTCAAGTTACATGGGTTACAAATGTACAGTTCTGTAATACATCATTTACGAGTATATATCACATAGCGTGTCCACCAGAAGGTTGGCATTTTCAATCTCATCCCCTGATCTTCAGAAAGGGGAAAGGGACTCCAAGTTGAATCAGTGGCCGTTGGCCAGTTATTTAATCAATCATGCCTATGCAATGAAACCTCCATAAAAACAAAACAACAACAACAACAAAAAAAACAAAAGGGAACGGCACAGAGTTTCCAGGGTAATGAACATGTGGATATTCAGGGAGAGAGGTGCATCTAGAGAGGGCATGGAAGCTCTGCACCCTTTCTCCACCCATACCTTGTTTATGCATCTCTTCCACCTGGCTGTTCCTGAGTCACATCATTTTATAATAAATCAGTAAAATGTTTCTCAGAATTGTATGAGCTGCTTTTGCAAACTAATTAACACCACGGTGTAGTTGTGAGTGAAAGAGGTGAGGGTGGGCCAGGGTATCTTTGGAATCTCCCATCTACAGCCAGTGGGTCAGACACAGAGGTAATAACCTAGACTTGGGGGTAGGGAGCTGAAATGGGGGTAGGGAGCAGTCTTGTAGGATTGAGTCCTTAATCTGTGGAATCTGACACTGTCTCCAGGTGGATAGTGCCAGAAGTGAGTTGCTTGGTGGTGTGGGGGAAAACCCCCAACACTGGAATTGGGTGTAGAACACTCTATTTGCCATTCTAAACAGTCATCTGTCAGCCTATGTTCCCGCTAAGACACAGGAACAAGTCCAAATCAGCCTAGGCTAATGTATAAAACTGTTCTAGGTAGTCCTACTGAAAAATCAGCGGGAATATGTGTAAAAAGCGTATTGATGTAAAATTTAAGATTGATCCTGCCAGAATACGCATAAATGTTTCGTCCTCCTAAGCTAATCAAGAACCTTAGCTTCAGTGACATCAAGTAGATTAAGTGCTATTTCCAAGATAATACACATAGTTTGCTTCACACATATTTTGGGTGCTAAAAACAAACAAAAAAAAACGGAGACTAAAACCAAAAAACAAAAAACAAAAACAAAACAAAAAACAAAACAAACCACCAAAACAATAAACAAAAAATAAATTTCCTATTTCTTTTTCCTTTTTCCCTTCCTTCCTTCCTTCCCTGTCTTTTTTCCTCCCTTCCAATTAATATAATTTGGCTTCCACAGTATAATAAAGCTCTCCAAAATTAGACCATAAAATCATAGTTGGACACAAACCTGTAAGTGTCACACAAATTCTTCCATGTACTGCTAACTTAAAAGTAAAAGCCAAAGTGAGAGGCAACAAGTATTTATTTGAGATCCAGAAGAATAGCTATTTCGGAAGCACTGATTCAAGCAGAAACCCCAGCGTTCTGATTAGGAGATGAAGGCAGGGGTATTTATGAGAAAAAGGAGAGTAACAATGAATACAAGGAAGGGATGTCTATAGATGAGGATAAGCTAACATAGTGTTGCTAATTCTAAAGAATGATTTAAAATTTTTCAGTAGGTAGTCATGTCTGCTTTGTCGTTTTCAAACAGTTGTTGGGACACAATATACTTTAGGCCCAGTCCAAAGGTGATTTTGCCCACTTTTAACATTCCAAATGTTTGAAGAGTAAGATTCCATTTTAAAGTGGCTTGGCTCCATTTATACTATTTTTCACAGTATTATGCTTGTACTTTAGAAGAATAATTAGTGAATGTCATTAAATTAAATGGAGAAAAGGTAAAAATGTTTCCGTATATATATATAAACACTTTAGATAAGTTATGAATTCAATGTAAAATAATCATTCTCTTATGGGAGGCAATAATACTGAGTACATATATTTTGAGGCTATCTTCATTAATTAAATAGTTACTTAATGTAAAGAACCTTTATCTTATAAGCAACTTGAAAAGCTACATTTTACGATTTAATATAACAATATATTTGCATCAGCAAGCAAGAATATAAAAAAATTTATTCAGGTATTCACGTTTTGGTTTACATTTTTGGGAATTGAGGTAATTGGTGTACTGATACAAAGGTGATTGTCTTTATTTTTTTTATTTTTTTATTTTTTTTTTTATTTATTTTTAATTTATTGGGGTGACAATTGTTAGTAGAATTACATAGATTTCAGTTGTGCAATTCTGTATCACATCATCCATAAATCACACTGTGTGTTCACCACCCAGAGTCAGCTCCCCTTCCATCACCGTACATTTGATCCCCCTCACCCTCATCCCCCACCCCCCAACCCCCGTACGCTCTGGTAACCACCAAATTACGTTCCCCAGATTAATTTTCAAACCCCGTGGCCATCCTGTGGTCACCGACTGCCCTCCATTCCCCTCACCCTCCCCCCCACCCCCCACCCCCCCCCGCCCATCTAGCAACCCTCAGTTTTTCCTCATTGTCTCCCAAACAGTTTCTGATTAGTTCATTCACTTATTCTTTTCTTTAGAATCCACAAATAAGTGAGATCATATGGAACTTATCTTTCTCTGTCTGACTTATTTCACTTAACATAATGTTCTCTAGATCCATCCATGTTGTTGCAAATGGTAAGATTTCTTTCTTCCTTATGGCTGCATAATACTCCATTGTATAAATGTACCACAGTTTCTTAATCCAGTCATCTACCGATGGGCATTTTGGTTGTTTCCATATCTTAGCTATTGTGTATAGTGCTGCAATAAACATAGGAGTGCATAGAGATTTTTGAATTGAAGTTCTGGATTTCTCCGGATAGATACCTAGGAGTGGAATTACTGGATCATAAGGTAGTTCCATTTTCAGAATTTTGAGATACCTCCATACTGTTTTCCATAGCGGCTGCACCAGTCTGCAATCCCACCAACAGTGCACAAGCGTTCCCTTTTCTCCACATCCGCGCCAGCACTTGTTGTTTGTTGATTTATTGATGATAGCCATTCTGACTGGGGTGAGGTGGTATCTCATTGTGGTTTTTATTTGCATTTCTCTGATGGTTAGCGAGGTTGAGCATTTCTTCATATGTCTGTTTGCCATCTGTATGTCCTTTTCAGAAAAATGTCTCTTCAAGTCCTCTGCCCATTTTTTAATTGGATCGTTTGTTTTTTTGGAGTTGGGTTGAGTAAGTTTTCCATAGATTTGTGATATTAATCCCTTATCAGATATATCATTGGCAAATATCTTTTCCCATTCAGTAGGATCCCTTCTTGTTTTATTGATGGTTTCCTTTGCTGTGAAAAAACTTTTTAGTTTGATATAATCCCACATGTTTATTCTTTCTCTTAGTTCCCTCGCGCGAGGGTGTATATCAGTAAAAATCTTACTCCGGGTAATGTCTGAGAAGTTTCTTCCTATATTTTCTTCTAGGTATTTTATGGTTTCAGACCTTACATTTAAGTCTTTAAGCCATTTTGAATTTATTTTTGTATATGGTGTAAGGAGGTGGTCCAACTTTATTTTTTTGCATGTGTCTGTCCAGGTTTCCCAGCACCATTTATTGAATAGACTGTCATTACTCCATCGTACATTCTTGCTTCCATTGTCGTAGATTAAATGGCCATATAGGCGTGGATTTATTTCTGGACTCTCTATTCTGTTCCATTGATCTATGTGTCTGTTTTTATGCTAGTACCATGCTGTTTTGATTACTGTAGCCTTGTAGTATAATTTGAAGTCAGGTATTGTTATACCTCCCACTTTGTTCTTATTTCTCAAGATTGCCTTTGCTATTCGGGGTCTTTTATGGTCCCATATAAATTTTAGGATTATATGTTCTATTTCTGTGAAAAACGACGTTGGCAGTTTGATAGGAATTGCATTGAATATGTATATTGCCTTAGGCAGTATGGACATTTTAACTATATTAATTCTTCCTATCCATGAACATGATATGTGTTTCCATCTATTTATATCTTCCTTCATTCCTTTCATCAGTGTCTTATAATTTTCTGAGTATAGATCTTTTACTTCTTTGGTTAAATTTATTCCCAGGTATTTTATAGTCTTTGGAGCGATTGTAAATGGGATTGTTTTTTTAATTTCTCCTTCTGATGTTTTATTATTGGTATATACAAATGCAACTGATTTCTGAATATTAATTTTGTATCCTGCCACTTTACTAAATTCATCTATCAGCTCTAATAGCTTCTTGGTGGAGTCTTTAGGGTTCTCTATATATAGTATCATATCATCTGCATACAATGATAACTTTACTTCCTCCTTACCAATCTGGATGCCTTTTATTTCTTTTTCTTGTCTGATTGCTGTGGCAAGAACTTCCAGAACTATGTTGAATAGAAGCGGAGATAATGGGCATCCTTGCCTTGTTCCTGATCTTAGGGGGAATGGTTTTAGCTTTTCCCCATTGAGTATGATGTTAGCTGTGGGTTTGTCATATATGGCCTTTATTATGTTGAGATAAGATCCCTCTATTCCCACTTTCTTAAGGGTTTTTATCATAAATGGCTGTTGGATTTTATCAAATGCTTTTTCTGCATCTATTGATATGATCATGTGATTTTTATTTTTCATTTTGTTAATGTGGTGTATCACATTAATAGATTTGCGGATGTTGAACCACCCCTGCATACCAGGGATGAATCCCACTTGATCGTGGTGAATGATCTTTTTAATGTATTGCTGAATTCTGTTGGCTAATATTTTGTTGAGGATTTTTGCATCTATGTTCATTAAAGATATCGGCCTGTAGTTTTCTTTTTTTGTGGTGTCTTTGTCTAATTTTGGGATCAGGGTGATAGTGGCTTCGTAAAAAGTGTTTGGGAGTCTTCCCTCCTTCTGGATTTTTTGGAAGAGCTTGAGGAGAATAGGTGATAATTCTTTTTTGAACGCTTTGTAAAATTCACCTGTAAAGCCATCTGGTCCAGGGCTTTTGTTTGTTGGGAGACTGTTGATTACTGATTCAATTTCCGTGGTGGTAATCAGTCTATTCAGGTTTTCTGTTTCTTCTTGAGTTAGCCTTGGAAGGTTGTACGCCTCTAGAAAATTGTCCATTTCTTCCAAATTGTCAAATTTGTTGGCATATAGTTGCTCATAGTAACTTCTTAAAACTCTTTGTATTTCTGCAGTGTCCGTTGTCACTTCTCCTCTTTCGTTTCTGATTTTATTAATTTGGGTCCTCTCTCTCTTTTTTTAAATGAGTCTGGCTAAAGGTTTGTCGATTTTGTTTATCTTCTCTAAGAACCAACTCTTGGATTCATTGATCTTTTGTATTGTTTTTCTGGTTTCTATTTCATTTATTTCTGCTCTGATCTTTATTATCTCCTTCCTTGTGTTCCCTTTGGGCTTATTTTGCTGTTCTTTTTCCAAATCCCTTAAATGTGAAGATAAACTGTTGATTAGTGATGTTTCTTGTTTCTTTAGGTAGGCCTGCAAAGCTATGAATTTCCCTCTTAGGACTGCTTTCGCGGCATCCCATAGATTTTGGGTCGTCGTGTTTCATTTCATTTATCTCGAAATATCTTTTGATTTCTTCCTTGATCTCCTGCTTGACCCATTCATTATTTAGTAATAAGTTATTCAGCCTCCATGAATTGGTGTGTCTTCCCGTTTTTTTCCTGTAGTTCATTTCTAATTTCATAGCATTGTGATCAGAGAAGACAATTGGTATGATTTCAATTTTCTTAAATTTATCAAGACTTGTTTTGTGGCCTAACATATGATCTATCTTGGAAAATGTTCCATGTGCGCTTGAGTTATTTTTTCTAATAAAAGATTTCTTTTACTCCCACCCTCCCCAAATTATAGTTAATGAATTTAAGGCATAAATAAGGCTGGGTATTTGCACCTATCATTTAACAAATCCAAATTATTTAAATTCTGTATGATGCTAGTTATTTTCTTTGGTCCTAGAGAGGATTTTTTTTTAAGGTTATTTTACACACACATACACACACACACACCCCGACCTATAAAATAGCATACATACATAGATAACAACATATATTATATTATTTTTATAATATATAATTTTTTATCCTAAAAGTTATTTTATAAATACCACTATTAATGTAAAAATCCTTTTGAGAAATACAATTTGGGGAATACAATAAGGGAAAGATTATGTGGGGTGCCAGATGGGCACTGGACTTTCAGGGAGAATAATTCATAGACTGTGCAGATACCAGAGCACTGTGCAATACACCTGAAGCTGAAGTTGAAAAATATTGATGGTCAACTATAATTAAATACACACACACACACACACACACACACACACACACACGAGGTCAATTATGTTCACAAACTTCTTGCAACGATGTTGCTAACCTTTTTTGATATCAGAGGGAATATTTATTATAAATTCGTTGCAACTGGAAAACAGTTAACCAAGTTTACTATTTTGAAGTGCTGAAAAGGCTGCATGAAAAAGTTAGACGACCTGAACTTTTCACCAATTCATGACTCTTTCATCACACCAATGCATTAGCTCACGCTACACTGTCTGTGAGGGAGTTTTTAACTAGCAAACAAATAACTGTATTGGAGCACCCTCCCTACTCACCTGATCTGGCTGCCAATGACTTCTTTCTTTACCTGAAGATAAAGTGAATATTGAAAGGAAGACATTTTGATGACATTCAGGACATCAAGGGTAATACGACAACATCCCTGATGGCCATTCCAGAAAGAGTTCCAAAATTGCTTTGAAGGGTGGACTAAGTACTGACATTGGTGCATAGCTTCCCAAGGGGAGTACTTCGAAGGTGACCATAGTGATATTCATCAATTAGGTATGTAGCACTTTTTCTAAGATGAGTTCACAAACTTGTAATTGTCAGACCTCGTGTGTGTGTGTGTGTGTGTGCGCGTGTGTGTGTGTGTGTGTGTGGTCACACAGGAGATGGAGTACAAAATAGGGAATATACTCAATGGAATTGTCACAGCTATATTCAATGTCAGAGGGGTAGAAGATTGGGGGGTTATCACTTTGTGAGGGGTGTAAATGTCTATTACATTGTTTTGTACACCTGAAATTAAAAATAAATGAATGAATGAATAAATAAATAAATAAATAAATAAATAAATAAATAAATAAATCAGTCCTTTTGAGGTAAAAGGCAGCTCTGCTCCCAATTCCATATACCAGCTCCACAGGATGGTAGAAATAGAAAATGATAAATCTCAAATAATTGTGATTATTTGTTTTCGATTTATACTTTCCCTTATAATTAGAGAGACGAAATGCCTTACAGAAACACATAAAATGCTATTTCTTAGGTTGTTTCTGAGAATATAGAACCTGGGATATGTCTTCCATGAAATTATGTTCCGAAAAGAAGTAATTTGCTAACTACATCTGCACTAGCCAAAGGATATATGAAGTTTCCTAAAGTACTCTTACTTCTTCGATTTTAAAGAAAATATTTTATAACTGTGACATGACAGGAACTGGGCTAGGTCCTGTAAATGTAAAGATGAAATACATAAAACATTCTCTCAGCAGGAGGTCACAGCCTAGGGAGGAAGACAGACAAGAACTCATAGTTTTAATAGACGATACCATACGTATTATATTTGAAAAACGCAACATACTCTGCAGGAACTCTTCCCACCAAGAGAGATCTTACTAAAGCAATTAGTAACTTGGAATTGAGTGAGATAGAAGGCAAAGTACCATACAAGCTAACTTAATTCCCCATGTGAGCTGAATCCAGGCACAGACTTAATGTGAATTTTGATGAGGGAAATGACTTAGAACTTTGTCAAAGGGTCATTACTTCACATTATCTTTATGTGAGTACTTTTACTTATCCATAGAGAGTGCAAAGAACTACAAAGTGTGTAGAAGGAGAATGCTCTTTTAAATATGTTTAGTTTCTATCCTGTGCAAGCCAAATAGAGTTAAAACACAAACAATAATAAAATAATTTGTAAAATTTATTTAGAAACAATGCCATTTGCTAGTTTAGTGATATTATGCAGAATTGTTTCATGGAACCATCAGCTGGAAGAGGAAGAACAGTCACTGAATTTAATGACTTCATATGTTAGAAATTAAGAAACAGAGACTTGAGAAATTAATAATTTGCCCAAGGTCAAGCAATGAGTACTCTTAATTCTTAGTTTAATTTGTCCGTTATAGGACTCTGATGTAAGCTCACAGGCAGAAGAGAAATAATCCTATTTCTGGAGAAAAAAATGAAGTAAGAATTTTTTCCGAAGTCTTATTTGGCCTGTAATTTTACTGCCTTCTCCATTATGCTTCAGAGAATCTGACACAGAAGCTTTGAAAGCAGTGAGTTCTGAACACAAAAATAGAATGTCTATGGTTTTATTCATATTTAGGAGCAGCAGATTGAAGGAAGTGAAGCTGCAGCTGTACTTTTCCATGTTACTTAGCAACTGGTACGAGTCAAGAAAAATCACTGAAACTCATAGGCACTGGTGGGAGCATGACAAATGACATTTTGGGAAAAAACATTCCTATGAGGTTGATCTACCTGTCGACTATTAACATGCTATTACGAAGCAAAATGAGGGTCATTCCTACATTAATGATATAAATTAAATTTTAAAGACTGGCAGTGACTGTGCAGGGTGGCTCCCATAACATCTGGCATAGCTCCTGTCGTATTCTCCAGTCAGATTTACTGAAGTGAATTATTGGGCAAATATCGGTTCGGAACCACTTATTTGGTTTACAAGAGATGAGGATAAGTTTGCCTCTTTGCATTGACTTATTTTGGGGGAAATTTATTAATGGCATGTTTATGATTTGCCAAAATGTAAAACATAAATATTTAGAGATATTTAAAATTTCTCTAAAATTGTCATATACAAATATGCACAACTAAAATACAGAAGAGCTTTAGGTAAGAAGACATCAGGTTTTAAAATGCTATACTAAAAAATCAGTAAAAGATGCTATAAGAGAATAATAATGTATGAGGTACTTAATATTTAGAGAAGTATTTTGCTTCCCAAAGTAAGAAACTTTCTCTAAAATCACATATAAAGAAGTAATTTACAAATAGAACACTACAATATTTAAAATTTGAGAGCAATGTTGATTACATGAGAAAAATGAAAGAATGCTACGAAATATACTTAAAACCTTAGAAAGTATATATTTCAGCAAAATCTGTATGAACCCGATAATATTGAAATTTCTTTATATATCTGTATGTAAAGAGTTTACCTGAAAAAAAACACATTATAAAAAATTAAAGATGATGTGCACAAGGGAAGATCCGGGAGGCCTCGCACAGCAACAAGTCCTGCTTCTGCTGTTGTGTTGGAACAGTCTACACATTCACCACAGAAATCTACCAAACAATGTTCCCCATACTCAGAGGTGTGTGAACCCTGATGGAGTGACATCATAGGAATGGCAGCAGAGAGGCTGTCTTCTTGAGTTCTCCTCCAAAACTTACCACAAATTGAACATTTATAACCCATCAAAGGACTCGCTGCTCATCACACAGAACAGCTAAGAGACTCACATGAGGATTACTTGAAGGTGGGCAAACTGGGCAAGTAGGGGAAGAGGGAAGGGAGGGAGTAGAAATGCGGCCCACATCCTCGGAGACACAGGGTTCCCAGGACATAACAGAGAACACAAGAGCCAGGAGGTGGGCTCTTTCCCTGCATCCCACAGCTGATCTCTCCTGCCCAGAGAGCTGTATATCCAGCATTTGAAGCAGTAACCTCAGCTGAGACCTCCAGCTGGGCCCTAGGTCAGACAAAGGACGTAAACACCTTACCTGGGCCCCTCACCCCACTCTCCCAATCCAACCCTCACCCTTCCAGAGACTCAAGTTGGCCCCTGACCTGAGGAGTAGTGTCAGATTACAGAGGAGCAGTAGCGCTCAGGATCTGGGAGGATCCTGTTTGCAGCTACTGTGACCCAGAGAAGAGGCTGGAAAGAGTGTGACACTGCTGGGCTCAGAGAGAGAAGACTCCTCCATCCCCAGTCTCCACCTTTTCTGGCCTGCCTAGGGCAGGGCAATTACAATGGAGATACTCCCAGGAGTCAGCAGCACTTGGCAGAGGCAGCTCTAGGCTTTCAGCAGCTCAGAAATTTCATGCCCTCCACACACACACACACACACACACACACACACACACACAGAAGAAGTGCCCTAAAACTCAGGAGAGCTGGATTATTGCTTGTTTTCACATGTGAGTGTATTTGGTTCTTTTCTTTGTTGTGGTTGTGGTTGTTGTTGTGCTTGGTGATTTGCTTTGTTCTGAAATTGCCCTACACCAGAGCCCAACCCAAGAGGCACAAGATTCCACACATCCAGAGGCCAACTCCATACCAAACCAGAGTATTACTCAGTTTGACTTACAAGTGACAGCCAGAAGGAATTCTCTACAGTCACAAGAGGCCATAGAGCCCAAGGCTCATTTGAGTGGTCAACCCTCACACAAGAGATCATCCATTGTGGGCAGAGCCAAGTCTCACAACTAGTCAGCCTAGAAGTCAATCCCACCTACTGACAAGCCAAAAACAATTAAAGCTCAACTTTAACAGGACAATGTACACAACACAGGGTTCACCTTCAGAGCACATGCACAGGAGAATAGGGAAATGGTGCAAGTCAAACATAAAGGACACATACTACACAAGATAACCCAGCAAAAACCAAGAACCCTAGGGGATCTACCTAATACATCAAAGCAAACACAGTCAGCCAGAATGGGGAAACAAGAAACATGTTCGAAATGAAAGAACAGAAAAAACCTCCAGAGTTGGAACCAAATGAAATAGAGGTAACCAACCTATCAGAGACAGAGTTCAGAACACTGATGATAAGAATGTTTAAGGAGCTTAGTGACAACATAAAGAAGGATAGAGAAATCATAATGAACAATTAGTTAGAACTAAAGAATACAATAACTGAAATAAAGAACACACTTGAAGGAATTATAAGCAGGTTAGATGAGGCAGAGGATCGAATCAGGGACTTAGAAGACGAGTCAGCAGAGAACACCCAAGCAGAACAACAAAAAGAAAACAGAATAAAAAACAATGAAAATGGTTTGACAGACCTCTGGGATAACATTAAGCACAAGAACATGTACATCATAGGAATACTAGAAGTTGAAGAGAAGGAAAAAGGGAAGAGAATATACTGAAGTAATAATGACCGAAAACTTCCCTAACCTGGTGAAGGAAACCGAAATACAAGTCCAGGAAGTGGAGAGAGTTCCAACCAGGACAAACCCAAACAGGTCCACACCAAGACACATTATAGTTAAAATGGCAAAAGTTAAAGACAAAAAGAGAATCCTAAAAGCAGCAAGAGAAAGACAGCAGGTTACGTACAAGGGAACTCCTATAAGACTATCAAATGACTTTTCTATAGAAACTTTGCAGGCCAGAAGGGAGTGGCAGGAGGTACTCAAAGTGATGAAAAACAAAGGCCTACAACCTAGATTGCTTTATTCAGGAAGGCTGTCATTTAAAATTGAAGGAGAGATAAAGAGCTTCCTAGAAAAGAATAAGCTAAAGGAATTTATTACCACCAAGCCAGCATTGCAGGAAATACTAAAAGGGCTTCTGTAAGCAGAAGAAAAATGAAAACACTCTAACTACAAATAAAAAAAATGGCAACAACTATGTACCTATCAATAATTGCTTTAAATGTAAATGGATTAAATGCTCCAATCAAAAGACATAGGGTGGCTGAGTACATAAGAAAGCAAGACCCTTGCCTATGACAGCATATAAACAAGAGACTCACCTCAGATCAAAAGACACACATAGGCTGAAAGTGAAGGGCTGGAGTAAGATATTTCATGCAAATGAAAATGAGAAAAAAGCTGGAGTAGCAATACTCATATCTGACAAAATAGACTTTAAAATGAAGAATATATTAAAAGACAACGATGGGTACTACATAATAATAAAGGGATTGGTCCGACAAGAGGACATAACCCTAGTAAACATTTATGCACCCAACATAAGAGCACCTAAATATATAAAACAGATATTGACTGAAATAAAGATTGAGATAAACAGTAACACTATCATAGTAAGGGACTTCAACACACCACTGACAACAAGGGACAGGTCTTCCAGACAGAAAATCAAAGTGGAAACAATGGCCTTAAATGACACATTCTACCAGTTGGATTTAATCGATATTTTCAGAGCATTTCATCCCAAAGCTGCAGAATACACGTTCTTCTCAAGTGCACATGGAACATTTTCCAAGATAGACCACATGTTAGCCCACAAAACAAGTCTTGATAAATTTAAGAAAATGGAAATCATACCAATTGTCTTCTCTGACCACAGTGCTATGAAATTAGAAATCAACTACAGGAAAAAAAAAAACTGGAAGAGGCACAAACACATGGAGGCTGCATAACACGTTACTAAATAATGAATCAGTCAACAATGAGATCGAGGAAGAAATCAAAAGACATCTGGAGACAAATGAAAATGAAAACACGAAAACCCAAAATTTATGAGATGCAGGAAAAGCAGTCCTAAGAGGGAAATACATAGCAGTGCAGGCCTACCTGAAGACACAAGGAAAACCACAAATCAACGGTTTATTCTTACACATAAGGAATCTGGAAAAAGAGTAGCAAAATAAGCCCAAAGGGAGTACAAGAAAGGACATAATAAAGATCAGAGTGAAAATAAATGAAATATAGACCAAAAAAAAAAAAATATACAAAAGTTCATTGAATTCAAGAGCTAGTTTTTAGAGAAGATAAACAAAATTGACAAAACTTTAGCCAGACTCATCAAAAAAATAAATAAATAAATAATATTAAAAAATAAAAGTGAAAGGACCCAAATTAATAAAATCAGAAATGAAAAAGGAGAAATGACAACAGATACCACAGCAATACAAAAAAAATTAAGAAATTATTATGAGCAACTATCTGCCAACGAATTAGACAATCTGGAAGAAATGGACAATTTTCTAGAAGCATACAACCTTCCAAAGCTAACTCAAGAAAAAGCAGAAAACCTGGATAGACAGAGTACCACCAGGGAAACTGAATTAGTAATCAACAAGCTTCCAACAAACAAAATCCCTGGACCACATGACTTTATAGGTGAATTTTTCAAAACATTCAAAAAAGAATCATCACCTATTCTCCTCAAACTATTCCGAAAAATCCAGAAGGAGGGAAGGCTCCCAAACACTTTTCATGAGGCCACTACCACCCCGATCCTCACATCAGACAAAGACATTACAAAAAAAGAAAACTACAAGCCAATATCCCTAATGAACATAGATGCAAAAATCCTCAACAAAATATTAGTGAACAGAATTCAGCAATACATTAAAAAGATCATACACCATGATCAAGTGGGATTCATTCCTCATATGCAAGGGTGGTTCAACATCCACATATCAATTAATGTGATACACCACATTAACAAAATGAAAAATAAAACTCATATGATTGTATCAATAGATGCAGAAAAAGCATTTGACAAAATCCAGCAGCCATTCATGATAAAAACTCTTAAGAAAGTGGTAACGGAGGGACCATATCTCAACGTAATAAAGGCCATATATGACAAACCCACAGCTAACATCATACTCAATGGGGAAAAGCCAAAACCATTCCCCTTAAGATCAGGACCAAAGCAAGGTTGTCCACTTTCTCCACTTCTATTCAACATAGTCCTGGAAGTTCTACCTGTAGCAATCAGACAAGAAAAAGAAATAAAAGGCATCCAAATTGGTAAGGAGGAAATAAAACTGTCATTAAATGCAGATGACATGATACTATATATACAGAACCCTAAAGACTCCACCAAAAAACTATTAGAACTGATAAATGAATTTAGTAAAGTAGCAGGATACAAAATTAATATTCAGAAATCAGTTGCATTTGTATGTACTAATAATAAAATATCAGAAGAAATTAAGAACATAATCCCATTTACAATTGCTTCAATGACTATAAAACACCTAGGAATAAATTTAACCAAAGAAGTAAAAGATCTGCACTCAGAAAATTATAAGACATTGAAGAGAGTAATTAAAGAAGATACAAATAGATGGAAACACATACCATGCTCATGGATAGGAAGAATTAATATCATTAAAATGTCCATACTGCCTAAGGCAACATACAGATTCAATACAATTCCTATCAAACTACCAAATATATTTTTCATTGAAATAGAACATATAGTCCTAAAATTCATTTGGAACCATAAAAGACCCCGGATAGTCTTGACAATCTTGAGAAATAATAACAAAGTGGGAGGTATAATGATACCTGACATCAAATAATACTACAAACCTACAGTGTTCAAAACAACATGGTACTGACATAAAAACAGACACATAGACCAATGGAACAGAATAGAGATCCCAGAAATAAATCCATGCCTATATGGTCATTTAATCTATGACAATAGGAGCAAGAATTTACAGTGGGGAAAGACAGTCTATTCAATAAATGGTGCTGGGAAACCTGGACAGACACATGCAAAAATATGAAGCTGGTACCACCTCCTTACATCATATACAAGAATAAATTCAAAATGCATTAAATACTTAAATGTAAGATCTGAAACCATAAAACTCCTAGAAGAAAGTATAGGAAGAAAGTGTATAGACATTATCCGGAGTAAAATTTTTACTGATATATCCTCTCAGGCAAGGGAAGTGAGAGAAAAAATAAACATGTGGGATTACGTCAAACTAAAACGTTTTTTCACAGCAAAGGAAACCATCAATAAAACAAAAAGGGATCCTACTGAATGGGAGAAGATATTTGCCAATGACATATCCGATAAGGGGTTAATATCCAAAATTTATAAAAATCTCACTCAACTCAACTCCAAAAAAAAACACAACCCTATTAAAAAATGAGCAGATGACATGAAGAGACATTTTTCTAAAGAGGATATACAGATGGCAAACAGACGTATGGAAAAATGCTCAACCTCACTAATCATTAGAGAAATGCAAATACAAACCACAATGAGATACCCCAGTCAAAATGTTTATCATCAATAAATCAGCACACAACAAGTGCTGGTGAGAATGTGGAGAAAAGGGAACCCTTGTCCACTGTTGGTGGAATAACAGATTTGTGCAGCCACTATGGAAAACAGTATGGAGGTATCTCAAAAAACTGAAAATGGAACTACCTTATAACCCAGGAATTCCACTCCTAGGTATCTAGCTGGAGAAATCCAAAACACTAATTCGAAAAGATTTATGCACCCCTATGTTTATTGCAGCACTATACACAATAGCCAAGACATGGAAACAACCGAAATGCCCATCAGTAAATGACTGGATTAAGAAACTGTGGTACATTTATACAATGGAGTATTACTCAGCCATAAAGAAGAACAAAATATTACCATTTGCAACAATATGGACGAAACTAGAGAACATTATGTTAAGTGAAATAAGTCAGAAAGAGAAAAACAAATACCATATGATCTCACTTACATGTGGAATCTAAAGAAAATAAACGAGTGAACTAATCAGAAACAGTCTCAGAGACATAGAGGAAAAACTGAGGGTTGCTAGAGGGGGGCAGTGGGAATAAGGGTGAGGTGAGTAGATTAGAAAGCACAATCAGTAACCACAAGATGGCCACGGGGAAATGAGTCAATTTGGGGAATGTAATCAATAATGTTGTAAAGATTTTCCAGTGGACACTTGTCGTATTAGGCAGACCACTTCAGGGATGATGTAGATTCCTGATCACTGCACTGTACACCTGAAGCTGAAACTGAACAATAATGAATGTCAACTATAATTTTATATATATACATATGTAAATATATATATATATACGTAAATATATATATATATATATTTACAAGGAGTGGAGTATAGCATTAGGCATAGAGACAGTGGAAATGTAACTGGCGTGCATTGTTAGAGAGGTAGTAGATTGGGGGAGGGGGGTTATCACTTTATGAGGGATATAAATGATAAATGTCTAACTATTACATTGTTTTGTACACCTGAAAGTAATAATAATAATTTAAAAAAAGAAATTATAGTTACAAGTTGCTGGGAAGATGTTGAAGAAAATTTGCCTTCATTGGGTGATGTGAGCTTTTGTCTATTAGCGTTTATCTGTTCCTGTATGTGAGGTGATTTCTGTGCTGTGATTAGGGGTTGAATAAATTCCCCCTTTAGTCTCATTCTCCCGAGCAGGGGAGACATGAGATGAGGTTTTCTGTTTGGTCTCGTTCTCTCGAGTAGGGGAGATATGAGATAATGTTTGTTGTTCTGTCTGCATTGTGAGGTGCATTCTTGATCAGCGGTTGAGAGAATTCCCTCTTTGTTCTGTTTGTTTCACCCACATCAACAGATGAAGAGAAGAAGTCGCTAAGTTATATCAGGACAACGTGACAGGCACATTGCCAGGCTTTGGAAGAGCTTGGCCTGATGGTCTCAAACAAGAACAGTAGATAGTGCTTATCCAGATGAGTTGGCCCTTGGCCAGATGGGCAGCATTCACATCAGTAACTGCTGGACCCTCCTGGAACTGGCCATTCTCGGAGGGGAAGGCAAGAACAAGAAACTTGGCTCTAAGGTACATCTGAGAAAATATATAAGACAAACCTCATTTGGCAGTGCTATTAATTATTATTTCATCATTTGGTCATTTGTCATTGGTGATTTCTCATCATTCTAACATTTTGAAGACTTCCAGCAACATGCAGCTTACAACACCAGGGGATGCCCTGACTTTCGGCCACGAACCTGATGAGGGCTGGCTGGTTCCTGGCCTCGCCAGTGTTGTTCCCCATGGTTAGCCTTCTTGAGAACTTGTTAGCATCTAGAAAACTTGTGTGCAGCTTGCATCTTACAACATCAGAAGACGTCCTAACTTTTAACAACAACAACAACAACAACAGCAGCAATGTTCTTCAGATTGTTAACACCTTGAAAACTTATATGCAGTTTACCGCTTATAGCATCAGAAGATGCCTTGACTTCTCACAACAACAACAACAGCAACAGCATTCTTGGGAACTAACAAGCAGTGGTGTGGGAGATGCCTGAGTTTCTTTCAGCTACAGACCTGGCAAGGTTTTGAATTATGACTTTTCCAGTGCTGTTCTTCCCCAGTTTGGTGAGCTTTTGACATCTGCTGTAAGTTACTATCCTATAGAGCTTATTACTGCTTTTGGATACTCCTTACTGATGTTATTTGTGTATTTAGCCAAGTGAATTTTGATCAATAGTAAACATATGTTGGGATCTTTTATACTTATAAGTATGTGTACTCCTTTGACGTGGCATTGGTATCAATGTATATAGTTTAGTCTTAACCACCTTTACTTTCTGTCATTAGCACATTCTATTAATTGCCTTTGTCTTTTGCTATTTCATATTACTAAATAAATTGATTAGATATTAAATAAATAAAATCATTAGCCCCATTCTAGCGTGTGTCCCTCCTCCTTCATTTCCCGGCTCGCCATTACACAAGTGAACAGACCAAGGAGACTATATAAGGAGATTGAGGTCTAACTAAATAACAGAATAAAATCTGCTGAAATATTTTCAGATTATTCTAGTAAATCATTTAAAAAAATCATATTTGGCCCTAAATAGTCTGTAGCCTAAATTCAACCTACCACTTGTTTTTGTATGGTCCATGAGCTAAGAATGAGTTTTACATTTTTAAATGCTTGAAAAATAATCAAATGAAAATACAACACATGCAAATTATACGAGATTCAAATTTCAGTGTTCATAAATAAAGTCTTACTGAAAAAAATACTTAAAGATTATTATTTCAGTGATTGTGGTATGCAAACATTTTAAATGAATATAACTCATCAATAACTTGAACTAATAGAAAGCTTTTCCTTTCTCCTAATGCAAATCAGATAGGCCTGCTCAAATCAATCTCTGAGCTATCCACACGTCTCCATCATCATTGCTTTCATCTTAACATAGGCCCCCATCATTTCTTATTTAAACTTCAAAAATAGCCTTGTGGTATTAACCAAATGTTCCTTTAAAAATCTTCAGAAAGAGTCATAGTGATGTTTGTAAAACATATTATATACTCATACATACTACTATATCAGTCACTTCCTTTCAATTGTTTTAAATGCCCTGTATAACTTTTAAACTTTATCTTATAAACCATTTGACTAAGCTTAGTTATTCAGCCTTTTTTTTTTTTTTTTTTCAAAACCTGTTCTAGAATCCATGAGGATATGGCTGCAGATTTTCCTTAATGCACATATAGGCTTGCTTCACCTCAGAGTCTTTTTACTTGCTGTTCTCTCTGCCTAAAATATATTGAGCCTGTCCCTGAAGATATGGTCTCAACTCAAATATTACAACTTAAGGGGTAGCCGGGTTAGCTCAGTTGGTTAGAGCATGGTGCTGATAGCACCAAGTTTGCCGGTTTGATCCCTGCACGGGCCACTGAAAATATTATGACTTCAGATATTTTTCTTCCCTCAAAAAATGCTAAATAGAATTGTCTACTAACTAGCTAATATACATCACTTTCACATTTATTTTTGTGAACATACGACATCACACTAAATTTAATTAATTTTTACTTGTTTATTGTCTCTATGCTCTTATCAGTTTACAAGGCTCTTGAGAATAGAGCCTTTATACTAATTGTCCCTTGGTGCATTCTCAACACTGAGAACATATGAGTTGTGTATTTTGCACCCAATAAATACTAGTTGAACACATGGACAGCAATCAATACAGACACTTATTGGTGGAGTGAAAATATACCACCAAAGTATATTCTGAAGACAAAATGAAGACAATCAAACACAGAACATAATGTGGAATGAAAGGAACAGGCAAAAGGAATATAAGGATGTGTAAAGTACTGGTTTTCAAACTGTGCCAGTAAAAGAGCCAGTCTCACAAAGGAAGCTTTAAATCTGGTCTGCGATAAGCCATGCTCTGTTCTCCACCACAGTCAATGCTGAAGTCTCGTGTTGAGATGACGGCATCATGGTATGCCAAACTCCATTCATTAAGTGGTACAGCAAGAAAAAGAAATGAACCTTTGACCTGTTACAAAATTAGGTCATAGGCCCTAAATCTTATAGGAAGTCTGGTCAGACTTAAGAGTCAATGCATCCATTTAAATCATACATAAAATATTGAGTGTATATGTATTTTTCTGGGAAGAGGGCTCATAGTTCCGTCTGAACTTCAAAAGGATCCTTCTCTTTGCTACCATTATAGCTTTCCACAACACCACAAAATACGCAAACCAAAAAAACAAAACAAAACAAAAACAAAACTTGGTTTATACACAGGTAAAAGAGTGTCACATCAACTTGAAATGAATGATACTAAACCAAAGTTCAAGTCATATTGCTAAGCTTCACACTCTAGAATTTCTAGGATATTTTGTTACATTTTATCTATTCTTAAAATATTTATGTATTTCTTCATTTGTACCTAATATTATTAGGTAATGAGGTCCTAAAGCTAATTCATTCCTTCAACAAGAATTTTACTCTAATAAAAACCTGTGAAGAGAGGGAACCTCATATATCCAGTATATTTAGTATTTCATTCATTCATTAAGAATACCAGAATAGGGGGTTCTAAGAGTGCAGCCTCCAAAAGAAAGATCCGGGATTTAAATCCTGATTACTGATAATTACGTGACGTTGGATGAAATACTTTACAGCTCTGTGCTGCAGTTTCCTTATCTGTAGAGTTGGGATCGTAATAGTGTGAGCTTATAATTATTGTGAGATTTTGTGTTCATAAAGCAGGTAGTCTGGTATAGGAAGTATAAGAGTTCTCATTTTGCATGGTTCTGATATGAGCTTGTTTCACTTATCATGGTTTAATTAAGTAACATCAGCCCACACAAAGTTCAAATTTCAGTAACCCTGCTATGTGAACCGGGAGTACTCATATTACAATAGCCACTGCTCACCCTTCAATACACAAATCACTACAGAAACAATGGATGCCTGTCATGATCAGTGGCCATTCACATCACTTCTTTTCAAATCTGTTAGTGATTGATCACTGCATATCTGTTATTCAGTTCACACACAGGCAGCAAATAATTTACCGTATTTTGTCATGTATAATGCACACTTTTGGGCCCACATTTGTGAGGGGAAAATAAGGATGTGCATTATACATGGGTAGTACTAATTTTGTATCTATATAAATGTTTTTAATTACTTTATTTATGCTTCTGAGTTAAAAGTGTAACTCTGGAAATCAAGAACAATATTCGTATGCAAAGTAATACCCTGTAATACAATAATCGTTTTGCTGAACTTATGACAAACTTGCAAAGAGGAAGAGTTCTTGGCTTTCTATGATGAATAAATATTGTAAATTTATTACTGGTACATAAAATTTCTTGTACCTTGTATCTTGTGTTTTGTGATTATTCGTGACATAATTTTTTTTTGCATAATATGTTCAAAAATAAATGCTAAAATTCCATTATAAGACCAAAAACAAGTAAATATAAACAAATAAAAATTTGAATTAAAAAATTAAAACAGATGTTTCCCCCTGAAAGTTTGGGCCTAAAACGTAGGTGTGCCTTATACATGGGAAAATACAATAGTTGTGTCTCCTCATCTCACAGAGACAAACTCATGTGACATTTTACAAAAATGGATAACTGAAAGAGGGAATTAGACCACAAAGATGAAGGTGCAGCAAATAAGTGAAAAGAAATAACACTAAGCAAAATTAGAATCCTAAGACAAATGGAGTTGAAGGAAATAGTTATTATACTATATGAGTAAAATGGTTGTGAAAAAAAGGATGAAGATATCTGGAAGTAAAACTGGCAAAAAAATTCATGTTAAAGGAACTCTCAGAGGCATTTCACAACACTGAAAGCAACAGGGGTGCAACTTTGCCAGCCAATCCCAATTTAGAAAGGAGTATGACAATTATCAATACACAGAGAAGATGCTCACTCTTTTTCACAAATTAAACAACGTGAAGTAAAAGTTAAGCAATGTCGACAGTGCTCCTAAGTTTTAAAAAGTAAAATTGTGACTCTCAATGTTTCAGTGTTTTAAACTGCAATGTACTAAACGAATATTGATTTCAGTAATTTCATTTACCATACATTTATAACCTATAGTAAGTTTTTAATGTTTGATGAAATAATTTTAAAATCATAGAATAATTGTAAACTTTCCTATTGATTTTGATTGCTTTGCATGATTTCAGCTGTCATAGTCATTTTTATCATATGGCACTACCATGCAAAGTGAGAACATGTATTAAATAAAAGTTAACTACAAATTATTGATAGAATTTTTTTAAGAACATCATTATTATCTGCCTTGGTCATTTTTGTTTTTTTTCCTATTGTTCAATTTTATCTTGCTTGTACAGATTTGTATAGGTTCTTTGTTAATTAAAGCATCTAATTCTTTTCTGCTAAAATGATTAAACAAATTCCACTTTCAGATTTTAGTTTGTCCTTGAGCTTAAGTATGGTATTTTTTTCATATAGTAATTTAATATTTTTAATTAATGACATTGGTTCGCTTTTGCTTTTCGTTTTAGTTCTTCTGTACTAGATGCACTAGTTAGATAGCCTTTGAGAAGTTGGTTAAGCTCTCAATCTTTCATTTTAATACCTGTAAACTAGAGATAACATTACTATCTACCTCATATGATAATTGTGAGAATTAAATGTGTATATATGTGCTAAACCTTATATCACAGGCTGCTCCATAGGAAGAACTATGTATATCAAAGTTGTTTGTTTTATTAGCAAGTACAAGTGTATCTATTAGAAGTTTAATTAGAGCAATAAAAAAGACATGTTTGGTATCCTTAGAAAGCTCCCAGACTCATGTGGATAGAAAAGTAAAGGTGCTTGAATAGCAATTCAACGGGTTAGAATCGAGATGAAAACCATAGAGGACTAAGAGAGCATCCCTGAAAGTAAGCCAAACCATATTGTTGGCACTAGGGAAGTGATTCCAGAAAAAGTGGCAACCCTACTGAACTCAAGGTGACTAAAGACAGTTAAAACAGTGAGATCAGGATGTGCAAAGAGAGAATGTAGAAAAAAGAATGCCAAAATTTGGAAAGTGCTTGTGGCTTGGGATGGCTGGAAAAAAGTAAAGTGAGTGTTTGGAGTTAATGTCCAAATACTCCTGTAAAGAAAAGGAGAAATGTCAAGTAAATCATTATAAGAAAAATTGAAAGATATTTGAACATAGAATGATCATAAACATATTTGCAATGTAGAGAAATCAACCTGGAAGTGCAAAGAAGACTGGCTTAAGAAGAAACAAGGCACAGCAAAACTAGAAATTAAGGAGCAGTTGGAGGAATCACCCACATGAGAAATCATGGGAACCTGAATTATGGCAGTAGAGATGGTTCTGTGGAATGCAGAAGAATCTGGGAGATATTAAGGAAGTACAACCTACAGACTTGGTACCAAAGGAGTGTCTTGGATAAAATGAGGCTAAATCTAAAAGTGAATTCCTAAGAGAATAAATATCTGATTATGGAATTTAATAGCATCAAATGTTATTAAGGTGGCCCTTGTGTTTTAAATATGACATTAATTTTAAAAGTAGGTTGAGCAGTATCTCTTTCATTTCAACTATACAGTTATATACTTAACTATAAAGACATCTTCCTATCCAAGAAGATAATCTGTAGGATTTTATTTTATAAAGAAATGAATTACATAATAGTGCTTTATTTCCAAAGACTTAAGGTTCTATAACAAAAAAATTCTCAGCTCTTGAGAGAAGAAAGTGACATTCTCGCTGCACCTGATTCATTTACATATCAACATCCTTTTCATGAGGACACCCAGGAAAAACTGCTGTTTGCTTTAAGTATGAATTATAGTGTACTTCTTAGCAATTGTTTTCTTTATATCTCATGACTATTGTAAATTTTATAACTTTTTATTTATAAGCCAGATCTATTTTTGTGCTTCATATATATATATATATATATATATATATATATATATATATATATATATATACTCTTTGTTCCTACATCTTTTTTCTTAAATGGAAACCTTATCTTTTCATTTTATGCATCCTTGTAAGGTATCTTATGTCATTTTGGGTAAAATATGCATTGGGAAATGTGTTTTCTAGTCATTAAAGGTTGAAGAGTCCTCTATCCCTCCTGTACATTCTGTAAAATCCCTCTATAAAGAATCACATTCCAAGGAGTCGATGCTTTGGACATATGTATACTTTTCAGAGAAGTATTTGAAGTATATGGCTACTTCCGCTGTAATTCTGAGAGCCTATTCAGTCCTTGCCTGGAACTATATCCCAGAAAATGATGTCTTTTGATAAATGTGAAAGGAGAACAGCCACTAGGGGTGCTCACTTTCTGGAGAGACAGACATCCTTCCTTACTGTGTAATCAGACACTGGGATGCCCCCCTCTCCGCTAATGGTTAGGCTGCGGTATGAAGTGTGGTCTAGGGGAAAATCCTCACTGATACCCAGTGTTTGACATTCCCTCACTGTGTGTTACTACATGCTCCTTACAAAACTGTACTGGGGATTTCAAATTCATTATGCTATGGAAGAATGATCTAATTCAAAAGCATTTCTGCTTTGATAACTTATCTACCTTTAAAAATCACATTTCTGATTTCTATTTTCTGGCTGCATAGGAAGGAAAAGAGAACATTTTTTGACAGCATTTGAAAGATAATTGGTGCTGATAGAGAAAATCATATAGCTTTGAACTAGAGCATAAAAATGACAAATCTATTACGTTTGTTTATTTATTTATTTATTTTATTTATTTTTTTTCTCTCTCCAACTTCAGGCGTTTGGTCCTAAAATGAGTCTAATTCATACAAAGGCAGCCTTGTAATATTTCAGGCTTACATTTTGATTCATCTGTTATTAGGGCTTAAAAGTCTGCTTCCTGAAAATGAACATGTGTATTATGCAGGATCGCAGAGGGGAGGAGGTGGTCTTAAAGATAATTGTGACATATTCTTCCACTGTATTCTTTTTTTAGGGTAGAAGAACCTCCATTCATATTTTATCTTCTCTGGGTAAAATGGTTGCTTCGAGATAGAATAAGTTGGAAATATATTCTATTCTATTCTTAGCAGTAGAGCTTGCTAAACTGATTCTCTTAATTAAACATTTAGATCAATGAAATAAATTATTTCCATTTTTGGTATATTGCACTCTATGTCAAAATGTAATTCCTCACATTTTTCTTATACATGATGAAACTGATATGTTAATTGATGTGATGTTTAAATAAGCTCTTCAGCTATAGAAAAAATTAAATAGCAAATATCTGAAAATGTATTCTAGTATTTTTATAGAAATAGAGGATCATCTGAACCTAAATGGTCTCTCTTGGTCAGAAGTAACATCGTAAAAATAAGTTTTTAGGGAGCTTGAGTTATTGTAATTGTCATTAATATCTAGGGAAAGTGCTAGATTTTCTAGCCTCAACTTCTCTGTATTTGATTTATAAACTCTAATATTTCTTTCTAAAATAATGTTGAAGAGATTAAATTGAAAAAAGACACTTAAAAACTTTTGAAATGTTTGTAGAGATTTTAGGATGTGATGGCCTGAACTTAGGTCCAAGTTCTATCGTACAACAAATGCTGTGATCTTTGGGCTGTTGGGTGCATCTCAGTCATGGACAAAACTGATGAAGAATATCTTCATTAAGGTGCTGGAAATAGGGTGTAGGACAAAGCATCCAACAAGGACTCTGACCTTTGGTTCCCCAGGCTGAAGTCAAGAAATACGTGTAACTAATTCCTTCACCCCAACATCTCATTAAAAAAAAGCGCACATGGCTGTGAGCTTATGGGCTCAGTCTTACCGGCATTGCCACTGTGAGAATATAGGGATTTTGCAGAGAAGCAAGGTTTCCTCAGCCTCAGCAGAGTGCTGACAGCCTGTTCTGTAATGCAAGGCTACAGAGTCAGGCTCCGTTGTCTTTGAACTTTCAGGGTTTCCACAGCAAGGTGTGCTCTCACAAACAAACATGAATTTCTAGAACCCCAGGAGAAAATAAAAAACAGCTTACCAAAGGAGGCTCGACAGCCAGAGAGGATAATCAGGCAGAATAATCACTGTATACATTAAGTGAAGCTGAACTTGTTAATGAGAACTGAATAAAAATCAGAAAAAAATAGGAAACGGATATAAGGAGACCAGCGATAAGTACTAAAATCCAAAACTAAAACCAAAAAACCCAAAACAAAACATGCACATACACACAAATCAGCAATACCTAAAAATAACAAGAGTCCCTCCACAAATAAAAAGTCATATGGAGCTTAAAAAATACAATTGCATCTCAAATTTCACTTTAAGAATAGAAGGAGAAAGTAGTCTCTATTGAGTTCCAACTGTGAGATCTACAAGAAGAGTTAGTAAAGTTTTTTCTGCAAAGGATCAGATAATCAATATTTTGGCTTTGTAGTATGTAGCTTTCAAGTAGGATAAAGTCTCAAGTCCTGAAAATAAGTTCAAATACATCTAGATTTTTTTCAAAGATATTTAATGAAAGAGGATTCATAGAAGAAAATAAGTAAAGATGAAAGCCAATAAATAAGTAGATGACTGAATAGACTATAGTACATGCACACAATGTTATATAGTACATGTTATTATGTATAATTTACCCAAGAGAAAGGCTGGTAGCTTTTTAATACACTGAGAGGGGTCAGGAAGGAAGAGTGCTAGTCATATCAAAAAACAAAAACAAGATTAATAAAACCCATATATAAAAATATATGAATCTTAATTTATAGTGGTCATACTACATTGTTTGTATCCAGTGAGTTGTGTTTACGCTGATCCTGCTAAACATATCATTATTTACACAAAACAGTCACATAAAAAATGACACCCTTGAATTCTAAGAAGATGGGAAGATGGATATTAGAGCAAGAAAGGCCTCAGGAATCATGAGTCAGTCACCTCGTATACACATGAGGGAATTACAACGCAAAAGACTGTACATAATGTTTACAGATATGAATTGTATTATTAACAGGGAATGCAAAATAATTTTATTTAGGATTTCTAAAAACATTTAAAGGAAACCAATCCCTGTGACCTGACCCCAGTTCAATTTGTACTTGACAACCCCGGGTACTAGGGTTTGTTTTTTCTTGGATTAGTGGGTAGTAGTTCACAATAAAAATCAAAACAACAGGAAACAGCACTGATGGACATGCGCTGACCTCAAAGTCCTTCCTAGTTCTAAGACCATTGTCTTAGAGCTAGCGGTTGTATCTGTGCATGGCGCCTAAGGGTTCTCTTTGGGTTCTTAGCCTAGTATTTGACTTATTTTTTTCCTTCTCTAGCATGTGTGATTCAGTTTTTCTCTATATGAGTTTGATGAAAACAAACATTAAAAACATACTACCTATCATTTAACAGGATGTTTTTTAATGCTTTTAATTTCTAAACTATTTTCTAAACCATTACTATAGGAATGGATGAGTATCAGCATTGCATTGTCTTCATTCCAACATAACACAGTCACTAATGGTCATGAAGTCAACCCAAGGACAGAAAAGAAAGTAACTGAGCAGATTTTGCTTTGAGAGTGAGGTCATGTGTGTTATGTATGTATTATGTATGTGTGCATGCATGTGTGTGTATGCATGTGCACACATAAGCATGCTTTTACCATACTGACTTGTGCATCTCTTCATTTGGTTTGTTTTGATTGTTTTAATCATAAATGGAAGACTGTTATTCAAAATGAGCTCTGATCATTAACTTCATAGAAATCATCCTGTGCTACTACAGCTATTCCAATCACTAGAAAGAAAACAAACAAACAACAGAATGGTGAAATCAGTTTTGCTGGAATTCTGTTAGCAGGGGATGCCATATCAATTGACATTACAAGTGTGCTGGGGAAGAAGGTGGCTTAATAACCATAGAACAAAAAGGGTCTGGGGGAAATACAAACATACCAGTGGTCTTCATATTTTACGGAAATATTTCCTCAGTTTTACTTCAGTTTAAGGTTTTTACTTATTTCCCAATTTTCAAAGCATATTTCATCCCAGGCATTCAGAATGGCAATTGTTAAGCTTTATTCATGAGTATGTATTTGTATTCTAAGAATTTCAGACTCACGAAAGCCCAATACTAAACATGCAGAGGTGTTCAGGACAAGTTCCTTTCATTACTGCTTTTTGTTAAAGAGAATGACTTGAATAATTTAAATCTCTTCCTTAGTGAGTAGGACGGAGACAACAAACAGTGCGTGATGGCTCTTAACTAATGTGATAGAATTTTAATTACAACCCTACCTCTTGCTAGCTCTTTACATTTGGGCTAGTTTTAAAATAACTGTCCTACATAATTTTCTCATCATAAAATGAAGATATTAAGATAATGGAGCAAAGTTCTAAAAGCAGGATGATACATATAAAGATCTTGGATAAAAACCCTTATACGCGTACCCAATAAATGCTATCTATTATTGTTGTGATTTAGTAAATACTGGAGGTAACAAAAAAAATGTATACACATGACTTGTTATCTATCTTTTGTTATCGGTATATATTGAGTATTATAATTTTAATACAGCTTTTTCCTTTCTTAAAATATGTATACATTTTTTTGGCACCCTCTGCATGCCTCTTTCTTAGAACATTCAGGGCATGCAGCAAAATGTGAAAATTACTCTTATTGTTATTTAGTTTTGCTGTTTCATTTTAAGTATATATATATATATATACTTAAAATATATATATATATATTTTAAGTATATATATATATACTTAAAATGAAACAGCAAAACTATATATATATATACACACACACATATATATGTATATAGATATATAATTATATATATAGATAGATATAGATATATAATTAAAATATACATGTATCTTTATTTCAGTTGCCCAGAAACATTCTTTAATACCTCTAGAATAAAGTCGGAGTTATTAATAACAAGATTTAGATGGTGAGATAGAGCCAAGAGAGGGTTAAGAAATACAGTTAAGGTTTATTGAGTACTTATATTTCCCTAAGTTATCAATCTAGCTAAGGCTTCCCAGGATATCCATCTTATGTGTTTCAAGTTCTGTAAATCTGTCATCACTCTTAGGTAAAAGGTAGAGGTCACTACAGATTTAGCCTTCAGTTCTTCTACCACTGCAACAAAAGCTGTTTCCTAGGGATCAGTCTTCACACATCATTACATGTGTGGTTGATGGCATTGTGTTCCTTGGCCAGTACAAAAATAGGTGCACCATATCAGGCCAACATATTTTCCAGGTATTATAATGGACTAAATTGTGTTCCCCCAATTCCTATGTAGAAGCCCTAATTCCTAATATCTCAGGATGTGACTATATTTAGAGATAGCGCCTTTAAAGAGATAATTATGGTTAAATGAGGTTATAACTGTGGGACCCTAACCAATATCAAAAAATGCAAAGGTACTACGGATATGAATACACAGAGGAAAGTCTGTGTGAGGACACAGTGAAAAGGTGGCTGTCTGCAAGCCAGGGAGAGAGGTCTTAGGAGTAACTGAACCTGCCAACATCTTGATTTTAGACTTCCAACCTTCAGAACTGTGAGAAAATAAATTTCTATTTGTTAAGCCACCCAGTCTGCAGTACTTTGTTACAACAGTCCTACCAAACTAGTACAGACATTGACTATGGAAGGTAAAGAACTCCAGGATTTGGATGCATTGCCATTATAATAGTAGTTCTTATGTCATTGTTATTCCCCAATCACATATGGATGGGGAGTTATTTTTACAATTCCTCCACAAATACCAGTAGTCCTTTACATTCTATGCAATGTTTCTCCAACTCATGGAGGGAATATAAACTATAGATTTTGCTTTAATAACTTCTTCTCGTCTTCAGCCTGCAGGGAATAGTTAAAGGTCTACTCATCTCCCGATACTCACTCACTCATCCAGGGGGTAGGGGGCTGTAGGCAAGTGAGATTCAAGGATTGCTTTTCCTGTCCCCAGCCTTCTTTAAAAGGGTTATAAAACTTGGAGCTGAATTGAAGCTAAGTACTGATCTCTAGCCAATTCAAGACAATACTAGACTAATATCACAAAAAAGATTTGGATTTCAGGTGCTCTGGTCAGGCCTAAAGAAGCTAGGAAACTAAAGTACTGCATACTACTTCCATCACTTCCACAAAGTTCTCTAGGAAATGTAGGCTCCTTTCGTACTTCCTCTGTTTGGGTAGCGGTTTCTTCCAAGACCCAGTACCATCAGGTCTTTTAGGAGCTGATGTGTCAGCTCCTGTTCATATTAAGCCTAAGTACGAAAACTTTTTGAATTCCATATGGCATGGGTCTCTTTCTCTTTGAACCTGTCACTTGCCTATCTTCTCTTAAATTCTGGTTATAGGGGCATGGGGAGTTTGGGGTAGCAATTTTGTAGGGATGGCACAACTAGTAGCCAAAAGGATCAGCCTTGTAAGCAGAGGGGTATTGATAATTCCAAGAAGTCCAGAACATCTGCATCTCCTCCAATTCTACTGAGTCGTGACTTAGCAGTGTCATGCAGGGTGTCATGCGGGGTTTCAGCTCCCGCTCCCCACTTAAGAACACAGGATATGGTGAAGCCAAAAAGGAACACCAACGGAGCCATAGATAGGGGATTCATACCACTATGTATTCATACCACCAGTATTCTTGCTGGTGGCTGGGTTAGAGACACAGGAAGCAGGAGCCACATGATCCGCAATCTGCCGTCCGCTTCTTTGCCAAGTGACCCCACTTGCTAACTGCAATCCTCCTTGCTAGCTCTGCCACCGCAGTTATATCAGTGGCTAATGCCTAACCGGTTACAGCTGATGGCCAACTAGTCACGGCTGATGGCCATCTACTACCCAAGCCAGCACCTTTCCACGTGAGGTCGAGAGCCTGGAAACTGCTCTCTGGGACTCTGTCCCCACAGTAGGATGTAGATAGCATCATGCATAGCAAACATTGCAAATAGTCTCTGTAAGAATCTTGGAGGACCTTGATCCCTATTGCCTTTAGTACGATTGTTAAATCCATCCCATCTCTTTAAAGGCACCTCTGCAACACTTGCTGTGGAACAGTCTTGTAGAGCTTACCCACACCAGTTTCCTGTCATTCCTGGGCTTAGAGAAGACTGAGATTTCTAGGCAGGCTTCAATCCTCAACATAATATTATGATAAAGCCATCGATTTTATCTTCATATTACACATGAAGAAATTAATGTTTAAGAAGACAAATGACTTGTTTCAGGTCACCAGCTGGTTGGTGGAACTGATATTTAGACAGTGTGGTTTTCAAGCCTGCATCCTTAAGCGCCAATCTATTACCCATTGCTCTTGGGCAAAAATTATTCTCAAAATCCTTTTAAGTCTCATGTTGTATTCCACAAGTTTCTTGTAAGATTTTAACCCCGGTAAAATTAGGTTGGTTAAAACACTGCACAGGAATGGCAGGAGGTAGGCAGGATGTAAAGGGTAAATAAAGAATTTATCCTAAAACCTGAGGAGGTTAATTTAGCTTTGATTGTAGGAAAACATGCTGAAAAATCAACTTCCTTAACAGAAATTACTATTGGACCTATCAAATGCTCAAATAAGAATCTAATTAGACATTTGACTCAAAGAGCAGTAAATAACATTTGATATACACCTGAACAAAATGACCATTTAATTGATCATCCTCTTCCTTGGATCATTTTAAGCTTAAGTACCTTGTAAAATGCACTAACAAATGGAGCACATGGTCAGTTAAAACACAGGCTATTAGAGATGATCTAAGACTGGCATCTCTCTCTTACTATTACTCTATCATAGCTTGTCAGATTTTACCTTTGGATTCCTGGATTTATGAACAGATCTTTTTTTCTGCACAGATGCTATTTTCAGTTCTGACTCCATGCTTATTGATTCAAGACAAACTTTTAAAGGATGTATTTATGTCTAGCTAATCTGAGTCTTCTAGGCGTTCTTACTTCAAAGCCTCCTAACCGGTCTCCCTGATTCTATTCTTGACTCCATCTATCCATTCTCTGAATGGTATGCAAGGTGATTCAAAAAATGATAAACAAGCACATAAGTGAAGAAATTAGATCATGCCATTTCCCTGTTTAAATCTCTTAAATGGCTTTCCTTCATATTTAAAATAAAATTCCAACTTTTCATTATGGTCTACAAAGTTCTGCTTTATCTGGTCCCTGGCCACCTCACAGGAATTCAAGAGTTGCTATAAAGCTACATTAATCATGATAGTGTGGTATTGGAAAAATAATAGACAAATAGACCAATGGTACTTAAGGAATTTAAGGAGGCCATAAATAGACCCACACAAATATTATCAACTAATCTTTGACCAAGAAGCAAAAGCAATTCAATGGAGAAAGAACAGTCTTTTCAACAGATGGTTCTGGAACAACTGTACATCTACATGAAGGGCAATAAATGTACACATAGATATTACATA
Organism: Rhinolophus ferrumequinum; assembly: GCF_004115265.2. Classification (NCBI taxonomy): domain Eukaryota; kingdom Metazoa; phylum Chordata; class Mammalia; order Chiroptera; family Rhinolophidae; genus Rhinolophus; species Rhinolophus ferrumequinum. The sequence continues at coordinate 36,079,629 of NC_046287.1, forward strand.
TTTTTACAAAAAATAAGTCAAAGTGGATTGCAGACATAAATGTAAAATGCAAAACTAAAAAACTCCTAGAGGATAACCCCCAAGATCCCTTGGGTTTAGATACAACACCAAATGCACTCACCATGGAAAAAAGAAGTTGGAGTTCACCAAAATGAAAAACTTCTGCTCTGTGACAGACACCATTAAGATAATAAAAAGACAAGCTACACACTGGGAGAAAATATAGAAAAACACATATCCTATAAAGAATTTATATACAAAGTATACAAAGAACTCTTACAAGTCAAGAGTAAGAATACAAACAACCAATGGGCATATAAAAAATGAGCATATGATCAAAATCAGCATCAAGATATACGGATGGCAAAGAAGCAAATTATAAGACACAACATCATACGTCATTAAGGAGTTGTGAATTAAAACAACAAGATACCATTGCTCACCTATTAGAATGGCTAAGACACAACACACCAATAACACAAAATGCTGGCGAGAATATGGGACAACAGGAACTCCCACCCATTATTGGTGGAAATGCAAAATGGTACATTTTGGAAAATAGTCTTATAGTTTCTTAGCTAAATATAATCTTACCATAGTATGTCTTTTACCCAAAGGAACTGAAAAGTTATGTCAATAATAATAATAAAAAAACCCTGCATACATATGTTTATAGCAGCATTATTCATAATTGCCAAAATTTGGAAGCGATCATGATTCCTTCAGTAGATGAATGGATAAACAAACTGGTACATCTATGCAATGGAATATTATTCAGTGCTAAAAAGAAATGAGTTATTAAGCCATGAAAAGACATAGAGAAACCATAAATGTATATTATTAAGTGAAAGAAGCCGATTGGAAAACTACATAGTATGTGATTCTAACTATATTCTGGAAAAGTCAAAAGTACAGAGACAATGAAAAGATCAAAGGGCTTGGGTGGAGGAAGGAAGGGGTGACTCCATGGAAAATGGGAATTTTAGGACAGTGAAACTATTCTGTATAATACTGTAATGGTGGATATATGACATCCATTTGTCAAGATTCAGATATCTATGCAACACTAAGTGTGAATCCTTAATACAAGCTATAGGCTTTAGTTAATAACAATTTGTCAATGTTATTATGTATCAGTGTATCAATATAAGTTCCTCCTTGTAACAAATGTACCACACTAAGACGAGATATTAATATAATAATAAGGCAATTTGTGGGGATGGAAGAGGTGGCATATGACAACTCTGTCCTTTCTGCCCAGTTTTTCTGTAAAACTAAAATTGCTCTAAAAAAATAAAGTCTATTAATTAAATATATATGACAAGCGGCTAGGTAGTAATGTACTTGGTAAGTGCCACTGGAGGTCACAGAAGAACTACATAAGGGTAATCTGAAAAAATACGTCCAGCAATGAAGGTGCGGGTTTGGACTAGGTCTCTAAGTTGCTTAGGATGTGCGTAGGTAGAAAAGAGGAAATACAGAATTCCAGATGAAAAAGACAAACATACCAAAAGCAGGTGAAACATTTTTGAAACGTAATATAAGCTATCAAAGTGATCACAGAGATCACCTGCTGCTATGGACAGATGGTGTGTGTCCCTTCAAATCCGTACGTTGAAATGGCCTTTGGTCTCTGCCCTCATGAATGGGATTAGTGCTCTTTCAAAGGGATCGACAGAGATCCCTAACCCTTTCATCATGTGAGGCTACAACAAGAAGTCTACAACCTGGATAAGGGTCCTCAGTCCACCAGGCCTATACCGTGATCTTGGAATTTCAGCCTCTAGAACTGTGAGAAATAAGCTACTGAGCCTGCAGTACGTTGTTAAAGCAGCCTGAATGGACTAAGACAACTGTTTTTCAAAAGACCCAATATTACCAGTGTTTGTCAAGGTTTAAATCGGAGGAGCTTTTTCCTTCCCAAGTAGTGAGCATGGGCATGTGTATTCATTTAGTTATGTAGCATGGAAAGACTGAAGGTAACTGTTCTATTGGGTAACTGAAACTGGTCCTGAGATGTATCTTATCTCTGTAAGCAATAGTCAACTGTGAAGGTCATTTCTTGAAAAGAAGTGACGCCATGTTTACTCCACTAGGAGGAATAAGTACATTAAAAAGGACTTACTAATGGTCAAACTTTTTACACACCCACCCATGTCCCATCCACAAAACCACTGCCCCCTGGGTCACAGCTTCTTAATATGTATTCTCTGAAACAACCAAATGGAAGAGCTTTTTCCAATAAGGTAAATAATAAGCTCCTACATAAACCCCATTCTGATTTATAACCAAATCACACAAGCATCCTCCTTCTCAAGACAATATATTACAACATATGTGTCAGTTTTAAAATAACTGTAACATGATCAAACTTGAACAAATGGGCACGTTTCTGGCAATTGGATTACTGGTGTCTTAGAACTAATTATTGATCTCTTAGATCCTTCTAGAGAGAACTCCAACTTCTGGGTCTCCTGCCTCTGCAATGGATCTCAGGCCTGGATTCCTGGCCTTCAATTTTTCCCTACAACCAAGATGCTTCCCTTACTCTCTACTGCCCTTTCGCCAAACTCCCCTTCCCTCAATCACCCTTCTTAGGAAACCACACGGATTTCCTTAGTAGCTAGCACCAGTGTGGTTCAGGGCCCTGTAGACATTGTTCTCCAGGGCCAGATAAAGATTTGTTTGTTCTTTACACGGAGGAATATGTGAAAAACTAGGTGTGTTTACTGTCTTGAAATCATTTAAGCACTTATGTTCCAGACACAGTCACTAAATGATTAGCTTGGGTAATTCTCACAGCAAAACTCTGTAAAATCGGTACTAAATTTAGCTTACATCACAGGTGAGGAAAATGAGGCACAGACTGTTAAATAGTTTAACCAACCCCAGAGTTCAGATGGTGTAAGCCCAGGTGGTCTAAGTCCACCTCGCACTTACCCTTGCGCTTGGGTGGTGGTGGTCATACTCAGGATGTAGGCTGGTGGGTCAGGGGCCCAGCAAAATACCTGCACCTCACTATTTACTCCAGTAGTGAAGAGTCAGAGGTGCCCTGGAGAGCAGGGTCTGCATCTACCCTTAGCCTCAGATATCGGCGCAGCCCTGAGACAGCGACCTCACGCGTGATGTGCAGGGCCTCAGCGTGGGCGTGTGGGTGTGGGCGGGGCCTAACGGGAGCTCCCTCCCTCCCTGTAGCAGGTAAATTGGCAGCGTGGGAGGGGTTGATAGCTGGCAGCCATATCCCTGGTCAAGGTGCAGGAGACTGTGACTGCCCTGAAGCTCTCAGCTTTCCAAGCTCCTCTTGGCGCAGAGTCATGCAGGTAGGTGCTCATGGGACGGGTGGGAGACGCGGGCGGTGGCACTCACGAAGAGGGGTGGGCGGCCAAGTTGGGGACGTGCCCTCCACCCGCCCGGCTCTGCGCTCCTGCTGTGAATAGCCGGTTCTCCGACCTCTCTAACCGGGTACAGTGGCAGCCACTCGGTGGGCACCCCAGCGGTTTCTTTCCAGCTGGTGGGTTGCCTTCACATCCCAGCTTTTGCTAAATTACTCAAACTTGAACTTCATCTTCACCTGTTCTGTTGGGTAACTGAAACTGGTCCTGAATTGTATCTTATCTCTGTAAGCAATAGTCAACTGTGAAGGTCATTTCTTTGTGCGCGCTATGTGCCAGGCACCGGAATAGGTCCCCGGCATGTGCTCCACAGCATTACTTGTGACACGTACCTGGAATTTGTAAAGCTCTTTGTTGAGTCTCAGCCAGAAACCTTGGCTCCCCAATATGCCAGAGGCCAAGTATCTATTTTACCCACCTTGTTCTCCAGACCGATAGGATTCAGGTGTCAACACCGTCCTCCCAGACTCTTGGGGGGGGGGGGGCGGTGAGGACGGAGGGAAGATGAGAGGTTTCTGTTATAGAAATTCTAGTGGCAGGAACTTGCTATAAAATGCATTTATTAGTTGCACTTACTGCATAAGCAATATTTCGATGAACAGAAGTTTGGGCTTTTTTGTTTCAATAGGAACAGGGCAGGAGAGATTCTGCCAATTAGTTAAATCTTATCTTTTTGGCCACGTTGCCTAGGAGCTGGGTTTCTTCAAATGTGCAAACTAATGAATGGAATCTCATTAATGATCAGTTTTGAAATTTTGATTCTGGAATAACTGTGGCTAAGTAAACTGGTGTGATTCACATGATTTAAGATATACAAATAATAGTTGGCTCTTTTAAATAAATTACAACTTACCCCCTTTTCTGGAGCTTCAACATGGGGTGATGTAGGAATTCAGTTGTCCATCTATTATAATAAAAGTTTTTAATTTGTAAAATGCTAACCACTAACCAGTAAAACTGTGACTCCTTCCTCAAGGTGACAATGGTCAGTGAAAGGCTTAGGTCAAGTGGACACATCTCCTGGGCCCCAGTATTATTGTCTTTGAGTTACTAATGCTCCTTTTAATCCTCAAAATGCTAATGAAGCTTAGAAAGACAGCCATTTTTCATTTGTGCTCATCTAAGACAGATCTCAACATTGACCTTACTCTTTTCCCATTTGGAAGAGTCAGATAAACACATGGTGGCAACATTCTGAGTTTTCCTTTGGTTTATATTGTGGAATTTAGGGAAATATGTTGATCTTTAATAATCTAAAACCTTTTCAAATAACAATTGGAAACAGTTTTGAGAAATCTTTCAGTTCACCTTCTGAGTGAAGAAAATTGCCAGATTTTGCCTGATGAAAAATATGGCACTTGTCTAACAGCTGAAATACCAGTTCTGGGCTGCAGTCATGTATGAATAGGTTCCTATGTGCTGTAAGGGAATTTGTAGTTAGAAATCAAGTTGATGGCGCTCAGAGGGAAGGGTGAAAGTGCTGGTTAGTGGGTTTGAACCCAAGGAAAAGAACACTTTCCTCTGATACCTGGCACAGTGGGCAGGGAGGCCTCACTGTGCCTTCTCACTGGTTTTGCTCACTGTGGTGGACTCCCTATCTGATGGCATTTGTTAATCCCTCTTCCCATATTTAGCTACCTTGTTACAGTCCTAGGAACAATAATGGGAGCCAGTGTTTCTTTCTGGGTTCCTTACTGTGTTAGTTTTTTAGGGCTACCATAATAAAATGCCACAAACTAGGTGGATTAAAACAACAGATTTATTGTCTCAGTGCTGGCTGCTAGCAATCCATAATCAAGGAGTCAGCAGGCCTCCACTTCCTCTGAAGTCTCTAGGGAAGAATCCTTTCTTGCATCTTCCTAGCTTCTGGTTGTTGGTAATCGTTGGTATGCTTTCACTTTTAGAAGTGTCACGTCAGTCTCTGCCTCTGTTGTCACATGGCTCTGTTCTTGGTATGTGACTGTGTTTTCCCCCCTTATAAGGACCCCAGTCATACTGGATGAATTAGGGCCCATCATAATGACCTTATCAGAAAATGATTACGTCTGCAAAAACCCTTTTTCTAAATAAAATCACATTTATAGGCACCTGTTCTTTACTCCGAGGAATATGTGAAAAACTAGGTGTGTTTATTATCATGAAATCATTTAAGCACTTGTGGTCCAGACACAGTGACTAAATGACTAGTTTGGGTAATTCTCACAAAACTCTGTGAGGTGGGTGCTAATGTTACCTCCACATCACAGGTGAGGAAAATGAGGCACAGACTGTTAAATAGTGTAGCCAGTCCCAGAGTGCAGATGGTGGAAGCCCAGATGGTCTGAGTCACCTCGCACTTACCCTTGCGCTTGGGTGGTGTTGGTCATACACAGGATGCAGGCCGGTGGGTCAGGGGCCCAGTAAAATACCTGCACCTCGCTATTTACTCCAACTGTGAGGAGTCAGAGATACCCTGGAGAGCAGGGTCTGCACCTACCCTTAGCCCCAGTTGTCCTCGCAGCCCTGAGACAGCGACCTCACGCGTGATGTGCAGGGCCTCAGCGTGGGCGCGTGTGTGTGGGTGGGGCCTAGCGGGAGTTTGGGGCAAACAAAAATTGAAACACCACTCGTGTTCTGTGTGCTGTGGCAAACGACTTGGTACTTTTCTCTGTCATTATTCTGTACCATAAAGGGGCTGCAAAGACCAGGAATCTGACTTAAGTACAAGAAATAAAGTCTATATGGCAACCTTCAGCCAGTACTTCATTTAAAGACGTTTAAAGACACTGCTCTTTAAATGTAGATACATAGGAAAATGGTATGTTATTCTGTTAACCTTTATATTATAACCTGATTCTTTGAATTTGCCTGGTGTCATTTTTCCAGGGAGCTTACAGGACATCCCATGATGTTACTCTGTTGATTTAAAGCAGGTACCAATACTTATGTTGATACAGGCATACCTCCTTTTATTGCACTTAGCTTTGTTGTGCTTTACAGATGTTGCATTTTCTACAAATTGAAGGTAACCCCCTCCACCAGCCAAAATGTTGCTACTCACTTTATTGCAATACTTTGTTGGGGTGTTCTGGAATCTCTCAGGTGTGCCTATATTTCTCTTAACATTTAAACATTGTGTTTGTTGGTAGAGATTATTTTACCTTTCTGCAGCCTTGTTTTCAGAGACAATCTCAGTCTTCGGCATGAAGCCTCTAATGTCGTAGAGGAGGAAAAGTAAACTTTGGACTAGCAAAACCAATCTCCAGTGAATGGATAGCAGTCTTGGGATCACCGTACAAGAAGTTTTTTTCCTCTCAGTCGCAGTTTGCAGTTTTAACACCCATAACACACTGCTTTTTACATTTGTCTGGTTTCATGAGTTTTTGGTTACTATCCAATAAATGTGGTGTTTTTGTGTTATCTTGACAATTCTGTAATGTTTTAAAACTTCCTCCGGAAAAAAAAAAAAAATTCTTAAGATTGTCTTGTATCCTAAGCTAGGATTTATATATTTGTTGTTTTTAAATAGTTAAATTGTATGGTATGTGTCACATCTTGTCTCATCTCCTGAAAGTCTTCAGTTGATTACTGTTTGGAGTTTGACATCATCCAGGTGGTAGGAGTAAGTCAAGGGAAAATTCCTGGAGGATGGAGACTATGCAGATGAGTTCAGAGGAAGGAAGAAGGAAAACAATATCCTCTTTTTAATAACTTCAAAAACAGGTTTTAGAATACATTTAAACTTACAAAGAAGTCGTGAAGTTAGTACATATTGTTCCCCTTACCTCATACCCACTTTCTCCTACCGATATGTTACCTTAATATGATACATGTCACAGTAAACTAGTGTTGATATATATGATTATTAAATAAAGTCCCTACTTTGTTTATATTTCCTTAGTTTTTCACATAATGTCCTTTTCTTTCCAGGAACCCATCTGCATTATATTGAGTTGTCATGTCTCCTTAGGCTCCTCTATACTGTGACAGTTTCCCTTTATTTTTAATTCTACTGTGTTTCCCCGAAAACAAGACCATGTCTTATATTAATTGTTGCTCCAAAAGACGCATTAGGGCATATTTTTCAGGGGATGTCTTCTTTTTTTCAAGTACAACAATCTACATTTATTCAAATACAGTTAGGTCATCATCTTCTGGAACATCATCATCTTCTGGACTCATCACTGAATGAGTTCGTCTGGCTGACGATCTTAACTGGGGCTGATTTTCGGGGTAGATCTTATTTTAGGGGAAACATGGTATATCTGTTGATTTTGGTCACTGTCCTAGCCACTTTGCATGTATTATCTCAGTATGTTCCTCACAATAACTGACAGAAGTGGAATTAGCTCTGTTTTGCAGCATTACAGTTAGGCAATTTGCCCAAGGTTGCATTATTAGTAAATGACAGTGCCAAGGATGGAATCAAGGTCCCTAGAAATTTAAAATCCATGATCTATTTTTATTCTCTGTATTGGTATCAACTAGCAGTGTGCCTGCTGCCTTAGCACACTTTCCATATCTGAACATTTTAGTTACCCAGAGGTTTCTTAACCTCAGCACAGCTGGCATTTTCTCTGTTGTGGGGGCTGTCCTGTGCATGGTAGGAAGTTTAAGATCATTGTTTCCTCCTACCTATTTGATGCTAGTAGCACTCCCACCTATCCCACTCGCCATCAGCCTATACTTGTGACCACAGAATATGTCTCTATACACTGACATTTATCCTATGGGGGAAAATTGCCCATTGAGAACCAACAGGTTAGCACCTCTTACTTTTTTCCCCAGTAAGTGGCAATAATCTAGAACTAACAAGTATTGAATAAGCTGCTAAATGATGGTAAGGAGATCTGAGGCAATTCAATAATTTGAACTTCTAAACTGTAAAGGTATTTTAAGTAATAGATTAGCTTATTTCTTAAAGTTTTTTTTGGAAAACGTGGGCTATGTGACTTGGTTTTTCATCCAATTTAAAGCCTGAGAATGAAAATAAAATGATTAAATATTCATTTAGAGTTTCAGTGTATAGTAACTTTGTGTTTACCTTACATTGGGGTCCAATTTATCATGTGTATATTGATCTTAAGGATTTTAATATAATGTCACTATTTGAAGCGGTTATAGATACTTTTTTTCCCTCTTTAACTAGTTTTCACAGCAGGGCCATAATTGATGCAGACAGTGTGGATCCCCATTGATGCTGATTAGCTCCTTGTAACGTGTGAGCAAATCTAATTTACTTGATATGTGGACTTTATGACTTGATTTATTTAAAGGAATTATAATTTGATTATTGTGTATTCTTGTAGTGATTTGAATGATTCTAAGTAATATTACAAAAGTTTCATCAGTATTTAATGTTGAGCCCTTTTATTAAACATTTTCGGTCCGATTCAAATGCATAGGAAGGACATGTATTTACTTTTGAAAAATAGCTGTTTTCACACTAATAAAGATGAGATGGCTTGAAACGTTAACTAGTCCAGATTTATATAGTGCTTAAGGGCATGAATGGGGTGCTGCAGATAACAACTTAAAACAATTTTTGATCCTCCTGCTAAGCTTTACAAAAACTTTGTGTCTGATAGTCACATTTTTCCTAATCTTCATTTCTTATATTCATAGATCCTGCCCTATTTTATTTTGTGTTCAATGCCCATATCTAAATGGAGGGAGGTCAAATTTCAATCTCTGAACCATCAGGATCATTAATTTCTACCCAAACAAACCGTAAACATAGTGTTCAATACTTGCATCCGTAGACGAGGCAACTAACCCACAAAGATTAAGTCTCTTATCCATGGTTAATTACAGCTGGTCAATAGACTCTGATTCCTTTGGTTATGATGCTTTTAGAAAATTTTTGACCAGATGTAGATAAGGAAACATCAAGACTTGGATGAATAGTGATTAATTTTAAAGAGTTGTCTAAATCATATGAAAGTAAGATTTGGGGACAAGCTGAAGCTTAAATTCTGATTGCTAGACCTAACGAAATATTCATTGAATGTGTGTAGTCTCTTGATTCTTGTTTAGAATTCACAGTAACTCATCTTACCAGGCTATGATCTGCTGTACCAATATCCATTTCAACTGTTATTTTGTCTTAGATAATAAGTAGTTTCCAGTCAGTCAGCCTGGAGGGTATCTGTGTTATTTGGCAAAGTCAGCATTAAAAAAGCAGGTAAACCTGCTGTGGGTTTTGGCATGTTTACTTGATTTTAATGAATGTGATCTAGTTTGGGTCTGTGGGTGATAATGCTTGAAGGGAAATCCTGAGATGCAATTGTTGGTAATTAATGGTCAGTGAGAACAGAAGGGACCTGAAAATGCTGAATTCTATCATATCCTGAGGTATCTGGAAACTGTGTATGGCTCACAGGTGCACACTAGCCTGCTCTAACCTGTTCTTCAATCTTTTATACAGCATATTCAACCTGTAGAGCTTCCTGATTTCTTATGCAGCGTGTTGATAAGGGGAAACGTATTCTTTACCTCTTAATTCCCCTCTGAAGATTATCCTTTTTCATGTCATGTATGTTTATACTCACTCCTCACCACTTTTACCCTCTTCATTTGTCTTATCTCAAATTATTAACTGACTCAGCCTTACATTTTACAATTTGTATTTGCCCTACTTCTAGCTCAAGTGTTAGGATTTATGTGTTTCTATTTAATTTCACTAGTCCAGAAGTCTGTATGCCATTTTGCTGGTACTTAAAATACAGTCTGATCTCTACAAATTTGAATTTTGCCTGTCTTCCTTTCCTTTGTTATCTCTTGTGTCCAATGGATGGTATCTAGTTTAGCAGTTTATGATACCCTACCTTATTTTAGATGATGTGACTACTAAGTGTTTGAAATAGTTGTGTTAGGGGTTCAGAATCTTTGAATTATTTCTTCTAATCCCTGTGGCTCTTTTGAAGTTCCTTCATTTAATCCAAGTCTCCAAAAAAAGACTAACACTAAAATTATCTGGTAACTGACTTTCCCTAATACTTTAAAGAACATTAAAATACAGTTTATATTTACTAGCTATGTAACTGAGGCTTCTGGACTAAATGTTTGTGACCCTCCACATTTAAATCTTGAAGCCCTAACCCCCAGTGTAGCTGTATTTGGAGATGGGGCCTCTATGGAAGTAATTAAAGTTTAATTGTGGTCGTGAGGGTGGCACCCTGATTCCAAAGAATTAGTGTTCTTATAAGAAACACTAGAGAGTTCTCTCCACTCCTCAACACAAACCAAAGAAATGTCATAGGAAGAAATAGTGAGAAGGCAGCCCTCTTTAAGCCCAGAAGAGAGTTTTCACCCCACACCAAATTGGCTTAGAACTTTGATCTGACACTCCTAGCCTCCAGAACTATGAGAGAATAAGTTTTTAAGCGACCCCTTCTTAAGTAGTTTTGTTTTTGTTACAATAGCCCAGGGAGACTAATACATGAGGGCAAGTGTGCTTAACTCTCAGCCTCAATTTCCTCAAAATAAGGTTATTAATAACTTTCATGGAGAAGTTCATGAAGATTATATTAGAAGGCAGAGCCTTATCAAATATTAGTTATTAACTAATAATAAAATGAAGATTTGAAAAAAATATGAATGAGCAGGTATTGAATTCATTAAAATGTTATCTCTGGTATTTTAGGCAGTTTAAGAGTGTTAGGGGCTAACACTCATTTCCGTATTGTGGCTGAAGGAAATATTGCTGCTTCCTGGGTTCTGGACATTAGGAATGTCCTGTGCTTATTTTGAAATTCCATCAAATGCCTGCTACTGGCTCTTTTCAGTAGAGACTGAATGCTGTACCAGTGGGGAATCTAGTTCCAGCTTGATTTATCCAATTAATTCTCTATAATTCAATTCTCAAAACTGCTTGCAGGCTATCTGGAGTCTGGCAACAATTACTTTTTTTGTTTAGTAACTGTTTATGAAATATCTTCAATTAGATATTTGCCAATTAAAAACAATCTTGCCGATTATTTTAAATTAATATCAGCACTGATCTAACACATATTTATTTATGTATTGTCTATCCTCCCAGAAAGTATGAGTCCAAGAGACAGGAACTTTCTTTTGTTTACTGCTGTATCTATTAGATACTGAGCATTAAATATTTTGAAAAATAAGTTTATAACTGCCAAGTATTTAAAAAGAGCATATGTTTATTTGCGCTTTTATTACCGTTGAAATTATTTCCAATTTTTAAATCATAATGTTAAATAATTTATAATTAACTTCTAAGTGCATCTCTAATTATCTCCCATAAATTCCTGGAATTGGTACTTCAGCTGGTGCATATTTAAGGTTCTGGATGGATGCTTTCTCCCATGTTAATCATCATTTCTAAGCGATTAATACATTGAATATGTACTTCAATACATATCGAAAGAGTAATACATATGTCTCAGAGTAAAATAGTAGATCTATTTTTAAAATTTTCAGAAAAAAATTTATTCCAGTATTTATGTACAAACTTTTTCTATTTTTTTTGTATTAATTTAGGTGCAATATGCTCAAATTACTGAAACCTTTTAGAAGTAGTGGTAGACAAGGCTTTGGTCTCCTAGTCTCTATTTTGATCTAACCGGAGCATTATACAACTCCTTAATAATAGTTCGTTGTCATTCTTGTATATTTCTCCTTCAGAATGTTTTTGTTTTTTATATAGATTCTGAATATTTCTCATCAATTTTTACTATTTAATTTGTATTGTTTTTAAATGAAGGACCATCATTTATTCCAGTATTTTGCATTGGAAAAAGATACTGCTGTTTGTAAATTAATTTTGTAACCACTCATCCAAATACATTCTATTATTTCCTATTTTTGAATTATAAGTTTGTGTACACAAAAATTTTATTTGCAAATAATTTTGTCTTGTTTGCCACCCTAATGTCTTTTTATATAATTTTCTAGATGCTTTGATATTCTCTTTGTAGAACTATATTAAATCATAAAATATAACAGAACACATCCTAATATCCCTGAAGCTAACAGTTATGCCTCTAGTCTTTAACCTGTTTTTTTTAAAGATAAATATCTGTAGATATGTATACACACATATTTTCAACTATCTGCATAAATCTAGTATTTTTTACATTAAACCTGGAAACACTTTTGTTTGAAGTGATGCCAACTGGGTCTGAGACATGAAATGGTCATAAAACTTATTATCTGAGTCTCACTATTTTCTTCCGATCATAGTGTCAGTTGGAAATTGGGACTAATTATTGATACACCAAAATATCCCTTTCCTTTCTTTTAAACTTTAAATCTCTCTCTATGAATGTTTGCCAGATTATCATTTTAGTCTGTCCCATTAATCACCTGTACAAAATTGGAATTAAAACCTCTCAAAGTACATTATAATGCTGATTACTGGTTAATAAAAGCATCTTCAAGCAATACATTTTTAGCTCTTAAGCTACTTGGTGACATACAGATAGCACTAAGTAATTGTCTTCCTTAAATGCTGAGTTTATTGGTTTGAATTGCAAATCTATATAGAAAATGTTTGTACAAATTTGGCTTATACAAGGTACTTGCAATTATGCCAATATTGTAAACTGTTGGGATTTTCATTGTTGAGAGTCATATATTTCTGTCTTTGATGCGTAGCACAAAAAAAATCTGTGTTAGCATGTATGATTTTTACTTTTACATGGTCTAAGTCATGTGGTGGAGAAGATAGATTCTTCTTAAAATAGCTATAATTAAATTATCAGTAAATGTAAAGTGTGTATAACTGAATTATTTGCATCTACAAAAACCTATACAATTGTACATTTTCTAACTTTAAATTTAACAATCATTAATTTTGTGGTCATTTGGTACTTTGTAGTACAAAAATCAATGACATATAATACCTGTCCACTAGTAACTTAAAATTTTCTATTGATATATATTGAACTATTAATGATTACAAATCCCTTCCCTCCTGTATAGTTGTAAGGTACAGCTGAGTTTGAGAAATAATATTTGCATTCAAAATTATGCAAATAACATTTGCATAATTATTTGCATTCAAATAATATTTGCAATAAAAGTCACTTCAGTTGAACTATTTCATTTATGGAGAGAATCTTAAACTTGTCTACCAAAAATTGTTTAAATATTTAAACTCTTGAGACCTTACTCTCACCATATATTTCATTTATGCTGCTCCACTTACATCAAGATTCATGTTACCTTTAATGTGTATTCTGCACCTTAGAGATTGTAGTCATTTCTTATCTAGTTAGCTCTGATGTGCTCTGGTCATAGTGTTGCCATTTTTTGCCTTTGACAGGAGAACCTGACATTTTACATAAAGTGAGTTTCTTATATGTAGTAGATAAAAATATATAGATATGTATGTATAGCCAGCATTTAGGTGTTTGCCTTTATGGTTTATATGTACTATATGGTAATACTTATATATTTGTATTATGTAATTACCTATGCATAGTTCTTCAGACTCATTGTATAGTAACCAGTCTTTGGAGAAGACTTTTAAATCAGCTATTTCTTTAAATAGTATTTATTGTGATTTCTAAATTCTAGTAATTCAACTATTCACTGTCTTAATACATTGCTTTAAATACTTTAGAGCCTAGGTGAATTCCATTTTGAGCCAGTTAATTCGATTGGTTGTACTACCTCTTTTGAATGTCTTTAGTATGAGGCATTACATATTTCTCATTCCTATCAACACTCTTTCAAGTGCTAATCCCATGAAACATTTTTTTTTTCTCCTTGAGAGAATGAAATGTAGGGGGAAAAAAATGAAACTAGCAAAAGTGATTCTTAACATCTTCAGAAAAATGGTAAAATTATGTATCTGTGAGGTCAAGTGATTGAAAAAGACATGCAAAAATTGCAAAATCCTTCATAGTGTTCTAATATGTCTAATATATAGAATATTACCAGTCAAATGAGGCCAATAGAAAATGCATACTAAGAATTGATGTTTGACCCATGCGTAATTATTCTTTTTAATATTAATAAGTACCCAGGCATTAATTCAGAAATTTCAATATTCAATTGAAAAAAAAAAATGTAACCCTTTTCCAATGGGATTACCTACTTGCAAAGGCAGCAATTGAAATGGCGGAAAACTGAAACTGCTACTATGACTTGTACTGGAATTTTGTTTCTCAATGGTTTGTTCTTCCCTTTGGGTTTTATTCTACAAGTTGAGGTGATTTAGGGTGGGTTTTATTTAGGAATTTGTTAAATTTTACCATGAAGGTTTGTCTATAATTCTGGGCCTGTGTTTTTGTGAAATGATTTTAGATCAGTTTTCTTCTGCTCATTACTGTAATTAACACATAACGTTATCAAATGAAGGCACTACTATTTGTTCTTAGACCAAAGGAAGACTTGCTGTCAACCAAATTAAAGGGATCAATTGAAGATTTCAAAATACAGACTGTATACTGTGGAAGATATTACCAACATTTTAAGATTAGGTTGTGCCTCTCAGAGTATAATTAAATCAAAAGAAGAGATTAACACACTGCACTTTTAGGGAAATTTATAGGACAGCATATAATCAAATATCATATTTGAATATATACAGTAAATGTTCACTATTGGAAGTTTATTTTTCTGAGTTTCCTTAATGTTTGAGGAAAATAGATTATTTTTATTCATTAATAATGTAAATTAGTGTGGACTTAGAATTTCACGTCATTTCATTATTCTCACCCAGATAGGGATAGCTAACTTTTCATATCATCAGCAGATTAACACCATTCACTTGAGCATTCAGTCAGTGATACTGTTAAGCAATCTTCTGTACATGGGAATACTTCAGGAGTACTTTGCAGATTTTCTCTATGCTAACTAGGCACTTGAAAAGCATTTTTAGTGTGCCTAGGATTCCTTTGAATATGTGTCTATCAGACTTGGAAAATGGTTTTCTAAGTCACTTTCTGTCTCATGCTTTCTTTAAAAATACTACCACTATCTTAATCCATAACTATAATAATAATTTAATGTACATGGAAAACTGTTCTTAAAATAGATTATTTTAAATAAAATAGATTAGTCTTTTAAATCATCTGCTCTAAAACCATGACTTAAAACATAATTTTTATATAATATGCTTAATTTATTTTTAACTTTAAGTGTAATGTGAGTAGTTACCTTTCATAAGTTACATATTCGTGGGGTAATTCATTATATATGAAACGTAACAGTATTCATTAGCTTCATTAAATAGAATATATCAAATTTTCTCAAATATTCTATGTTTAATAGTTTATTTTTTTAAAAAAGCTAGAATTATGAACTCAGTGCAAATGCTCTTAGACATTTTTCATTTTAATCTCTAAAATCATAGGTGGAAGAAATGACTCTGGGACACATTAAGTGATTTTTCCCAAATTCTTCAACTAAGATTTAAACCAGATCTCTGAGCTACTAATCCAGGAATGCTTCATTCAGTTTATGATTTGCATTCATATCCTCTCTAAGAATCCATAATAGTAATACATATAAAATTTGCAGTGTGTAAGAACATATATGTATACTCAGATATATTTGCACCCATGTATTTTTTTCATGTGTTTGTTGTTGTTATTTAAAATGAAAACTGTCCTTAGAACCCATGGACACTGGTGAATTTAGAACAAAAACATTTTTTAATGACACATAAGGAGTAAATGTGGTTGTATGAGTTCAGATTCCAAAAGGAGAATTATTGTCTAACCAAAATCAACTCCATAAATGAAGAAAAATCCAAGTCCAGTGTGGAACATTTCCGGGTGTATTAAGTAGAGGTGTCCATACAGATCTTATGGATTGTAGCTGTGGGGAAAAAATAAAGCCTTATCTATAATTTAGTAGCATGGATGTAGCAATTGAAGAGTTCTTTGTAAGCGAAGACTAAGAACTTGCGTTTACTACTAATAAGGCTTAAAACAGAACCTGACATTACAGCTCAGCCTAAGAATTGACCACGATTATCATGACCACAGAGAAGATTAGTATAACTTGGTCTGTGAGAGAAGTAATATTAGCTTGAATAAACAAAGATGAACTTCCTAGCTAAGTTTTGATTTTCATGGATTCTTCAGTGAGGAGGTCCAACAGCCTAATTGTCCAGCGTCCTTTGTTCCAAAAAACAGAATCTGATTCTGGCTAATTTAGGCAGAAAAAGTAATTTTTTGGCAATATGTGGACCACCCTTAGATTCAATAAGAAAGCTCAAATACAGGCTTGGAAAGGAGAAGCAGAAGCAAGAAGAAACAAAGTAATGCCCACAATATCCTCAGGTGAGGGTGCGTGTTTTTATCAATGCTGATGTCCCCCACACACACACAAACACATCATAGGAAACTTAATCTGACATGATGACTGGAATACAGGTATAAGAAACCTGGGGAAACCACAAGGAGGTGATAAAAGAAAATTCAAGTCATATGATACATGAGCTCATAGTAATGACTTTTACACTTTGATGCTCATTTGAAAATAACAATTCAGTTACTTTCTGAGAACATTTTTCAAATAGCTAAAAATACAATGGAATTCTGTATCATCCTCTTCATAGTTATATCAGGAGGCCATGATTTATATGAAGAGCAACCAAACTGTCTCGTTTTAGTGTGCACAAAGAATGGGATGTAAAGGAAAATGTGGTTCTATATTTTGCAAACAAAAGTTTTAGGATATAAATAAATGCAACGTCATTTTTTTTTATTTCAAAACTGCAATTCTGTAATCTCAATTCCACTTGTGCATCTTCGAGCCTGAGGATTTTCCCAACACTATACTATTAGTCAAAAGATTTGGGATTTAATTGGGTTATTAGTTTGTGAACTTTTCTAATTATACTGTAAATACATACTATATTTACAGTGATGATAAGGAAAACAACACAACTCAGTGGCTTAAAATAGTGAGTCGTTATTACAATTCATGATTCTAAGACTCAACGTATTAGTTCTCATTGCAGCTTAGCTCACTCATGTATCTACACTTTGCTGGGTATTGGGTAGATGGATCCCCAACTTTGGCTGGGTGCTCTTCCGTAGTTGTGTCAGCTGTCCATCAGGCTGGTCCAGGAAAGCCTTGGCTGTGGCATTTGGGCTTTCTACCTTATGACTTCTTAAGCACTATTGGGCTACCTTGTACTTGTACATATGGCAGTAGCAGATTGTAAGAGTAGTGCTCGAGAACTCTTGAGGCTTAGGCTCAAAACTGTCAAACAGTCTACTGAAAATGGATATAACAACAGGACAATGGCCAGACCATATTCAAAAATAGAGCTCTGACCCACAATCTGCAGAAACCAGTCTAGGCAGGCAATCTATTATCTGCAGTAATCAGTCAAGGAAGTCAAACTCTCTCTATCAACCAGCCCACGAAACCAAACAATAAACCCTGAAACAGCCGCAGGTGGCTAGGACTTGATTAATAACTGATGGCTTCCCTGAGGTTTCTCTCTGCTTTGCACTTCAGGCCATCTGGAGAAAGCCCAATATGACCCAAAGTCAGATAGGGTGCCCCACTTCTAGTTAGTCTGCCTCCCGCTTCCACATGCCAACAGCATCTAACCAGGCATACCTGACACCTTCCCTCTAGCCCCACTATAAAGCTTTCCCACTCTCTGCCTGCCTCTGAGTCTTTGCCAGGACATAGATAAAGGTGGCTGAGCCCTTGCTGTAGCAAGTGCTGAATAAATAGTGCTTTCTTGTTCTCATTTAGGTGTTCTTCATTTCCACGCCACCATGCTCTCTTGGCGAAAGGAAGTCAAAGCTAGCCAGATTCAAGGAGTGGGGAAAGAGGTCCCACCTCTTGATGGAAGGCCACTGCAAGTCAAATTTTAGAAAAGGCATGGATGCATGGAGGGGTTATTTTTCAATCAATCACACTTACCTCTGTGAGTAAGGGACTTTCATTCAAGTAATACTGAATTCTTAATGTTCATTTTTAATAGTTCTACCAATTAAAAGAAGACAAAGGTAACTGTTAATTTTTAGTATTTTAAGAATTAGCTTTACATTAATCACTCAGTAAACTTTATAGTAATACTCCCCTCCTTTTCCTGAATAGGTCCTTTAAATTTACTGATTTTGAGAAGATAATTCTCTGCTAAACTCATTCTCCATGCGTTAAAAACAGTGAAGAGCATGCATTAAAAAGTCATGTCAGGATACTGTTAATTTTTAGGAGGCTTTGCGCCAATCAAACTTCATTTGAGGGCCTTCTAACATATTCCTTAATATACTGCCTTTTCTTGTTTGTAACACAGATTTTAATAACATTGAACTGACAGCATCTTATAATGAACCTTGATTCTGAACTTTGGGAAAAAATAATGAGAACTAAAACCTTCACTGGACCATTTTCTTCCTGGGTAACATGCAGCAAGCACTTACTGCCAGAATCAGTGAGACAATTTTCTGACTGATTTGAAAAGCTTTGAGGAAGAAACAATCTCAAGAAGCAGCACATCTGCACAAATTCTTCCTTAATTGTCTATGTACAGTTAAACTTCAGTAAAATAACTGTGAATCTTTCAAAATGCTATGCCTCAGGAGAGACATTTGTCAGTTTTTCTCTGGCAAAATGAGGTGCAATTTTCCCAAACTCATCAAATGACATTGTTTATATATAGGTGTATTATACTCACAAAAGCTTCTTTGAGTTTCTGGTATTTTGGCTAAAATAGTAATAGTAAACATTTCGTGCATAAAGTATAGGGCAGGATCAGAACAAATCTGCAAGCAGAATGTAAATGAAAAACACAAAATTGCTGAAATTAACTGTAAAGTCTAAGAATCTGATAAAACATGAGTTTGGTATTACATAGTCTGAAAATGTGAAGTTTATTATGAAGAAAAACTAATTACCTCAACCCCTTATACTACGAAACAAGTTTTCTTATAACATTAAAAGGGAAAAATCCCACATTAATTTTAAAATATTCTATGTAAAGGTAAGCTTTTCTTTTAAGAAAAAATAGAATAGATGGAAAAGAAATTATAAATGCAATTTAAAATTATCTGAAATAATAGCTGTTCTAATAGATTTTGGTTTTGATTTGCATTTCCCTGATGATTAATGATGTTGAGCCACTTTTCTTGTATCTGTTGGCCATTTGCAGTTTGTTCTTGGAAAAAAAAATCTATTCAACTACTTTGCCTGCTTTGAAATTGTTTTTTTTTTTTTCTCTTGAGTTATGAGTTCTTTATGTATTTTTGCATATTAACGCCTTATCAGGTATGATTTGCAAGTATTTTCTCCCGTCAGTAGGCTCCCTTTTCATTTTGTTGGTTTCCTTTGCTGAGCAGATGCTTTTTAGTTTGCTATAGTTCCACTTGTTTTGCCTTTGTTGCCTTGGCTTTTAGTGTCAGATCCAAAAAGTCATCTATAAGACGCATGTCAAGCAGCTTCCACCTATGTTTTCTTTCAGTTTTATGGCTTTAGGTCTTCCATTCATTTTCAGTTAATTTTTATATATGACATAAAATGGTGCTCCAGTTTCCCCAATACCATTTTTTGAAGAGACTGTCTTTTCCCCATTGTATATTTATTCTTCTTTGTAGTAAATTGGCCATATGTGGGTGGGTTTATTTCTGGGCTGTTCTGTTCCATTGGTCTGTGTGTCTGTTTTGATGTCCATACTGTACTGTTTTGATTACTATAGCTCTGTAATATAGTTTGAAGTCAGGGAGTGTGATACCTACAGCTTTGTTCTTTTCTCTCAAGATAGCTTTGGCGATTTGGGGTCTTCCGTGGTTCTGTTCAAATTTTAGGTTTGTTCTATTTCTGAGAAATGTGTGATACTGTGATTTACAACAAATATGTCTGGTCAGTCAGATGATGAGAATATATTTCTAATGTAATTGGTCTTCATTCATAATTCCTGGCTCACAGTTTCTAGAACTCTTCAAATTTCCTTGGAATTCTGTAAATGTTGAGAGTGAAAAAGTCTTTTGTTATGTTAATAAGGGGACTTTTGGAGAGCACTGCACTTAAGGATGGAATCTACTCTCCAATGGAACCAACTGTATGATTAGAGGAACTTTCAATCCCCCAACTCTGGGGAGAGCAGATGGGGCTGGATGGTGAATCAGTGGCCAATGATTTAATCAATCATGACTAGGTAAGCCTCCATAAAAACACAAGAGGATGGGATTAGGAGAGCTTCCTGGTTGGTAAACATGTGGAGCTATGGGGGGAGTGGCATGTCTACAGTGGGAATGGAAAGCTCCATGCCTCTTCCCACATACCTTGCCCTATGTATCTCTTCCATTTGGCTTTTCCTGAGTTATGTTCTTCTGCAGTAAACCAGTGCTGTAGTAAGGGACATTTCTCTCAGTACCTTGAACTGTTAGAGCAAAAAAATGGGATTTATAGATGATGTAATACAGAATTGTACACCTGAAATCTAGGTAATTTTTGTCACCCCAATAAATTTTTGTCACCCCAATAAATTAACAATTGTCACCCCAATAAATTTAAAAAAATGAACCCAAGGAGAGGGGTTATGGGAACCTCTGATTTATAGCCAGGGTGTCAGATATACAGGTAACATTCTGGACATTCAGAGTTAGAGGGGGGAAAGTTGGTCAGATACACAGAGCCTGGGCTTGTAGTTAGTGTCCGAAGTGTGTCTGTGTGGTGGTGATGGTGGGGTGGGGGCAGTCTTGTAGGACTGAACCTTTAAGCTGTAGAATATACACTATCTCTGGGTAGATAATAAGAACTGAGTTGAATTCTTGGATACGCTCTTGGTGTCTGATAATTGTTTGTTGATGTGGGGGAACCTCCTGCTCCCCTATGGTGGAACTGGATCCAGGAACGCAATTTAAATGCCATTGGAAATTTGATAGGGATTATATAAAGAAACAACATGTTTGTTTTGGGTAGTATGGACATTTTAGCAATATTCTTCCAGTGCATGAGCATGGAATATCTTTCATTACTGTTGTCTTCAATTTCTTTCATCAGTGTCTCACAGGTTTCAGTGTATAGGTCTAACTTCCTTGGTTAAATTTATTTCTATATATTTTATTTTGATGTAAATATAAATGGGATTGTTTTCTTAATTTCTCTTTGGTAGTGATTATTGTATAGAAATGCAACACATTTTTTTTTTTTTTTTGTATTTTGATTTGTATCCTGCAACTTGACTGAATTTGTTTTAGTTCTAACAGACCTTCAGTGGAGTCTTGAGGGTTTTCCATATATAATACAGCTGTCCCTAGGTATCCACAGGGGATTGATTCCAGAACTCCTCAGGATACCAAAACCTGCAGTTGCAAAGTTCTGTGTATAAAATGACATTATGTTTGTATATAACATGTACATCCTCCCATGTACTTTGAATCATTTCTGAAATATTTACATACCTAATACAGTATAAATGCTGTATAAATAGTTATTATACTGTATTGTTTAGGTAATAATGACAAGGTAAAAAAGTCCGTACTTGTTTGGTACAGACACAGCCATTTAGACCAAACTATATGTATTGGGTAGTGCAAAAGTAATTGCGATGTTTGCAATTATTTTTAACCTTTTAAACCACGATTACTTTTGCACCAACCTAATACATATCAGCAACAACATAACCTTTTTTTCCAATATTTTTGATCCAAGGTTGGTTAAATTAACTGGTGTGGAACCCAGCAGATAAGGAGAGTGGACTTTTGGTTATCTGTAAATATTGACAGTTTTATTGCTTTCTGAACATTATTCCTTGATCCCCATTTCAATTGTTTTATTTTTGTTTTATTTATTTATTTATTTATTTATTTATTTATTTATTTATTTATGTTTTATTTAATATGTAAATGTACATATTAAATATACTCAACTTTTCTCATAATTATTGCAAAAATTTTACTCTTTAAAAGTATTAACTATTTTTTGCCAGAGAGTATTTAAATCTAGCAATCAATTCCTGTAGATTTCGGCTTTGGGGGTATCCTATAACATACTAGTACAAACAAAATATAATGTGGCTCCTATTTTCTTAATTTTAGAATTTACTTGTTACACTTAAAGTCTTAATAGTCTAGAGTTTGTCCTTCATATTTCTTTTTTTTCCAAACATGTGCTAAATTTCTTTAATTCCCCCACTGTTTCAGTTGCTATCACTAATAATATACTAAATGTTCACAAACAAAGAAACAAAAAAGTGGTGACATTGGGGCATGTTTAATTGATACAAGTTAATCCACATCTAAGAAGGACACTGAATGATCGTTACCCTTCCCCAATCCACACTAAAACATATGCCTCTGAGTAAAGAAAGAAATGGGCTCAATGTGTGAAGCATGAGCTATTATGTCATCCACAGTAGAAACATTGAATTACTTCCAATGAAATAGATTGCAATTTTACCATGCCAACTCTATGGAGACTCACCATGAAGTGAAAGTAGAAACAGAACGAATAAAGGTGTTCAATATAAAAACAGTAATTTCTACAAATTTGTAAAAGTTTAAATTTAGAAAAGAGTCAGAAGTATGTTTACGTTCTTGAAATTTTGTGAGCATCTGAGTGATGGGGTTTTATTTCAGCAGTCCAAATATGTCCTATGCCCTAGGAAAATGGCATACTGGTATATTACCTTCTTAAATATTTACTAATACTATGTAGTTTTATGTAGCTTTAAAAATATAATGAAAAAACAAAATAAGTATACAACAGCAACAACAACAAAAACTTTGTCCTGGGTGGCTATATCTTCACTTTTCTCGAATGGTACTTTTAACAGTATACTTTTATTGATTTCCATAATAACATTCTCTTGGCCTTCCTTTTAATTTTCTGTCTATTTCTTTCTATCTTATTTGGGTTCTACAAGATGAATGAGCAGCATTTCCAAGATTGTTGCTTTCACTTACCAGCACTTCTCAATTTACAGACTCTCTTTGAACAACTTATATACATTTTAAAATTTGAAATCAATTAAAATTATTGTAAATATATACTAATAGCTTTAGAAGACTGCATGATCTGTGTCAAGATAGTCCTGAAATTATTTCCGCCCTTTTAAATAACTAGGAAAGCATCTACCAAACTGTATAAATATTGCAAATTTGAGGATACTCCACAAATCCAACCTACTGTAATCTCTAAGAAACTGGTGAATACCAATCAGAGAATGGCCCTGACCTGGATCTTGAAGATGGATGATTCATTCATGTTTCTCATGTCTGCTTTGCCTTGAATTAGGCCACCTATGTTCTTTCAAAGATAAGCAATTTCAGGTCTCACTGTGGACAAAGGCCTGTGTGCTTTGGTGTATATATGTGTACATGATATTTGAATGAGGTGAACAGCCTCCATCAGCTGGAACTGGTGAACTCCTTCTCCACAGATGGGATGCTCTTACATTTGTACAACTACATTTGGGAACTACAGAGTTTACACAGAGCGTGAGAAGATTAATAGCTAATACGTTTTTGGTTTATATGGAAAAGAAAACTTGAATCCTGAATTACTTCTCAGTCCCAACATCTGTGAGTTCTATTCTCAAACTAAAATGCTCTTTGCATACTTCAAACTCTGGAATTTTTGGATGCTTGTATCCTAGGAGTGTTTAAGTGAAGACCGTGGTGTAATCCTAATTAGTCTTTCCTCAAAGTGCTCATGATTTGGGGAAACTGAAAGGGTTGCATGCTGTAAAATTACTACTCTCTTCCCTAGTCACACCACAATGAGCTATAGGAACTCTCCCAATTTCTGCAAAATTGGATTCTGGCTAGTTTATAGAATCCTTTTTGAGGTCTGGGTATTTGAAAAACGTGTGATTTCATTGGAAACGTCATACAAGAGAGGCAGAATGTCCAGGCTTTGAGGTAAATCACTGAATTGATATCCAAATCCCAGAGATTATTACGTTGGGCAAACCATCTAATTTCTTTGAATGGATTTTCTCATTGGTGAGATGGTGATGAAAATATCATAATAACATTGTGTGCGTTGACAATAATACATATGGGAACCCCAACCCAGATGCGGTCTTCAATAAACAGTACTTTTGGGGAGTTTATATTAGAAGCAAGCAGTAATCTGATATGAAAGAAAAATGGCATGGCAGCTGTAGGGTGAAAGAGATGCTGATTTTCTTTGGTGTATTCTTCCACCACATCTATGTCCAAATAATTCTTTTTATTCTAGCAAATTATTTTTTACATGGTTAACACATAAAGACACTAGCTAAACATGGGAGAAAACCTGAAATGGAAGCATGCATTAGCAATAAAAACAAAGCATTTTACCAGGATGATCTTTTCATCAATTCTCTTCTGATAGTCTTTCACTGAAGGTTATATTTGCTTCTACATACGTGCCAATTCATATTTTTTCTGTATTACAAAAACTCAGGTGTGTGAATATGTTCTACCTCCCTGTGAGTCTATAAACTTGAAGGCAAAATCTAAGTCAGGTTATTATTTCTTTTTTATAATTAGTTTTATACACAGTGCCATTTATAGAGTAGATGTTCAAAATGCGCTGAATGAGTAATGAATGAATGAACAAGTAAGCATATTTTAATGAGAAAAGACTGTTAACTGATCATAAAACACTGCCTTAAATGCTGCATACACAACTTGTTACCCCTGTGATTTTAGGAAAATTGCTTCAACTTCCTGGGTCTTGGTTTTTTATCTACCAGGTTTCCCCGAAAATAAGACCTAGCCAGACAATCAGCTCTACTGCGTCCTTTGGAGCAAAAATTAATATAAGACCCGGTCTTATTTTACTTATTTTACTATAAGACCCGGTCTTATTTTACTTATTTTACTATAAGACCCGGTCTTATTTTACTTATTTTACTATAAGACCTGGTCTAATATTAATTTTTGCTCCAAAGGACGCATTAGAGCTGATTGTCTGGCTAGGTCTTATTTTCGGGGAAACCCGGTAGATAAGTATTTTGTTGAAACAATTATTTTGGGGACTAAAGATTCCCCTCAATAAATATGCAATAAATGTTGTTTCCCTTTTCTCTGTAGGCTCAGAATCTAATGTGTTGGAAATTGTCCCATATCTACTCTCTTCCTGACCACACTGGAAGTGGGCAAAGGGCCTGTCACTTCCGTGGAAATTGTGCTTTCTTGTCTCTTTCCTTTCTAAAGATCATTGGAGGCCCAAGAGTCATTTTAAGGCTTTAACACAATTAATTACTTTTAAGACAGGTTGTTTCCTTTTGACAGCACGTGTGTCTACAACATGGTGTACTTCTATTTATTTTTATCTGCTCTACCAGTCGCCACTCCCATATATTTTTTTAAAGACACATTTCCCAGAAGAAGCATGTATTTGGTTTCTCATCTGCTATTCTTCTAAATCCATGGTTCTCACACATTTTTAGGTTCCAAACGATTTTCCCTCTTAAAAATGTTTGAAAATTTCAAAGACCTTCTGTTATTTGAGTTATATCTATCTGTGGTTATCATATAAAATTAAAACAGAGATATTGAAATGTTTATTTTAAATTCAAAAATATAGGTCCATTGCATGTTAATAGAAATAAAGTATTTTCATAGAATACAACGTTTTTCCAAAACAAGAGTGTTTTGTTTTATTGAAGTTATTGAGGTGATATTGGATAATAAGATTATATAAGTTTCATGTGTACAGTTCTATAATATATCATCTGTATGATGCATTGTGTGTTCACCAACTAGCCTCCTGTCATCATATATTTGATCCCCTTTTCCCTCTTAAAGCTCTCCCCCCATCCCCTTCCCCTCTGGTAACCGCCATACTGTTACCTGTGTCGATGAGATTTTTTTTGTTTCAAACATGAGTGTTTTGTTCATATGAGTATGTTTTACAAGTATCTCTAATGACCACCTGAGGGGAACAGAACTGGATTTTCATATCTGTATCTGTCCCAGTCACTTGTGATATGCTATCTTGGTTGAAGAATACACACACACACACACACACACACACACACACACATATATATATCTAGATATAGATATAGATATATATATGTGCAGAAAAATCATCCTCACATGATACATAATTGGAAGAGGCAGGAGTATTTGTGATGGTTTATTTTTGGATAATTGCATATATTGTTTATACTTCACAAGTGGTAGTTTCTTAAAGTTTAGCTGTAACGTGGAATTTGAAACTATATAAGAAACTCGTTTAATTGTTATTTTAAAATCCATTGGAATATCTTGCACTGTGAAGGGATCTTTACCCCCTACATAATTTTATAACATCATATACTGGTTACTTGGAAAGTATGGGTTCACGGAGTTGAGCAGTTCTTTTCAATGTCGGCAGGTTTTATTATACGACATCAAAACATTACATTCATTGTAATTACTACTGGTATCTTTTATAAGCCTTTAAATATTATGTCAAGCAGAGACAAGCTTTGACTGAAAGCTTGAATTGTATCATTGGCAATAAATATTCTCAGTTGTTTCCCTTCAGGTGACTGGTTCACTTAATTCATTTCCAAGAGAATATTTGCAAATGCCCAAGCCTGCTGAACCATAGTTTGTTAGTTGGTTCTTGGAGTGAAAATGATATTCTATGGTCAAAGCTTCCAGTTAGATGTGTGTCTCTATTGTATCAGGACTTTTCCTTGAAACACTCATTCTTTCAGTATGAATAAGGGCAAATACAAATTGAAAACAATGAAGTTAATTCTCCTGTTGAAAATAAGGGAGACCTTCCCCCTGTCTCCTTTTTCTTAGAGCATTTACTTTAGAAACCTTGCAACTTCTTCCTCCATCTCTTGAATTGCATTTACCTCTTTAAAAGCTGAATAAGCCTCTGCTATCTTAACATCCTAGGAAGGTTTTTCTCAAGGACCTGAAAATCATTTCTTTGGAATATAAATATTTAAGAACAGTTGAGAAAAGTTTCTCAGTTTCTGTAAAGAAGGTCTGGGAAAGAGTAGGTGTTTAACTTTTGATGTATGTCTTGCTCCCAGTTGTAAAACTACCTCCTGTCACAAAAATAGAAGTTTATTTTAATGTTGTGGAAAACTGATGGACTAACACAGATGGTCATCCCCATTAACAGGTGAATTTAGGAAAACTGCATAAGTGGTGCTGTCGAGTCCTTTTGCTTGAGGACTAATTATTATCTTTTGTACATGTATGTTCAACAGTTATATCTGTTTGTCTATATGAAAGGGTGAGATTTCTTTTTATGTAGTCTCTTAATGTATTGCCTGTGATGTACGTTTTATGCCGGTTCAATGATTATTCAATCATAAAACTGTTTTCTTTGTTTACTACCTTTGTGGAATGGTTTTCTGGGTTGGCAGAAGATATTGTTTCCAATTATATTTCCTCAATTGATGCAGACATATTTTATATGTATTTCCTGTTTTGTCACACAGGAAATTAGAAATATGTGAGCACAAGATTCAAGATTTAATTAAATCAATTTTTAATGCTTTGTCAAGGACATTGCTTTTTTTTTCCTTTTTCTGAAAGTACTTGGCAGTAAGGAATTCACTATTAGTGCAGATTTGTGATAGGGCCTTCACTATTGGTTTTGTATTATTGTGTGTGTGTGTGTGTGTGAAGAATGGAAAATGCAGGTGACATCTTAAAATCACTAAACATAGTTTTGAATTCAAAGAACTCGTAAAAGAGTCTTGGTATACCCAGGGGTCCCCGGATTCAACTAGAAGTTTAAAGTACCTTAAATTTATCAATCTTAGGTGGGAGAGTTACAAGATTAAAGTGTTTTTCCCTGAGCCATAAGATCTAATTGAAAGAAGTGACTGGGCACCATACCTATTTAATTTGCTCCTTAGCTAGAGGTAAAATCCTTTTGAGATATTTAGCAATGAGGAGAAGGCTGTACTGTTTGTTCTTTGGCTCAATGAAACATTTTAAGAGACTTTTAATTTCAAAAGTTTAATTTAAAAACTTTAAAAGTTTAATTTTAAAAGTTTCTTAGTGTTAAGAATCATCCACTTCTTCTGATGGCCACAAATATCTGGGCTTCCTCTGTTTCCTTTTGCTTTTGCTTGCCGAGCAGTTTTTTTTTTTTTTTTTTTTTCAATCCTGAGTTCATACTTTGCAAAATGCACCTCCTAGCAATCAACCTATACTACTAATGTCCTTGCAATCATTAAACATTGAATTTCATTAGCTATATTATTTACCTCGTGAATGTCATAAGTGATGATTTTATCAAATATTTAGAAACAGTATAACATTATATTATCATTGTAGCCTCCAATATTGACTTCTTCAACAGCTAAAGATTTATAGCAATGACCCTTACTTGATACCAATTTCTGTAATAGTGAAGATGGGGTTATTTTGCAGAGTAACCATTAACTCATAATATTTTTAGCACCCTCATCTTCTAGTGTAACAAACTGAAGAATATCTTTGATAAATGCGACACAGAAAGATATTTGAGGTTTTTAACATTGACAGTTAAATGCTCCACTCTGGTGGTGATACGCATGCCTTCAGACTGGGACCTACTGGCCAGAACTAATCACCCAACTATAAGTATTGTGGGGAAGTTTGGGTGATAAAAATATAGTTTAGTAAGTTGCTAAATATCTGACTTCTTCCCTCAACAGCTTTTCAAAAAAGAAGCAGCAGTTGATACAACCTTTGAACTTTTTCTTTCTCAATAGCATTCTGAAACATTTAAACCAGGAGTGTCCAAACTTTTTTCAACGTTTTTTACCAAGGGCCATATGGGGTAAAATACACAAACAGCCGGGCCACTCACTCGAAGTGAAGTACGTATTGCCTCACCTGGTTTATTTAAGTAAACTAAATACATTTTTGGAATTTGCTGTGGGCCAATTAACAACGGATTGCGGGCCACAGTTGGCCCGCGGGCCGCAGTGTGGACACCCCTGATTTAAACAAAATGCATAATTTATGAATCTCACAATGGAGATGAGAACAAAGTATAATCATCACTACCAAAACTATTGATAATAGTTATTATTATTTCGTGCAATCTCTTTAAGAATGAATATTTCCCTTTAAATAAAATTAGTGGAGTTATTTCTTTGGTCTTGAAAAATAAGAGTATCCTGAGATAAGGACAGTGTGTCATATTTAGTTCATCTCTGTTATTCTGATAGGTAGTACTTAGTGCTGGTCTCATTTATATTTCTATATGACTTCCAAAAAAAAAAATCACCGTAGAAGTTTAGTGAAAGCAAAATTTTTAGAAGTATAGGTGATGATTTATTTAATTAGATACTTTATGGAGAGGTTCAAGTTTAAATATTTACTCTTGTAGTTAAATTACTGGAATAGCATCGTAAATCCATACATTATGGATTTAGCCCTGAGTCTAACAAAAAGTTCCTATTGCTAACCACAGATTCCAGCCTGAGGATAGCAGTTAGATCACTTGAAAAGAATGTGCAGGTCATTCATAAAATTACTGATTATAAAAATAGACCTCAAGACTTATTCCATATTTTGAGTTTGTTTAACAATAGAAGCAAATAGAATTAATTGTAGCAATGTCTCTTATAAAATTTATTTTTAAACTTGTAATATTTGTAATAGTGTTATCAATGATAGTATGATTAAGGATTTCAAATGTGCTTTTTTTTAAGGGAATTTAAGGGCCTCAGAGGTACTGATAGCACAATAAGCTACCATGTGTTAATTAAGTTGAATTTCTCATGTTTTCCTATCCTATCATCCACTAGGTGATAATGCTAATATGGTATAAAATAAGGAATGGTACTATACTTACTAAGCCCTTCAATAATAATAGGATATATTCTAAAACACATGCTTTACATATGAAGCTGATATATGATACATTGGCTATCAAAACTGCGTTTAGTTATAAATAGAATGAACGACATTATAAACCTCAAGACAGAGTAGCATCCTTAAACAGAACATAGAAACAATAACATTACCAAGTTGATTAAAATTCAGATGAGAACTGTAATTCCCTTCAAGAGCTAACACGGTACTATGTAGGAACTCTCTTTGAAGTTTACTTCATACAGGTTAATAAGTCTGACAGTGCTGTGCATGTATACTGGTATTGAACAAATATTCAAAAGGAAGGCAGATGGTGGGAACCAAGTTTCTCACTATTGGAGGAGGAAACTACAAAATAAGAAAGGGAGAAGTCTAGAATAAACCAAATGCTACTGGATTAGAGGCAGACACATCAGTATGAACTCATATTTAACACAATGTACAGATGAGTTGATAAAGAATTATAAGTAATGTTTTTGTATGTGGGTTAGTGTACATACTGTTAAATTCAGAAAAAGCAAAATTGAACACACCAAATTAATGCTAAGCGAGATAAGACAGAAAATGTCAAGAACCATATGACTTCACTGATATGTGGGATATAAAACTGAAAGCAACAAAGGAACAAGACAAAGAGACAAAAACTCATAGACAAAGACAACAGTTTAGTGGTTACCAGAGGGTAAGGAGGGTGGGGGTGGTAGATGAGGGTAAACGGGATCCAATATGTGGTGATGGAAGGAGAACTGACTGGGTGGTGAACACACAATGTGATATACAGATGATGTGTTATAGAAATGTACACTTGAAACCTATGTAATTTTATCAACCATGGTCACCCCAATAAATGTAAATTAAAAAAAAGAAAAGAAAATACCAAATCAGTACAGCAGTATTAGTAAGAGTTTGTTGTGCATGCAAGAACTGTTGGTGAATGGGGAGTTCTCAAACCAACAGTGGAATGAGGCTCAGAGGTATATTGTTATGAGACAACTTATACAGTGAATACAGGATACAGAGCTGATTGGTAATGGCATTAGTTTTCCTAGTGATAAGGGTTTGTTGAAAATGGTTACCTCATGCCAATTTGGCGAAACAGTTGAAGTTTCATTTATTAATTTCAGAGCCATTTACAAGAAGTGGCCCAAGATTAGTTTTACTTGCTTTGCAGAATAAGCTAAATTAAATTTTACTTATGTGACTTAGTTTTGTCTGCTCAGGGAATTTTTTTTTGACATTCATTATTAATTTCAGGTGTACAACATAGTGGTTAGACATTTGTATAATTTAAGAAGTGATTCCGCCTGATTAATCTAGTATAGTTATTACCATATTATTGACTATATTCCCTATGCTTTATTTGACATCCCTGTGATTATTTTGTAACTACCAGTTTGTACTTCTTAATCCTTGCCCCTTTTTCACCCATCCCCCAACATCCTCCTATCTGGCAACCATCAAAATTTTCTCTGTATCTATTAATTTGTTTCTGTTTTGTTTGTCTATTTTGTTCTTTAGATTCCACACATAAACAAAATCACATTGCATCTGCCTTTCTGTGTCTGACATACTCCACTCAGCAGAATGCCCTCCAAGTTGCTCGAGGAATTTTCAAAGCTGTTCTTCATTTGTGTGTGTGTGTGTGTGTGTGTGTGTGTGTGTGTGTGTGTGTGTGTGTTCCCTAGTTGTATTCATGGAGAGAACCTAGAAGTAAGTATACCCCAGTGGCACTGAGCACACCGAACACCCAGATCTTGAGTTTTAATACCATTCCTCTTGTAGAAATGACTGAGACTAGGCAGGGACATAAAGAAGGTGAGCCTTGAATATCTTGTAACATCAGAAAATAAAGAAATACATGATGGAGGTATGCGAAATGCAAACAGGAAGTAACTGAAAGAGCTCCCAGGGGCCATAGCTGGGAAAATTTGAGTGATAAAATAATTTAGTAATAGATATAACCCAAATTATAAAATGGAGACCCATGAATCTGAATTGATATAAACAATTGATACATATAAACATATAAATGAGTGAGAAGTGACAAAATTTCTCTATAAAAGAATTACACATATATATTTCCTTCTCAGGGAGGAGGAAACTAACTATCCCTTAAGTGTGGCCTATGCTTAGTGACTTGCTTCCAAAGATTGCAGTAAAAAAGGAAAAGTGGTTCCATGATGGTACAGAAACCTGGTTAACACTCTTGTCAGCCAGGTGATCAAGGGTAACATCATCAATGGTAAGTCATGTAAATAGCTTATCCCCTTGATATGTTGTGATGATAATAGCTTTTCATTTTCCTGATCATCTTGCCAAAAGCCATCTTACCATGAGAAAAATCTCAAATAAACCCAAATTGAGGTACATTCTACAGAATACCTGACTGGTACTCCTCAAAACTTGTCAAGGTCATTGAAAACACTGAAACCTGGAGAGAATGTCACAGCCTGGAAGAGCATAAGACAACAGTGATTCAATGCAACATCGTATCCTGGATATGACTTTGAAACAGGAAAATAAGTAAATCTAAAATACAGAGTTTAGTTTTAAAAAGCTCAGCTTACACCCAAAGTTACTTAACATTACTTTGAGTTGTATAGCTCCCTTAGAGTTAAGAGAAGTTCGCACACCATCAGATGAATAAGAATATGCAACCCATATCATTGATCAAAACATCTTAAACTACTACGAAAATATTTGCTATGGCTTGATTATTATTTTGTAGTTGTGTTTGATTAGTAGTTATTCCTATTTGAAAAATCACATTGAATTTAAATGTAGATTTCAAAAGTATATATCTTCTCTTCTCAATATACTTGTTTATGAATTGTGTTACATTCGCCCATCTAATATGTTTTTGGTACACCAGGATTACAAAAATACCAGAGAAAGAATATAACATAGAACTTGAAACATTGGGAGAGATTATTGCTACAAATAACAACTGCAATATTAAACTTGAAGCATTTTTGTGATCAATTAAGTTGGCAAAGAAAATTATCTCTGGTATTATGATCTATTTTTTAACTTTCTTATGGCTTCTAATATCCATGATTCTCGGGTTTCATTATTAATTTTTTCCATATTGACTGACATTTTTAAAAAACTGGTGAACTATAGCTTCTCCAAGGATTTGCAAATTATTATCAGGTTTTTACATTTATTCTTTGGCATATATCATTCAGGAAGAATAGATTAAATGTGCTGAAACCAAAGACAATGAAAAGTAAAGAAATTTCTTAATATGAAAGAATAACATTAATATCAATTGACTATCTTATTCAAGGCTATATTGTCTAGTTTATGAGCCATTGTTGGACTCCAGTTTCGGTCAAGTATATACTTGATCATAAACTCTGTACTATCAAAATTAGTTGGGAAATGATGTACTTAAACTTCAGTATATTTTTATTTCTCTTATATTGGCTTTTGAGTAACTTATCCTTCAAGCCACATAACAAACCCATTTACTTCTTCTTTGTATTCCAGTGTTAAAGGTGCCAATTTTTCTTATTTTTATACTATATTTATACTCCATAGTAATCAAAATGCTTTTATTGAGTCTCATGCTTTTACATCATTTTGCAAACCACTTCTATAGCCTAGACAGAGTAAATACTGTGATACAACTTTGCCAGTTATATAAATGATGATTTTAATAATTGCTGAACATTAATGCCTAACTTAGACATTTGCTTATTTTATGAGATGCAGAATTGTAATCCAACTTGTTTTTCTTCCTCTCAATAAGTACTAAGTGCAGAATAGAAACTAAGTTCAATAAATCAGTTTTACATGGACTACTCAGATTGAAACACAATAGTCAGTGATATCAAATGGCAAAGTATGTGATGCTTAGGAAACTTAATATTAGTTATATTTTGGGTGTGTTTTTGATATTTTAATCATGAGTCATGATTTCCATAATTCTGGATTGTTTTTAAAATAACTGGTGTAGGATTCTGAAAAGATTGAGCGTACATGAGTTTGGCTGTCCTTTCTAGTGTTCCTTTCCATTCCAGTCAAGGGCTGAAACCTCCCTGGGGCTAGGCTCTTTCAGGATGTTAAAGGTATCACACACTTCTAGCTACACACACTGGTGGCTACATCCACTCCTTAATTTCTGAAGAACTTGGGTAGTAATGATTTCAAGTCGGCTCTAAAGAATCCTGGAAACTGGTGAAGGTTCAGTAGTATGGATATAGATAAATACAGAGCATAGAGTCTGGAGTGGGAGCCAGAAGAGCAAAAATGAATGTTTCCTACGTCTTGGGGGAGAGAGGGAGCATCATGCTAGTACTGTGGAGTTTTCTTGCAAGAACAGGTAGCCTCACTGGGTCCTCAGAAGCTGCAGGGTAGTCTTTGTTCCCTAAAGATAATTAGCAATCATCTCTGTCAAGCTTTGTAGCAAAGGGAACCTAGGGAAGGGGCTGTCAGTTGAGTGACTGATACCCATTTACATAACACAAAGACCTACTGCTATACTTTTTATCAGTGAAAGGTTGCCTTCCTTCAAGACATTGTAAAGCTGGACCTGAGTTCCATAAAGCAAGCAAAAAAAAAAAAAAAAAAAGTCCAGAAAGACTACAATAGCAGAAGGAAAGATGTCTTAATCCTGGAAATAGATCCCAATAAATATGGGAATATAATGTATACAAATAATGTTAGTTTAGTTAGTGGGGAAGGATGTAATAGTTTATACACCCTTGAACTACTGAATATCCATTTTGAGAAAAGAAAAATTAATATATTATTCAGGTAGGTTAGAGTTGAATTATAAAAGTGAAAACCAAAAGGAGAAATTTAGAAAATCTAAAAGGATGCATATACTGGGGATGCCAAAAAAAAATGGATGCCCATTTTGAGAAAGGAGGAAAATACTGTATTAAAATTGTAATATATACTGATAGCAAAAGATGAATACAAGTCACATTTGACTTCTGCAATTAGAAGAGGTGCTCAAAGTGGTTACCATCAGCGTAATTTTAATATAGTTTTTTCCTTTCTTAAAATGTATATACATTTTTTTGGCACCCTTTGTGTGTGTGTGTGTATGTTGTGTGTTGTCGTGAATTCATCCTAGAAAAAGTGCTACATACCTCATTGCTGAATATCACCATGGTCACCTTTGAAGTACTCCCCTTGGGAAGCTGTGCACCATCACTAGTGCTTAGTCCATCCTTCAAAGCAATTTTGAAACTTTTTCTGAAATGGCCATCAGAGCTGTTGTTTTATTACCCTTGGTGTCTTGAATGTCATCAAAATGTCTTTCTATATTTCCTTTGAGTAAAGAAAGAAGTCATTGGGGGCCAGAGCAGGTGAGTAGGGAGGGTGTTCCAATACAATTATTTGCTTACTGGCTACAAACTCCCTCACAGACAGTGCGGTGTGAGCTGGTGCATCATTGTCATGATGTAAAAGCCATGAATTTTTGGCAAAAAGTTCAGGTCATTTAACTTTTTCACACAGCCCCCTTTAGCACTTCTGAATAGTAAACTTGGTTAACTGTTTGTCCAGTTGGTACAAACTCATTATGAATAATCCCTCTGATATCAAAAAAGATTAGCAACATCGTTGCAACAAGTTCCTTAAACTTAATTGTCAGACCTGTGTATGTGTGTGTGTGTTTGTGTTTTCAGATTGATAAAAGCAAAAGCAAAAGATCTATGTCCAAATTCACATTAACTTGTATAAAGTGTAAGCTAAATATTGAAGTTCCCCGCCCCACCCCCCGCAATGAGTATCAAACTGTTCCATAGTTAACAGTTAAAAAAGCTATCCTTTCACCATTGAATAACTTTAGTGTCTTTGTAAAAGTTCCATTGGTGGTAATATATGAGTCCATATTTTGATCTTATGCTGGTCCATTGATCTATATGTTCATGTTTATGCCAATACCACACTGCTTTAATAACTGTAGATTGAGAATAAGTTTTGAGATCACATAGTAAAAGCCATAAACTTTGATTTCTTTTCAAAATTGTCTTAACTATACTAGGTTATTTACTGTTCAAAACAAATTTTATCATCTTGTCAATTTCTACAAGAAAAAAAATACTGCTGGGATGTTGATCATTGTATTGAATCAGTAGATAAATTTATGTAAAAAAAATGCCACTGTAACAATAGTCTTGATTCACTCTCCTTTTGTTTAGATATTTTCTTTCTTTCAACAATGTTTTGTGGTTTTAAGTGTACAAAGCTTGCATTATATTTTACGTTTATTCCTCTAAAGTGTTTTCAATGCTAATTTTTATTTCACTTTCCATTTGTTAAATTCCATTACATAATATATACTTATGAGATAGAGACACACACCTGCCTTCTGTCATACAGCCTTGCTGAATTCAGTGGTAGTAGTAACTTTTTCAATGATACGTGACTATAGACAGTATTTTTCTTTCCTGTTGTTATGAATTTTATTTTTTATTCTCCTACTGCTCTGTTAAGGGCATGCAAAACGATACTGAATAGGTGTAGAGAGAAGACATTTTTGCCGTGTTCTTAGAGTAAAAAGGGATGGACAAAAACATTTAATCTTTCAACAATAAGTATAATGTTAGACATTAGTTGTACAAGAAAGGCTCCGTGTCACACATCACTTCTGGCATGGCAATTTCTGTCAAATAAAAATATTGTTGTGTGTCCTCACTAGAGGTGGCACCGTGCAACTTCTCGTTCTTCTCCGAAGTCAAAATGACCATGGAAGGTAAACGTTTTGAATCGATTCAGGACATTGAGGCAGCCAGCACAGCCCCACTAAAGACACTCAGAAAAGAGGACTTGCAGAACTGCTTCAGAAAGTGGCAAGAATGATGGGATAAGTAGGTTTGAAGTGAGGGGGATTAATGGCAATGTGTCTTTTACTGTATTAATTTGTATATAAATATTACCATATTTTATGATCATACCTCGTACATCTGTGGTAAGGGTTTCTCAGTCTTGGCACTAATGATATTTTGGGTTCGATAATTTTTTGTCATGGGGGATTGTATTGTGAAGTGCAGGATGTTTAGAAAAATTACTGATCTCTATCCACACACACACACACACACACACACACACACACACAAACACATACTCACACTCACATACTCTTATGTACACCTCCCCCAAATGGAACAAACAAATATATCACCAGACACTGACAAATGTACCATGGGGAGATATCACCACTGTTTGAAAATCTGTCTTAGAGCTAAGAAAAATATAAATAAAAGAGGTATAGCTAATAAATGAATAGTAAAGGTAAAATGGAATACTAGAAAACAAAGCAAGAATGGAGGGAAGAGAAGGAGGGAGGGGGAGAGAAGGAGAAGAAACAGATGGGACAATGTAAAAAACAGCAAGGTGTTTGATTTAAACTTGAGCATATCAAAAAGTACATTAAATTTAAGTGATGTAAGCATTACAAATAAAGATTAAAATGTCAGATTGAACCATAAAGCAAGACTCAAGTATATACTTTTTTTATAAGAATCAACTTTCAGTATAAATACGCAGAAAGATATACACAGATTAAAGAGGATGGATAACTATACCATGCAAACACTATCAAAACTAAAAATTATAAAGTAGATTTGTGGACAAGGATCATTGCCAAGAATAGAGAAATTTTATAAAGATATGAAAACATGGCAATCTTGAATGTATAGCTACCTAATGACAGCTTCAGACACATGAAGAAAGAGAAAATAATTAAATTAATAACAGAAATCAATAAAGCAATAATTGGAAAAAATGATAAAAAAATCAGTGCAACCTAAACTTTTCTTTTTTTAAAAGAGCAAAAGAATATTATAAAACCAGGCTGATCTTGAAGACAGAGAGACAGAAATTGAGTAAATAAATCCCAAAGTAACTATATCAAGAATGAAAGAGAGGAAATCCCCACAGATATTAAAAAAGAATAAAATGTATTCTATTGCTCTATTCCATTATATTAGACAATTTAGATGAAATGGAAAGATTCTTCAGAAGACAAACTACTAAAGCTCACTCAAAAAGAAATAATTTGAATCTGAACAATTAGAAAACACCTCACCAAAAAACAAAAAACAAAAACAAAAACACACACACAAAAAAAAACCCCAAAAACAAGCAAACAAAAAAATCTAGGCTTGGTTAACTTCTCTGGTGAAATCTAACAAAGATTTAAGAAAAAAATAATGCCAATGCTTCAAATACTTAGAAAATATAAAAAAGGACAGTTTCCAAGTAATTTTTGAGGCCAGCACATGCTGATTAAAGAGCAAAGCAAAACCAAAACACACAAAAACTACAGACCAATATCCACTATAAATTTGATGCAATAATCATTAATAAAATTTTGGATAAAAATCCACTGATATATAAAAAAAAGTAAAAAATCAAGTTGGATTTTTCCCAGAAATGGAAGTCTGAATTAACATTTGAAAAGCAGTAAATGTAATTAACAGTATTCATTGATTATGTAATTAAAAATTATCATTTCAATAGCTGGAGAAAAACATCTCCAATTTCCCTACCCATTTATGATTTAAAAGAATATAAAATCAGTAAACTGGGCATAGCAGGGAATTTAGGCTGAAAAGGGCATCCGCATATAAGGTGTGATCAAACCGTTCGGTAAATGTTTAAATAAAAACACATTTATTACAGTAAAAGACATTGCCATAAATCCCCTTCAAAATACTCACTCTCGCTTCGAACACATCCCATCATTCTTGCCACTTTCTGAAGCACTTCTGCAACTCCTCTTCGTGTCTTTAGATGCATTGTCATGGCTGCCTCAATGTCCTGAATCATTTTGACTTTGGGGAAGAGCCAGAAGTCACATGATGTCAGATCCAGTGAATAAGGTGGATGAGGACACATTGTAATATTTTTATTTGACAGAAATTGCCATACACCAGAAATGATGTGTGACACGGAGCGTTGTCATGATGGAGGATGATTTATGACACATTTTAAAACACACCTCTCAACCATAGCTCACACCCGACTGATTGCACTGAACAAGTTGAAACTTGTCACTCACTGTTACTACGGTTCGATGCGCCACTTCCCATAATGAAGATCCCTGCCTTTCTGCTGGATGGCATTTGGCAGCAGCATTCACTGTATTTTTTGATCATAACATGCCATCAAATGTTATAGCAATTCTTTTGTACTATAAGAATCTTAAGTCTGTGGACCTCTATTTATCCACTCCCATTATGTGTACAGTTGTTTTGCATTTTATTTCTGCATGTATTATAAGCTTTACAAAACACTGATAATTAGGTTTTAGTCACTTGTTTTAAAGAGATTTTAAAATGAGAGAAATTATATTTACCCACATAACTAATATTCTAAAACCTTTCATTCATTTGTATAGATCCTAATTCCCTTATAGTATCATTTCACTTTACCCCAAAGTGTCTGTTGGCAATAAATTCTCTTTCTGAGAGGTTTCAGTTTGCTTTTACTTTTAAAATATATTTTCAGTTATAGAATTTAGTATTTTTCTTTTAGTACCTTCAGGATGTTACTCTACTCTACATCTTGAGTACTTTACCAATCAACACAAAGTTGGCTGCTATGCTTATCATTATTTTTCTCTGTCTTGATCTCCAATATTCTGCTATACAAATTACAGAACATTAGCCTTTCTGCACTCCAATATCTTTCTCTTCAACTTGGCAAGATTGTTAAACTCCAAATTCACACAGCCTTTGCTGGGGCTTAGAAACAGACTCACTCCTATAGTAATACAGGACAATTGTAAGATTAGCCTTATTTATTTTTTCCTTCTCTTAGGTATTGCAGTCCTGCAAGGCCTATTGTCCAATATCTGAAAACAGCTTTTCATATATTTTTTTCTGGTTTTCCAGGTGTTTATAGTGGGATTATAATTCCTAAGTCAGTCAGGTTTTTTCGAGCAGTTATAGAAACTTTAAGTTTATACGCTGTGTTTTTTATTCTTTCCTACTTTTAAACACTTTTCAAATTTTATCAAAATGGAATTTATTCTCTCTATTGTGAAATAAAGTGATGTTTCCCCCCTGAGTCTTGTCTACCTCCTGCCACAAACACACAAATTGCCCTAACACACACTTATAAAACAATACACACCATAAGTCCTCTTTGGGAGGTCACCAGATATCCCTTTTCCAAATCATTTGTGTTAGCAGCAGCATTTGACACCATAAATTACTCTTTGAAACACCACCTTCATTTTGCTTTTAGAGCACTATCTCTGATTATTTTTAATATTTATGACATTTATTGAGGTGACATTGGTTAGTAAAATTATATAGGTTTCAAGTGTACAATTCTATACTACTCATACATCATCTGTGTATTGCATTGTGTGATCCCCACCAAAAGTCTTCATCTCTTTTTTACAAGTTGCTTCTACTAAGATTTCTTAGTGCTGTTTCCTTGTGTTCCGTCAGAGCTCTGAATATGAAGTGTTTCGGGGTTTAGTATTCTGTTCCCTGATCTTCTCTGTTTGCACTTTCTCCTTTGGTGATCTCATCCACTGTCATGTGCCATGTATAAGCCAACAATTACAGAATTAATATCTCCAGCCACATCTTTTATCTGAGCTATAAATTCCCATATCCAAATATTTGCTGAACATTTCTTCTTGAATCTCCACTAAATGTCTAAATTATAACATATATGAAATGGAACTTTTCTTTAACCCAAACCAACTCCATCCTCACTCCCTCCTCTCTAACTTGATAGTATCAACATCCTTCCAGGTACTTTTGCTTAGCTTTTCACGTCTTTGTTATCCATCGTTCGTTGTGTCAGGAATTAATCATGGTGTCACTTTAAAATATATCTG
The DNA here is from genome assembly GCF_004115265.2 of Rhinolophus ferrumequinum. Classification (NCBI taxonomy): domain Eukaryota; kingdom Metazoa; phylum Chordata; class Mammalia; order Chiroptera; family Rhinolophidae; genus Rhinolophus; species Rhinolophus ferrumequinum. The sequence goes on from NC_046287.1 coordinate 36,120,527, forward strand.
AAGTTTAGTGACTTCTGTTGCCACCTGAAACTGCACAACTACCATAATTTCTTTACTACAATATATATAAAATAAGCATATGAATTATAACCATAGGTACTTGAGTAATATTAATTGAATGTTAAAAACAAGTACATACAACTTTAACAGTAACCCTATACACTGGGTGTTATTAGACTAATCATAGTTTAATTGAAAGAGGGAATGGAATTTTTAAATAAGCTTAAGGTCAAAAAAGATAACTATATTGAAAAGATTTGGATGCATCTCGTGGAACAGAAAAATAGGAAATAAGCATGAACATGTAGAAGTAAGTAATTAAGGAAATGACAAATCAGGAAGAAAGATGGTGTTTTCCATCTCTTATGAGGTACAAGAATTTCTGCCTTATTATTCTTTCTTGGCATGACAGCTTTTACTGTACCATGAGCACCAGCTCTGTATGTAGACAATCACCTAGGCTCAAAACACTTAATATCTCGATGTTAAATTCAGTATCACGATTGTTCAGGACTCACATAGACCATCCCCAGTTGGAGATGTTCATGTTTATTCCGACAGCTGACTTAGGTTCCTTACATAAGGTCACAGAATATAAAGATGGCACTTCAGGGCTGATAATGACTCTTAGAAGTTGGGAAAGGTTCATAGAGATTAGAAGGAAATTTTAATACAATAATTTTACTCAATGTACTGTTAAGAAAAACTAATGTTTCAGGAGTGTAAAGAGTTTACCCAACATCATATACCTAATAAGTTGTGAAACTGTGACCTAATTCCAAATTATATATTTGATTGTTAGAACGAATCAATTCACATAAAACTTAGTGAGAGATTTTCCTACACCCCTTTCAGAAATTGATAGAGCAAGGGGATGCTAAATAAATAAGCTCATAGAATTTCAACAACATTGATGATATACATAGATATGGAAAAACTAGAAGACTTTCTCAGAATATAAATTAATAAAACTGAGTAAAATACAAAGTTATTTTTAGCCCAGTTGCTATAAAATATTTAGACCAGTAAATGTAGCTAGCCCTAGGTATGTTGTAAAAATAAACAATTTGATATCTATATTTAAGAAAAAAATTTAAAAACTATTTTTAAAGATCATTTAAAAATACATCAGTGAGTTTAGAAAAGAAGCAAAAAAGGGTATGCTAAACCTGGCAGGTGTCCTACAGGTAGTGAATTTGTATGCATGCTTTTTATAATACCTTTAATATGAATATAGCCAATATTAGGAATAAATGTATTTTTATTTCAACCAAGAAAGTTCAACAGTAGTCATATCCTTTTTGAAAACAGGACCAGAAACATATTGGGTTTTATATTTCACCCATTCCCCTGTGCTTTCACCTCTAAAATTGTGGCAATTTGAGATTTTTATCTAATATTTGTTTTATATATCAATAGTTTATTTTGTTATCTAGTTCCATTTAATATTGCCCCCCCTTTAGTTTCTTGAATACATCCTTGGATAATTATTTGAGTTGATCAGTGAGGTATTTTCCTCTTGATTCTTTGCATCTTCCCCAAATGTCTGTATATTGTATTTGAAAGCTTCTATACACAAACTAATTTTCTTTTTCAAATCAGAAATTTCAGCCTAGACATTTCCTCCAATTTTTGTGTTCATATAATTGGCCACTTGGCATTCTTCTTGCACCACTCCTTAGCAACTCAAGACAACTAGTAGTTACCTAATGGAACTTTTATCTATTTTCCCCTTACCCTCGGTGTTCTTTTATTATGTGTCCCCATTTCAGTTACAGCACCATGATTTAATTAGTTAATTTCTCCAGAAATGTTGTGTCATCATTGCTGGCTCATTTTCCCTTAACTTCTTTAACATATCAGCAAGCTCTTCCAAATATGTTCCTTGAATATCTGTCTTGAAGCCTTGTGTGCAGGTCTACTACAGTTTGAGTTCCCAGTACAATATCTTAGATTTAGGTGCTGAAATAACTATCTAAATGGTCTTCCTACATCCCCTCTTGATCTTACACATTCTGGTCTTCATAACCTAGCCATGAATCACCCTTAAGAACATAATTCACATTATAATTGTTCAAGAATTCCCAATTACTTAAAAAAAAAAGTTTTCAACACCCTAGGTATCCTTTTGTTATCTTTGTCACAATTTTATTCCTGCAACCTTATCTTGAATCTCTCTTCTCCTCTGTCTTCTTTTGTTTTTCTCTAAAACCATTTTCTTTCCCATCTCTGGGTTTTTTCACGTTGTATTCCCTCTTTCAAGAAACCTTAACTTTTGGTTCAAGGCTACTTTCTTTACATTCTTCAAATTCCAATTTTTTTATTATTATTCATAGAGAACTTCTCCAATAATATCTATGCCTCCAAGTTGTAATTTTTTTCACTATATCTTATTGATTTTTCTATGGATCTGTTTTAATCTGTAGTTACTTTCTTTTATATGCTTAGTGTTTTGGGTTTTATTTATTAAAATGTAAGACCTATAAAGTCCAGGACTATATATATTAATCTTATTCTCTGCCATTTCCTCAGTGCCTATGATATAATTAATATGTTGAATATATTTTCAAACATCTTTTTTTTTTTTTTTTTTTTTTTTTTAAGGAGGGCGCAGCTCACAGTGGCCCATGAGGGGATCAAACCAGCACCCTTGGTGCTACCAGCACCACGCTCTAACCAACTGTGCTAACCGGCCACCCCCAATAGATATCATCTTATGACTAAATATTTTTAAATTCAATATCACTTTTGAGTTCTGGACAATTTCAAGTATTTTTGCCTTCTTTTAAAAAAGAACATTTGGCACATTAGAACTAATTCCTGATTGGCTGTAGAAAATTAAATTTAGGAACTCATTCCTACTTTTACATGTTGTTAAACAATGGCCCAGGCATATTTGATTAATTAGTTAGCACTGTATTACTTTTTAAGAGAGAGATAGTATCTGTAGCCAAAATAAAGTTATAAGTGCAGCGTGAATCTGTCCTAGTTGACTTATTCTGTCGTCCGTTAACATCATATTATTATAAAGAGACTGGAGCTTCATGGTTCAAAATCAGTTTGAGAAATTCTTATAAAAAATTCTAATTAGCAAGGATTGGTTTGCATGATTATTCTTGGAAACTATCACTGAGCCCATGAGGGTTAAGTGAAAAAATTGTTGGTCCCCTCTAGAGCCATACGTTTGGAAAAGGGAAGGCATAGTTGCCCAAAAGGAGGATGTGGTTTCTAAGAAATTAAGGGGGAGAAAGTCACTGGTTAAAGAAGATGATTTTCATAGTAAGACTTTATGCATTATCTGGTCCAACTGCTGAGGCTATTCACAGAAAAGGAACTGAAAAGCATCTACCAAGACAATAGTGGTGTCTGTGTTTCAACAAAGTTTTTGCCAAAAGCTCCCATTACTTTTTCACAGAAAGGTGAAGGAATATTGGCTAGAAAACGATTAATGTATTCGTAGCTGGCAGGGCTTCCTAATTAAAAATAATTGATTAATAAAGAGCTCTAGTGAAGTGTCATGGGGCTTTGTACTTGGCTCTTAAGCATTCTGTGTTTTTACTGATGACTGGAACAAATAAGTGGATGTACAAGCGAGATTAAAGTTTTTGTGGAATAGTTCATCTTATATAAATATATATGTTGAAGTTTCTGTTTTTGAAGTCTAACAGCTCACAATTTTTGGAATTTTGCTTGACATCTTTAATTTATCTTATAGGTATTTTATAACCTTATACTCGTATTATTCTCAAACAGTAATTCTTGAACCTAACCGTTGAAAATTACTTGAGGTTCTATGACATATTAGGTTCTCCCTTTATTCCACCTGGGTATCTTTTCTCCTCTTACAAACCCCCTTTTCATCTAGCTGGCTCTATCATTTCTCAGTTCTTAATATTGGTAAGAACACAGTTGAATTTAGTTATAATTCTTTTGTGTTTCTGTGGCATCCTAAATAAAAATGTAACATAGCACATTGTTATAAAGTATTGTATTTTTTGATTTGCTTTTGCCTCTTTATTTTGTTTCCCTTTTCTCCACAAAGCTGAAAACCACCGAGAAGGGTCTGGAATAAGCATTAAGTGCCTCTGTGGTTCCAATTCCAAAACACAGTGCCTAATAACAAGTAATAGAAAATTAGTAAATGTCAACCTAATAGATTGAATTAGGGAGGAAGAAACTTGACATAATCTTGCCAAGGTAGAATGTAAATTTTAACAGATACATGTGAAGTTCTGCTCATGGATTAAGGGAACACTTGCAATTTTGGTGATAATTGGTGTGACAGAAATCTGAGTAAAGAGTGTGTAGGTTTTAGTTTGCTTCACAATAAATATGAAATGCTAGCATGCTGTGTTTTCTCATAGGCTACTTTACTATGGAATTGTTGGGAACCAAAGTACTTTTTTTCTGTTCTCGTTCATTTGTTCAGTAGATTGTACCTGGTGTTGAGATGGATTGCCCCATTCCCTAGATAAGCTTGACAGGACACAGTCTCTGTTTGTGAAGCTCTTACAGTCTTAGATGAGACTGCCCATTCTCATTCAGTTTAATAAATACTAGTAAAGAGAATATGACAAGATGGTGTGGGAGACACCTACTGTATCCTTTAAAGTTCTGAGAGGAACTAAAACTCCAGGAAGAGGGAATAGCTTGTGCCAAATCTTGGAGACGGAGAGCATAGTGCATTCAAGTTAAGTGTACAGTTTGGCAAGAGCGGAGATGATATAGGCAGCTGAAATATATGCCCCATTTTGTAAAGGCAAGTGATCTCTCACTTTGCTGCAGTGAAACATTAGAAAATTGGGTTTCACTTTTATGACATATTTTATTATTGCTTTAATGTAGCATTGAATTTAAAGTCAGATTGTATCACGGATGTCCTCTTCCTTCACACTATAAAAAGAACCATTTTGGATTGTCTCAGACAGGGACTGTAACCATTGACACATCTTATGTCAACAGAAAGGGAGTTACAGGCAGTGCGCCTCCTGATTTTGTATTAGATTAATTTTTCCTACGTCCCTTCTTCCTTCATGTCTTTCCTTCCTTCAGTTTGTCAGTACAGCGATCTATTGTTTTTTTTTCCATTTTCTTGTGAATTCTTTTTTACAGGGAACATGATTTCTAATGAACCATGTCCATACTGCTCCTAGCTATTTCAGATATTGTCATTGTCATTGCTCTTGAACTTACTTTAGGCACTAGCTGGAAATAGAAATAATACATGAAACTTTTAGGGTGCTTGTCCCAGGTAATTAAATGTCTTTGACTAGCTTAGTTTTTCTGCTTTGTGTCATCATATAGAAAACATAAAATATTTATTATCATGAGGGCAGAGTTAGATCTTTAAGCACTTCCTACCTCAAGTAAACATACAGGGCTTTAATAAAAACAATTGAATACAAGTATGATTTAAAATCATTAAGAAATACAACTGTTAAACTCCCAATAATTTTAAATATATCCAATCATTAGATTGTCAGGTAACTTTAGTAAAAGCCAAAAACATAATTATTCTAAATAAACTATGTACTTTAACTGGTATTTTTACATGTGAATTGTGTTAATATTGAGCTAATATTTTTAGCTCAATTTGTATTTTCTGTCTTCAGAGGTTAAAACCCAATAATGGGATGACTAACCAGCACTCTTATTTATCTAGTGCAAGGAAACCAGAGATATGTCAGGAATCTTTAAATATATATGACTTCGCTCAAATATATGCTTACATTTTGTACAAAATGTTTTAGGAAGTGTGATGATGAACCAAAGTGTATTCACAGGTGGGCAGGGGTAATTGTCATGAGTTTCAGACATTTGAATATAACAACCAAAGTTCTTATCCTAGTAGTGGGTGTTTTCAAGGATGTGTAAGAGCCCTATCAAACTTGAAGTTTATGTGGAAGAGGCAGTAGGTTCTCACCACCATTTTATTTGTGGCTTTAGAATGGAAAAACAGTACTGCAAGTTTCAGTGAGGTGGAGAGAGATGTATTTGCATCCTTAAAGAAGTTTCTTTATAACAGGATTGTCAGGACGTGACAAATGTTCCACAAATAGGGCCTTGCTAGTCCAACAGCACTTAACTGTTGATTTTGTTGAGAATTGTACTAGATGTCCTTCAAACTTTCAATTCTCTGACTAATCCTAGTAAATGCTGCAAAATGCAAACCAAACAAAAAGACAAAGAATTCATAAAAATATTCATTATTTTCTTCAGCCACAGTCTCTCTGATCGAAGCTTTCTTCTGTTATTGTCCACAATCCATTTCAACTGATTATTGAAAATTATCTATCCTAAGTTATTTCCTCTTGCCCTTCAGCCATCTATCATTAGCCTCTTCTTAAACCCCTTGGACCTGGTAATCTCTAGTGTAACACCGTGGATCTGAGTGTAAGCTCTGGAGAATCCTGGCTCATTCCACAATTTATTAGCTAAGTGATCTTGGATTAGTTATCTACAAAATCAAGAAAGTGATAGAGTTGCAAATCCAGGATTGCTGTGAAAATGAACAAGGTATATTTGCATGCAGGGAGCTTATTACAGTGTCTGATAGATAATTATTGAAACAGTTGTTATTCTAAAGGGGTAAATCTAGTATCTATGTAATGTGATAAGCTAATATCTGTTAATAAATTAGACCTTATAATGGTACCATGTTATATATGTATAGTATGTGTTTTTTTTCAGTAAAATATTGTCATTTAAACTCAGAATTAGTATAAAATTATAACTTCAAATAATTTAGAACTGTCAAAAGTCCCATAAAAATCAGAAAATACCACAGATGCCTACTTTGGGAGAGGAGGTGCTTTAAATATTCAAAGCACCTCCTCTCCAAAAGAAAACATATTCAAAAGAAAATGCTTTACCTTTGTGAGTTGGGACCATATTTAAAATATTACTAGTAATAAATACATTTAACTAGGTTTAGTTTGCAATACTAAAATCAGTTTTCACATCATTCCAGTGGATTTGTGGTATAAATTACACTATTTTTTTTTAATTGGGGTGCTGAATGTACTCTTTATAAGTTATATCAATAAATATGTGTATTATCTATCTATATTTGTAAATGTTTATTGCTGCCAGATTCCTATAATATTTGTGGTATAAATTTAAAAAGTTAGCAAATATGAACAACTTACAAAAATACAGTGTTGTCCATTACCTCTGTAAGACATTCAAATATCTTTTCCTAAATTCCTAAGCCCTCAAAAATAATCCTGCCATCCATAGTCACCAGGATTATTGCCTTTCCATTACTCTGATAAGCCATTCTTTTCATGTAAAACTTGTTGGGATTGGTAGAGAATAAACTAATATATGTGAACTTCTACATCTTTGGGCTCCATGCTAATCACTATATAAAATTTCAAAATACAGAATTTCATTTTCTTGAAATGAGTCTGAGCAACAGGTATTGTTCTCAATTTAAATGAATAGTATAATGAGGATAAAAAAATACTGTGTTTAAATTCATATTGCTAAAGATCAGAGATGGGTTTGGAAAAAGGTCTTTCTGATATTTTTCTTTCCTACCACTTGCTGTGCAGTCCTATATTGCTTCCAAATGTTTGCAGAGCCATCAGTGCTTCATATATACAAATCAAATCTCTCTAGACTTTCCTTAAAGCATACTAAATTATAAAGTCTTATTTAAATAGAATCCTTACACTTTCTACCAGATCTCCACAACGTATTTTCCAACAATTCTGTAAAATCCTATATTACCCTAAAATCCTATCAAGTACCATATCACAAATATTTCACTTCATATTATTACATGTTATGCTACAGTCATATGTTTGTTCACAACTCTCATTGCAGAAAATAGGAACCATATCTTTACATGAGTGATGTCATAGGAACAACTAAAATAACCTTGAATATAGCTAATGCCTGATTAATATTTACATATATTGCATTTTTTACTTAGTATTTTATTTTCACCTTTTGACCTCCTGCAATTAATATTTTTTTAAATTATAGAAATGAAGGCATAGACAAAGTTTAGTCTTCCTACTTTTGCACCCAATGTTCAGACTAGTCATTCTTAATGCATTTATGCAAGCAAAGAACAATAACTCTGAAATAATAACAATAAAAATTGTTTTATGCAAAACATAATCTTCTATTCATGCAAATACATTATAATTAGAAAAGTTATCCTAGAAGTTACGTCAACTCCAAAATAATCAAATAATCTTAATAATCAAATAATCTTAAAACATTGAGAATGCCCTATGTTGCCAAAGACAAATAGTTGATATTGGCAGTCATCTGTGCATATTATCTTACACAGAGATTAGAATTGATGCAAGGCTTGAAAAAATAGAAAGCAGATATTTGACAAAAAGTAAATGAGTTTTCAGATGGTTTGTATGTACAAATACCTAATTATGTGATTCTACCTCATTTAAATTACAGGATCCTCTTAAATTTGGCACTGAACTTTAAAGAATAGTCAGTGTTTCAGACAACAAATGGACTTCTGATGATTACTATCCCTTTAATTTTTTTTGGAGGTATAATTGACATACAACATTAGTTTCAAGTGTATAGCTTACTGATTTGCTCTTTGTATGTATTACATGAAATGATCATCGTAATAGGTCTAGTTAACATCTGCCACTATATGTAGTTAAAATATTTTTTCTGTGATGAGAATTTTAAAAATTTATTCTCTTAGCAACTTTCAAATATGCAATACAGTATTATTAACTATAGTTACCATAATGTATATTACATCCCCTTGACTTATAACTGGAAATTGGTATCTTTTGACCCCCTTCACTTATCTTCTCCCCACTACCCTTTTCCCCCTGCTTCTTACTTTTTGCCTCTGGCAACCACCAATCTGTTCACTATGAGCTGGGGTTTTTATTCTTTAGATTCCACATATAAATTAGGTCATAACGGCATTTGTCTTTCTCTATTTCACTTAATGCAATACCCACAAGGTCCATTCATGTTGTTGCAGATAAAAAAATAGATAAATTTAAAAAGTTAGCAAATATGAACAACAACAAAAATACAGTGTTGTCCATTACCTCTGTAAAACATTAAAATATCTTTTCCTAAATTCCTAAGCCCTCAAAAATAATCCTGCCATCCATAGTCACCAGGAGTATTGCATTACTAGGAGTAAAGTAATTGTCTTTTCTTTCTCTTTTATGGCTAAGTAGTATTCTGGTGTGTGTGTGTGTGTGTATCACAATTTCTTTATCCATTCATCTATTGATGGACACTTAGGTTGCTTCCATATCTTGGCTATTGTGAATAATGTTGCAGTGAACACAGAGGTGCATATACCTTTTTGAGTTAGTTATGTTTTTTCCACAGATAAATACTCAAGAGGTAGAATTGCTGGATCATATGGCAGTTCTGCTTTTAAGTTTTTGCAGAACCTCCATACTTTTTTCCATAGTAGCTGCACTAATTTACACTGCCACCCACAGTACATAAAAGGTTTCCGTTTCTCTTCATCCTTGCAAATATTTATCCCTTGTCTTTTTGATATAGCCTCTCTAGCAATTGTGACATGATATTTTATTGGGGTTTTGATTCACATTTCCCTGATGATAGCAGTGTTGAGCCTCTTATATACCCGTTGTCCATATTTATGTCTTCCTAGGAAAAATATTTATTCTGGTCGTCTGCCCATTTTTGAATTTTTTGTTTGTTTTTTGTTGCATGATTTCTATATATATTTTGGATATTACCCTTGTATCAGATGTGATTTGCAAATATTTTCTGCCATTCATTTGGTTTTCTTTCCACTTTGTTGGTTTTCTTTGCGGTGCAGAAGCTTTTTAGTTTGATGTAGCCCCGATTGGTTTATATTTTTGTTGCCTCTGATTTTGGAGTCAGATCCAAAAACCTCATCGCTAAGACCAATGTAAAGGAGCTTACTGCCTATGTTTTTAACTAGGAGCTTTATAGTTTCTGGTTTCATGCTCAAGACTTTCATTCAATTGAATTATATTTTTCTTTATGGTGTAAGATAGTGGTCCAGTTTCATTCTTTTGCATGTGGTTGTCCAGTTTTCTGAGCACCACTTATTGAAAAGACTATCCTTTCCCCATTGTATATTTTTGATTCCTTTGCTCTAAATTAATTGACCATATGTACATGGATTCATTTCTGGGCTGTCTGTTCTGTTCCATGATCTATGTATCTGTTTTTATGTCAATACCTATTCTTTTGATTATTGTGGCTTTGCATTATAGTTTGGAATCAGGGGGTGTGATGCCTCCTGCTTTGTTTGTCTTTCGAAGATTGCTTTTGACTATTCACTCTTTTGTGGTTTCATACAAATTTTGGGGTGGGTTGTTTTATTTCCATAAAAACTACCATTGAAATTTTGATAGGGATTGCATTGAATCTGTACTTTGCTTTAGGTAACATGATTATTTTAATAATAGTAATTATTCCAATCCATGAGCATGGGATATCTTTCCTTTTATGTGTGTCATCTTCAATTTCTTTCACTAATGTCTTATTGTTTTCAGTGTGCACACCTTTTACTTTCTTGGTTTATTCTTTTTGATACAAGTGTAAATGTGATACTTACTCTTTCTGATAGTTTGCTATTAGTATTTGGAAACATAACAGATTATTGCACATTGATTTTGTATCTGTTAATTTTCCTGAATTCATTTATTAGTTTTAACTTTTTTGGTGGAGTCTTTAAGGTTTTCTATATATATTATGTGATCTGCAACTAGTGAGAGTTTTACTATTTTATTTCTGTGTTGGATGCCTTTTATTTCTTTTTCTTGCCCAACAGCTTGGGCTAGGGTTCTTAATACTATGTTGATTAAAAGTGGTGGGAGTGGCCCTCTTTGTTGTCTTTCTGATCTTAGAGGAAAGGCTTTCAGCTTTTCACCTTTGGCTCTGACGTTGGCTGTGCACTTGTAATATATGTCTTATGTTTAGGTACATTCTCTCTATACCCATTTTGTTGAAAGTTTTTATCATAAATAGATGTCCCTTTAATCTTTTTAAGCATTTTCTATTCAAATGTTAATGAATGACTGATTTGATTTGAACTGGTGTCAAAGCAAAATTTTCAGTTGGCAAAATTAAAGTGTTAAGAAGTACTATGAATTCACCTTCATTGAAACAAAGGGTGGAGAATTTTTCAGAGCTAAATTTGTGGGTGGAGAACTCTTAGGACTTCTGTGTTCACTGATTATCTTACCCAAAAGAAAAGTAAACTTGTATTTTCCTGACAGAAGTTAGATTTACAAGTTCAAGAAGGGGGGCACCTATGTTAGACTCCTACCCTCTTATAGAGACAGGGGTATATAGGTGCTATATTACTTGGTAATTACATTTCAAACATATGTCTGAGGTCCTTGAGAAAGACAGCCCTGGGTTCTAAAACTGATTAATGTATTTTAAAAGATTTACATCTCAAAGGGTCAGAGAAATAAATCACAAGTTTTCTAAAGTTCATGCTCTAAGAAAAAGGAGGAGGAGGGACCTCTGTGGTTATGTCATCTGTAAGAGGGAGGATGACAGGGATATCAGTTGTCTATAGGCATGAAGTTTAAAGTTTAGTCCAGCTGAGATAAATATTACGTCTCTCATAGTCACTGGAGTAATTTTGCTTGAACTTGCACAGAGACAGAGGAAAAAAATCGTATTTTAACTGTTTACAGGGAACATTACATTTTCACACATATTTTTTTGTTGCAGATTTCTTAGGCTGCATCACAATTTGTGTAGATCTGTTCTTTCCATAATCATATGATTTTTCTGAATGGTACCAAGTCAAATGTCATAACTTGCATCACAATGATGGACTGACTCATACCTGTATATCCTCCCTTGCTCCCACTCAGTGGCAACTCTGTACAATATAAAAGCAATACTGGCAGGTATTTGTTATTGAACCAAATCCCTCCCCATCAAAACAAAATTGCAACTATTTAATATAGCACTATAATATAAGAAAGTAAACATTAGGGGTATGTAATGTTTCATAAAAGTAGGAAACAGATGGTTCTAGATTGAAGAAGAAATAAGATTAGTAGAAACTACAACACAAAACATGTGCAAATGAGGATTTTTGTCAAAGTTAGTTGAATTCCAGATTTCTAAGCTCAGAATAGATAAAAATAAGAGTTGGAAGTAAGGCTCTGGGAGTAAACGACTATAAAGAGTATAACGGGGATGCAGTTTGGTGAGCTGGCAGGTTTACCCTCATCATCATTTATATTGACAACCAGTGAGAAGCAATATTTGGCCTCATATTAGTATTTTTCATTGGTATTATACAAGGAAAGGTAAGGAAGTGGATATCGGGAAAGGCAGGTAGGAGTGATGAGCAAAAATATTAAAGAATTCCTCATTATGTAACTCACCAAAAAAGCTACTATGATCAGAAATAGCTTTCAACAAGAGGTGAAGAGGGAATAAAAAATATGAAAACAAGCAGTCAACCAAGAATTTTTCCAAGCATAAAAAGGGGCACTAAATTCAACAAAAATAATTATTACCCCAGGAATTGGAATTAAGGTAGTGCATGTAAAAACAATTGTCATTTCAAATATTGCTGGAAAATTCATGAAGGTAGGAAACCAAAGAAAACATAAATTAAAGACACAAAATATTTAAACAGTAAAATGTACTGTTAAAATAAATAGGAAGATTGACTAGCTTACTGTTTTAAGCTCAAGAATGAATTACAGAGCTAGAGGATTCTCCCAGAACCTACGGCAAAGGAGGTAGAAAAACAAACACAAAACAAAACAAAACAAAAAACAACAACCAAAAAACTTAAGTGGACAAATGGAATAGAGATATAGGATTTTTTTTTGATGTTCTATCCTTTTAAAGAAATTCAGAAGGAGGAGGAAGGAATAGAATACAAGAAATAAATACTTAATAAGGAGGGGAATGACAGAGCTTAAGAAAAATCATAACTCTTCACATGACAATTCTCAAGAAAATTCTGAGGAGAATAAATGAAAAAGGTATAAAACTAGATAGAGGGTGATGGGTTTTAACAAAAGAAAAGGAGAAAATCCTGAAGTCTTGCAGGAAAAAAGTGCCAAAAGAATAGAAAAATAAGCAAAATGAAACCACCTTTCTCAGAACACAGGTTATTGAGAGAGAGTTGGAAAGATAAGTTTAGGAGTTGCTAGTGAATCAGTCACATTTAATTCCATGGAATTTTGGAAGAAGGAATAAACATAAGAGAACATGGCTCATGACCAAACTCTGATGAAATCTAAGATCTGACATTGAGGAGAGGATTCAGTAAAGTAGACCAAAATGAAACAGCTGTGGGGAAGGAAAAAACTTTCTGCTACACTCAAGGTTATTTTGGCTGCACTAATCATCAAATAGACATGACACAAATTAAGAGAAAAATTACCAAATGTAATACATAAATATACATGGGAACACCACATGTAGTAGAGAATCAGAGACCCCACATTCAGAGAGGTTCAGAAACAAAGGGATAATGGGTAAGGCATTCTGAATTAGGAATGAGATACGGTGTCTTGGAGGCTTCAAAGGGTCATAAGAGAAGATGTTTAGTAAATAGAAGTTTGTCCCATTCTAGACAGGTCAAAAAAGTTTGTCTCTGATAATCTCCCCTTATGGGCAAGTTCTTATAGGTAGTGTACGGAGGGGCAGAAGTTTCTTCTGAGCTAAAGTTGCCCTTAGCTCTAAACAACCTGCATACCACTGAGGCATGTGGTGGGGTGACTAATTCCCACACAGCCACTGTGGTAGGAAATTATTCAGTAGTGTAGGGTGTTTTATGAAAGAGTTTCTTCAATTGTGTTAAATCATGTTGAGAATTTGAGGAACATGCAGATAGAGATAGGCATATTAAATTAAAAAAACCTGGAGTTTGGGTGGCCTTGACACAAATAATTTCACTGAAATGATGGGAACTGAAGACAGATTCATATAGGTTCAAAGTAATTGATGTTAAAGAAATGGAAAAATCTTATAAACATCTCTTTGTGACAGTTCAATGTATAAAGATCAAGTAGGATGTGAAATTTCTGAAAGAAATATAGAGACGAGATTCTTACAGGAAAAGTTAAGTCATGGTTGTATGCTTACAGGATTGTGGGATGAGTGAGGTATTTAAGTCCTTGTATTAATAAAAGAAGTGGAGGGATTTTGCCTTATTTTGAGAAAGAACACAACCTTCATTGTAAAACAACAGATGATAGTGAAAATAGGTCCAATGATAGGTTTATTTGTATATTAATTGGGGGTAAGATAAATGTGTTTTACTTTAAATTCTATTTTTCCCAATATAATACAAGCCTGAATCATCTTAAAAGTGGGTTTTCAAGGAGATTCTGGAATTTTAAGGAGTCACAAAGATGATTTTAAAATAACCCTTGTGATAGGAAAGTGAATCTATCAATGTTGAGTGGCTAGATAGCTCATCACACATTTAAAATGAATGTATATGAATGTCTCCACCATTCTTAAGCTATTTGGATGTAGATATGCAAATCATGGACAAAGTTTTTATTCAGCCTTGAACTTCTACCCAGATGAAAGGGGTGGACAGTCTTTTGGGTAAAATAAGTTGAAGGATGACAGGTTGACCAGCGGTGAAGTGAAACCAGGAGAGACTATTACACAATGAAAATTTTACACAAATAATGAATTTTGGCACTATATGACCTCAAAATTGCTTTAGTAGGAATACTTGAGTAACCTGGTTGGGGAGTTAGAAAGTTGTGATCAATGTAGTATGATTTTGAGGCAAGAAAAATATTAAATTGAGTATATCTGTAAATGCATTTCTTCTAATTTCTAAAATGTTTTCAATTTTTAAGTTCAGGGACTTTTTCGAGGTGAAAAGCAGAAGGAGACTATTTTAGTCCATTTAGGCTGCTGTTACAATAGTAAAGATTGAGTAGCTATAAACAAAGTTATTTATCACAGTTCTGGAGCCTGGAAATCTAAGATCAGGATGCAATATGATCAGGTGAGGGTCTCCTTCTGGGTGTCAGACTTCTCTCTGTATCTTCACATGGTGAAAAGGACAAGGGAGCTTTCTTGAGCCTTTTATAAAGGCATTAATCTCATTCATGAGGGTGGAGACCTCATGGACTACTTACCTCCCAAACACCCCTTGCGATACCATCACATTGGGCATTAGGTTTTTCAATATATGAATTTTTGGGGGACACAAATATTCAGACCATAGTGTTACCGCAGACTCAAAGGGTCTGCTTGCCAGTGCACATCCAAGCCAAAGAAGATACAAACAGCAGATTGCATCAAAGAAAATAAAGGTTTATTTAAGGAGATGGTGCCCAAGCCTGGAGACACAGGTGAGTTAGTGCTATCAAAAACCTGGCTCCTGGGTGGCCACTAGTAGCTAGGTTATAGAAGGGAAAAATCATTAATCATGGTTGCTATGGGAGTTGGGACCATGAGCTCTACTGATTGGTTGAGGCTAAGGCGGGGACAGTTGATCTTGGCATTAGGTCTAGATTTCAGTCATGACATTTCTCCACCTGGTTTCCAGGGGATTCATTCTGTGGGGCCATTCTGCTTTCATGAGTCTGGAGCTGAAACATTACTGAGACCAAGGTGTTATCTTTATTTGACTAAAACTTTTTCTAGTTTGAGGTTTGGTTTTTGTATCTTGGCCACGGTTGATAGACCTGAATGAAGCTTAATTCTTAAGTGAGTTTGACTCTGACCAGAACCTAGTGTCCTGAGGGCTTACTGATTAAAAGGAGTGGACATACAGTATATGTACAGGATCTCATGGAAAGAACGCAAGTGAATCATAGTTCTATCTGGCTGAACAAAGCTACCTTGGATTAAAGCAGAATGCATGCTAAAGAAATGAACTTCTTGTGTGGTTAAAATAGCACAACTTAATGTTAATTTCTTTCCCTGTCTTTTCTTAAAGTATAAACCATGGGACAGATAATACTAGGGGGTCTTTAAGATGAAAGAGAGATTGTGTCAAGGCAGGGCAAACCATTTCTGGAGCCTAGGAAGGTGAATGTCTTTAGTGACAGTGTTGAATTTTACATGAGCCCTACAAACACTGAAGATTAAAAACATCCTTCCATCTTTTGTGATCGACGTAGTATGATTTTGAGGCAGGAAAATTGTTTATTTATTTAATTGCTTCCAAGAAATGGCTTATGGTGAAGAAGCACCTTCCTTATAGGACTTAGTCCTTATAGGACTTAGATAAGATTCGTGGATGCCTCCCACTTGTTCACTTATGATGAGGCCAGACACAAAACCTTCAAATTCCTCTTCTTTGCTTCATAAATGATTAGCCAAATTGTTTGTTCTTACCGATCAATGGGAACAAAATGCTTGTCAACCAAACTGTTTAAAATTCTCTCCTTCCTCCAGGATCCTGAATTTTGACCCACTCGCAGCCTGCGCCAGTAAATAATCCCTTCCGAGAATAGGCTGGCCTAGTGGTAGAACAATCTCTGATCTAGTAGACCACCGTTTCACCCCACTTCCCCACACTCAGTTCTTCCCAGCTTTGTTTACTCCTGTCTATAAAAAAAACAAACAAAAAACGCTTTTTTACCTAATATTTGAGTCACTTACGGATCTCATGTTCAGTGTTCTCCTTATTGCAACAGTTCTTTTCCTCTCTTGCAATAATTATTTTGAGTGAAGTCCTTCCTTAATAAGTCTGGATTTATTTTTATTTATTTTTTTTAATTTAACTACAGGACCCACATATGACCTATGGTACCAACAAGGAGAGAGCAGTAGCATGGAGAGGCAACCTTTCCACAGTTTCCTACACCGCAATCATAGCTTGGAGCAATCAAATAGACCTGATTAGAATATTAGCTGCATCCAGATAAACCTATGCAGACTGAGGATCTGAGGACTGAGTGTGACTGATATTGTTACCATCTATGCACAGTGGCAAGTTCAGAGTTAGATTTATTTATTTAATTGCTTAATTGTGGCCTTTCAGGTGAAGAAAGTTCATCAGACTATCCAATTCACAGTGTGTAATCATCAGCAGCTTATATAAGGTTGTCTCTTATTTTGTTTTTCTTTTATTCCCATACTAATATCCCTTAGATGCAATCACTTTAGCATGTTTTGATGTAGGTTTCTGTGGATCTGTTTGTTTTTACTTTACATTAAATTAGGAGATTTGATTTAAATCTCTAATTTTTGTGTTTTTCCTTCAAGACTGTAAGACCTATTAGCTTTTCAGTATATCCATTTAATCCATAGCTTATAAATGCTGCATACTATTATTTATTATGTATTTATGGCTTTTCATTTAGTTATTTTCCTAGATAGGACACGGAAGTTGCCTCTCTCCACTCTGTATTGAAAACAGTGCTAAAGCAACTGTTGTATTTGGTGAAAAATTCTCTGGTACAAGCAAACCAAGAATGGGATCACTGTTTAATTGGGCAGCTCTATTTTAGTTAATTTTACTAAATGTGAGCTATTAATTAACAGAATAGCTAAAAATAACTTTCTGTTTCACCACAAGTACATAGGAGGTTGTCATGAAACTATCTCAAATTCATGGTATCATATATAATTTTATTTTATTACATGGGATTTAGAGTAGTAATATAATTGTTATATTAATTTGTGCTTTTAAGGTCACTAGTGATTTTAAGCATCTCTTTACGTACATATTAGCCAATGGATTTTTTTCCTGCAAGTTACCTTCTTTTGAGTTCTCCAAATGTTTTTCTTGCTTTGTAGATTTCTTTTGTACCCTAAATATATCAATTTCTTGTTGTAAGGTGTGGCAAATACATTCCCTGATTTATTACCTGGATTATATAATTTTTTAAAGTATAAATCCTTCATTTGAGATTGTCAAATCGGACAATAAAAAAAAAAAAAAAACAACCTTTGTACATTTTAGGCATTTTAAGAGAAGTTCACTCTCATGCAAAGATATTTTTCGATTTTGCCTATTAGGTTATAATATGTCCTTTTATATTCAGGTCTTTAATTCATTTCAGGTTCACTTTTCTATGTTGCAAAAAAATAGGATCTTGCTTTATTTTTGGCCATGTAATGAGCCTGTTTTCTCAAATCTATCTAATTTGTATTTCTTATCACATAAGTTTTCTGAAAGTTCACATTTATATAATATGCATTGAGCTCTCAATTTTGTTACTGGAACTTATTTCTTTCTTTCTTCCTAAACCAAGACTGTACTGTTTTCACAGTAATGGCTGTTAGAATGTCATGGTATCTGTTAGGCTCAGATCTTCTCTCCTTGATACCTTTTTGAAAATTGATGCAGTTATTTTTTTACTTTATTGTATAGATTTTAGGAATTTTGACGATTTAATTTTTTTTGAGTTTTTTTAAGGAATTTTTACGATTTTAAAATAACCAAATTATAACATCACACAGGTTAATTTATGAATTCTTTGAAAATTGACAAAAGAGCATAACAAATTAATTTGAATGAATATCATAGTTTTCCTTTTATTCAGATCTACTTTTAGATTATAATAGAGTATTCAAATTTTCCCCTTAATTTCTGCTAAATTCTTGATACCTTTTATTTTCTGCAACAAAAGAATGTTTCATTCCCAGGATAGAAAAATCATTACAATATTTCAATAAAATGCAAACCTTTCTGCATCAAAATTCATAGGTGCTTTTTCCTTTGTCAGTTATTGGATTCTCTTTTTTAACAATTTAAAAATATTTTCATGGTTTCATTCATATTACAAAGTAACTGCTCAGCAGAGTAAATAGAGGAATTAGAGAAAAAAATATAAGAACATAAATTCTACTAATCCAGAAAATCACCTTTAACATTTGAATTTCATTCAAGTAATTTTTTTCTACTCCTATATATTTTCCAGTGATTTAGGAGGTACATTTCTTTGTATTTGTTTTCCTAAATTCTACAACTTTAAAATTTTCAAATAATCTAGCAATCTATATTTCTCTAGTTATCAAAATAAGAATAGTATCTTTTTAGCTTTCCTATATACCTAAATTACTAAAAAAATATATATGTTTTTCAGGTGAATAGACACATGAATTTCGACTTATAGTCTTTATTATATTTCCGAAATACACAGTTCTTAGGAGCAAAAGTAACAACTTCAGATTAGGTTGAAAGGAAATAGGTCACAGTGTATTATAAACACCTAGCTGGGGACTTAATTTATCATTGTTTTTCCATTTTCCACGTTATTTTAATAAACCATTAAAAACTTATTTTTCATTTTCCTTGTATCCATATAAACATTGAGTTCAAACCATGCAAATCCTCTCATATGGATAAGAGATTATCTGATTATGTTATTTGCAGTGGATCAAATATCATTAAAGGAAGGCAATTTATCTCTATGATCTTAGGCAAATTATATTTACTTAAAGATGTATAACAAAATTGATGAGAGCCTTAAAAGAGATTTTGTCACAGAAAAATCTCTTTTATCTGTTAGAAAATTTGAACATCGCTATCTGCCCACAATATAAATTTATGTATTTCCTATGGTATTGCAATGGGAATCTTACTTGTATTATGGAGTACTGCATTTTGTTATTTTATAATATATTTAAAGTTAGTTTTCATGCATATAATTTCACATTGAAAGTACCTTCTGGAG
Source organism: Rhinolophus ferrumequinum (assembly GCF_004115265.2). NCBI lineage: Eukaryota > Metazoa > Chordata > Mammalia > Chiroptera > Rhinolophidae > Rhinolophus > Rhinolophus ferrumequinum. The sequence continues at coordinate 36,140,137 of NC_046287.1, forward strand.
AAATACTACCAATAACCTTAAGGGAGTTGTAATTTAATTTACTATGAAACTCTTATGTCTGACACATTTTGTGAAACTAACCTGTGGTTTCCAAGGTGTCAGTAATAACAATTTAAAATCTTTAAGCATGCAAACTAATTTATTGTTTCCAATTTTAGTCAAGGAGAATTAATAAAGTCTTAAAGTATTTTGTTCTTTGTCAGCTTTTATTTTCCCATTTCTGTGTCATAACAAAATAAATAGTCTAGAAGAGAAAAATAATCATGAAAACAAACATAGGAACTATACCTGTTGCAGAATCCAAGACCAGAAAGAACCCAAGCGGCACTCAGAGAGTTAGGAGAGTCAGCTTTATTATGCTGGCGGGCTCAGCGGGATCCTTCCCAAAGACTGAGCCCTTAGCAAGGTTTTGAGCAGGTTTTTATGGGTGGGGGACTTCCTTGAGTTGGGGAAAGGGTAGGTGTTGTCTGGTGATTGGCTCAGGGTGTGGCTTGGAGGGGGTTATTCGGAAGTGGGCTGGGGCTTAGGCTGGGGACCTCTCTCTCCCCTCGGGCCACCATTTTAGGTCAGTTCCACGTGGCAGGGAACCACTTTAAGGTCACTTTCCCCATCATACCAACAGTGATTATATATTTAATGAAAAGCATCTTATCAGCTACGTGTTACTTATCAAAGGCATAGCATGTTGTGAGTTGAATTCCCCCCACCTCCCCTCCCATGGTTCATATATTGGAGTTCTAATCCCTAGTTCCTCATAATGTAATCTGATTTAGAAATAGGGTCATTGCAGATATCATTAGTTAAGATGAGGACATACTAGAGTTGGGTGGCGCCCTAATCCAGTTGTGACTGCTATGCTTTTAAAAAGAGGACATTTGGAATAAACACACACAGGAAAAAGAAAAAAACAAACAAACGAAAAAAAGCAAGGTGAAGATTAGATTTATAATGCCAGAAATCAAAGAATTACCAGAAGTGAGGAGGGAAGACTACAACTGATCTTTTTCTAACACCTTCATATACTATGATAACTTGAATTTGGACTTCAAGTCTCAAACTTGGAGACAATACATTTCTGTTATTTAAGCCATCTAGTTTATGGTACTTTGCTGTCTGTGCCCTAGCAACAAATACCTAAAACTATGGAAATGGTTTTGGTATTGGCTAATGGGTAGAGGCTGAAAGAGTTTTGAGATACACGACAAAAAAGGCTTTGAAGAGACATTTGATAGCAATACCTATATATGTCAGTAATGCATCTGGTGTGGTCTCAGAAATAAGAAACTTGTTATTAGAAAGTGTACAGAAGGTGATCTTTATTATAAAGAGGCAGAGAACTTTTCTGAATTGTGTTGTACTGTTTTATGAGAAGTAGGACTTATAAGTGATGAACTGAATTCTCCTTAATGCTAATAGTAAAATGCAAAGAGGAAGAAATAGATTAATGAGGGAATTGTTAAGCAAAAAGAAACCACAACTTGAAGATTTGGAAAATTCTTAGCTGATCTATATTGCAAATGCAATGAGAAAACATGCCCTGGAGTGAATGCCAAGGGTGTAGCTCAATAACTATTTGCTAAAGAGATAAGACATTTGATGTGTGAATTTAGTCAACCATCTCAGCAGGAACAGTGCCAGCCTGGACATAAGGAGATGATGGTAGAATTAAATGAAGAAAGACTGTTGGACTTCTGGGATTCTGGAGCCATCCAATTGGTCCATAAACCTGAATATGTGTTAGCTTTCAATAAAACGGAAGAATGAGCCCAACAGTGGGTCTTAGACTGGCTCCTTCTTGGTTACCAAAGGCAGGGCTACATCATTGGATCCAGAGAGCAGCGCCACTTCACAGGGCCCATGGAAGGGGAACAAACTAATGCATTGCAACAACCACTCAAGTCTCAGTGTCTTATGATATTTCTGTTTAATAAATTACGTATGCAGGGTGTTAGGCAAGGCCAGAGGAATGAGTGGAAGGAGACCAAAGTTGGTCTATTAGAATTTACTTGGTGTGTTTGAACTGTAGGAAGTCAGGCTAGAAAAGACCATAACCTCTTCGAGCAAAAGGGGTATGGGATTTTATAGGAGGGGGTAAACAAGGTTTTTCCCCCTTCAGTGCTTCAGGAGGTTTTCATTGACAAAGTGTTTTGGGGCATGACCAAGCCCTCTGGCTCCACACCCTAGCCCCCAGGCCAACATCTGGCCCATCCAGGCCCTCTGATCACAAGCCCCTAGGAGACAAAATACAAAGCAAGACAGGGTAAGATAGTTTCTACATCCCAGGCAGCTTCTTCAGGCCTAAGGCAAACACAAGCCAGCAGGTGCAAGTTAGAAAGCAAGACACGATGTCTTTTAAGATAAGGTGTCTGCTCCTGGCCTAAATATGGCTTACCACAGCGGAGTTTTTTTCTTCAGAATACTGGGTGTATTTGTATAAATATAGGTTAAAAGGAAACATTTTGGTTCTTAATGCAAGTACTTCCTCCATCAGCAGATGGAAAATGTCTGCTTTTTAAAGGCTAGAACTAGAATTCTATTATAATAGGTAGCACTAGAAAAGAATGTATAGAGTTAAGCTTGAGATGACTCAGATTTATAATACTGAAGAGAAAAAGAGTGAGTATTTTAACAAATACAATGTTAAAGGTAGAAATGTTGTGAATCAAGAATATTTTCTAAGGTTGAGGTAAAAAGCAAACAAACAAATGAGGATTTTAAGCATCCAATGCGACAAACCTATTTAGGGACAGAGTAGTTTTGCTGTAACCTGAGAGAAATGTTTCCCTTAGGAAGCCCCAATGTATGTCACACTGGTATGTTTCTAAAGTATGTAGAAGAAATCAAAATGCCAAGGAACTTTCAAATCAAGTGCTAAATTAAACTCATTTTAATGAGACATTTAAAGCTAACACAGAACAAAGTAGAAAGAAGTCCCAAATAAATGACATAGTTGACTACTCAAAAATAAACATACAATATTTAAAATATCTAACATCATTCATGTCATGTTATTTTATTCTGTTGGACTAAAATCAGAATTCAAAAGCAATGATTAGTTTGCTTGATAAATTTAAAAAATTGCCATTTTCCTTCAAATCTAAAATAACAACTAAATCTTTGTTCCAGTTAAACATATAGAGAAGATAACACTGAAATATATACCATCCAACACAATATTAGACTATGAACAAAACTTTGGGTAGAGAGTTCATAAGAGAAAGTAAAAAAAAAAAAAAAAAAAAAAAAATCCTTGAGTGGCATAAAACCTGCAATAGATTTTTGCAGTGTACTGAGGAATTCCTCAAGACTCAGGGTTACATTTCCACAGAGCATCAGGAACTTCTCTAGCTAATAGGGTGTTTGTGTATGGTTTAGTAACTCTTCTTTGTGTGTGTCAATTTCTAAGGATTGTGGACCAATGCAATTTACACTAGAGTGAAGTTTCTCATCTTTGTCTGAAGGATTTTTATGAAGTTTAAGGGGACCATCATTCTAGAAGTATAGCTTTGAAACATACTCACTTTATTTTTCTACAAACACTCTACAGAAAGTTAACTCTTTAAAGTCAGCAGACACCACTTATGCCAAATATCTGGCAGGCATAGATTTTGCAAAATGCTAACAGAATTTAGTTAATTTAGTAAAGGCCTGGGAAGCTTTTATTCACTCTGCCTCTGTTGTGAAGGATCTAATTAAATGTCTTATCTCACCAGGTGTAACTGTGATAAATTCCTGCTTCGAAATTAATCTTTTGTCTTTGTTTCATTCTCATTCTGTTTAAATTGTACTTTTACATCACGGTTTGAGGAACGCCATTCTAAATAAGGCACTGGCCTAAATAAAATTAGTACCCTTTGTTCAATAAATACAAGAAATACACATGTGTAAAAAAATAGTTGAACAGGGAAATTTTCCTATATAATAACCTTTGAAAACTTACTGGTGGAAAATAGTCATCTTATATATCTGCATATTAACTTATAAGTCATTGTGAACCCTGAGAAGGACTTATCAAGATGGGCGTCCTGTGGTTAACGGGGCCTAAATTCAAAACTGTAATAGAATAAATGGTCCTCTGCTGACAGAGACCTCTGTCGTGTTCTGCGTTCCAGGAAGAACCACAGATTGTTGAAGTTTTAACCTCCTGCACTATACCATTCCTGCTTACAATGCCTGAGTCAACAAGGGAACAAGGGAAGTTCCTTGTTCCACCATCACCATACTACCACTCAACCAGCAGACTGTGACTTCACCTGATCACTCAGAACTGCCCAATTGTGCCCCCTATTTGCGTCTATATTGACTATTCTGAACTGATCAGACTTGAAATCCTCATTTGCATAAATGGAATTAAATGGGAACCTGGGTGGAAACTTTATGAAAGGTGGTCTCTCCTTTGTCTCACAGAGTGCACTTTCAATTTTCCCCTGAGGCTGCCGCTCTCCAGTTTTCATACTGTTTGCATGAATAAAGTTTCTTGTCTTTTTTTTTTTATACCTTTTGGGGAATTTTTGCTGACGTCATGAACAATGAGATACTAAAAATATGTGTCCTAAATATTTGTGAAGGGTTTCAAACTTTTATGGAGATGATAAAAATATTTCAATAAATGCATAGAATAAATTTCATTTAGTGTGTAAAAATTATCATTGTAGGTATTTCATGTGGCTTAAATTTTAAGGATTCTCAATATGTCACAACCATGCTATCATAAAGACTTAACCTAATTATAACTTTTTATTATGATGATTAAAGAAACTAGCTTTTCTCCCTGCTAAAGAAAATTTGAAATATCATTTGTACCCATTCAAAATCATTCTGATTTTGTAAATCTTTTAGATAAATAGAAGTTTGTACTAGTTCTATAACTCTCAGGTTTCAAAATTAAAGCCCTAAAATGTTAGATTCCAGAGTATCTCAGAACTAAATTAATTATTTATTAATTGACTTACTCCATCTTTCATTATCTGTCTAATTGACATTACTCCATCTTTCATTTTATTTGAAATATTGACTCTTTTTTCAAATGGTTTTGGAATTTTTAGGGAGAATTGAAACGATCCAGGATTACTGTATGTGAATCAAACCATTGGACCACTGGAAAAGAAATGAATCGTATACATCATAGTTTTTAATGATTGATAGCATTTTAGTTAAAATAAATTATTAGCTATTAGCATTCATATTTTGCTATATTCATGACATAATTATTTTACACAAGGGTTGCCTAAATTTTTCTGCAAAGATACACAGTGAAATTTTAAGCTTTTGGACCATATGGTCTCTGTTGCACTACTCAACTCTGCGGTTCTGTGAAAGCAGCTGCAGATAATACATGAATGTGTGGCCAATTCCAATAAAACTTTATTTACAAAAACAGAGTCACCACCACAGATTAGGCATGTGGGCCCGTTTGCACTTACCTGGTTTATACCATTTTAAGTGTACAGTATGTATTTTCAGTTTTGTACACATTTTCCTGCTTATTACTTTTATTCAATATGTCTAAAATAGAGATACTATTTTGTATTCTATTTCTCTACTTATACACCATTCTCATAGTCCTCCAGGCACACAATCTTCATTATCTCTAACCTGTTTCTTCCTTTCCCTCTCATGTTCAATCAGTTATATATTTTGTAGATTTTAAGTTCCACAGTTTCTCAGCTTTTATCCTTCCATTTCCCATGATGCTACACTAATTTAGCATTTGACACTCTTGGCCTTGAACATTGTTTTTTTTGTTTTAAATTCTAAATAAATTTCTGCCTAATTTGCTCTCTCTCAAATGTATTCATTCATTCAATAAAACATGTATTGGGCATTCATTCAACTCCAAATCACAACTCCATTGTTTTTTTCTTGAACCCACTCCAGTGACTGTTCTACCTACCCATTATTTAAACATTGCTCTTATTCTAGTCAACAGTACTGACTGAATTAATAAGTCCAGTGGTCAATTTTCAATTATCATTAAACATGATCATTTGATAGTATTTGACAGAATACTTATGCATGCTTCTTTGAAACACTTTTTTCTTTTGGCTTTCAGCACCCTACACTTCCTTGGTTTTATCTTCAATGTCAGTATGAACTCATAGATATTTACTTCATATTTTGATTTATAATCCAATATTTATTTTGATACTGAGATTTTTCCAGTTTGGCCATTGGGAGTGTGTCAGTTGGCTGATGTATTTTTTTGACAGACCCTCCCACTCATCATTGTTTAATTTCTTGTGTTGTTGTTTTCTTTCCTTGCGTTTTGGTACTATGAGATGCTCCAGGCTTATCTTGTGTATTTCCTGCTTTGGTTCTAGAATCAGTCATTTCTCTATGAATCCTGATTCATTTTGTTGGAGAATTATATTAGAAAACATAATCTGGGGACTCGGTATGCTTATTGATACAGGGGTATCATTACTTCTAGGAGCTCTGAGCTGATATACTAAGGAAATCTATTTGTGTATGCTAACTCATGTATACACACACCTACAAGTATTTCTGTGAGTATCTATTTGTATTAGTTTGCTAGGACTGATGTAAAAAATACCACAGACTGGATGGCTTAAACCAGGGGTGTCCAAATTTTTTTCAACGGTTTTCACCAAGGGCCATATGCAGTAAAATACACAAACAGCCGGGCCACTCACTTGAGGTGAAGTACGTATTGCTTCACCTGGTTTATTTAAGTAAACTAAATACATTTTTTGGAATTTGCTGCAGGCCAATTAACAATGGATTGCGGGCTGCAGTTGCCCTTCGGCCACAGTTTGGACACCCCTGGTTTAAACAATAAAACAACAGAAACTTATATTCTCATAATTCTGGAGACTAGAAATCCAAGATAAAGATGTTGGCAGGTCTGGTTTCTTCTGAGACCTCTCCCTTTGGCTTGCAGATGTCTATCTTCCTGCTCTGTGGTCTTCTTTTCTAGGCATGTGCATCCCTCCTGTCTTGTTGTATGTCACATTTTCTCTTAAAGAATTCTAGTCAGATTAAGTCAGGTCCCACCCAAAGGGCATCATTTTAACTTAATCACTTGTTTAAAGACCCTGTCTCTAAATGCTGTCACATTTTGAGGTACTGAGAGTTAGGGCGTCAAGATATGAATTTTGGAGGGATGCCGTTCCGTCCATAACACTATTTTAAACTAAACATGATTCACTTTGATGTTTCCTATTCTAATCCATTAACCTATGGATTATCTCTTCTTGCTTATCTTTAACCTTCCACTTCAAAAGTGATAAGATTAGCTTTCTCTATATGCCATCCATTTACTTAGTTGTTCAATTCCAGTGTACGTGTATAACAATATCAGAATTGTTAACTTGTACCCCTGTGTGAAGCATTAACAACTAGAGTGTGTCACAATTTTACTCTCCCTACCTTTGGAAACAACTTTATTTCTTTGCTGTTTCTATAGTTTTGCAGTTTTCAGAATGTCAGGGAAATGCAATCATACATTATGTAGCATTTCCAAGTTGGCTTCTTTCACTTAGAAATACAGGTAACTCGCGTATAACACAGTTGTTAGGTTCCTAAAAGTGCCGTGTTACGTGAATCTGTGTTATGAAACAACTAGTACAAAAAAAGGGTTAGGTTCCACAAATTAAAAAGAAAAAATACTGTTATGTTTTCATAATTGAGAGAAATATCTTTATTAAAGCAATTTTCACCAAAAATATAACATATTAAAATGTATTAAATAATGTTTTTTTCATCATCACTACTAAGCTTTTATTATGTTCTGTGTTGTTCGGATATTTCCCTAATTTCAAATGAGATATTTTTTGCTCTTAAAAGCTCTTATTACGCTCTGTGTTGTTTGGGGATTTCTTTAATTCTCAAATCATGTTAGAGTGAAACTGTGTTCTAGGATGCCATGTTGTATGAGGGTTTTCCCTAATTTTTGAACCGTGCTAGAGTGAAATGGTGCTATAGAAGTGCAGTGTTATACGGGGTTTACCGGTATGTATTTCAGAATCACCTATGGTTTTGAATGGTTTGATAGCTCATTCCTCTTCATTGTTGAATGGTATTCCATTGTATGTGTATATCACAGTTTATCCATTCATAAAATGTTTTAGGGCAACAGTAGAGTTACTCAATGTGATTCTTATTCTTGAGGTTTTACTCCTGTTGTGGTTTGATTAACTCAACTGAAAAGCTAGAGAAGAAGAAGTTATGAGTTAGGATGGTCTTATTAAATACACCTCTGAGTTTAATAATATACTAGTACTAAATAAATATGGCTTCTTGTACAGAAAATGCTTTTCATTAAAGCAGCTTGAAATAGCTAAGTGGAGCAACATTCTGCTAGAAAAAGTGTAGTTAATAAAATCTTGAACCTCATTGCATCACACATAGGTATATAATTTTAACTCCATCCATGATAATCCTATATAGCATCCATAAGAACACTATGATCTAGTTTAAATATTTTATATTTTTCTTTTTCTCCTTCTAAAAGATTTATTAGGCCCTCAAAGACTGTTGTAGTTCAGCTTAGTTTCTTTGTTGCTTCTAAACATGCACAGAGCTCTTCCATTAATTTTACCTCTATTCTCTCTCCCATTGCAGTTCTGTTTTTTAAAATGTCACTATGATGATTAATATAATTTGGAGAAGAGAGATACCATAAAGTATAGTTTTTAGGAAACTTTCTTAGAACTGGTGAAATTTCAGTTGGACCTTCAAGAACGATTAATGTTGTAAGCAAAAAGGATGGGGGCGTGTTGTCAATAACATTCCAAATTAGGGTATACATACACATAGTTCTAATTACAATATACCCATATCAAGAGTAAAGAAATTGACCTTCATGCATAGGACAGGATGAAACTTAGTGGGAAATACGTGTAAATAATTTGATTTAATGATATTGTCGTCAATTGCAGTAGCCAAGACAACTTGCAAGGCATTTAATTCTGTCCAAACATCCACAGAGACATTTGGACCAAACCCAAAGGCCCTTGAAATTTGGTCGTGTCCAAAATGTCCACGAGCATATATCGTCCACTCCAAATGGTCCTTGACATTTGGTTCTGTCAAAGACGTCCACACTTAGAAAACATCCCTGTGTTCAAATAGCTCATAACATATATTTACACTTTGGGTTTATAAGATTAATATATATAAAAAAAATACTCTCATGTTTTATTGGTCTAATTATTGTGTTGTGGCTATGTTGCCAATAATAATCCTTCTTTTCTTGGTAGCCTAGTTGGCCTTTTAGCATGGAACTAATATCTCCATGGACATTTTGGATAGGACCAAGTGTCTGCTCATTCCAAGAGTGAGCTATTAGGTCATTACTGAACCTGAGAATGAGAAAGTGCTCCATCAAATACTCATATATTAAATCCAGTCTCAATTATTGGCTAAAAAGAAGAAAAGTTCCCAGTCTTCTTTGAAAAATATAATCTGTATTTCTAGCATTTACAGCATAAGCTATGTACAAAAATTCTCTGGTAATCTCTGATAACCTTTTTGAGTTCCGTTACTGTAAAACTGTAAGAGTTTCTAATCAAGGAGGAAAAACAGTTCTTTGAGAACAGAGCCAATGAGTGTTTTACAGTCGATTTTTTCTTTTTTGTTCTGCGTTGTTTCTAGTATTTCCAAATCTTTTCCATTCTGAGTGGGTGGTAGACAGGTATATCGTCTACTCTAGGGCATTAGCATTATGTTGAAGGACCATGTGTAAATATATATTGTTGTTAGATATTCAGAGTATTTGGAAAATTATAATTGTAATGCTAAAAAAATATTTTCATGTAAATGCTCTAACATTAAATTTGTATATAATACTCTCTTTTTCTGCCTTATACTTGATCTATTTATAGGGCTTTTGAGCATGTGGTCTCTGGCAATGAAAATTATTTTGCATAATTGACCACAAATCCATACCTCCTATATATATTGGTTTAGTTTTGTATACTTTACTTCAAGTATTTAATAAGAGTCCTTTGTGGGTAAAAAAAAAAAAAATAATAAAATAAGTGCATATGTAAAGAATCATTTGAATTTGTCTACAGTTAAGACTGACCAAACTCTGTGTGTGTGTGTGTGTGTGTGTGTGTGTGTGTGTGTGTGTGTGTATGGAGAGAGAGAGAAAGAGAGGGAGAGAGAGACACTCAGGACATTACCAACTATAGTTTAGATTCTCTTCAGAAAGTTGAAGGTAATGCTGTATGTATTAGAGTTCTTTAGAGAAACAGAACCAGTAGGGTGTGTGTGTGTGTGTGTATTGTATATATACACACATATATTTGTATACATGTAAATACATTTGTATAAATATATACATATATGGAATATATCTGGAAAGAGATTTGTTATAAGGAATTGGCTCACTCAGTTGTGGAGGTTGACAAGTCCCAAGATCTTCTGGGTGAGTCTGCAAACTGGAGACTGGTGTACAGATGTTATACATACTGTCTAAAGGCTGGGCAGACTTGACACCCATGAAAAACCAGTGTTTCAGTTCAGGTCAAAAGGGAGGAAAAAACTGATGTCCCTGTTTGAAGGCATTGGGAGGAATTCTTATCTACTCAGAGGAGTGTCAGCCTTTTTGTTCTTCTCAAGGCTTTAATTGATGAATCGGCCCATCTACAATAGGGTGGGCAGTCTGCTATGCTCAGCCTACCAACATTTTAAAGGTTAATCTCATCCAAAAACACCTCATACACACACCCAGAATAATGTTTGGCCAAATATCTGGGCACCTCGTGGCTCACACATCAAATTAGGCATTACTCTGTATTTTGAGTTAATACCATAAATGAACGTTAGATTAATGATGAAATAAAGAGAAAGATCTTGTCACATCCTTTCTAATAAGCTGTGAATAGTAGGTAGGTAGGTAGGGTTTCTCTACTGAAAAGAAAAACCCTGCATGCCAAACCCTACAAGTTTTCCACCTGTGTTGGGGAGAACCTAGTTCTTCCTTACTGTGATCTCCTTTTCTTTTACACTATATCACACAGAACACTTCACTTCTGACACTTCTGGTCACCAAATGTGTGGGGTTTTTCCAGACAAGAAGCAGCAAGTCTCAGACACCAGCCGTGTGTCCTACAGTTTAACTCAATGCTGACACTATTTACCCCGAGATACGTTCAGATCCCACTGGCAAAGGCTTAAGTCCCACAAAACAGTACCCCCACCCCTGCCTCCAACACATTCTGTAGATGCCAGTTACAAGCCCAAGTTATCACCTGAGTTTCTGACCGACCAGCTATAGATCAGATATCCAAAGACTCCCTCCTTGGATTTTATTAATTAGCTTGAGCGGCTCACAGAACTCAGGGAAACACTTGCCTTTACCTGTTTGTTAAAAGATATGATAAAGGATACAGATGAACATGCAGATGAGGGAAATAAAAATATATAGGGCAAGGTTTGGGAGGGTTTCGAGCATAGGGTATTCTGTCCCCATGAACTTGGGGTGCATCACCCTCCCAGTGTCAATGCATTTATCCATCTGGAAGCTCTCCAAACCCCATTCCTTTGGGATTTTTATGGAGGCTTTATCATGTGGGCACGATCAATTGTTACCTCTGTTTTCAGCCTTTATTCCTTCTCAAGAGAATGCGGATGAGGGTGAGGTCGAACAGTCCAAGCTTGTAATCATGGCTTGGCCTTGGCCTTTCCCGTGACCAGCTGTCACACAGGAACCATCCAGGAGCCCACCCTGAGTTGCCTCATTAGAACAAAAAATCCTCCTATTACACAGGAAATTATATGTTTCGGTAGCTCTGTGTCAGGAACTGGGGTCAAAGATCAAATATTAGAACAGAAGATGCTCGTAGTACTGTTATCCCTTAGGAAATTACCAGGGTTTCAGGACTTTACTAGAAACCGGGAACAGAGACAAATTGTATTTTGTACTATTGCCATCTATGTTAAAATGAACCTATTAAGTGCTATGGTACGCATTTTTAGACTTTCCCATCTTTATTTATTACATCTTTATATATTACACCAAGGTAGTTGAGTTTTATGTACTGCATACCTCTGCCCACATTCTTTTGGAAGACAGTGAATATTGGACATGACTCCTGCATAATGCCACCAGTGATGGCCCTTGAATGGGAGGACGATGGAGGCCAGTGCTGCCCTTATGCCTGGGAAACAGGCCCTAAATCTCACAAATACTGAAACATAAAAGATAATTGTTTAGTTATTTAAGGAATTTTTTGGCAGTTAATTTTTTAAGATGGGAGAAAGTTCATCTTAATAATTGAGCAAAATGGAATTTAAGGTGAGGGAAACCTGACCCAAAGTGTTAGACATCCGGCTAGAGGATGAGGTTCTGAGCGAAGTAGGGGCTATGACCTCTAAGTTTTGTTTCAGGTTAGCTCTCCAAATTCCCCGAATATGGTGGCTAGGCAGCCTGGTTTCCCCAGACCACTGTGCTGGTCCCTTTTTCTCTGCTATGTGAAGTAGTTGTGGAGCTACATAGAATTGCCTCACAATTTTGAAGGTGACGTGAGGGAAGGGAGCGTGTCTGACTCCATGGGCAGCTTGACCTGTCAGTCTTCATCCAGGTGTCAGGTCCAGTCTCTGCCTGGGTTTGGGATCTGAGCTTACTCTTCTCTCTGCTCTGTTTAGAACATCCATATTATCACGCAGATGCCATGGCGGACCCTGACATTACAGAATTTATTATACCTTAAATATCTTTCTCCTCTCCTTCTCATTGCAGTTACCGGGAAGTAGGGTGCTTGGCCCTTCATGGAGACACAACCTGGGACAAAAGCTTAGCTTATAAATTTCAAAGTTAAACATAAGAAGTTGAGCCCCCATTTGCACTCTTGGCTTGCGCTACGATGGTGAAGGCTGTGTAAGACAATATGGCTTTTGCAAAGTCAGATTCAAAAGGAGGGCCAAGCTCCTTGAGTCATATTCCTGAAGCAGGAATGGAAACTGCACAGTGATTGCAGTTAGTCGGCAGCAGAGTTGAAACCAGGGTAGTGAACAAGAGTGTGCGGGATAAGTTTGAGGGATTTGGGGGTGATCGGTGAGTAGAAAAGTACTAGGCACTAAATCAAAGTGAGCAAAAGTGTCTTCAAGTTTTCCCCTAACTCCTGTCCCCTCTCCCAACCCCTCCAATAAGGAGTCCTCAGCAGTGGTGCCTAAATAAGACCTCTGTGCTGTACTTCAGGTAGGGAGACCTAGAAATCAAGGTGATCAGGCTAGGAATGCACATACGCAAAGAGCCTGGGGCCAGCGGGTGGGCTGAGTCGCTGACTGCACCTGCCTTCAGGAATCGCAGTGCACTGGCTGTGTAGCGTATCTGACGTGGGGAGGGCAGCTTTCCCCAGGACGTGGGACATAATTTTGCAAAGACCTGTGGTTAGGACCAAAAAAAAAAAAAAAAAAATCACACAGTCACAAAAAAATCACCCAGGAGCCGTGCTCAGTATACAGGCAGGTTGGATTGCCTCAACATACAGGCTGGCTGTGACATTATTTTCTGAGGCAGTGAAAACGACTTTTATATGCTAAGTGGGCATCAGCCTAACAAAGACAATGTAAAGCAAGTAATCCAAATAAAGTTGGCGACAAATACTTGGACCTCAGAAAGTATGTTGTTATAAGGAGCAACACATATTAAAATGTGCTAGGACTGTAATATACAAAGGAAGGTGATTTAAATAAGAGAGGAGGCTAGGTAAAAAGCACAGTTATTTCTGGAAGTACCTACCTTTATTCATTTTAAAATTGGGATATATTATCCTACAATAGAATATGACACTGAAAGCAAACAGATAAGTGGAAATGGTATAATAGTCTTATCATAGCAACAAAAACCAGAAGGAAATAATAGTAACCTAACAGTGCTTAAAGATACAACTCTGAATTCTGTCAACTCTCTTTTCAAATTTTCTCTAGTTGCCTCAATTTTGAGTTTTTTTTAAAAAATAATTCTTATTCTTTTATACTACCCTTGTATTGATTCACTATGATTTCTTTAGAAAGAATGTTTTATCATTCTTTCTCTTCAGCTTTGTGGGAGTATCTTTTAGAATTTCTTTATTTTCAGTAAGGACATTTTTCTACCCTTCGTATTATTTTTCCTACAATAACTTTAATATTTAGTGCTGTTTTCTTCTGTGCTCATGTTTAGGAAATGTGACATTTTTCCTGGGCTCCAGAAAGAAGAGAACAAGTCACAGTACCTCCTGAATTGCTTCATAATTTCTGAGAGCTGCTTGTTCCCCCCACTTTCTCTTTTAGCTCAAAGTTTTTTCTTTGCTCTTATTTTTTCAGTCCTGCTTGATTTGAATTCACACCCAAAAGTTTGTTCTCAGTGTGAAGCTTTCTCTAAGAGTGAAGATTTCATAGACCAGTCTCATGAGTTCATAGATCCCAGATAATTCCAGTGCTATTCAACCATTCAAATGTTTGTTTGTAGCTACAAGTGTGAGCACCAACTTAATGGAGCTTAACATGCACTCCCATTTTTATTTTTTCCTGCAGTAGTCAGATCGGCCATTGGAGTTTTCCAAGTGGCAATCAGGATGTTTTCCAACTCTCAATACTTTCAGTACTTTGTTTTGTTTGTTTGTTTGTTTGTTTGTTTTCTCAAGTTTCTTTTCTCAAAAACTACCACAAAGGTTTTATGTGTGTTTGGGTTTTTTCTCCACTTATTAGAATTTTGGAGATTTTGAATGGAAACCTTATCACTGAAGTTTGTTTTATATGTCGTATCAAAGTTTTTGACCTGTTCTCTAGTTGTTTGTAGAGGTATGTGGGAACATTCCAAATCGACAGGGTCATGATCACCTCAGAATTTTTAGGTTTTAAAAATTGTATTAAATTGATTAATGTTTATTTGCTGAGTTTTACATGGCAGGGGTTAGAATGAGTAATAAATACAAAAGTAGTTATTGTCCTTATATATTATGTCATCTCTTATGATATTAGACAACAAACAGGAATATGGTGCTTAGTTGTATTAGGTAGGTGCAAAAGTAATTGTGGTTCAACAGGTTAAAAATTGCAAAAACCAGAATTGCTTTTGCACCAATCTAATAGTAGGAAACAAATGGTGGTATGTAAGCACATAGGAAGGGATCCAATTCAGATTGTGTGTGTGTGTGAGTGTGTGTGTGTGTGTATCCACGTATTCACTTGAAGAAAGAGGCATTCAGGAAGGTAGTGTCTTAACCAAATTCTAAAGGGAGGGAACTTTTTTTTTTTAATTAGTGGTATAGAAAGATGCTTGCATAGAGTAGTGGTATAGAAAGATGCAAATGACTTGAGAAAAAAAATACATTTTTTGGTAATAATACTTTAATATGGTTGATGTATACTCATATATGCCAGCTATCGAGTTTATACTTTATCTAGAGAGAAATGAAAGGCTACTTAACGATGTTTAGCATGAGGTTGAGATGATATTTTATAACTGTATTTATCTTTAAATATAGAAAAAATGAATAGAAAACTTTTGTTGTATCTGTTTTGGGGCTGATATATCTGTGGTTTACACAAATATACTTAATGCAAAATAAAAATAAGAATGACCCTACTCAAGATGCTTTGGCATTAAAAATACAGTATCCTAGAGCATTGCCCTTTAAGACTTTGCAATCAAGGTAAGATAATGGAAATAGCATGGGTAAGGTGAAATAGAAATAAACTCCATTGATTGGAGCGATCAGAGTCCTTTGTGCAACAGGTGATTAAAGAATTAAGCATATACTAACCATTTTAATTCCTATGTAAACATTTTTGTTGATAGGCAGGCACATTACAAGCAGTATTTCCACAGAATTTTGATGTCTAAAATATCAAGGAGTATTTTTGAATGCACTAATGTAACTTGTATATTTTGGCTTTTGCCCCTTATTAAATTCTCAAATATACGGGTTGTTTTAGATCTACATGCATCTTTCATTTCTACAAACTAGATTCATAGTAAACAATTTTGATTCCTCAATTTCTTTTATTCACCAAACTTAATGTGAAACTAAGTCCTATATATTATATTTCCTTCTTATCACTTGATTAATTTTATTCTTGCCGTATGGACTGCTACCTCCTTGGTTTAGACCTAGTATCCTTTTATAATGACTCTTACCAATATTTTCATGCTTGTATTTTAATAATATCTGTGTCCCAACTCTAAGCCTAAGGGGACTTCGATAGCAATTAAAAAGTGAGTTTTTTTTTTCCTTTTTAAATGTTTAGCTTCCAAGAGGAAAAAAATATTAGCTGTTAAAAAACAATGCTATGCTCATTTTGTTTAGGTAACTGAAAAACAGTAAAGAACATTGAATTAGAAGTCTATTGAATTTTAACCTATTGAATGTGACCAATTACATGTAATTTAATTAAACTACTGATTTTACTATTTGAAAAGTGAAATTAAATAGCGTGTTCAAGGCCACTTGGTTTAAAACAATGGATTTGAGATTCGACAGTTGATTGACTCAGACACAAACTCATAGAAAAAGTTTTCCAAGTAAACTTTATTGAGTTCAATAAATTTACTCTTGTTTCCACGAAGAAACTGATTATATATGGTTGTTTCACAAGACTGCTCTGTTTGTTCCTTGGTTTATTTCTGGTTTTCATCATGTAAAGAATTTTGAAGACAGAATAAATAGAGCTTAATCGGGCTTTGCAAATGTAAAACACTGTGATCTTGACAAGACAGTATCTCTGAATTAGTTGGCTGGATTATTGTAATTGTGACAGTAAGATTTGCCAGGAAATGTAAAGAAATGCAGGTTGCTCAATATTTGTCTAGCATACTACTTGGCTCATATACCATGAAAATATTAAGTTTTGACTTGGCATGAAATTTTAAGAAACCTGAAATAACACATTTTATTTTTCCAATTGTGAGATAAGGACATATAATCAATCAATTCACCCCCACCTCCTGTTATTTTTTAAACATAAAAGGTATGCTAAGAGATATTGTGGGTGAGATAGTTTGGGGCTTTGTTGAGGGAATGTGGCATGAGTGTAAGTTAACTAAGAAGAGGGCCAGGTTACATATTCTTTTTCTTTTCCTACCTTGCTTTGCAGTAATTGATTTTATTGTCAGTATTTTATCAAGCCAGTTTTATGTGTTTTCAAACAGTATGTGTGTATCTTAAAATATACAGTGACTTTGATTTCCCTACAAAACACATTCACAAACATACATAAACATTTCTCCTGGGAAAATGTTTTGACCTTTAATCGAGCCTCAGGAAAATAGAGGAGGTAACTTGAATGAAAAAATTCAGGTTGAGTATAGAAGATGTCTTAAGTTCTGAGTGTTAACATTTTTTAAGCAGAGTCTTCTAAATTTTGCAAATAGTACTGTGAGAAAGAAAGATATGTTTTGGTTTAAACATTTGAAATCAGTGTAGAGGTAGAGAGTATATGTCAAAAAATAGACTGGCAAGTAAATAGCAGCTGGTTGATAAAAAGACAATTAATCCTTTGATCTAAACAATTATCTACATGAGTATATGCCAAACCTTATGAACACATCGCTCCTTTTTATTTTCTATGACAGATGGGTCATGCCAGTTGGGTCATAGTCAGAGGAAAAATCAGTCTCAGTCAAATGATTAATTTGTCACAAATCCAGTCTTTCATTTTTACATAGTTGCCTGTTTGGCTGGTTGTTCGAGTCATCTTTCATATAAGAATCCAGAAAAAAAATCTGCCACCGGAATCTCCAAATTCAATGGGCAAGTCAAACATTCACAGTATATATAAAAGGAATATATAAATATGTAAGTGGTGTGTGTTCACAATTTATAATTTACATAACTTACAGAAGGTTTTGAGGCAGTATTTTGGTTTTCCTTGGCCACACTATTTTCAACTTAACATTTTTGGAGGGGTAGATCCTTTGATCCATATTTGGATGTAAATTCACACAAAAATATAATATGATCAATTGCTAATATATCTACAGTGCTATGTTAGAAAATATTTCTGAAATGCATGGTGGATACTCATACTTCTTTATTTGGCCTATCAGTCAAGACCCCCAAAATACCTTTTCCCAATCTTTGCTGACAGAATAATGGTCTATAGAGCCATTATTCTGAGAGGACCTCAGATATGAGATTAGAGTTTTATTAATGCACATATCTGACCTTCCTTAGGTTAGGGAAATTACTTACCAGGGGAAAGGAGTAATTATACAGAAGAAAACGAGTAAAGTGAAAGTATACTTTTATTTGGAGAATGGAAAGATGAGTGGGTCAGAGAAAGTGAAAGTACTTTGATTTTAGTTAATAAAAGAGGAGCTGCGTGTCGCTTTCCCATTTATTTACAGGACCTCCCTGCTCGAGTAGAGTAGCATGGCTATTCCTAACGCCTTGTCTATGGTTACTGCTAGTACAGTAACTCTTTCCTGGTAGCACTTGTCTGTTTTTTATATTTAGTTAACAGTTAACACCTGGTGCTGAAAATATTTTTCACTAGAGTCAGTAACAATATCTAAAAAATCACTATAAACATCTGAATATGTTATCAGTCCTATATTCTTGGAGGAGTTAAGTTATGAGCTTCAATTTTCTAATGTGAAAAAAATGGAAAAGTAATATATACACATTGTGTTATTGATCATTTGGAGAATGAATATAATGTATTTAAAATTACTTAGAAAAAGAAAAACTATCAAAAATCTAGTTTGATGTAGTCCCACTTTATTTTTGCTTTTGCTGTCACATCCAAAAAAGTTGTTGCCAGGACCATATCAAGGAGCTTTTCCCCTATGTTTTCTTCTAGGAGTTCTATAGTTCGGTCTTAGCCCTTTAAATCTTAAATAGTGTGGATTTAATTTTTGTTAGTAGTGTAAGATAGGCTCAAATTTGATTTTTTTTTTGCATATACATATTCAGTTTTCCCAACACCATTTATAAAAGACTATCCTTTTCCCACTGAGTATTCTTGGCTCTATTCTCAAATATTAGTTGACCATATATGCCTAGGTTTATTTCTGGGGTATGGATTCTGTTCCATTGGTCTGTGTGTTTTTATGTTGGTACTATACTCGTACAGTCCAGTACCATAATGTCTTAATTACTGTAGCTTTGTAATAGCTTTTGAAATCTGGAATTGTGTCTTCAAACGTTAGCTCTGTTCTTTATTTTTGTTTGTTTTTTTGTTTTTGTTTCAAACTGGATAATATCCATTGGCCTATTCATGTTCCCAATTCTTTCTCTGCCTGCTCAAATCTGCTGTTGCACCTCTCTAGTGAAATTTTCTATTCCATTATTATACTTTTCAAATATAGAATTTCTATGTGGGACTTTTTTTAATGCATTCTATCCCTTTATTGGTATTCTATATTTGATGAGGCATCAGTCTCATACCTTCCTTTTTTTTTTTTTAGACTTAGTATCGTTTAGCTTCTTGAGCACATTTATTTTAAATTTTATTTTATTTTAAATTTATTTTAAATTTTTAAAATTTATTTTAAATGTGTTCAAGGAGCTAAAAGAAAAGCAAACTTTAGCACTTTGAACACATTTAAAATAGTTTGTGTAAAGTCTTTGGCTGGTAAGTTTATCTTTTGTGCTTCTTTCTGGACAGTTTGTATCAAGTGAGTTTTCCTCTTGTGTATGGGTCATATGTTCTTCTTTCTTTACATGGTTTGTATTTTGTTGTTGTTGTTGAAATCTGATTATTTCAAATAACATAATGTGTAAACTCTGGAAATTTAATCCCCACTTCCCTTTATGATTTATTGTTATGCTTGTTGTATTAGTTGTTTGTTTAGTGACTTTTCTGAACTAATTCTGTAAAGTCTGTATCTTTGATATATGTGACCACTGACATCTATACTTGGTTAGTTTCATGGTCAGTTAATGGTTGGATAGAGATTTCCTTGACAATTGAATAATAAATTTCTCAGCCTGCTGTGGGACCCTGAGTTTAGCAAATGCCTTCTACAATCATCCTGGCACGTTAAATCCATCGTCATTTCCAGGAATATATCAGACCTTTTCCAAACCCCTATGGTCATGTCATTCTTCAGCTTCTACTTTTAAGTTTTTTGGTTGGTCTGTTGTTTGTTCCAACTGTTACCCTCACCCCAGGAAGCTGTGATGTTGAACACTTTGTTAAGTGCCTCTTACAGAGAAGCTTTCAATATTGGGCAATTTCTTTTAAATTCAGAAAAAAAGATGTCTTTTGAATGAATTCTTCCAGGATATCATAAGACACGTAAAATAAAATCTCTGTGAATGAAACTTTGAAACTTAAGTTTCAATCTGCTCACTTCAGTACCATGGAAAGCAGGTTGTTACTTTTTAAGGCCACCACAGAGCTGGAGAGTGGAGACAGGTTTACAGTAGTAGATATTGTCACAAAACTCACTGTTCTTACCAAGACTTAATGATTTTTATTTATTATATTTATTAAATTGATTTCTGCAATCCTTTGATTAATTTCTAGTTATTGAAAATGGATTCTCACAATTTTTACCAGTTTTTTCATTGCTTTATTGGAGGGACAAAGTTTTATAAGTCCTTACTTTGACACTGGCTGATGTCTGCTTACCTAAGAGTATTTTCACCCAAAATTCTAGCAGACCCAATGATATTCATAGTTTAGTTCAAGAAAAAGAACCATGCATGGATACTCTGCAATAGAGCCTTGTTCAAACTTAGCTTTACACATTATACCATTTTCAAGGCTTCTCCAGCCACTATGTGTGAAAATACAAAGCTTTGTAAAGAACATAGACACAGCTGGAAATCCTTTAAAATATGTTTAAAACTTTCTGCCTACTACTTTTATTTAATAAATGCACCTTTTATTCAAGAAATTTGGAATGTAATTAATATTTGATATATATATATATATATTAATAGTTACATAATAAAATATCACAAAAATGTACAAAGCTATTGAGATTTCTCACTGTGGGAGAGGTGAATGGTTTATTTAATGGAAATCAATCACTGTAAAAATATGTGATATTGTAAAATCATGAGTTTGCAAGATTTTCCAAGATTAAACCTTTACATTTTCATAAAGAGGAAAAACATGCCATACTTAGAACCATTCTTCTCGTAGAAATCTTGTGCAATATTTTCCGTATCTTTTACGCTAACAGGATGATTTGAATTCTCAAAATACCACCCATTTTTCTCAAGCATTGGTCCTCCTGATGCAAGACATGGAGTTAAGTGCTTTTATAGATGATGGGACATTTCAAAGAAGAAATAAGGTAAATGAAATATATGAAGAATAATTTGTAGTGCTATTTAAAAGTTAAATGGACTATAGATTAAATCACTGATATAAGAGATAATTTAAATGTTTTGAACATATATTGTTGAATTTTATTGAAAAGAGTTTGAAAAGGGATAGTGTATTGCCTCTGGTGGTGATATAAGAAACTCTAGTAGATTAAAAAAATAATAACTGATGACAGCTCTCTAGAATGGGACATATTATACATTTTGTAATCTAGAGTTTCGGGTGCCAAAGATAAATAACAAAATTAAGGATTTATAAATTTAGAATCTTGAAGTAAAGTATATAGGAAATAATTATATGGATAATGGTTATTATGAGAAATGATGAGTATGGAAATAATGTTTATAACTTGCTGAATTACTAAAATACATGTGAATTTAAAATGTTGGCTGTTGATTGCTAATTTCATATCTATGCTATTTGCAAAAAACAAGAACCTCTGTGGTATAATTTTAGGAAAAGTTTTTAGGAAAATAATTTTCTGACTAAGACATTTTCCAGTTTGTATCCATTTCTTGTGTCAGTAATTTTCACTCTATTGGATTATTTACATAAAGTTTGTGTGTAACTGTAATTCTGATCTTGAATAAGTAGGATATTAGAAGTTCAATGTCAGTAAACTTTCAGATTGAATTAGTTTATTAATTTCTACAATACAGTAATACTGTGCACAAATGGAACATCAAAAAGACTCTAAATTAATAGATTTTTTTAGAAGAAGGAGCTCTAGAATTAGAATCTGGATTTTGCTGTAAGGGTCAATAGTCACTGCATGGAGCTGAATTGATGTGCCCATTGATGTGTCATGACCAAATATAGGGGGTACCCTAGCAAGAATGGAGGCGGGGATGGTCTTACCTCTGTGTAGACTATAATCTTTTGATGGGTTTATTTATATTATTGTGGTCTGGTGACTTCATGTTGGAGAACTGTGTAGGGTTTGTGAGATGCTGAAATGATGAGTAGATGTAAGCAATTTCCGTATAAAGCCGAACCCTTCCTATACATGCTCACTGAAAATCTCCATAGTATTTCAACTCCAAAGTCAGGTGGTGCTTGAGGATTTTTATTTGATTTTTTTTCCTAAGCCTGTATTCCAGATAAAATCATTAAAATCACTTTCAAAACATTTGGTTATGAATACTATGCCTTCAGAGAAAAAAAATACTTAAAATGTTAAAGTAAGGCAAAAAGGTAGGTGACCTAATCTTTTAATGCCATGTTAGGATAAAAGATGATCTTGGGGAATATATTTAATTCAAATTACTATTTATTATTGATTAGAGTTCCTGGAGTTAATGAGGTTACATGTTAATTATAGAATTTTGGTGAAAAGTAGATTTTGTTGAGATGCAAATAATTTCTGTCTGATGGAAAAGATAACACATAGAGTCACGATTCATTATACTGTGGACATTACTGAGCCTTGTAGCTAGGCTAGTGGATTTATCCTAACATTGCCTAAAATCAACCAGTTCCTCAAAAACTCTGACTGTTTTATTATCTTACTAGTTCCCTTATTAATTGGGTTCAATAAAATATTTGACATCTATTCATTTTATATTTGTATGAGAGACATATTTTGAAACTTTTAAAATTATTTTTTCGTTTCCTTATTCATTTCAATCACTGTCTTTAGAGCAAATTGACATTCTTCCTTCCACAAACTTCTTGCTACTGCAGACATTATTCATATGAAGATATTATATATCAGCTTAAATGATTTGGAGAATAATAATTGAGTGTATATTGTTCTGAGTGGTCTATTAAGATATTCTGTTTTAGTAGGAATGGCATGTATTCAACTAGTGAAAAACAGTACAGAAGTATTATTAAGGTCAAATATGGTTGATACATAACTAACATATTGAGCATATAGGAGAAACAGTTAAATTATCCTAAGCGCTGTTTTTCCTATTCCAGAAATATCATTCTATCTTTAGGAACTTCATAAAAATATAAAGCACCATGCCTGAATTCAGACTTATTAGTACATCTAGGAATGATGCTGTCTATTATGTCCTTTTGTAAAGTATCCCAGTTGATTAAGATACAAAATCTACTTTTGAATTATAGATCTAGTTTCAAAATGGAGAGCTTTTGAATAATGACTTCTAATAATTAATCTCAAATTATGAGTGTTACAGAGATAAGAATAGAAAGCTGATTTTATATATGTGTGTATATAGATATATATACACACATATATATACGTATACACACATATTTGTATATATAGACATATATACATATATATATATGTATATGAAAAAATACTCCTAGAGGCAAATGTTGATATATGTAGCAAAATGTACAGAAGTTTAGTGTAATCTTTTATTTCATGTTGAACTCAATGACGTAGATATTCTGTTTTGAATTTTGGAGATAGAAGAAAAGAAACACATCTGCTAGCTCAAAGGATGACTTTTTAATGACATTTTTAATATTCATAAAGAATTCATATAGGCCAGCATTAAAGAAGTCACCCTCAGAAAAGAAATCAAAGCCCTGAAAACGTTATCATGAGCTTTGAAAGAGACTTAGAGGACATTGGGGCAGTGGAAATTGTGGCACTTGGGGATCATACTGGAAGCATAACTTCAGTTTGAATAGTAAAAGGGCAATTGTGTGAAGTCTGTAATGAGGTCATGAAGGAGCTTGTTCATTAGAGAGCTAAACACACACAACTAAGTCCAAATATTTTTTAATTCATATTAGTCTCTGAATAAAGTTCTGTTAATTGCTTTGTCTCTTGGCAGTTATTTTATTCTCACCTCTTTTTTGTATTTGAAATGTTTAAGTTATTGCTGAATATAGTGTCTAGAACATTAGAGGCTGCAGTGAGAAAATTTGTCTTGAAAAGTATATGCATCTTTATTTGCTAGGTAATCTGGAACCAAATCAGCAATATCTCGCAGGTATGCTTGTATTCATAACTTTGTCATTTTACTGTACTAGTTATATACTAAAGATATGCAAAAATATTTACTTAATTCATTTCAGTATAAACTACCACACTTTTAAAATTTCCTATTCTATTCTCAATTTTTTCCCTTTTTGTCTTCATCTATTTATTTTATATACCTTCATTTGAATATTTATTTTTCCTTACTATATGCCAAACATATTGTGGTACTTAGAACTTTACATAAATTATTTAAAAATTTGTAGTTTCCCAGTCTTCTGTGATGGTATTATGAATTATCCAGAAGGATAAATAAATTTGTAAAAAATACGTAACTAGTAAAAGGAGAATCTGCAGCTGAGCAAACGGACTTTGGTTTAATATTCATAACCTTTATAAATTATAATCTGTGCCTAAGTTAATTTGAACTCTCTACAACTGTGGTGTGTCTTTCAGTGTGTCTGTACACACATACAGACTTGTGTTTTTAGAAAAGATGTGCAATTCCACAAATGTCTTTTCTGATATATGCACACGTGAATGCCAGATTTCTTTGAAAAAATATTTGCTCATATATACTTTAATTTTGAGAATTTGGCTCTCTAATATTTATTTTCCAAATTTAATGATTTGAGTCTAAATCTCTTATTTTGTAACTAAACCGGTTTTTTGCCTAATACTGAATTTTTATTTTATTCTTGGTATTAAAAAGGCTATTCCTCAATGTTGATGTTTTTCTTTAACTTTATCTGACATATTTGCTTTTATATCTGTAGTATTATATTGTCCCTCACTTAAGTAAAGTTTTATTTCATATTTAAAATGAAGTCCTCGTGAGTTTATCCTGGAGATTGTTTACTGAACATTAGTTTTCTACGTTTGAGATCCATATGTTCTGTCATCTGTTCTAATCTCCATTTTTACCTTTGTTCTGAAGGGATATGCATAAGAGGTCATCACTTATTATATTTTCTTTAGTGTTGATTTTGCCTATACATTTTCTAATTTACATTTTATCTTCATTATTTCACTTGTAAGGTCCACAAATGATTTTACTCTCTTAAGAAGCTCCATCTTTATTTTGGTTTGATAACAAATTCTTTAATCTTTCAAGATTGTTCTCTTAAATTTCATGTATTTTAAAATGGGACTGAGAATTTAAGGCAGGCAATATCTAATGTATATTTAGGTGTTCTATTGCATATTTTTCAAAAAGTTTTGCGTGTGTCTGTTTTACACATTTTATACATTTTATAGGCAACACAATTTCCTCCACTTATTTTCACACTTAAATGTAGAGAGACTGAGCCAAGCCTGGCTTTTGCTGGGAAATTGTAGATTTTTCTAAAATACTCCAACTGTCCAATTGGTTTCCATTAGTATCATCCTCTAAAATGCTAAGGAGAAAGTATGGTTGATGTAAATTGAGAGCCAGTTCAATTATCCAACAGTCAGAGGAAGTTGGCAGGCAGCCAGAGTCCTAGGAATTCATTTAGATAAATTTTGTATTCATATAATTTATTCTGTGTTTGGTGAAGATGCTGTGCCAGAGGCCATGTTTTCTGTGAACCAATTTCAGCTTGGACCAATTACCACCCCAATTACTCTCTTCTACCTCTGTCCTTTTTTGAGCATCATACTTTGTTTGGAAGAAGGCATTTTTCATGAAGAAACAGTTATCCAATTGCATGGTTTTTGCTTGAGGGTGCTGATGTGGAAAAACTAGAAATCTCAAAACTTAACACTATGAAAATCATTGTGTCATAGCTGTGAAAGACATACCATTTAGAATTCTTCTACTTTGTTCTTTGTATATCAAATCTGGATGTATATTTGGGTTGTTTCAGTGTTCCCCCATAGTGCTAGGCAGTATTCTTAGTGGAGAACAGTTGTAAGTGACTGTGCATCTCCCTAAAGCTGGTCCTTTCTGAACTGCACTAACTGACTTTGTATTAGTGATGCAGGTCTTAACATTTTTATAACATTACCTTGGTCATTTCCATATCCATAAATAAATGCCATCCTTATTCACCAAAATAACCATAAATGAACTTTCTCAATTTGAAACTTTTACATCTTTTGGTCTTTTTGACACATCTATCATATTCTACCATCTCTTCTTTTAGCATTTCTGGATGTTTCTTCCCATTTGTTTTTCTGAGTGCCCTTTCTGTTTTTGAGTCTCTGCTGTTAGTTTCTACACATGTTACATGGTTCGACTACTGTGCTTGTTTACTCTTTCAGACCATATATATCTTTTCTAAGCTCTGCTGATTTATATTAATCTGTCTGTGAAATCATCATTTGATTACCCAACAGGCACCTCAAATTCAATGTATGCCAAAGTTTTCCTATTAATCCAGGACTCTTACTTAGTTATTTTAGCATGGCATCAGTTTCAAAAATTAAACCATAAGTCCTGGAGCAATGCCTAATTAAATCCTTTCGATATTCCTAAAAACAAAATAAAATCAATTGTCTAATCATCTAGCATAAATTATCTTCATTGATTATATCTGAGTTTCACTAATGCTAATATCTTTGAACCTTGAACTTATCCTTTTTTTTTTTTTTTTTAAATCAGGCTGCAGCAACTATAGCCAGTATGACTTCCTGTTTCATTATGCACATTGACAGCCTCTATCAATTTTTCACGAGTTCCAATTTTGTTTTTTTCCAAATACAAAAGAAATACAAATACATTTAAAAAATACCAACATACCTGTTAAAAGAAACATTTTAAACAGTAATGTATATTTAGAATATTATGCTTAATGTAGCAATATTGATATTATTTTGCATATTTTGATATCTTTTCTCCTTTTATTAACATTTTTCCTTATTGAAAGCTTATTGTGTCACATTTTTATAACTTAATATCCTCATTATAAATTTTGTAATAATTATTTTCCTGAAATATTAAGACTTTGTTTATAAAAAAGTTCCATGTCCTTTAACATATTTTGCATAAGGCTATCATTGACTGTCAAGTTTTTTAGTATTATCTGTATGTGTTTTCTCCATTGGACTTTGAGATCCCTGAAATCAGAAATTGTATTTTAGTCATCCTTTCATTCTCAGCATATATTTTAATGTATGACATATGGAATCTTTGTTGAAAGAAAAACTGTGTGGTACATCAGCAGAGTGAATCTCAACAAAGTCCTTAAGCATTACCAAATTGCCTGAACATTGAGGCTTTTTCTTCTAACTATTGCAGTATTTGTTCTTAGTTTAGTGTTTTTTTATTTCCTTTGAAGTAAAACAGAGTAATTTATGAGCTTACAGATAATGATGGGAGAACTGAAGCCAACATGTCTTATGGGCATGTCTCTTAGTTTTAATATTGTTTTTCAATAAAATTTCAGAGGAAAAAAATAATTTGTATTTGACTTACATGTGATTTGTTAGTCAAGTTGCAAAATTTGAAGTATCTGAATACTGCTGTAATAATCACCCTAAATCATCTATAGTAAAACAATACATACCATTGATACTATGAACGACCTACTGAATAACTTTAGAAGAAAATTTGAGAATTTAGTATTTGTGTTCAATAAATGAAAGTTATCTTTCAGTAATTAGAAATCATGAGTAGAAATGATGTAGATAAAATTACAGTTACTTGAATCTGTTGTGAAAACTGTTATAAGTTTTCTGATACTTTTGTATCCTAAATTAATTTTTAAACTAAAAACATTTGATCTTCCCAGTTTTAATGTTAGGCACACTGGTCATTGAAATAAGATTTTATTTAAACATGCCATTGAATAAAATTTATTTCTTTATAAATACAATCAAATGAAAAATGTTTAAAACTGCTATGTAAAATGTGCTTGCTTTTGCTTTCAGAGATCTTCTCTATAGTTTACTTCCGTTTTTTTGCAGCAAAGCTGGGTATCTAAACTGGTGAGAGTGATGAATAAGTGAGTTTTTCTGTGATTGATAATGAGAGTTTATATATGGATGTTTTAACAGATCCCTGGGTTTTAAAATGAAAGAAACAAACCTAGAAAGAGACAGCAATGAATTAAAATGTGTCTTTCAGAGACACATGCATGTCTTTCAGGTTTCATAATATATTCTAATTGAATTACAATGCAAAATAAAGATAATGTAGTGTAAATTGTTAATAAGTTTAAGTTCTTTTAAAAATTAGGTGATTTGATATTTATCTTTTTTTATTGTCCTTGCAATTTATTTGTTGCAGAAACTGAGTCCTTTTCCATGTAGAGTTTGTCACATTCTCAATTTTACTGATTGCATTCCTGTTAAAATGCTGAATTTACATTAAATATTTTTGCAAAACTGCATCGCAAGTAGAATTGTGTACTCTCATTATGAAGAACATTATGTCTTGATTGTCTTGATTTTGGTAATCTTTCATTTTCATTGCAAAATCAATTTATTAGCAGTGTGAAATTGGTGATACTCTAATTATGTTATTGCTTCTTTCTTTAATAGTTGGTGTTCCTGTACAGAAATAAGCTTTCATCATGTATAATTTGATTACCTTGAGAAGAAAGGCAAGCCAAATACTTAATTTTTTTTTCCTGTAATGGTTAGTTTTCAGAATGAGTTGATATCCTAGATTTGCCTGAAGTGGGTCAGTGTGTTTTTATTTCTTAATACCATTATTGGGCTGATTGATTTTTAACATATTTGATATGTTTTAATAATTCGTGGCTATTACAGTTACTGATGCTTCAATTGTCCTGCCATTGATCCTTAGGAGTCAAGTTGTTGCCTAAATCCTCTTGGCAGAACACAAGTCTTCTTTTTCTAGCATTAGTGGGTTGTCTATGCTCATCTAGTACATGTGCTGCCTCAAAAGAGAAATCCAACATGTCACCAAGTAGTCTTGGTCACATCAAGGGAAAAATGGCAAATAGATACTCAAATCTGGATACTAGCAGTGCTTGTTTCTACTGGGTTGATCATTATTTCAAATTGTAAAGGTTAGAAGTAGGAAACAGTCTTTGTGTATCTAATTAATCTTAGGATTGAAGAAAGTTTACTTATTTTCTTAAGTTTATCTTTCTATTACTTTTTTCTCATGATGAAAATCTTGGTTCTAAGTAATGACTGATTTGCTTATTCTATCAACTGAAGGCTAAAGAATTCCAGATTTGGCTACCATTGTCAGATTAAGGTACTGGTGATAATTTTTTTGTTTTATTTTGTTTTGTACCTTATAGGAACACCAAAAGTCCTTTTGTGTTTCTGGATCTTCTTCCTACATATTGATGACATTATATGGGTGTTTTTGCCATTTGTGATTTGGCCAAATCTGCTCCAATTGTGAGGGTAGTTAGATTACATTTTCATCTAATTTTGCTATAGATGTTTTCTTTGGGATCTCTGATCTTTAACATAGTTGCTCTGATATTTTAGAGGGAGGGGATTTGAAAATCTAAAACTGATGTCTCTGCCATTTTCTTGCACTCCTGATATTCTCAATAATGATCAAAAAGGTAAAAAAAAAACAGGAGTGTTTGAATTAGATTATATCTGTCTTTAAAAATTCATAATAAATAGGAATTGAGTGATGAATACACATGAGGAAGTGAATTAAATATTTTTGTATACTGCAAGCAATATCAATTTGCTGAGATTAAAAATAAAGTGGATTCCATGGTCTAGATATAATGAAGTAACCATACTTCATCCTGCTATCCCACTGAACACAACTGAAAATTCTGAAAGAAGGCATGGAGTAACTCTTTGGAAACTCTGAAAACTAAATACCATGTTTCCCCGAAAATAAGACTTAGCTGGACCATCAGCTCTAATATGTCTTTTGGAGCAAAAATTAATGTAAGACCTGGTCTTATAATATAAACCCTGTCTTATATAATATAATGTAAAATAATATAATGTAATATAATATAATACCAGGGCTTATATTAATTTTTGCTCCAAAAGACACATTAGATCTGATGGTCTGACTAGGTCTTATTTTAGGGGGTATCACGGTGGTAGTAGTAGTAGGCAGATTAAGGAAGAAACCTGGAACTCAAATAATCAGTGACCCATGGTGAATTGCATGGGGTTTTTTTTCCCCTCCCTTCTGGCCTAGACACAATAGCAGTACAAATCCTTAAGCTGTACACTGAGCACAGACAGGATGATCTTCAAAAGAAATACCACTGTTTTGTTGTTGTTCTTTTGTTTTTTGTTTGTTCTTCTGGTTCAAGGAGTGTGAAAATGGGCAACTATGGGACATCGAAATTGAGCAAAATCCTTTAGGGTTGTTTTTTTTTTTTTAAATCTCTATGCCTTCAAACTGCATTTCTGAATCTGAAATCCAGTGGCAGAAACATTGAAACAGTGACATTTCTGACTTCTAAACTCTGTGAAAGAGAAGCCTTTTTTCTTACTAAAGGAACTGAGCTTCAAAGAGTGTGGAGAGAATTCCCGTTGTTTTTTTTTCTCTTAGTCCTTTTGCCATTTAGCCCCCAAAACAGAAACAGTCATGGGGAATGTACAACAGAGAGATACTAAGCTCTAGTTATCCAGCAAGAAAACTAAGAATGATTGCCATTGGGAGTAGGAAAACGTTGAGCAGACAACAGAAAGGAGGAATTGTGAGAATAGGGTGGCATGAAATGCATAAAACGGTGTGAATGTTTGGGCTGACCCCTGATTTACACATTTTGGCACCTGATTTTAATCAGCATACCAAACTGTTGGAAGATGTGAAGTTACAATTAAACTGGCTAAAGTCTGCTGGCTTCTGGGGTGGAGCACCTGCAGGGCAGATCTAAAGAGCACTGAAAGGTTATTAGATTGAACTGAAATTAGAACCAAAGTACACAAACGGTGAGTTGGAACTTGTGCTATAAAATCTAAAAGGATTGGTTTTCTGCTAAAACTAGGAAATAAAATAATAATAATAATAATAATAATAATAATAATAATGCACTATTCTCAGGATTTAAACAAGATTTATATTCTGATAACTTTCAAAATACCCAGTACACAATCCAACATTACTCAACAGACAGAAACAAGACAGTCTGAAAAATTCTCTAGGGAAGCATAGTCAACAGATGCTAAACCCAAAATGAACAAGATGCTGGAATTATCAAAAATCTAAATGCTGTATTATAGACCTGCAAAAGAGGTAAAGCAAAACACTCCTAGAATAATGCAGAGATAGAAAATCTCAGGAGGAAAATAGAATATATAATATAGTACCAAATGGAAATTTTACAACTGAAAAATACAATAACTAATATAAAAAATTCAGTTAATGGTCTCAATAGCAGATTGGAGATTACCAGAGAGATTAGTAAATTTGAGAATAAGAAATTACCCACATTTAACAATAGAGAAGCAAATATATGGATAAAGAATGAATAGAGAATGAGTGTTTTGCAGCACAATAATAAATGACCTAAGATTCTTGTCATTGGAGTTGTAGAAGGAGAAAATAGATATGAGGCAGAAAAAATTTTTTGAAGATTGAGTATCTGAAAACTGGAAATACAGGGAAAACATTTTTGTTTCTGCATGGTTAAGGCTTCCTTCTGATAAAAAGAAAACTGGAATGTGGGATAAAAGAAAACCCTTGAAAGTTAAAAGATTATTTAAGTTAGATATTTCCAGGTCTATATGTTTACATTTCAAAGGGGGATAAAACCTAGAACTATCCTTCACATTCCAAAGATTTTTACTGTATTAGGGAGAATCTCCTAGAAGTAATACTTGAGTTTAGGATAATCACAGGACACAAAGTCATTTTATCAAAATCAACTACATCTCTATATGCTAACAAGAAATAATTGAAATCTAAAATGAGGAACAACAACAGTTTCCAGTATATAAGTCCCATTTATTATAGCCTTCCACCCCACAAAGAAATACTTTATTGTAAGTATGCTGAATGTCATAAAATAATGGTGGAAAGACTAAAAAGACCTCAATAAATGGAGCATACTGTGCTCAGGGATTTGAATACACAACATAGTTCATGTCCATTCTCCCAAAAATAATTTGTGGATTGCATGAAATTTCAATCAATATCCCACAATTTGACTCTATAGGGAAAGGTAGAAGAATCAGAATAGGCAAAACAATACTGAAAAATGTGGACAAAGGTGGAAGAATCAAACAACCTGCAAAAAGACACACTATGAAGCTACATTAATTAAGAAAATTCAGTGAAAGAATATCTACAGATCAATAGAACCCACTGGAGAGTTCATAAATAGACCCACTCAAATACTCTTAAACTGATTCCTAACAAAGATTCAAAGGTGTTTCAATGGAGAAAGCAGTTTTTTCACTAAATTATGATGTATTGATTGGGCATCCAAAAATGAACTTTGATCTATACTTCACACATATCAGAAATTCATTCAAGTGTAAAATATGGAGCTCTCATTTTTTAGAGGAAAACAAAGGACATAATCCTCATGGCTTTGGGTTAGGTGCTAAAGTATGAAACCAAACGTGTGATCCATAAAATATTGATAAATTGGACTTCATGAAAATTAAAACTTTTACCCAGAGCATTACCCTGTTTCCCCGAAAATAAGACCTAGCCGGACCACCAGCTCTAATGCGTCTTTTGGAGCAAAAATTAATATAAAACCCAGTATTATATAAGACCCTGTCTTATAGTAAAATAAGACAGGGTCTTATATTAATTTTTTTTCCAAAAGACGCATTAGAGCTGGTGGTCCGGCTAGGTCTTATTTTCGGGGAAACACAGTACTAATAAAGTATAAAAAAAAGCAAAAAACTACAGATTGGGATAAAGTATTTGCAAATCATATATCCAGCAAAATACTTAGACTATAAAAGTAATTAAAAACTAATAAGGAAACAGTACAATAAGATTATGGGCAGAACATTTGAACAGATCTTTCACCAAAGAAGATATATGGATACCAGTTCAGCACATGAATATTCCACATCATTATCCAGCAGGAAAATATAAATTAAAACCACAAGGAGATACCGCTACACAGCTATTAGAAATGCTATAATAATTGAAACTTCCATGCATTGCTTGTTATAATATAAAATTACCCAGCCACTCATGAAAATATTTTAGTAGTTTCTTATAAAATTATGTATATTCTTTATGTGATCCAGCAATTCCACTCATAGACATTCTTCCTAAAGAAATAAAAGCTTATTTTCACACAGAAAAACTACACAATTATGGTTATATAACAGCTTTTATTCGTAATTGACAAAAATAACCTGTGTTTCATGGAATGTTGTCTAGTTAGACTTTACATCTTTGTGTTTTTGTTTAGCTTTTTTCATAAACATACTTTTATTTTGATGGCTGTGGGGAGTGGGGAATACAGTATGGTAGATGGCATGGTCCTTCTCTTAATTTTGCCCATACTAACAAGTCTCTGCTGTGATATGAAAAGATGCAATTTTGTTTTTTTTAATAGTAATTAAATTGTTTTCCACTCCTGGCATGTTTAATGGGGAACTATATCTTTTTCTATTCCTATTAAAACAAACAAACAAACAAAACTGAGTTAGACTGGAGTGAGTGATAGAAGGAGTGGTAAATAGCTCTGTAGCATGTGGTCTTTTAAAGTGTTTTGTTTGTTACTCTCTTATGAGATTATGTTTGTCTTATTTTAAGATTAAAACACATCTCATTGGGAATCATTATAGCTTCTAGTAATCATAGGTGTAATCCTGGAGCCTCTTCCCTTTACAGGAACATCAGGGACATGGGTCCTTCTGTTATCTGCACATTGTTCCTCTGAATACTTTCCTGCATCTAAGAGCTGCTTACTGCTCATCTATTACCTAGTTAGTATGACTTCCTGGTGTATTAGTTACCTATTTCTGTATAACAAATTATCCCCAAACTTAGAATTAAAAAATAAATAAAAATTTCTCAGTTTGTATGGGCCAGGAGTCCAGGAGTAGCATAACTATTTCTCATGAGGTTGAAGTCAAGCTATCTGCCAAATAGAAGTCCCTTAAAGACTTGACTGAGACTGAAGGATTCACTTCCAAGTTCACTCATATGTTGTTGGTAGTCTTCAGTTCCTCATGTCCTATTGGACTTATAGCCACATTTCCTCAGTCTGCCATGTGAGCCTTTCCTTAGGGCTGCTCATAAAATGAGACGTCACTTACCCTATTATGTGTGATCCAACACACACACACACACACAAACACACACACACACACACACACACCCCTCATGATGGAAGCCAAAGCCTATTTATAACCTAGTATGAAGATACTTATAAATGGTATCTTTTTTTAATTAAAATTTATTGGGATGACAATGGTTAGTAAAATTACATAGGTTTCAAGTGTAGTATTCTGTAATACATCATCTATATATCACATTGTGTGTTCACCACCCAGAGTCAGTTCTTGTTCCATCATCATATATTTGACCATCTTTACCCTCTTCTATCTCCCCCTTCCTTCTTCCTCTCTGGTAACCACTGAACTATTTATTGTCTGTGTCTATGAGTTTTTGTTCCTCTGTCTTATTCGTTTATTTCAATTTTATATCCCACATATTAATGAAGTCATATGGTTCTCGACTTTTCCTGTCTGACTTTGCTTAGCATAGTAATCTCAAGATCCATCCATGTTATCACAAATGGCACCATATCATCTTATGGCAAAGTAGTATTCCATTGTATATATATACTACGTCTTTATCCAGTCATCTATCGAAGGACACATTGGTCATTTCCATGTCTTGGCCACTGTAAATAAAGCTGCAGTGAACATTGGAGCACATATATCTTTACGGGTTGCTGAGTCATATGGTAATTCTATTCTTAATTTTTTGAGGCACCTCCACACTGCCTTCCATAGAGGCTGCACCAATCTGCATTCCCACCAACAGTGTATGAGGGTTCCTTTTTCTCCACAACCTCTCGAATGCTTGTTATTGTTTGTCTTATTGATAATAGCCATTCTAACTGGTGTGAGGTGGTATCTCATTTTATTTGCATTTCCCTGATGATTAGTGATGTTGAACATCTTTGCATATGTCTATTGGCCATCCGTATGTCCTCTTTGGAGAAATGTCTATTCAGGTTCTCTGCCAATTTTTAAATTGGGTTGTTTGTTTTTTGTTGTTGTGTTGTATGAGTTCCTTATATATTTTGGATATTAGCCCCTTATTGGAGGTGTTGTTAGCAAATATCTTCTCCCATTCAGTTGGTTGTCTATTTTGTCAATGGTTTCATTTGCTGTACAGAAGTTTTTTAGTTTGATATAGTCCCATTCATTTACTTTAGCTTTTACTTTCCTTGCCTTTGAGGTCAAATTCATAAAATGTTGAGGCTATGTTTTTATAGAGGTAAAGGTTCTGAGCCTTTGTATCACTACCTCTTGGCTCTCTTCATGGTAATAGTCTATATTTTTGCTCAACAGATTACAAAATTAAGTTCTTTAGATTATGCTTCCTACCATTTTTGCATTGGGGTATTTTTTTGCTGGTTTTATTTTATGTTTCATTAACCTCTGTGGGAGAAGAATATTTGCTGTAGATGTACTCTGCCAAAATATCATTGAAATTAGCTAAAACTCTCCCCAAATATAATAATATGCTTGGCAAAATAGTGAGATTCACAGAATGTGTTTTATCAGCACTGAACTAGCAGACAGGTATATTATGAAAAAAATTGATGTATTGGTTTAAACTAATCACTGTCAGTTCTCAAGTTACTTCAACTTTATGGTGCTATGATTCCAGTCCTAAAAGTCTGTGATATTATCCTCTAAGGAATCCCTGTGAATCAAGATAGTCATTGGTGACCCACTTTAATGTAGGTGTCAAACATCTGGCAACTATTTTACAGATTTCTTCTGTCAAGACCATTTCCTAGCTGATCTGAGACAGCTGTCTGATTGAATGTCTGCCCTATGTAACTTCACTTTTTGGAACCACTTCCAATGACAAATCATGCCCTGTCATTTTCATCCCTCTGTATGTCATTATAGTTGACATCTCCTGAATCTACATGAAGATTTGTTTCTGCCAAACTGGAAATATTTTCCAGATGAAACAAGAGTCTTGAACTGAAATCTATGAAGCAATTATCTCAACTTGACTAAATGCAGAACAGTATGTGTGGTGTCACAGAAAAGAAGTTAATGGGACAACAAGACATTTGGTATATACATACAATATAAAAGCAAATATGTTGTTTGATAGTCAAGTATTTTAAAGCACATTTACATGTTTATTATTTTTAATATGCCTCTATTAGGTGGGGTTCATTATTTCAGTTATACATATAAAGAAAAACAAGGATCAGAAAGGCCAATGGCTCTCAAATGATTCAGTCCTTTTGTTGTAGAATATGAGTAGAACCCCAAATTTGTGACTCCTAGTCCAGGAAAGTTTTCATAATGTTTTGCCTCTCATTACAATTACCATCAGTAACTGAAGATAATTTCCACTTGCTTTAGTTAAAATAGTGACAGGGTAATCCCAGAAATGATCGACAGAAAAGTCACATTCCCCATCCTCCTCATCTTTAATAATGCACAGTGCTCCTAACTACCCGGAAATTGGTATTTCTGATACTTCCCAACACCTCATGTATTCTGCTCCATTCATCTCAGGTAACCTAATGAGGATCAGTTTAGTCTACTATACTATCACCTGTTTGTACTCAATGCTGAGGAGTCAACTCCACCTTTTGTCTAAAACGCTCTTTATTAAGATAATCAGCCAAAACTGCTTATGGTCTATCTAAACGAGTTTTCCAGCTACACTGAAAGAATAGTCACAGCATTCCCAATAAATTTTCATAAATTATAAGTGTGCTTGTTATGGTAACATCATATAAGGCAGTTATATAAACCAGTTAGTTAAAAAAATGTATCGAGGTATTTGGCATTTCCTGGATATAAATTAAATGAGACAGTTTTTCGTACAGCATTATAGCATCATTTTATGAAACTGAGAAATTTATTTTCTTTCTTTTTAGAAGAAAGTTTCATAATTTTTGCTATTTTGGATTGTGTGTGTGTGTGTGTGTGTGTGTGTGTGTGTGTGTGTGTATGTGTGTGTGTGTATACAGGTGGGGAGGAACTAAACTCTGATTAAACTCTGATTTTTTTATTACGTCATTAGGTGAGACATTTCAAGCCTGATTATTGAAGTGCTACTGTTCTGCACAAAATGGAAAATATTTCTAGGTTTGTGTGACATAAAGACAAAACAAAATGAAAATAGTGTAGACTCATGAACTAGCAGAAGAATTGTCAAAAATTTTGTAGTCATTAACCCCATAGCTTGAGTGTGAATGAACTGTTTTTCATGGAAACCGGTCAGGGGTTGGATTTCATAACCAAGGCATCACAAAGACTAAAAGGAAGAGGAATTTATAGAAATTTTGAATACTTTTCTGGAATTTTGTGCATTCATAAAATAGTGATTGGGGTAGATCAAATTTCATTTGATATCTCAATGGCCAAATGTCTGGCTTTCAATTACAGTAGTATAGTGATTATCACAAAATTGAAATTTGCTAGTAAATCACATATTTGAGGTAGAAAAACAAAATTATCAGTAAGTTGAAAGAAAATTATGTGGGACATATCACTCAAATGAGCTAAGAGGGATCTTGATGTACAAATTCTGTATTTTAACCAATGCATCATAATTAAGAATATCAAAATCAATAAGAAGATTTTATCATAACCTATAAATTCTTGAATTGGACATGAGAGTACAATGGGAAAATTCTGTCTAGCTTGGTAACTATTATTTATTTATCTAAAATCCAGTATAAATTTGTAAGTGAGAGCATGGCATCAGACTACTTCAGGGTTAAAATCTCCATCCCTACATATCAACTGAAAATCTTGGTAAAGTTACTAAACCTGTTTATTAGGTTTTCATGTCTGTAAGGTAGAGATTATATCTGGTTTATAGGATCATTGTGATGATTAATTAAGTTAACATAAATGAGTTAGTTAATAAGGACTAGGATTTTGAAAGTGTAATATAGACAAAACACCCAATATACTTGCTACTTTTTGTCGTTATCATTGTCACTTGTAACTTTTAAGTTAAATTGCCCTTCTTGGTATTTCTCAAACACATTTAGCATATTTCTTCCTCAGCTTTGAACATTAAATTTGTCGGCTTAGAGTTCACGCTCCTCATTTGTTTTCATAGTTTGCTACCTTTATTCATTGTTATTTTTTAAAAAATAACCTAATCAGAGATGCAATAGATTTACCCAGCCACTAAGTTTCTTCTTAACTGTTTTCTTTATATCAGTTGCCTTTTGTTATATTTATTAAACTTATTTATACTTTGCCCTCCCCATTTCCCACACTAACATGGATGCGCTATGAGAAGAGATACACAGAGCTCTCTCCCATTTCCCAGTGCAAACATTTTTACTGAAACCGAAGCAAAACTCTTCCTTTTATAGAAATGTGGTTAAAAGAGTACATAGGATAATTCACACTTTACAGAGTAGCATATTCTTGTAAAACTCTTGGGGACTAATCAACTTAAGGGCAATAAACTAAGCTTGTCCGTAATTAGCTGAGAAATTTGCCATGAATGAAAGAGAGGAAAAAAGGGAGATAGATATATGAAATGCTCAAATATTCCTAGTTGTCGTATATGTTTATCTTTCACAGATATAACTTTTATATTTTTAAATGGTCTATATTAACCATAATTAAGTTATACAAATTGAAGAAACATATAAATGTTATTTAAAATGTTGACTAATAAACTTTGGTTGCTGTTTAATGAATGCACAGATTTGGAGGTGAGGACTGTATAAATTTCAAAGCATATTAACAGGAGCTAAATGGAAATCAGTTGTGAGGTGGAAATCATATGTGTTAATAGTAAGCTGCCCCATTCATCCATCTTTCTTTAATATGTCTAACCCCTAACCCCCACATTGGTGGACACACATTGGAGGACATAATCCAGATTATCTATTTACATTTTTCCGTGTGATTTCTAGGTTTACAGCTAGAAACATTTACCTGCTAGAAAAAAAGTGATAAAATGATATTGGGAGAACCGGAAGCCAACAGGAAGCAAAGATCTATCCATATATTCACATGAGGACAGAATGAAACCATTCGTTGATAAGTAAATAGATTAATTCATAATGGTAGTCCCAGTTCTAGGGGCAGACACCATGATTCCTAAAATTAATTCTTTAATTCTGTTGAGCTGTTTTGTATCTTATCACATATGTGAGCCAAATGTTCACTTTTTTAGAGTACTTGGTGCAAACTTTGTTTAATGAGACAACAACAACAAAATGTTTATCACTACTGTCATCCAACATTTTTGGAAAATTCTGAGTTGACAAAAGATTCAAGATCTTTATATACATTGATAACTCAGAAGATGGGCAGATTCTGTGGTGTTTCACAAATGTATTTGATCACACAAAATGTTCTCTATGATTATTACCTACAAAACACTTTGAGATCAATGTTCACCATAGAACTGCCATAGGATTTTAAAAGATTTCTCATATTGGATCTCGTACAATGTTTTGCTTTCTTTTTCCATTACATGGGCTTCTCTTCAGAAATGAACACTTAAGCCACATCAGACCATTACATATTTAGCAAGTATTCCAAATACTTTCACAAATCAGTTGCATTGTACATGTTTTTGCTCAGTTTAATAATTTATTCATTCAAGATACATATTTTAACTCTCCTTCCATAAACAAATATCCACTCAAATGTTGCTAGAGTTCAGTTTTTACTAACTTTATGTCACATTTTTTTATGCTTGGCATTTAAAAACCTTACATTTCTACTGTTTCTGCCAGACACTTAGTTATGTATTTGTTTCTTGCCTTAGGCTATGAGCTTCTTAATTGCAGGGACAGCATTTTATTCACTCTTGTGTCCTCCCTCTATATGTGTCCTCTAGTACATATAATCATGTTGTAGAAAATAACAACATGTTGAGTTGACTTGAGTTAAAAAATATTAGCCATGATTTACAACAGATTATTAGAGGTATATAGTATTGTATAAAATCTCTCAGTTCACCTGTATTGATCCATAAATGCCTGTTTTCCTCTACTTCCTTTTAAAATATAACTTTACATAGTGTAGGAGGGCAGAAAGTGAAATAAGAGTTTGAACAACAGAAAGAGAATGGTGATTAGTATCTCATTCCACTGCTCTTGGCCATGAAATCTCACTTGCACCTCATTGCTGCTTTCAGATCGTTCACCACTCCTTGTCCCATGTACTTATATCATGTACTGTATCACCAGCTTTTGTCCTTTTGTTTTACAGTCCTGTGGAGGCATAAATCACTCTAAGCATCCTTTAAAGATTTTAATTATTGGCCTATCATTCTCTTCATTAAAATTTTAGTAGGGATTGTATTGTTATCTGTGTATTTATGCAGTAATGGCATTTTAGCAATATTCTTGTAATAAATGGACATGGGGTTTCTAGCCATCTGTGTTGTCTTCAATTTCTTTTATCAATATTTTGTAGTTTTGGTGTACAGATATTTCATCACTGTGATTAAATTCAATCCTGATTATTCTTTTTAATGTTGTAAATGAGATTAAAAATTTCTTTCAGATATTTCATTGTTAATAAATAGTTAAAGCACCTGATTTTTGTATATTGATTTTTTTAGCCTACAACTTTCTTGAATTTTTTAAAATTAGTACTGACAATTTTTTTTTTTTGATGGAGTCTTTAGGGTCTTTTTTGATATAATATTTGTCATCTGCAAACAGAGGCTAGTTTACTTCTTTCTTCCCATTTTACATGCCTTTTATTTCTCTTTATTGCCTACTTGCACTGGCTGGACTTTCAGTACTTTCTTGTATAGAAGTGGTGAAAGTGGGCATCCTTGTCTCAGTGTTTGGTTGGAGAATTTAATTTGTTTTCATTTGAAGTAATTATCAATATGTAAAGATGCCATTTTGTTAATTTTTAAAATATATACCGACTATTCTGTAGTTCCTTTTCTCCTTTCTTCTTTCCTTGTGTCTTCCTTTGTGATTTGATGATTTTTCTGTAGTGGTATCTTTTGATTTCTTTATATTTTAAATACCTACTAGCTTTTACTTTATTGCAGCCATGAGGTTTATGTATAACATTTTATAGTTACAACAATCTATTTTAAGTTGATACAACTTAACTTGGATTACATATAAAAACTCTTCATCTTTATTCCCCCTTCACAGGTTTTGCTGTTAATGTCACGTTACGTTTTTGTTTTTTTTCCATTAGTTTCAGGTATACACAAGTTACATTTTTAAATATTGTATATCCATTAACAAATTATTGTAGGTATAATTAATTTTAATATTTTTGTTTTTTAACTTTACAGTAAAGCGTTTTATACAGCACCATTATAATATTAGAGTATTCTTGATTTGACTATATATTTGCCTATTCCAATGAATTTTATACTTTCATATTGTTCATTTTACTTATTAACATCTTTTTGTTTTACCTGGAAGAACTCCCTTTAGAATTTATTTTAAAGCAAGTGGTGATGAGTCACCTCAGCCTTTGTTTATCTGGGAAAGTCTTTCTCCTTCATTTCTGGAGGACAGCTTTGCTGGGTATGTTATTCTTAGTCGGAAGTTTTTTCATTCAGTACTTTGAATATATCATCTCACTCTCTCCTGAACTGCAAAATTTCTACTGAAAAAGTACTTATAGTCTTAAGGAAGTTCACTTGTATATCATGAGTGTTTATTCTCTTGCTGTTTTCAAAATTCTCTTTGTCCTTAACTTTTGATAATTTGATTAAAAAGTAGTTTGGTGAAAGTTCTTTATGTTCAATTTAGTTGGAATTCTTTAGGTTTCATAGATTGTGATGTTCATTTTCCTCCTCATATTTGGGACGTTATCTGTCATTATTTCTTTAAATTAGTTTTCTGCCCCTTTCATATTCTCTGCTCCTTCTGTGACTCCCAGAATGTTTATATTATTTGGCTATTACGGTGTCATAACTTCTATAGGCATTCTTTACTCCTTTTTCATTGTTTTATCCTTTTGTTTCTCTGATTGGGTAACTTCAAATGGTCTGTCTTAAATCTCATTGATTTTTTAGTTTGCTTGATCCAGTGTATTTTTGAAGTTCTCTGTTCCATTTTTCAGAATAGCAATCATTGTGGTATTTAGATCTACATTTCTGTTTAATTCCTTTTTATAGTTTCTTTCTTTTTGTTGCACTCTTTTCTTATTTATCATTTTGCTAATTATGATAAGTTACTTTCTTAACACAGTTATTTTGAATTCTTAGTCAGGTAGTTCATAGATCTACTGTTCTTTAGGGCCAGTTACTGGTGCTTTATTGTTTCTTTGGTGGTATCATGTTGTTTCAATCCTTTGTGA
This sequence comes from Rhinolophus ferrumequinum, assembly GCF_004115265.2. NCBI lineage: Eukaryota > Metazoa > Chordata > Mammalia > Chiroptera > Rhinolophidae > Rhinolophus > Rhinolophus ferrumequinum. Next base: position 36,182,627 of record NC_046287.1, read on the forward strand.
TCCTTGTAGCATTTTGATAGTGTCTGTTTTGAAGAAATAATCGACTCTTCCATTTTTTTTTTTAAAGTTTATTGGGGTGACAACTGTTAGTAAAGTTACATAGATTTCAGGTGTAGAATTCTTTAACATGTCATCTATATATATCACATTGTATGTTCAACTCTTCCATTCTTTACAGACTGGCTTTAGCAGAGGAAATTTTTCATTAGTCAGCCTAGCCAGAGATTCTGTAAGGTTTGGCTGGTGGGGACTGTGAGCAGGCCTGCTGCCATGATCCATGGTTGTCAGGTCTATACACGTGGTCCATGAGGATGGGACTGTAACCTGAGTCCAAATGGCGAGCTTGGTACTGTGAGCCACTGGAGAAGTTCTGAAGCCATAATCTGCAGGAGTGTACCTGTATCCAGAGTCCAGTGGATCTGGGCTGATGCTAGGGCAGGCCTAAAGCCTAAGTCAGTTGTAGTGAGCATAACACTGGGCCAGGAGTGCAGCCTTGTTGCGTGGGGACCAGCCTGGCACTGGTGACCTGTGGGGTGCGACTGGACACTAGGTCCACAGCAAAGTCACATGCCCACTTCACTCTCTTTTATCCATGGAAGAGTTGTGGGGTGGAATGCATCTTTCTTTTAGCCCTGTGTCACATGGGCTTAGGGAAGAGATGACTTGGGTAGGATTAAACTCTTCTTCCTGTGCTTTTCAATTTGTATTTTGATTCTGTGTTCTACTTTGGTGCTGTAATCTTTCATCTGGAATCCAGAGCTCTTTTAAAGGTATTTTCACATGTGGGTCATTGTTTATATCAGTTTTTCTGAGAGGGGCACAGGCTAGAGCAGGGGTGTCCAAATTTTTTCAACATTTTTCACCAAGGGCCATATGCGGTAAAATACACAAACAGCCGGGCCACTCACTCGAGGTAAAGTATGTATTGCCTCACCTGGTTTACTTAAGTAAACTAAATATATTTTTGGAATTTGCTGCGGGCCAATTAAAAATGGATTGTGGGCTGCAGTTGGCCCACGGGCCGCAGTTTGGACACCTCTGGGCTACAGTCACCTATTTTACTGTCTTGCTGATGTCCCATCATGAATTGTCCTTTTTTGTTGTTTGTTTGTTTTTTGTTTTTTGATCCTCAAAAGAAATAGTGAAGATTTGTATAAATTTTTTAAAATGGGAAACTCACAATAAATACTGTTCTCAAATTATTATATGTAATCATTTGGAAAAATAATGAAAAATGAAGTTTTTATACTTCCCATTTCCATTTCATTACATCATATTAATTCTAAGAAATGAAAGACAGAAATAGAATTTGAGAGAAAAACAGGTTAGGGAGAAATTGTGATCAGCATAGCTAAAAAAGCTTTATGTAGCTGCTTTTTTTTCAGTAGGGCTCCCTGTTTATTCTAAAATGCTTTCATCATAGCAAATAGTGATCTGATGGAAACATCTGTAAGAGGATATGTGGTAATTTCCATAACAGATGAGTATATATATATTCTAATGTTTAAAATTGTCCTGTTTTTACTCTGATATATGAAATGAGAAAATTAAATATATTTTAGACTCTGCATCTATAATCTCTACAGTAGCTATGATGAAACTACATTAATTCATCACACCTGTTTTATAATAAAATTGGGAAAGAAAATATATTGAAAAATTCATTTATACAATAAGCTATAAAAGTACATATGTGATTACCTCTGTACACTAGAAACCTCATGAAAAAAATCTTTTCATCTCTAGTAATATACCAGTGCATAGCATATTGACTTCAAAATCCAATTAAAGTATATGAAAACTGTGATATTGACCTAAAAAGGTCATCACATTTTCTGGGGCTCTAATGATAGCAATTTAATTATTAAAGTAAAATAAAATGTACTTACATAGTGTTGAAACAGTTTTATATATTAACACAAATGCATGAATATGTAGACAAAACAACATAGTTATATATTATTTTCTGTGTCTCAAAAAGTACAATTGCTTGAATCATTGCCCTGAGGACAAATGGAGACTGAAAGAGATGAGAATTTTTCTGAGCTTTCAAGATCTGGCACAATATTTCCCCATATGTTTTCAAAATACCTTTAGGGTAAAGTAATAAAATAAATATTTATAAAAAAATCAACACTTCAATTGCAATGACAGATAGAAAAATTTCACTATTTCTTGTCAATTAAAAATAGCACCCTAACTTGCACTTATTAAATATTAAGCTAAACACTGAAATAGATTTTCTTTCTTTTTCTATTAATATCATGAACATTATAATTTAGTCACATTTAAAGAATTCAGAATGATTGTAGACTGATTTTACTAATAGGCAACAACAACAACATTGAAAATTGTCTTTCTTGCAATAATACTGTATTGTTCTATTGCGTTGTAAAATGTGGACTGGAAAAAATACCGTATTAAGCATTCGAAATTGATAGTTATAGTAACAATTATAAGATCAGATTAATTTTTTTATAAACTTTTAAGGAATTATCTGAAATGGTTTACACAGTACATTTTATTTACTATTTTTTATATGTTTAACATATTCACATGTTTATGTATATAAAGGATGCTTCATACTGCATACATCTTATTTAAAATGTAAATATTTGTTACTTTGGTTATAGAATTTGAACCAGCAGAATTCAATTACAATGTGCTTTGAAATTGTTCCTTTTCTTGGACAGCTTTATTGAAGTACAACTGATACTCTATTTCCCCGAAAATAAGACCTAGTTGGACAATCAGGTCTAATGCGTCTTTTGGAGCAAAAATATAATACAAGACCGGGTCTTATAGCAAAATAATTTTTGCTCTAAAAGACGCATTAGAGCTGATTGTCCAGCTAGGTCTTATTTTTGGGGAAACACGGTATATACATTAAACATGTGCAGTTATTAGTATAATTTTATGAATTTGGACATATGCAAACACTTGTAATACTATCACCACGATAAAGAAATAACCTAGTACCTTCCAGAGTCACCCTGTGTTCTTTGGTTGTCGTTGTTGTTGTGTGTGAACACTTAACATGAGATTTATCCCCTTAAGAAATTTGGAAGTGCAAAATACCGTATCATTAACTATAGGTACTATGTTGTACAGTATATCTCTAGATCTTTCATCTAGCATAACAGAGATTTTATGCCCACAGAATAATGACATCTCATTTCCTCTACCCTCCACACAACCACTATTGGAGTCTCTGCTTCAGTGAGTTGACTATTTTATATACTTCGTAAAGGTGGATCATACAGTATTTGTCCTCCTGCATCTGGTTTATTTAATTTAGCATAGTGTCCTCCAGGCTCATCTGTGTTGTCACAAATGGCAGTATTTCCTTATTTTTAAGGCTGAATAAAATTCCATTGTAGGTATATCCCATGTTTTATCCATTCATCTGACAGTGGAGGTTGTTTCTATATATAGGTTGTTGTGACTAAGGCTTCAGTGAACATGGGGGTGCAGATATCTCTTTCAGATCCTGATTTCAATTCTTTTGGATATACTATAGCCAGAACCAGGATTGCTGGATCATATAGTAGTTGCGTTTTTATTTTTTTGAGGAATCTTGGTACTGTTTTTTATAGCTGCTGTAATGTTTTACATTCCTACCAACAGTGTACAAGGATTCCAATTTCTCCACAGCCTCTCCAGCACACCTGTTATTTTTTTTTAATAAAGCATCCTAACAGGTGTGAGGCGGTATCTCATTGTAGATTTGATTTGTATTTTCCTGATAATGATGTTGAGCACCTTTTCATATACCCGTTGACCATTTGTATGTTGTCTTTGGAAAAATGTATGTTTTCTTTGGAAAAATGTCTGTTTATGCCCTTTGCCCATTTTTTTTTCATTGTAGGAGTTCCTTATATATTTTGGATATTAAACCCTCATCAGGTATGTGGTTTACAAATATTTTCTCCCGTTTAGTAGGTTGTTTTCTGATTCTGTTATTTTTTTCCGCTATCATGCAGAAGCTTTTCAGCTTTATATAATCCTATTTGTTACATTTGCTTTTGTTGCCTGTGCTTTTGGTGTCATAGATAAGAAATCATTGCCAAGACCAATGTCAAGAGGCTTTTCTCACATCTTTTCTTCTAGAAGTTTTACAGTTTCAGGTCATATGTTTAAGTCTATTCCATTTTGAGTTGATTTTGATATGGTGTAAGGTAAGCATTCCGATTTCTTTCTTTCTTTCTTTTTCTTTTTTTTTTTTTGGCATGTGAATATCCAGTTTTCCCAACACCATTTATTGAAGACATGATCCTTTTCTAGTGTGCCTTCTTGGCACCCTTGTAAAGGATTAGTTTCAAGTATGTAAGAGTTTATTTCTGGGCTCTCTCTTTTTTCCATTGGTCTATATTTTTGTTTTTATGCCAGTAGCATGCTGTTTTAATTATTGTAGTCTTTTAATATATAGAAATCAGGAAATGTGATTCCTCCAGATTTGCTTTTTTCTCAAGATCATTTTGGCTATTCTGAATCTTTTGTGATTTATACGGATTTTATGATTGTTGTTTGCATTGACCACAAAATGGTGTATTTGTTGAAGTCTACTTGATATTTACTTGCTGATTGACTCAGGATTTTCTATTTTTACATATTAATATGTTATAAATAATCATGATGTGATGTTACATAGAATTAATTTTCCTCTTAAATGAAATAATTATATACTCTTGATGACTAGCAATTAAAGACCACTGTGAACACACTTAGATTTAAATAGGTTACATTTATTAAATTTCATGAAGCTGGAAAGACAGCACACCAGTGGGAGCCCTGGGGAATCGCAGTGAGCATTGTTAGCCAGGGCTTCTGACATCATTCAGAATCATTTTAGGTTATTGAGGGAAGATTCAAGAAAGAAGGTGTTTGCTTTGCAGTGGGCGCTCTCATAAATTAAGGATGATTCTGTGCTTTACCTAGGAGGGAAGAAGAATGGAATGAGTCTAATGTTGTCCATAGTGAAGTAGAAGTTGCAAGTATGATATTTGGTCATTTTTATAGTTACATAGTTTTGTTGTTGTTGTTGTTGTTCTGGGCGCAGATGTGATTAGGGAGTGATATTATATTTTTGTCTCATTTTACCACAGTCCCAGAGTGACTTCATTTGATGTTCGAATTCTGTGAAATCTTTTATATTCTGCCCAGTAACAGCAGGCCTGGTCGGTAGCAGCAAGGCAGCTACTAGCTGATAGCTGTTAAGGATTTATTTTCTTGATCAATACCAATAGAAAAAAAATATAACTACATATTTTAAGATATTAATACTTATTCTGTAATGAACACATGTATTATTAAAGTGTTCTGTAATATTTTCTTATATTTTTTATTATAATTCTGATCATTCTCGTATTTCTCAAGTACCAATTACTTAGTCTTTAAGTTTTTAAAATAGTTTATCTCTCCTTCCTTTTAGTGTCCTAGGCAAATTAATTTTTTTGACTTATCTTCCTCCATTCTGTGTTCATTTTCTGTGCTTTATATCTCTTCTTCATTTTTTTTTAAATGTGTTTTCATCATCCTGCCTTCACACTGGCAATAAATTGAGATTATTTATTCAGAGATGGGTTAGAAGACACTATCTGTTTGAAAGTACAGTTTTGGTCAAGGAATTTGGCATGTAATAAGTTTATCAGTGACCTTTAAACATGGGGGCACATTAGTCTGAGCAGTGTTTCAGATAATATATCATCAAGACAAATTGGGATATGTGGCAGAACTTAAGTTCACACACAAAGATGCAAGCTGATTTTCATTTAGAAGATAAAGACAGGTGATCAGCCAGCATCAGGTAACTCAAGTATTGCTGTACGTGCTTTAATCCCCTATATTTTGGAGTCATTATGCTTCAATGGATAACAAATGCAAAAACATGTGAGCAGGCGAGGCACCATTAAGTGTATGATCAACAGATTGAAGGTCCTGAAATGATTACATGATTTGTTGAGTTGAAGCAACCAATGTAGGCCACTGCAAAAAAATCAAGAAACAGTAGAATTAGGATGGGGCATGTGTTGGTACTGCAGTTATTTAAAAGCATCATGATAGAAATGATGAAAGAGAAGAGTTTACTCTTTCCTCAAATACTGTTGTCATAAGATTTGTCGTTCAAAACTCTGTAATGTGACCATGGTACCAATCAACTATTTTCCAAAAGAAAAAAATAATAAAATATGCTTCAGATGCTTGTGGTGATTTTAGTGGAGCTATAAGTTGTTTTTAGGGTTCTGAGTAGATAATCCTGAATGGATGTAAAGGATTTTGAAACTCATGCTACCATTCTGGTCAACTATCTGTAAACTTCACCAAAAGTTGTTTATACAATTATAACTGTAAACCCTTGTAACTGTAAACCCTTGTATATCATCAATTGATGAATTTTATATTTATAAATTATTTTGATATCTGACATCTGTTTGAATTACTTAAATCCCAGTTATTTTTTGTTTTTAGTAATTATTTAACACAAAATATATTGTCCAGCACCCTGAAGTGTGTATCAGTGAAATGAGTGTGCCTAACTCTGATTTTGACACTTAGAAAAGTAATTCATAACTAAATGCAGTGTAATAATTGCAATGTGGAGAAGAGCTTCATGAAGTATGGTATATTTTATGAAAGCAATATAAAATAGAGTTAGAAATGATGTATGTCATTCACTAACAAAATAAAATCTGTTGATAATCAATAAACCATTTCTAATATAAGCATCTATAGTACAAGAAGAGTATACTTTTACTTTCATTCTTCCATCCTTCATGCCATTTGTTATATTTTATTGAAATATATGTTATACTACCCATATCAAAATGCTGTTGTTTGGATTTAACACACAAATATTTTTAAAGTAAATTAAGGTAAATATAACAGAAATATGCAATAGTTGAGCTATCTCAGCTCAGGTGAAAAGAAAATTCACCGGATGGATTTAACAATGGATTGGAGAAAAAGAGTAACTAGTTAGTTAACTTGCAGGTAAATTAATAAAAATTATTTAATACGAAGAACATAGAGGGAAAAAAACAAAAACAATAGTTTGTCATCGACCTGTGGGACAGTGTCATAAGTCTAGCATATCTGTAATTACAGACTTTGAAGAGGAAAGAGAATAAAGCAGAATAAAATATTTGGGGGAAAAGCCAAAAATGCAAATAAAGTTCTGAAATATGAAAGATTAATTTAAAAATTAAAGAAGCTTGCCGGATTCCAAGCAGGATAAATTTAAAGAAAACTTTGCCTAGGCACATCACATCAAAGGAAGAGCTGACAATCAAAGACATAGAAAAAATCTTGAAAGTAGCAAAAAGGGAGAAGGGGAGTCACTACATACCCAGCACCAAGAATTTGCTGACTCAAAAACTGTGGTTGTCAGAAGAGAGTGGACCAACCTCTTTAAACTGATGGAAGACATTCTATGTAGCATGCTATATTCAGTGAAAATATTCTTCTAGAACTCCATACACAGTTACACTATCTTTCTTTTTTTTTTTTAATTAAAATTTAGTGGGGTGACAATGGTTAGCAAAATTACATAGGTTTCCAGTGTACAATTCTGTAATACATTATATATCACATTGTGTGTTCAGCACTCAGAGTCAGTTCTCCTTCCATCACCATATATTTGACCCCCCCTTTACCCTCTTTTGCCACCCCCTCCCTTTTTACCCTCGTAACCACTAAACTACTGTCTGTGTCTATGAGTTTTTGTTTCTTCATTTATTTGTCTTGTTCCTTTGTTGCTTTCAGTTTTATATCCCACATATCAGTGAAGTCATGTGGTCCTTGACTTTTTCTGTCTGACTTATTTCGCTCAGCATAATAATCTCAAGGTCCATCCATGTCACAAATGGTACTATTTCATCTTTTCATATGGCAGAATAGTAGTCCATTGTGTATGTATACCACAACTTCTTTACTGAATCATCTATCAAAGGACACTTTCGTTGTTTCCATGTCTTAGACACCATAAATAAAGCTGCAATGAACCATTGAGGTGCACATATTTTTTTTTTTAATTAAAGTTTATTGGGGTGACCAATTGTTAGTAACGTTACATAGATTTCAGTTGTACAATTCTGTAATACATCATCTGTGCATCACATTGTGTGTTCACTACCTAAAGTCAGTTCTCTTTCCATCACCATATATTGGATCCCTTTCACCCTCATCTACCCGCCCACTTTCCCCCTTACTCTCTGGTAACCACTAAATTATTGTTTGTGTCTATGAATTTTTTCCTTTCATTCGTTTGTCTTGTACTTTTGTTTTCAGTTTTATATACCACATATCAGTGAAATCATGTAGTTCTCGACTTTTTCTGTCTGACTTATTTTGCTGAGCATAATAATCTCAAGATCTATCCATGTTGCCGCACATGGTGCTATGTCATCTTTTCTTATGGCAGAATAGTATTCCATTGTGTATATATCCCACAACTTCTTTATCCAATCATCTATCAAAGGAGGCTGTGGTTGTTTCCATGTCTTGGCCACCGTAAATAAAGCTGTAATGAACATTGGAGTGCATATATCTTTACAGATAAATGTTTTTAGATTTTTTGGGTAGATACCCAGGAGAGGGGTTGCTGGGTCATATGGTAATTCTATTCTTAATTTTTTGAGGAACCTCCACCCTGCCTTCCATAGCAGCTGTACCAATCTGCATTCCTACCAACAGTGTATGAGGGTTCCTTTTTTTCCATAGCCTCTCCAACACTTGTTGTTATTTGTTTTGTTGATGATAGCCATTCTTACCGGTGTTAGGTGATATATCATCGTGGTTTTTATTTGCATTTCTCTGATGATTAGTGATGTTGAACCATTTTTTCATATGTTTTTGGCCTCTACCGTGACCTTGGGCTTCCCAACCCCTAGAACATCTCTGATGTTCTTTATTACTTCCTGAAGATGTGAGTTTTCATCTGGCATCATTACCCTTCTGTCTGAATAATTTCTTTCAGCATGTCTCATAATGGAGGTTTGCAGGTGCTGAAGTCTCATATGTGCTCTGTCTTCTGAGGATGACTTCCTCTCAGGAAGTCTTCTACCTTTTTTGCAAAGAAACCTTTAAGAATCTTCTGCTTTAGTCCTTTAAGCCTACTCTGACAGGTCTAAATCCTAGAGTAAACTCAGCCTCCAATAATAATAACTTATTATTTTTGTTTATTGTGTTACTTTGTTCCAGTCATTCTTGGTGCTAGAGATATGGCAGTGACCAAAGAGAGACAATAGACAGAACTTCTACTTTCATAATAAAATGGTTTAATGTTAATTTAGGATAAACTGTAATAATTGAAAAGTTAACAATACAACCTAGAGTAACCTTTAGTAAGACCACAATTGTAGATGGTACTTTAGATGAGAATACAGAAAGACAAAGTACTCAATCTGAAATATGTCAAAAAAGAGTATCAAAGATACAATGAGGAGAGGAAACAAATAGAAAACAAGATGACTGACTTAACCTCAACCATAACTATGACCACACTAAGTGTAGATGAGCTAATAACTCCAATTAAAAAGTTAGATATTATCAAAACCAGTTAAGTGAAAACACAACTATATGCTGTTTATAAGACATAAACTCTAAATGTGAAGACACAAATCAAGATACTAGAAAGAACTATGCCATACAAATAACTATAATAAACCTGACATGGTATATTACTATGAGACAGACGTGGCTTCAATATAGAGAGCATTACCATGGAAAAAGAGATACATAAACACTATAACACTCATATTGTGTATACCCCTCATACTAGAGCTTCATATACATACCGCAATATAACCATTGTAAATGTACACATATTTAACAGTAAAACCATAATTGACAGATTCAGAAAATACAGACACATTTTAGACTAAATAGTCCTCTCTTAGTAATTGTAAACAATAAATAAAAAACAAACGATAGGGATATATACTATATGAGCAACATAAAATCAATGATCCATCCCTGTTGTAGATTGCATGTTTGTATACCCCCAAAAGTCACATGCTGAAGCTTTAACCCCCAATGAGATGGCACTGGAGGTGGGGCCTTTAACAAGTAGATTTAGATTAGGTCATGAAAGCAGAGTCCACATGATGGGATTAGTGAGCCTGTAAGAAGAGGAAGAGACATTAGAGCTGTCTTTCTGCCCTGTGATATATGGAGAAGGCAGGTAGCTATCTACAATCTAGAAGAGGGCTCTCACCAGAACCTGGCCATGCTGGCATCCGGACCTCAAGAATTCCAGCCACTAGAACTGTGAGAAATTTCTTTTTAATCACCTAGTCTGTGTCATTTTATTATGTCAGCACTAGCCTACTAAGACATTCCCCAGTGTTGATGATATACTGGTTTACAACACAAGCTACAATTGGTTTCAAAAGTTAAAACCTTCCTGAGTATGCTCTATAATGATAATACAATAAAAATTTATTAATAAAAACATATGTAGACAATCCCAAGTTATTTGGCAACTAGTGTTCTTCAAACCCACTGGTCAAGACTGTAGGATAATGACAGTGCTCTATATTTTGATTGAGGTATTGAGGTCATAGCTGTATAGATTGTTCAAAATTCAGTGAAATGTATAACTAAGATCTGTGTCTTCTGTATGTAATTGTAACTTAGTAAAACAAAACTTCAGTAAAAAAGAAATGCATTGTATATAAATACGTGTTAACATATCCAGAGCAAAATGTCAGGCAATATACTTATCCTTACCCTTGGAATGAACTCTGAAAATTTATATTCTGTTCTAGTTTTTATTTAATGCAGCCAGTTCCAAATCTTTATATTGATTTCATCATCGTAAAATCACTACTTGCTGGGTAAAGAACAATACTTGGACTCCAGAATGTACTTTTATTTCACTCTTTATATTAAGACAATGTGATCATTGAGTAATATAGAGAGTAGCATTTGAAATGACTTTGTTTCTATATTTGAAATAGGAAGTAAATGTAAAACAAATATTTTAATGCCTGTATTTACTAATTTATTGAATATTTTTGAACTTCTCCCTTGGGAAAAAAATAATCTAAATGTATTCTTTACTCAGCAGCTGTAATAAGAAGTTGGACTAAAATAGGACCAATGTTTTTTATTTGAAATACAATCCTCACAGCTGGCAAGTGTCAGAACATTATTCTTCTAGATCTGCTGTAAAATCTGTAGTGAATTCTCATTAAAACTTCAAGAAATCAGTATCTGTTGAATTTTTTGTTTTATTTGATTTTTTAAAAACTTGGTTGAAAATCACATACATAGTCGTACATGCATACTCACACACATACATGTTCAAGTGCTTTAAAATAGACTCAATAGGAATATAGGTTAAGAAGTAAAGTGGAATTTTCAGAAATGAACAGGAGTTATAAAGATCATATAAGCACACAGTTTCTTTCAAATACAGCAGATAAGATGTGCGGGGCTGCGTAGAGATGAGGAAATCCCTAAGTACAGATAAATTCTTTTGAAGGTGTAGTTTCTACTTAAAATGTAGATATTTGTTTATGTGGGGTGGGTGAGGGTGTCAGTGTGATTGTGTGTACAGTATGAGATGGGGAATAAATAAGGAGTAATTTGTTTTTCAGGAGATATATCTTTAGCATATGAAGATACCAATAAAATAAATGAGTGTGTATGGTAACTTTGCTTTTTGTTCAGAATAAGGATTGAGAGAATTGAAAGGAACTCAAACTGATTAATCTCTAACATTGGAGAATTCAGAGTATTGTTTCTTACAAGAGGAAAGACTGCCCACCCCCCCACCAAAAAAAAAAAAAGTAGAGATGTTCCTTTAAAAGTGCAGAATTGGGTTGAATTTGAGGAATTCTTGGGAGTATTGGAAGGAGAAACATTTGCGGATAGATGCACTATCAATGCTTGAGACTTTCAAAAAATAATTTGGTGATGAGTACTTTACGAGAATTTCCCCAGATGTTATTGCAGCACCTTTGATATTTTTCGAAAGACTATTGTAAATAATTAAAGCTCTTTGTCGTTACTTTTGGATGTTCATCTGAATTCAACAACATGCGTAAATAACCATCAAGAGACCCCACTTTTACTGACATTAGTAAGTTCAGAGCTTATATCTGTTCAAACCACATATCCCAGCTATTTTATGTTTTCAAAATTAAAGGGGCTCATTATTAAAAGAGTGTATGCATCACATTTTCCTTTACCTTCTGTTTTGTTTTAAAACGTGTATAGTTCATGGTGAAATCATGATAATCATCTGCCTAACTAATTTGCTTTCAGTTTTTATGTCAAAGTTTCTTTGTTTCTGTGTCTCTTTTTAGTTTGCAACTTTACCACTTTATTCACCACTTTGGCCAAATACAGCAGCACCCAGTCTTCCTTTTCACCCATTATTCTTCCTTTCATACCTCCCATTATTGTCAGTTTTGTCTCAAAAAGATAATTTTATATGACATTAATAAATTGAGTGTTCTTTGCTCTGAATAACTACATAGCTAATGATGGGTTAAATCTGCTCTTGTAATTGTGATGTCTTCAGTATTTCTTGGTAATTTTAGCCATTGATTATTAGGTAACTCTAGCAATCTTTGCTTCACCTGTCTTTGCCTTTCCTTTATCTTTGTGGCAGTATCTTTTGTGAAGTGCCATCTGTTGGTCCAATTCTGTCCATTTCTACAGCAATCCTACCAGCAACTGTGCATATGTCAACAGACTCATCACTCCTTCAGCAAGAACTCATCCAGAAGTGCAGAAGGGCTAAGATGACTCCTGTTAGATCAGGCAACCAGAATCCAGTCTCCTGTATATCCTTTGCATTTAATGAGAACCACGATTTGATTAATCACGATGAACAAAACTCATGCCAGGCTCAGTAGTAGAACTTCATGATCTGCCCTTCCCAATACTGAATCCATTTATAGCATTGGACTTCTGCCTTGGCATGTTCTCCTAATTTTCAAAATTGAACAACTGCCTAGGATGTCTTGTTTCTATCTTCTACTTATTAGTTAGAACTCTGGAGGCCAAAAATTACCTGACTAGTGTCCAAATTACCAGTTTTTTTTAGACATTATTCATTTGACAACTTGGCTGTTTCTATTGGTACCAACCTTTGCAATTTTGGTTAATTCCACTATCCCTGTTAGAGCTCTCCTAATCCTGGCTTTCTGAAGCCCTACTGGCACACAGGCTCATGAGTCGCTTGTACATGATGAACTCATCAGTAAACATTTTTCCAAACAATATACATTTACCCTCTGAGATTGTATTAATACTGTTAATTCCATATCTGATGCTAATGAATGAATTGCTTGTTAAGATAATGGAAAAGTTGGACTGCATTCTTTATGAAAGATCTGTACATACATACCCTGTTACATATTCAGAGATGACTCAGAGGAATATCTTTTTACTAAGGAATTGAGGAATGCATTAGTGAGGGAGGGATAGTTTTCATATAAACTACAATTTCTGAACTCTTTAGGTGGGGATGATGGTAGGAGATGCTGCCATAAAGATGATCTTCCTAATTTCAGTGGTAATCAGAATGACAGAAGCTTTATTGTTGTCCTAAACTTCCAGCAATAAAAGGAATGCAATTACCATATTTGGAAGCAAGGATAAAAGGGCATCAGAATGGTTTAAAATGCAGGGATTTTGGTGGTGACAAAAAAAAAAATCACAAGTTTACCGAAACATATAAACAATGTACTGAAATGTTATTTGGTTAAATACATAATTTTTATATCCAGAGGCCAAGTGTAACTTAAATTTATGCAATGGAATATTTCAAGATCATTCAAAATTGATATGTTGTAAATCATCCCCTAGGCCATCTTCATTAAGCACTCACTATAACTTTACCAGGACAAAATAAATATTTCATGTTCTAGTAGATAGAAGTTGCAATTGAATATTATTCCTTGGGTACTCAAATATTGTGCATGGATAGGTCATTGGGTCCATGGAACCAATATGCCATTAATTTTCTGGGTCCTGAATACATAATTGGAATATACTTCTTGGAAGCCATATTTCCCATATTGGCTCCCCAACCAGTGGACTGAGGGTTATTGTGGTAGGTAGTATTATTTGGAAACTCCTTGATAGTCTTTCTTTTTTTCCCCCCTTTTTTTTAACCAATAAAATAAATACAAAACCATACTGCATAGCTGGGGAAATTCAATAAATTAATCTCATTAAAATTTTGTTTTGAAAATTGTTAGTGGTTTTTATCATATTCATATTTATCTTAGACATTTAGTCTATTGATAAGGTTCATTAATCTAAAAGAATGGCTATAATTGCAGCAAAACTTTACTTGGTCTGTATTTCAGTTACACGGCAGTTTCAAATGTGATATCATTTCCTGAGCAAGGCCTACGTAACTTAATATGAAGCCTCTGATATAACAATTGCTCTTTTCACTATATAAATTAAAAAGCAGTTTCTTTTACCTGGAGAGGAAAAAAATACATTTTTAGAGTGTTACCTCAGGTTGATATTCATTCTCATCCTTCCCTAAGAGAGTAGTGCAAAAATCTTGATTCCCTTATCATAACACAGGATATAGCACAGATTATCTATTACATTGATTACAGCATCCTTGATTAGACTTGAGGAAGAGGAGGGAGCAAAGAAGTTAACAAATGTGTACGACACATACAGGATAAAAGGGTGAGAAGTAAACCTGGATAATTTAGGGTCCTTCCACTGCAATGAAATTTCCAGTGATCTAGTAGTCTGAAACACAGTCATGGTATCATCTTCAAATTGGAACACAAGTTGCTGTAGTACAACCCCATTAAAAAATACATGCAAAGCTTGGTTGGGCCTCTTCAGTGTTAGGGGTACCATCCATGACATTGAAATAATTCATGAGGCTACAGGGATTGAGTGGGACCCCAAGCAATGCAAAGTTTTGCAACAATTCCAGGGTGGAATGAAAGATTTTCTTCATAATTGATCTTTTTAACCCTACAGATCCACTTGTAGTCTATTTCAGATAGATATGTCATATTAAACCTCTGAAAAGCCCCAATAGAAGTTCACAGAGGAGATGTAGGGAGTTGGGCTCTTCTTCATATGCCTGAGATACTTTTCATAGCTTGCTACCAGGCTTTAGAAACTTAATACATGTCCTTGGGACATAAGGTACACTTATAGCCTGAGGTACCATTATAAATATCTTGAAATCGAAAATGGTATATATGCTCTTGATTTAGCAGGACAATTTCATCAGGCACAAGTATATAAATTTTATAAGTATATTTCTCACACTCCTCTGGTATCCAGTCATTCCTGCCCACTGTTTTCTCCTCATTTCACATCAGTTTTCTCGCAGGTAATTATTTGTCTTTTTGGGTTTTTTTTAATGTAGGTTCTACAGAATATTTTTATTCCAACTGGCAAACAAGGATAACGCTAACCCTAACCCTAACCCTAACCCTAACCCTGGCAGTGGGCTTCAATAGCATCAGAAGCATCCACATAAGACACTGCCAAAGTCAGCAATACATGTGTTTGTCTTCATTATCTGAACAGGGAGATGATCAATTGTGTACCCTGACACTTTGATCGTGGTTTGGTTGCATAGTCAGGAATCGGGAGTGACATGTTGGTAATATCTCTGATAAGGATGCGTAGGGTTTTGGCTTTACATTTTGGAATAGGAATAGACTTCATATATGTTGATTACTATACATACTACATACATACATTTACACGTATGATATATGTGTATACATGCATATATATCTGAATGGTATTGCACATAGTATGTCTTAATATATATATATGTGTATATATATATATATATATTCATACTTTATATGTTTTATCTAAAATTATATTCTTTAGTCGATAAAATCATGATTTCCACTATGTCTACTCTAGATTTGTTGTGTAGAGGTTGAGGCATACAGAATGAGGGTTGGAGTTATTATAAATTTATTTCGATCCTGGAATACTTATAAAGTTTTGTCCCCTGAAGGCATTTAAAACTTAGTTGAGAGAAAACATTTAAAATTACAAAAAAAGTATGTGTGTGTGTTTATACATATATGCTCAAACAGGTTTTCATGTGTATATGCATAATGTATATGTATGTATATCTGAAAGAAAAACAATATGATATAGAACCTATACATACAGGAATGCATAGTACATGAATACTCTAATGGTATCTTTGTGGTTCACTCATTTCATTCCAGCTTGACTTCCTTGAAGGGAAATTTCTTGACTGCTCTATGGGAAATATCATTCCCCTTCCCCTGTATTACTTAACCTGCAGTAGTTTATTCATAGAAATCATAATTCATAGTTATTCCATTAACTGTTTTTTTTCTTATATCCATCTACCAAATATTAGTTCTACAGCTACAGTTTGTTCCTCTGTTCCTAGCACATAAGAGAGTGCCTGTTTCACAATCTTAGTTGGATGCATTTAGAGGAGAGGAAGATCATTAAAAGTTGAATTGTCCCCGATATGGTTACTGGTTCTGTCACCAGTTAGTCATTAGTTTTCTGGCTTGCTTTATAATTTCATCACGTGTCAGTTTTATCACCAGCAAAATGGGAATAATAAAACTATCTTCCCAGAGAGATCATTTGTATTAAGTGACGTGCTGTAGAAGAAAGTTCTTATATAATGATAATTATCTACATATTGATTCCGGTGAAATCATTTCATTCTCAGTCACTTTAGACATTGTGTGCTAATTTGAATGTTTGATGAGCATTCATTTAAGAATATTTTTCACTTAGGAATTCACAGAAAATGTTTTTAACAAGCCACTTGCGTGACGGGTTCAGAACAGTGTTTGTTTTTTATTGAATAAAAGTCATACCCATTCTGTAACGTATGTAATGAAGTGTTTGACAAGATTTGCAAAGATGTTCTTAAGAACTCCTGTTATCAGTAATATATTGCATACATTATATGTTTAGAGATAAAGAAGATGATAAAACAACTATAATTCAGAATTCTTTTTATTCTGCCATATCTAAGTTCAAACATTACCATAGCTATTTATTATTTTTTCTATTAGTTGAATTTCTGTATTTAAATTGCATGGGACATCAAGCTGTGTTTTCAGTTAACTCAAGGAAAAAAAAATCTCCTTCCATTTGCAGCGGCAAGTAGTCCCACCACAGAGGGTAATATCAGCAATCTGTTTTTCATCTTACACTTACACAAGAACTCTTCTAACAATGGAATGCTCACAGAAGACATAATCCAGTGTAATCACACATAGATGCAGATCAGTTAAAATGTATTACTTTGTGTTATCTTCATTTAAAAAAAATGTCTAGCTAGTATTTATGTAGATTTAACTCAGTGGCAAATAAGCATTTAAGCATATGTACTGTTGAGTTGTGCTTTTGTTTTTCCTCAATTTATGATGATTTTTCTTTCTCTTAAATGTTCTTATAATGTAGTAGTTTTATGTTCTAGTTGTTGGAGCCTACATTTGCATTCTATATTCATTTATTGTCAACAATAGGACCTGAAGCAAATAACTCAATATTTCTGGCCTATAATTTCACCCCTATTAAAATGCAGTAATAATAGTAACACCTCACTGAATTAGTATAATTTTAAGAGAAACCTACTGACTTTTAGCAGGTAAAACATTTCTGAAAAGTAATGAATGTTATTAATATTTTCTTATGTATTCACTGTATTCAAGTATATGAACTTTCAACTTCTTTCTGAATTTGGAAACATAAGTTTTCAAATTACCACCATAACTTGGACTTCATAATTAGTTCGGTATTTAAATCATTCAGTTACCAGAATGATGAAAATCTGATCAGTTCACTTGAGGGCCTTTTGCAGTGCAAAGCAAACTCCTTAGCTTGGCAAAAGATCTTCCATTATTAGTGTATTACCTCTCTGTCCACCCTCCTTACATAGCCTTCTTCCTTCGGTAATTTTTGTTGCAGCAACATCAAAAGACAGTTTCCCCAAAACTCCGTTTTTAGTTATTTGTGATATTTCTGTTCAGGGTGAACTACAAATTTTATTTGGACAACCATTTCTTCAAGCTTGAATAACACCATGATGTTCTCTGATTAAGGCATGAAATAAAAGCCTCCATGTCTTTCTCGCAATCTATGTGTTATTTAACTGTGTTGTAATATCTCCATCTGCGTCATTTACTGGTCTTTTTCAGTAAACATAAAGGATAGTGATGCTTTTTAATGTACATATTTCCAGTTTTTACAGTAGTAGTAAACATTGTATTTAGTAGGTAATTGTTAAATGAATGGGGAAATGTGGTATTTTGGAATTGAGTTCTTAGATTTGGGGGCAGATGTGTGGGAGACAATAGTGACATTTTGACAGATTTTTCTTCTCTGTTGATTGGTGGTATGTGTGCAAAATTAACTTTCAGTCTATGGAATTTCTTTACTCTGTATTTAAAAGTCTATTTTACCCTTTATATAGTATTTTTAGTAATTTGAAGTAACATAATAAAAGTGGCAGAATAAGTCCAAAATGCTTAAGAAACACACACACATCTCAAAAGTTGAGCATGAAAGGGGAGAGGAAAAAAGAAATTCAAGCACTTCTTTGTGCTTAAACTAAAGAAAAAAAATGAAAAAAATAAAGCCTGATATTCAACACGGAAGAAGCAAGATTCAATTAAAGTTAGGTTTCAATGTGTAACTATGAAATTTTTAAATAGAACTTAAAAACACAGTTTTTCTTATAGCTTTCTCTTTGAGTCAGACTTAGACTTTGTGAAAAGAGACTAGAATGAAATAAATTGAAAGTGTATAATTAATCATTCAGAAAAGTCTTAATTTTAAATGAAACTGTCAGATAAATGTTTGGCTTATAGATTCTTGTTCCTTGTCTCCCTCACCCTCCTTTCCATCCTTTATTAAATTACCCAAAGTATGTATTGTATAACATAGAGAATACGTAAAGTACTAAGTATACAAAGTATGTTAGAAAGACAAAGTCTTTTAATTTTAGACCGGGAATATGAAGGTGGAGCATGAGTTACTAATGGGCATTCAGTATTGTGGATAAGAATATACCAAGGTAAAGAACATTGTTGATAAAAACATAGTTGAGAGAATATGGAATGTTCATAAATGTGAAATAAGTTTAGAATGGCTGGGTCATAGGTGAAAAGGGGGGGTGGAAATTAGTCTAGAGAAAAGAGCTAAAACTAAGATATGTAATCACTTGTACAATTTTTGTTGTTTAGATATTATCCGAAGTGGGATGATTATCAAAGGGTTTTAATTAGGTAACTGGAATTTTCAAATATGGGTCTTAGGAAAAAAAAAATCATTCTTCCTACAGGAATGAAGGAAAATTATCTAAAGGCTGGGAGAACAGTTATGGCATTATTGCAAAATTGCTGAGTAGAAATGATAGTTATCTGGAATCAGGATATGACAGTGGAGATGGAGAGAACTAGGCTGATACAAAACTTGATTTTCAGGATTTTGTGATTATTAATGGGAGGATCAGGTAATAAAAATGTGTAGGTGATGCCATAGATTCCAGCATTGGCAAATGGATGGATTTTGGTGCATTTTAATTAAACCAGGGCCCATTGTGTTTCTTACAAACTGATTTGAGAGAAAAGATAAATCTGATTTTGGATGCACAGAGGTAAAAGCTTTATAAATTTGCAAGTGGACACGTGTAGCAGTCAATTGTTGCCTTAATTTGGGAGATTCTTGGGCTGAAGTTATAAATTTGAAAAATATCAGTTAATTGAATTCACTGGAGTGTGAAGATTAAGTATACAGAGGGTCAATGATAGACTTAGAGAAAACATGTAAAAATGTTGGATGCAGAAAAAGACTGAAAAGTTTGTTGTGGAAATAAAAATATAAATAACAGAAAGACTAGGTTAATATGGTAAGTGATGAAGAGGAGGTTTAGGGAAGTCTGGAGTTGTCAGTAGTGCTAAATATTGCCAAGCAGTCAAGAACACAAACAAGGTTTTTGTTTGCTTGTTTTGTGGCTTAGAAATAAAGAGGAGTTAGTATTTCTTGAGAGCACATGTTTACTGGAGTGGTAAGAAGAAAGGCTATATAGATTACAAAGGGCTGAGAAAATTGTGGGACATGAGAATCATCAACAATTACAAATATTTTTTTATCAAATAACATCTGAGTGGGAAAGTTTTTGGAAGAGACTCGTGAAATTGCCATTTGTCTTTTTTAAGTAAGAGGACCCTAAATCATAGTACTATGTTCAAAAAATAAAAGTATAAAATATATTTAATTATCTATTGAGAGAATTAACCACCAGAGAGCTTAAGTAACAACAGATATTCACTTTTATTTTAGGAGCAGTATTATATTTTAATATTGACACACACTTGATTTGCAAAATGCATCAGCAATTAGATAATATCTGGCTAAGTTAACATGACTATTTTTATAGTGAAAATTGATACTTTGGTTTCTTTAAACTCAATGCTCTTATCCCTTGCATGTACTACCTCTTCATCTGGGTCTGTTAGATACAGTTAACATTGTGCTACTATATTTTCAGATATAATTTCTTATTAAATTATATTTAAATAGTGATCTGAACGTAAAATGAGATCACCTGAGTTCATTAAGTAGCAAGAAAGTGGCAGCAAATCTCTCCAGGATGGTATCTTAGGCAAAGATTTTCTTCTCTTTCTTTCTTGACTCAAATCTTGCTGGCCTTGAAGAAGCACACTGCCATGTTGTGGTAGGGAACTGGTAGTGGCCTTTAGGAGCCAAGGACCTCCTATCGCACAACTGGAAGGAAATGAATTCTCTCAAACAACCAGTGAGCTTGGAAGAGGACCCTGAGCCTCAGATGAGATTGTAATCCTTGCGAACATCTTGATTTTATCCTGATGAGACACTGAACAGAAGACCTGCTAACCTGTATCTAGCTTCCTGACCCACAGAAACTATGAGATGGTAAATGCACACATGGTTTTAAGTAAAAAAAAAAAAAAAATGGTAGTGAGGGAAAAAATAATGTAAAATCAAAAAAAGGAAAGAAATACAAATGGATCCCTGAAATAAATATTTATTAGTCGAAATAATTGAAATTGTACTGCAGCAACGAGCTACCTCCAAATCTCATTGACAACAAATAGACATTTGTTTCTTGTTCTTAAGTCTTTTGACCTATTCAAGCCCACTCCGGTTGTCCATTTTCTTTACTTAAATTTAACTAATTATGGACTTCTTTACTTAAATTTAACTAATTATGCACATCTGAAAAATATCTTCACAGCAATACCTAGATTAATATTTGTTTGAATAATGGGATAATTACCTGGCCATTTTAATGTAAAAGATCAGAACAGTGTTATTAAGTGCAATAATTAGAGTAATGTACTGGACTTCCAGTTGTGGCTAAGTTGAAGTAAACATACCTATCATATCTTTCAAACTGATGATACTAAAAACCACTGAGAAAATGGCATTTAGGGCTTGGACAATTAAAGAATTGCTGAGACATTTGGTAAGAAAATAGAAAATGAAAGAACATCCACTTAACCATGAGACCTTGCTTGCTTGTTTGTTTTACTTTGAATTATCTTCTCTGAGTATCTATGCAAGTCAGTATTCCGGAATTGTGACTTAAGTGTGTTAGCAAACACTGCAAGATGAATCTATTTTCTGTCCATAAATGATCAAGGGGGCATTGGATGGAAAGTTTCTTTGGGGGAAACTACCTCCCCATTTGTTTCTTTTTGCCTTCACAGTCACAGCCACAAAACTATGCTCATGTGGCAGCAGCAGGGATGTGATATCTATGCTGATATCTAAAGCTCTTATGGAATGTCTTTTTGACAAGAGGAACAGAGAAAAGTAGACTGTGATAGAAAGAATGTGAAGAAAAGCCTCATTTTTTTCTCCTTATTTTTTCCTCGATGATTTGCTTCCAAGGCAATGACACTAACAGGAAGTATGTGATAGTATGTGGAAATTAAAACAGAGTATCAGAATAAGGGCCCCCTGGCAGCCAGGGAATATAAAGAAAAGCATGAAGAGTAGAGAACTGGAGAAAGAACACCCCTAAATCTGTGTATAAAGCCCTGAATTCAACCCTGAGTGGTGAATCTCTAAAAGTGACCAACACTGGCATTGCAATGGCTTTAAGAGCTAAACTAGTGTACACAATACTGCTCAGGCTCCAGGCAGGGGGTCCTGAGTAGTGCAAATGTGGGGTACACACAAATTGCACTGCAGAATCGTTAAAGACTAAACTGACACCAGAAATAAAGCCCACAGAAAGTCTTGTGCTGTGAACCTAAGCAGGTTGATGTCTTGCTTTATCAATTTTTAAAAATTATTAAATTCATTGGGGTGACATTGGTTAGTAAAATTATATAGATTTCAAGTATTCGTTTCTATAATGCATCATCTGTATATTGTATTGTGTGTTCATCACCTAGAGTGAGTTCACAGTTCTCCAGAAGATAAAACTGAGAGTTGCAAAGCGAAATATAGGAAATATACAGGATATAATCCAAAATTTCTTGTAAAACATGTCACCAGAATAACCATAACAACCCTCATGGGAAAAATTACTTAATGAACATTGGAAAGTGTTTGAAATTATGAGACACTTTAAAGAAGTTGTTATAATCATGCTCTCTTAAAAGAAGCTAAATGTACCTGAATGAGAAGACACAAGGCTTTATCAGGAACTGAAAAATCCGATAACTGACATAAAAATTCACTGGATAATCTCAGTAATAGAATGGAAATAACAGAGAAAAAAGCCAGTAAACATGTAGAGCAATGTAATTTTATTTTTAAAAAGGAGCTAAAGAAATAAAAATGAAAAAAGCGTGAGGGACATGTAGGCCAATATCAATGGGCCTTATAGTCACATTATTGGAGTCCCAAAAGTACAGGGGCACTATTAGTGAAGAAAGAAATACTTGAACTAATTGTGGTTTAAAACTTTCTAAATTTAAGGAAAAAATAATAATTTACAGATGGAAGAATCTTAGAGAATTCCAAACAAATTCAGAGAATGCCATACCCAGATATAATAAAACTAATGAAAAACAAAGTTCAAGTTAATACGTGAAAGCAAACCAAGAACTCAACACATTATAAATAGAGAAACACTGATACAAATAATGGCGTATTTCTCACCAGAAAAAAAAGTCAGAATATATTGTAATATCCTCGGACCATAAATTTCTCTATTCCTGTCCTCAGCACACATCTTGTTGAACAAAGCTGAAGACTAGACAGTGATTCTTTTACTGTTCAATGAGTAGGAAGATTCCAGAAATTGATGCATGATTGTGTGTGTCATAGACTTGAGGATGTTTTGTCTCTCTTGTCTAGAACATACTTTGATCCTTTATTATTCAATGAAATGGAATTTTCAGGACAGCAGATCACAGTGATGATTGTGAAGGTTTTTTGATACTTTGACCTTTAAATCTGTGCATTGCCTAAACAATATAAAGATAAATCTACATTAGTTTTGGATCACTGATTGAAGGTGAAAGGCATTAAGTGCCTGGATTGTCCTAAATCCAAGATATGAGTTTGATCATTGAGATTGGGGCAGGTTTTAGGAATGAGTGACAATGCTTTATCTGCATCCTTTAGCAGAACCACTCTGCTGAAGTAATATGTATTACTGTTTATTAATTTCTGGCTAAAATTATCACACCATTGTAAAATATAATTATAATCTGAAACTATTGTGAAGTTCTAATTTATTTTACCTTGGATATGTCGGGTCATATTTTCTCTTATTCCCTTTAGGGGAATAAGCATCAAGCATCAAAAAAAGGTCCAAACTAGGGTTTACATTGTACAGTTATTAAAGATGACTTGAGGAGAGCCATCTGAGATGCCAACTTTTATCCCTGTCAAACATGCTGCAAGTAGCAACTATTGAAACTCATTAAAGGACACTTTGAAATTTTGTCTTGAAATTCATGAAGCCATCAGTATTGCAGCTCTATAAAAAATAGAAAATTATTTATCTGTGAGAGGTGTCATATTAAGTAGTCATTATAATTTTGGTTTAAAGTTACTAATGAACAAAGTAGGCAAAATAAAAGCAGTGTTCACTTGCATAATTATTTTGGTAATTTAAACAGATTCAAGGTTCTTGATAAATAAACATTTTTATTATTGCTTTTCTATAATGAAAAATGTTGCTAGTAAGTAATTTTATTTAAATAAATTAGGTCATATTGTCATTTATTTATTGTAATAAAGTTCACTTCTTTTAGCACATACTGCCTTCCTTCCTGGGATCCTCTGACCTCCTCGTTGATTTTATTTTTAATTTGCTTTTTTTTTTTTAAATTAAAGTTTATTGGGGTGACAATTGTTACTAAAGTTATGTAGATTTCAGGTGTACAATTCTGTAATATATCATCTATATATATCATATTCTTATCAGCAACTAGTGAGAGCTCCTGTTGCTTTGCCTCTCACGAGCATTTGCTATTGCTGTCATTGGAATTATAACCATTTTAATACGTGTTTTCATTTGCTTTTCCCTAATGACAGAATATGTTGACCATTTTCCATATCCTTATTTACCATCCATATATCTTCTTTGGTTCCTGTTTAGTCAGGTGTTTTTAGGAAAACTTGTGTTTTTGTTTTCTGCGGGTATCAAATTCCCACTTAAAATTCTACCAATATTCTTTTAAATCACCATGATTTTTCAATTGGCAATCCTCCTAGGATATTTTCTAGCCAAAGCTCACAAAGGGGACATGACCAAAAACATGTTACCATTCTGTTTGTTCTAAAGCAGATGTTCACTGAAATAACTGATATGGATATTTCTGTTAGGAAATGTTTGCCAAAACAATGAACATTTTATTTTGCCACTAAACTGTGATTGTTACCAAATAAAGGGTTTGTTGAGAGTAACATATGTTCAATTTGAGAAAAGAAACCAGTCTCCAAAATGGACATTATACTATTACATTGGTTGCCGGAAATGAATCTATATAAAGTTATAAATATATATTTAACATATATTTTAATGATAGTTTATAATAATTTTTATTTTAAGGATTAAAGGTATACTTTTAATATTATAATGTGTTACATATAAAATTACGTAATAAGTAATTACGTAATTTTTAATATAGAGTATACAATTTTTCTGACCTGAATCCACTTTCTAAATCATTTGATCTTTGTGCACTGAAATACAGTTGATTGTAATATTATAAATATTGCCTAATAACAAAATCACATATATAATAACTGTCTCCTAGCTAGAAGTCACATTTAAATAAATATTAATATGTGATACTTGTAACGTTTTTAGAATTTCCTACATATGTGGCAGTTTGTACATTAAATATTTACTATACTTAGAGAATTAGTTATTATTTTTTGACAAATCTGTATTATGTCAGATAGTTCTCTCACATCAGTACCACCAAATATAAAGTACTTTATTTCATTGTGTGAATGAATAATGCTACTTCCAAAAATAAACCCAAATGTACCTAGTTACTCTTAATAAAGATTAATGTTTATTTGATTCACCACATTCACTTTCCTGTTTATGTTTAATATTTGGCCCTGACAAGATACATTTTAAAACTGGCACTCAAACATACAGATAGTGGAAAAAACAAGATGGCTGCCCTAATTAAGTGGTGATATTCAATGTATCTAATTATTATAGATTTAGCAGTTTTAAAAACCTTTTTATTTTATCACAGTTTTTGTTGATCAGAAATCTATGCACGATATGGCAGAACTGTTCCCGTTGTTCTAGGTTCACAGGATCAAAATCACAGTGATAGCAAATCTGGGTTTCTTCCTCTAGGCTCTGGGGTTATCCAAATACATTATGCTTCAAGCCTAATTCAGTTGTTGGTAGAATTTGGTTCCTTGTAATTGTAGGGGTAGATAACTTGTTTCCCATCTGGATGTCAGCCAGGAACCACCAGTGGGTGCTACATGCCTCTCTCTTAGATCCATGCATGTGGCACACTTACATCTCAGAATTTGCAATTGTGTATCAAAACTTTCTAATTCTTGGAATCATTCTGACTTCCTCTTCTGTTACTTCTCTCCTGCTTCCTGCACTGCATCTCTCTGACTCCTACCAGAGAAAGTTCTCTGTTTTTAAGATCTCAGGTTATTTGATTGGACCCACGTAAATAATCCATAATCTTCCTAATTTAAGGTCCTTAAAAATTAGTATATTCTTCAAAGTCCCTTTGACTATGAAACATATTAAAAAGGTTCTAGGGATTATGGTATGAATGTATTTGGGTTACCATTCAACCTACCACACTTGTGCACTAGACTAAGTTTATTGAAATGCAATAGATGCCAGATATTAAAGATATTGAATGTTTCCATTTAAAATTGGCTTATAATTAAAGAAAACCTAATAAAATAATTCATTAAGTACCTAATTATTTTAAAATTAAATAGAAAAAAATAAGTACATATTGTGACCTATATTTAACATCATAAATGGCTTAAAGATAAACAATTATTATTGGATACAGTCTACAAATACCAAAAAATGCATTTTGAAGGCAGCCCACAGTGGGTAACTTTTAACAAAATGTATTAATAAAATGTGTTTTTTCCTTCAAAATGTGTGCACATTTGTAAGTAAATAGGATAGATAGTATCACTGTGATATGCACATTATTGTATTGATTTTATTGCTTGTGTTAGATCAAAGATAATATTTGCTTTATTTAGCAAAAATTTTTTGTTATTTCAGTGAGGAAAAAATGAACTGCTGGTTTTTCTAGTAGTCAAAATTTTATTTGTAGTAAAAAGCAAATGTGAATTAAGGGGAAGCATTCTGGTGCTTTATTTGGACAAAACCCCAATGACTGTTCAATCTGCCGCCAAATCATTGAAATGGTCCAATCGTGTTCATGATGAAAATTATGGAAACTGTCATCTTTGGTGGAAATAGTGTGATTGCAATCAAGCTTCTGAACGAACATATTGAAAATTAAATATATTTGGTATTGTCTCTACTATGTTATTTCTATTTCTCCCTCTAAATTATACCCCCTGAGCTACTTTAAAGAAATTCTTTCAAGAATCAAGGGAAGAATGGCATTATGATTTTAAAACTTATCTGAAAACCTCTTTCTTGAGTTTAGTTCATACAATTTTTTTATACTTTAGTTCCCTCCATTATCTTGGAAATTCAGCAGTAAGAAATGTCTTTTCTTGGATTTGTATGACTTATCAATCTGAAAATAATTGCCCTGGGAATAGAGGGAAATGTCAGTCACTTCCTGCTTTATTATTTGATGCACTATTTAGAGATTCACAAGGAGAGTTCTCCTTCTACCAGGGAACATGGCATTGTATTGTACTCAGAATTTCCTGTTTGTTTTGTGAGCATTGTGAGCATTGCATTCACCTGAGTTAGGACAGCAAATGTGGATTGGGATAGGGTCTAGGTTATTAGACAACTCAAAAAAAAATGAGGAAACTAGCCATCCAAAGGAGGAAATTTAATATAGAAGGGATATAACATTCAATGCTAGCTAGTGTAACAGTTTACCCAATTATCTCAGTGTTTCAACACTAAAAAGGTTTACTTTTCACCCACAATATTCTTAGCAACTCAGGAATCCAAACTCTTGATTTTTTGAGGATGACGATTTAAATGTCTTTTGTACACCATTTACTCACATTCCGTTATTGAGAAGTAAATCACATGGACACACGGGGAAAGCTGGAAAACATACCTTTCCCTTTTGTCCCAAAAGAGGATACTGAAATGCTCAGTCAATACCCAATATACTTCTGCTATAGGAAATTGGAAACATTGGGATAAATGAGATGACTAAACCATAAAAAAGAATAAACAAGGAAGGAAATTGGTAGGATATATAAGATGAAACATATGGAGTGAGTAGAAAGATAGAAGACTATGAGAATAAGTATAAGACTCATGGAAACAAAATACTTCACTCATGGCTTCTTTGTGGTTGTATGTAGACCAAATCAGACTATGCCAGTTATTCTGGATTTGTTCTCCACATAGCAATTATCTGACATTCCTTGTAGGAATTCTGTACCCTAGAAGACTGATGTCTGTGATATCCAGTTGGCTTAGACCTTGGGAGGCCATGAGGGGCATAAAGAAAGAGAACACCTTGCTTCAGTGTCATGTCTCTGATAGTAGCACCTCCATGTAAGACTGTCATGACTATAGCTTCCCTGGAGTGGGTCTTTATCCATGGTTATAGCTCTCAGTGGTCGTTGGTAGTGCTTTCCTCCATTTCCTTTAATTCTGGAGGTGGGGACAGTAACTTCCTGCTGCTGATAATATTGGAATATTTTACCATATCCTTGTTTGTCATGTAACTCTACCTGGACATATGTATATAATCCTTGCATTAAAATGTTTTCATTAAAATCTTAGGACAATTTGTTTCCTACTGTGTTTACATCCAATACTATGTTAAACTGTGATTTTGCTCCAGGGCATCAGTGCATTCCAAAAGACTGTCCAGGGGAATATATATATATATGTATATATACACACACACAAAATTTCTTTTGAACTAAATTTTAACATATTTCAAATATGTAATTTGATGGGAACAGCTATAGAATTTTCCCATTATATTTCCTTACAGTTACATAACAATTTCCTTATAGTTACAAATTAGTCTTCTGCTATTACTGCAGATATAGTTTTATGAGTTGACAAGAAGGTCAGCGACCTATATGAAGGACTAGAAGAATATTACTCAGAGCATTCTTATTGAAGTAAACTCTAGGCTTTTAAAATTCGAGTGTAACCAAGCACTGTTTTCCTGTTTTCTCTGTATATCAATATTCATCGAACCATTTTTCTATGATTATCAGGGTTCTTCAGAGACCAGAAGAACCAATACCGTAGGACATACCTACATTACCTCTGTATACATGTACATACATATATACATGTGTGTTCATACACACACAGACACACAGATTTTACTGAATTAGTTCACATGAATGTGGCGTTGGGAATCTGAAATCTGCTGGGCAGACAGGCAGGGTGGACACCAAAGGAACGTTTTTGTTATAGTCATGAGTCCAAAGGCAGTTTGGAGGCAGGATTCTTTGTTTTCAGGGAACCTCAGTCTTTTTCTTTTATTGCCTTCAGGTAATTGGATGAGGCCCCCTCACATAGATGATAGTTTGCTTTACTCAAGATCTACTTATGTAAGTCTTAATCTTACCTAAAAAACTGCCTTTACAGAAACATTGACTCATGGTTGAGCAAATATCTGGGCACCATAGCTTAGTCAAGTTGATACACAAAATTAGTCATCACTCTATTTGTCTATATATCTGGCTACCTATCTATATTAGGGTCCTATTGCTAATAGTAAATTACTATAAACTTAGTAGTTTAACACAGCACACATTTATTATCACAGATTTCTGGAGGTCAGAAATCTATAGTGGGTCTCACTGGGTAAAATTCAAGTTATTGACTGCTTTCAACAGGAGAACAATGTCTGTTCTTTTTGGATACTGTAGGGAGAATTGGTTTCTCTGCCTTTTCTAGATTCTAAGGCTGCCTCCACTCTAGGGGTCTTGGCCCTGTTACTCCATATTTGAAGTCAGCAACATTGGGCTGGCAGCCTTTCTCACGCCGCCATCTTTCTGGTCCCATCATCATGTCTTTCTCTCTGATTCTGAGTCCTTTTCGCCTCCTTACTCAACTTGTAAAGGCTCTCATAATTATATTTGGCCCACCTGAATAATCTAGGATCATCTCCCCATTTAGGTCAATTTACCAGCAACCTTAGTTATGCTGGCAACCACAATTCTTTTTCACGTAACATAACATATTTACAAATTCTGGGTATTAGGACATGGGCGTTTTGGGGTCTATTATTCTGCCTACCATATTATCTATTTCTACATAATCTTTAACCTTAATTTTACAATATTGATATAAAGTTATTAAATATAAATTGCACAGAGTTATGAGAGCTAGGAATATTTAATGACATTCCGCAAAAATTCAACAAAACAAAGAAGAGATGCTGTGTTCGTTCTTCAATGAGGCAATAACACGGCCAATCAAAAAAAAAAGAGAGAGAATTTTAAATGTTCCTTCTTTTAATTAAACCTGAAGCTTGCTTATCTGAGCAGGAATAGAATATATAAACACTAAGCCAGGATTACACTACATAGAACAGCTGTCATGTTCACAACAAAGCAGAAAGCCAGTATTTTTAGTGCTCATTGGAGTGAAGCAAAAATTTCATAAATAATAATGGATAAACATTAAGTACTTAAAAACATTCTCAGAGTATATTATTAGTTACTACTGGGAGTCCTGAAACATGAAATCTAATGATGTAGGAAACAGCAGAATAGTTAGTATCTCTGTGAGGATGACAAATTCCAGGCCTGGAGTGGGATTTGAACTGTAATCTTTTCTAGTTACATAATTATTTCTTCATTTTCATGAGCTTTTTGAGGCCTAAAAATAAGATCATTAACAGCAAAAACCTGTACACTCTTTTTTAAAATTACTTTTATTTGTAGTAGCCTAAAACTGAAAATAATCTATATATCCTCCATGGGTTAATAAACTCTGGAACATTGCTACAATGGAGTACATAGTGCCTTGACAAAATAGGCAGCGTTTCATTCCTATTTCCTTCCACAGGGACTGAGTTCCTTAATTTACTAAATATTCACTAACCTCTTTCTTCGTGCTTAATTAACAATGTGCCATATATACTTATTAAAGAAAAGGGAACATGGGAAACATGTTACTGACCTTGAAAAAGTTTGTAATATTATTGGGATGACAAAATATATCAACACACAGGAGAGGGAGAAAGATTGAGAGATTGAGATTGATGTAAATGTTTCCACACCACTTCTAAAATATCTGGGAGACCTGTCAGTCTGTATTAAAGTTCAGAGAAAGATGGGTTGGTAAATACGCCAAGGAGAAAATAGAAGTACAAGAAATCTTGGGAAAAAAACGTTGAATAATGATAGGTAAACATGTTTTATATTAGGCATTCTAGAAGCAAGCATTAGATGACATTTTGTGTACAAGTGATTTATTAAAAAAAAAAAAGTGCTTCCAGTTATATGAGAGGAAAGGGACAAAAATGGAGAACTTATTTTGGGTAAAATCACATGGTACTTTTCAGCCTGACCCAGAAGAACTCTGGAGTGTACAGTTACAACCTGGAGTTACTGCAGACTGGAACAATGGAGCACAGAGGCTGATTTCAGAATCTCTTACCCATCGTACGTAAAGGGTATACGTGTAGATGTAGTGGGAAGGAAAAGGAGGCAGAAGAATGTTGCTCTCTGTTCATTGGGGAGGGATGGGCTCCCACAGTTTGCGGGCCATTTTTGCTAAAAAGAGCTGCAGCTACTGTGCATTTGAAGACAAAGTACATTGAAGCCGAGACACTTAAAAATGGAAAAAGATGAACTGAAGCATCTTCATGGAGCACAGTCATTATCTACTTTGTGTGTGTTTCAGGTAGCAGGGGGGCTCCTGACAATACACTGGGAAAATTGAAATGATAACTCTTACACGGGGAAAGAAGATTCTTTCTTGAAGTATGACACCATTGACCTGTAATTCTTTTCACGCAACTGCTCTTCCAGGGCAGAACTGAAATCTACTTACAGTATTTTTGGAAAGTTATTCTTCAACCTTTGCTTTAACATTTCCAGAAAGAAGAAAACTCTGTGTTTCCCATGTCAGCCACTGTTAGAATGAATCAATCTCCTTTTGGTTTGTTTAAATTATTGGGCACTTATTCATTGCCTCATTCACAGGTCACAAGGGTTTCCAATTACCAACTGGAATGCTGTCTATTGAATTTTCTTTCTTTATTTTCCTATTCAAAGGAGAAACTCCTATAGTGGTGCTTCTTTATGCTCCCCTGAAATTAAGCCACAAGCTATTGCAGTATTACAGGCTTGCATTTTATTACAGATCACTTAGTCTTGCAGTTAGATACTTCAGATACTACTGGGTATTTATTTTTAAAGTGTCTTTTAGTCCATGTATTTCAAAGATAAGACTATTTCATGACTTTAGGTTATCTTTCAAGTTTTCTTCTCACTCCCAGGTAAGTAGAAACGTTTTTCATCATATCTAGAATCCCACTGTTGCGAACCTAACCAAGTCAGGGATATGAAATAAATAGAGTTCCCTATTCTTTTCAGTGAACTTCTACTAGTATGAGTGTTTCCCTTTAGTTAGATGCAGGGCAGAAGGTGGGGAAGTTGGAAAGAGAATTTGGGAAATGTTGAGTTCTTTAGAAAAAGAAATAACATCTCTGAATTATTGTAGTTTATATATAAAATTTTCAAATAGTAAATAATGACACAGGTTTCTCTTTATATATTCCAATGAAAATTAGGTATTAAAAGGTTTAGATGCAGTGACCTTGGAAAATATTTAATGTTCTATGAATTTTCAAATTTATATCACATGCTCCCCGAGGTTGTTTTTACTTGACTACTACTTCAAACAGATATTTAATGAGTATTGAGGTTATGTGTACTTTTTTGTTTTGATCTTTTTAATTTCTGACTTTCTCTTTGATTATTAAAAATGCTTAATCACTTTCCAAGAAATACATACAGGTTTTATCTCCCTAAAGTTTATCAGTCTCAGCCCTTGCCACAAATCCAGTGTGTGGTTCTGAATTCCTGTTTTGATTTTCCTGCTAATGGGTATCAATCAAAACAATTTTACTCAAGGTAATCCTTGGAATCAGAAGCACTTGTAACCAAGATAAAACATAGTCTATTTTAGGGGTCTTCTGAAAAAATTTTTTCCACAGTATTATGGACATTTACCAATCTGATATCAGATTTTATGAAAATAACCCATTTTCTGTTTTTTTTCCCTAATAGACCATGATTCCAAGATGGCAGAGCAGGAAATAGTCACATATATTATGCCTAGTGTCTGCCAAATATATAATAGTCAACAGTTATACAGTGAATGAAGGATTTAATGTTGTTCAAGATAATGATAAACGAGTTTTCATATATATCTACCTATTTTTAGCAACTTTCTTCATCCTTGTTGTATCAATTCATTCTTTGATACATTTACTCAATTGTACATCTTTTTGACATTGTCTTAAAATTGTTTCATCAATTATACATTACAGTGGCATAAAATATTCCAATTCATGCCAAACCAATCCCTAAATTCTACTTTAAATGGTATTACTTGAATGGTTTTGTTTCCAATAATTAGTATTAATTAGTATTATGTTCCCATAATTAGTATTAATGGCAACTTGGGACTCTTCAACCCAAAGAGTGTCCATATTTCTTTATTGCTGCATTCAAATTAATCTTTAGGAAATAATTTGTAATGGGATAGCATATATGACTTAAGTCTGATGAGACCCAAAAGCACATGATTAGAATTTGGAATATACTCATGTTAAACAAACAAAACAAAACTGTCATAGCCAGAAGTTTTTTTGAAAGAAAGATTTTATTGAGCCAAATTCTAGCCAGTAAAGGAACAGGTCCTGGCGTAAGAGGTCTAAACCACCAGCAGCATGTTTAGATGGGAAAGACAAGCATATATGCTGTCCTGGAGTTGATGGGAACTTTAATACATTATTTTGGAGGAAATAAAGATATAAATTGTTTTGAAAGAATTTATGTTGGCTGCAACTAAGGGCAGTGGGGAAAGGTGAAGCAGGGGTAGGTCTCTGATAGGTACACCTTCTATAAGGAAGAAATATTTGCTACTTTTGATTGGTTACAGGCAACAGTCCTGAAAGTTCACACATACGCAGGATGTGGTGATTTTGAGTGGTCAGCTGATAAGTGCCTGGAGGTTGATTCAGAGCTCAACATACATTCAGGAATGGGACCAGTCTTTTGTTAGTTGGCCCACAGCTATTAACTGGATAATTACTCCTGTCTCTCACTCTCTGGCCTGCTGTAATTTAATTGCGAATATCTCAGAATTTTTTTGTCATTAAAAAAAAAAATCAGTTAATAAGAGCCTATGTTGTTTCCCTACTTCACTTTTGTTTAATGATAATTTGAATGTTAAAAGAACAACTTGAGGAATAATGTATGGCTTTGCAGTAAAGGTGCTTATACAGAAAGAAGAAATAAGGTATTAAGAATGCTAAGAGGCAGAAATATGTTCCAAATTGACCCACGTCAGATCAAATTTAACATGTTGGCTCATATGGAAGATAGAGCCTGTAGTGAGCCTAAATTCTTTTTATTCCCCATTTGGAAACATATACTAAATGCAGATACTTTGTTAGCTATTCTGTTTCTATTGTCATCACATATTTTGGCCATGCTGTGTTTTTATTAAAGAGGGAAATTATGGGATCTATATCTTCAGAATCTCTAGGACTTGAAAAATACATGGGTATTACATTAAAAATTGACATATTTGTAAGTTTTCAGTCCTATGATAATGATTATTTTTAACACCTTTTCATTTTTATAGACTTTTTTTTTTTTTTTTTTTTTTTTTTTTTAGGATGGGAACATAGGGTGCTTTGTCCAGTGCTCTTTTCCAGTCCTAGAATATTTCCACGGAAATGGTGACAGATACATATGCAATGAATGAATAAATGAACTATTTGAAGATGTGATGAGATACAGCACATTCGTTTTTGTGTAGAACTGGGACCAAATTATGTGTATCCAGCTCTGAATAGCTCAAATATATAGTTTTTGTTTGTTGCAGGGGAGTTTCAGGGAGAAGGCAGAACATTGGTGACCATAGTCTTCCTAGTACTATCAGAATTATTCTTTATCGAGGGGCCTTTTTCTGCTTTGTTGAAACCCTAGTGCTAGTGGTTAGTACCATGCATGATTCAGAGCAATTGTTCAATAAATATTTTTCAAATGAATAAATGGATGTGCATGCCCTCTTAAGCATTTCTTTAGGTGTCATAAATGGAATCAGCATTATGAAATAAGATTCATAATACATTATGAAATAAGATTCTAAAGTGAGGGCCTCATGAGTGCAACAATTGTAACATTGCAATTTTCATTGCATGTCATTTTAGTGTTAAGTTGTAAGCCCTAAATGGTAAGATACATTCCTAATTTTCTCAGACATTTCAAAAATTGAGTATTTCAAGAGATAGTAGGTAATCAAGTTGGAAAGGAATGATATGTTAAAGCGAAAAACGTTCACAGTTATTTATCAAAAGAAGACTGAGTATCTGAAGATGTGTTTCAGATATGAAAGTAGGAAAGTATCATATGATGCAGTCCTGGAACCTCACTTTGCAGAGGAAAAGTTTCTGTGCATAGTGAGGTGAATTTAAAATTACATTTATAATGATTATTCTCTTTAATTCAACATATATTAACTCTGAGCTTATCTGATTCAGGAATCTTTTCTAAGCATAGTGGAGAATATCTTTTAGTAGAAAAAGGAAGATAAAGCATGTGGGAAATAATATTCCCATTTAAAAATTTGTAAGAGTCGTGGTGTTGCTTTATGAATATTTTAGCTTTTACATCATTCATTACCTAATAAACCTAATAACTGTCCCAATACTTCATTAGAAGCTTTTAAAACAAACAAACAAACAAACAAACAAACAAACAAAGCAAGGAGAGGCCTAACAATAATAACAACAGAGTTGTTTGAAGGAATATTCTTGGTTATTTATTGAAATCTAGTTTGAAATACTAAAGGATTGAAAATGTTTGACAGAGTTGATGTACCAGATATGATTCTAAAAATAGGAGAGTGTACTAAAAACTCGAGACCCTTAAATTCAATGATGGTAACAGGTGCAGCTTTAATGAAATACATTAGCATGTTAAAATACACAAAGCTAAACATAGACTGATAATGATCAACATCTTTATTTGCTGAATTCCACAGCAAACACTAACGATATCGTAGAAATGTAACATTAAAATGAGATGTGCTATCTCAGAGAAGCTATGTTAGCTTTTGCAGATTTTAAAATACAGTTGTTCCATTTTTTCTGTCTGCACAGTTAGAACATAAAGGACAGGTAAAGTTATTTATATACTTCAAAAAATTAAATTTTGGAAGTCACTAAATAGCTAACTACATGCATCATAAAGTCCCACTTATCATGTAGACCTGGAGAACATAGAATCACCAATATACAAACAAAAGTGTTCCTGTAAAATTTGCAATGAATAACCAGATGAAACCCCTTCCCTAAGTCAAATTTTATGTCTTCAAACCAGAATTAGGAAATTTTTTATAAGAAGACATCAGTGTTTAGCGAACCCTGGATATAGCGTGTTTCTCCCAAAATAAGACCTAGCTGGACAATCGGTTCTAATGTGTCTTTTGGAGCAAAAATTAATATGAAACCCAGTCGGGGCCTTATACAATGCAATACAACATAACATAACGTAAATATAATACTGGGTCTTATATAGAGAGCATATTAATTTTTGCTGTAAAAGATGCATTAGAGCTGATTTTCTGGCTAGGTTTTATTGCCGGGGAAGTACGGTATCATGGTGTGAGTTCTCTATCATTCTTGAGAGTTTTGGGTTAAAAGTGAATGTTCAGGAAGATTGCAATTATCTAACAATGGTGTGGAATGAAAGATGTTGGTACGTTTTATGCGGTGAGACTGATAGTTTCAGTGGATTACTGGAGGCCATTTCTTGGAGCTTGTGTAGCCTTAAGAAAATACAAGGGGACTAGAAACCTTGATCGTGGGCGGGGGGGACTTGGAAATCTTTCTTTCCCGTGTTATTTGCGTGGATTTGGCAAAAAGAATATTACATTCTGGAATAACAAAAGAGAATATGCTGATGTACGTATTTTCAGAAGACCAATAATCACATTGTTTATGGCCAATGTAGTACGATCCGTGTACATTCTTGCATTTCATTCCTTTGGTATCTTGGTGGGACCAAATGAATTCTTATGATTACCAGACTCTAAATATTTCTGTGAGTCAGGAGGTAAAGAAAGCACCTTTTTTCTTCCAGTTTGGATTGTTGTAAAAATAACAAGATGATTGGCAAATTATAACAAAAAAAACTGAAGGAGCAGACATGAAATAGTCATAAAATCAGCTAGGTGTTTTGGAATCCTACCTTTGTTGAAAGTCTTCAAACTTTATCAACAAATAGAGGAACAAAAGTCAGCTTAATGAACAGTTTCACTTTGAAGAAATTGATGTCTCTAAGTTTCTCTAAAACATTGCAGATTTCTGAAAAATATAGGACAGTTTTTTATTATTTAAACATGTTCTTTAAAAGGATTTTCAATACCATTCTACTGTTTCCATCATAACACTTATTCAAAATGCATATGCTATTACATTTAGTAAGTTGTGGCATGAATTTTCATATATTAGAAAATAGGCATCATTGGAAATTTTTCTAGATTATAGTATTAACTTTACAAATACCAAGAAACTACACAATCTTTCCTAGGATAACAAAGGAAAACACATTAATATTTTTATTTTAGATGACTTTTTTTCTTCCCTCACTTCGGTATTCACTTATTTCACATATTTTATTGTATGAGATGCTCAGTT
This sequence comes from Rhinolophus ferrumequinum, assembly GCF_004115265.2. Classification (NCBI taxonomy): domain Eukaryota; kingdom Metazoa; phylum Chordata; class Mammalia; order Chiroptera; family Rhinolophidae; genus Rhinolophus; species Rhinolophus ferrumequinum. The sequence continues at coordinate 36,220,150 of NC_046287.1, forward strand.
TAAGAAACCGCCACAGTTTTTAAGCGTGAAGGGAGATAAGTACATAAATATACTGAGGCACAGTTATCTCCAGGAATTTAGAACCAAAAGGAAAATTCCCAGGTGAGAAGCTTCAGTTGGTTCTAGCAAGCCACCAAATTTTATTTCCCACCCAACCTTGTTTCACTTTGAAAAGCATTGTCGCACGAATCTACTCCCATGGTTGAACTGTTGTTTTCCCTCAACTCTCATCTAATTGTAGAAAAGGAAATAGAAAAATAAATTTCAAAAAAAATGCTCTTCACTTGATATTCAGAAAATAGCTGGGGCTAGCAGTGATATTGAAATACATCTTAGTTTAAAGAACAACAAAAGGGAAAGTGCACAAAATTAAATACACTATTTAGTAGTGCAGTTTTTCTAAACACTGGTTTCTGTTACCTTGTAATGTGCACATTTGCCTGACCCGGTCCAGTTCAGGGTCTGAGAATACAAACAGTATATAGAAGCAAAATAAGTATTTAGCTGACTAATGATGAGCATGTAACCTAAGGGAAAAATTGTGTTAATTCAGTGAGCTATTGGACCTGCTTTTTCTGCAGCATCATACAGCCAATCTGACATGATGTTGTCTACCTTGCTTTATACACTCCCAAATACTGTGTGTGTGTATCTGTGAGCAGCAGTTTAATTCTATTACATCTCGGTTACTCTTCTTCCACTCCTTTGACCAACTCACAACCATGGTTGCCTGTAGTCCATTCCCTGGTTCTTCATTTGAAAAGGAAGGCAGACTAGCAGTTGGAGTTTTAAAGCCTCCCTGTACCATACAACGACTGCAGACTTCCCTCGAAATAAAGCCACAAAATGCAATACTCACTTCCTGCTCAGGACTCCCTCAGAATTTTGCTCCTCTCAGAACGAACACTTTCTGCTCTTGTTCATAGCCGTTGAATAACTGTGGGTTTTGTTGTTGTTGTTGTTGTTGTTGTTTTATTTTACCCAGAATTTGTAGTTAACAACGTATACCACTATTTCAGAAGCAAGATCTGGGCATCTATTTTATAATCCTGAATGGTCAAAGTGTTCAGTTATAGTACAGCCAACTCAGTGTCTACATGGGATGTAAGAATTACAATGTATGTTGAGACCTTAAGTCACCTCTTTCACCATTGATACTTTGCCATAACTCAGCATATTGTGAATCACTTCAGTTCTTTTAATTGATACAGCATGGGTGATATATTCACTCTCTAAACTCAGCAAATATACAAACAAGGGAAACTATTAAGCTAACATTACTAGGATTTGGTTGGAACAGCCTTAAGCAATTGGATAGAATGGATGTTCTATGAGAGCAGAAATAATTATCTGTTTTAACATATATATTCACAACATTAAAATCACTAAATTAAACAAAACTCCTTGAATATGTTTTGAATAAATGAATGAGGAAGGGGAAATGTCTTAAGAGTGAAATACTGGGCTCATGGCAAATGAACAAAATAGATCAAAGTTAAGTTTAGTAAATCAAACATTTTATGAGAGAGAGAGAGAGAGAGAGAGATAACAAGAATAAAAAACAAAACCAAGTACATCTGAGTATGGTAGTGACCAGGGAATATATCACTTCTGTGCCAAGACAGGAGTAGAAGAAAATATTTTTCCTTCTGTTCACTGACTTTTACGTGGTTTTGCCTCTGTGTTTCTCATATAAATATGATAAATAGAAAATGCCGTAAGAACTATTATACATTTGAATTCCTAAATTCAAACTTTGAATTTTTTGGCAACTCTTGTATTAGTACAACTTCCGGAACAAATGTTTGCCAGTGTGAAAGACCAGCTATAAAAACATTTATTAAAGTATATATTTTTCTTGGAAAAAACACACTAATGTCTGACAGGAAACCAATGATTTATGTCATTGATAATGTAGACTGTGAAAAACATTCAAGGCTCACCAGTTTGATTAGCTAATTGTAAAACTATACTGTTTATATGATGATACTTGCACCATTTTCAGTAGTGTAAGTGTTAATGTATAAAGTATTGCAAACTTACACTTTAGAGCAAGGAATAGGTAAGATAAAGGATAACTAAAGTCAATACTAGACTGAGTGCTGTTACAGAACAGTATAAAAAGAGCTTTGTGAGTTCAGAAATGGGTATGATAGTGGAGGAGTATCAGGCAAGACCATTAGCAATCAAGGAAAGCTGCGTTAGAGAAGTAATGTTTGAGATGAACCTGAGGAGTTAAGAAAAATACAAGAATTTCATAATTATTTTTTCTAAAATGTTCTCTGTCACTTTGCTCCTCTTTGACATTATATTTGCTTACCTATTTTCTGTTGACCTTTTCCACGAAACAGATTAAGATGCTGAAATATGTAGGTAAAAATGTCCTTACTTACAATATCGATCTTTCTTCAGAAACTGTTCTATCATTTCTTCTTCCCTTGCTTATTATTTTTCTTCAGAGTAAACAGCAAAATATCAGTTTCAACAAGTTTTAGGATGTTTAAATTCCCTTCTTATGCTTCTTTATCTGCTAGCCTGCATTCTTGCTTCAGATATTAGCAAAGATTTTGCTGCTTCTAGAATGCCTTTCCTCTAATGTCACCACCAGATTGGGTCAGATCTCTTTCTAGATATAGGTTATAGTGCCCTGGGATCTTACACACTGAACATTTAGACTAAGGGATAGGAACAAAATACATGTGTCTGTTTATGATCCTAATACATATGTACTATGGGCCTGGTTGTATATGCGATTATTTTAAAGACAGGGATTTATAGACTATACACTGAATTTTCTACACGTGGAGTCCAAGTTATGCATGTGCTAAATATGTGTTGCGTGAATGAATAATTTCACACTCTATGAAAGGGAAAATGTGCATGCATAAGAAATTATAATAAAATAAGTACACTACCATGAGTTATAGTTTCCAAACTTGGATTTCAACTGTGTGATGAACAAGTGTTCAGACTGAGGTGGATGGGGTCAGATTGGGGCCAAGATAGTTTTCTTCTGGATTATGAGGGGAAAAGTCTCAGCTGAGTCATGACCTGTTTTCTAAAGTCCATGCCACATTTAAAAGTGTGTTTCTTTTTCAAAAAAAAGTTTTCTTTGAAATATATACAAAATAAGTGCACATATTTAACTGTACAAATCGATGTCTTTGAACATATGCAAATACCCATGAAACCATCACCACAATCAAAGAAATAGACACATTCAACACCTCCCAAAGTTCCCTTGTGCCACTCCATTTTTGGGGTAGAACATTCAACACGATAACTACAATCTTAAATTTTAAAGTGCATAGTACCAGATTATTAACTGTAGGCACTATGTTGTTCAGCGTAGGTCTAGAACTTACTCACCTAGAATAACAGAAACTTTATATCCATTGAACGACTTCCCATTTATTTCTCTAACCAGCCAGTCACTGTATTTCATGCTTTCGTGAGTTTCACTGTTGGATACCTTTATGAGTGGAATCATACAGTGTCTATCTGGGATTGGCTTATTTCACAGAGCATGATGTTATCCAGGATCATCCATGCCTTGCAGAGAGAAGGGTTGCCTTCATTTTTAAGGCTGTATAATATTCCACTTTATGTATATACCACAGTTTTTAATCCATTCATCTGTCTGTGGACACTTGGTCTGTTTTCATAACTCGGCTATTGTGAATAATGCTGTAATGAACATGTTTCCATACACTTCTGCAGATATCTCTTCAAGATACTTATATATACCCATACCCAGCAGATGAATTGCTGGATATTGTGGTCGTTCTATTTTTAATTTTTGAGGAACCTCCATTTTGTTTTTCGTAATGACTGTAGCAATTTACATTCCCACCAACAGCATAGAAGGGTTCTGTCTCTTCACATCCTCTCCAACAAATCCTAACAGACATCAAGTGGTCTGCCATTGTGGTTTTGATTTGCCTGGTGATTAATGATGTTGAGTGCCATTTCATGTACAGTCATCAACTTATGTTGGTTTGACTTTTTGACTTTATGATGGTGTAAAAATGATACATGTTTAGTAGGAACTGTACTTCCAGTTTTAAATTTTGACTTTTTCTCAGACTAGTGATATGTAGTATGAAATTCTCGTGATACTGGACAGCAGCAGATAGATGATATTGCCCAAATGTAGGCGAATATAAGTGTTCTGAACACATTTAAGGGAGGCTAGTTCTAACATACAGTAGGTTAGGTGTATTAGATGCATTTTTGACTTGTGACACTTTCAACTTATAATGAATATATTGGGACAGAACCCCCTCATACTCAAGGAGCATCTGTGTTTGTCAGCAATTTGTATGATTTCTTTGGGGGGAGGAGTGAAGTCTATTTTAATCTTTTGTCCATTTTTTAAAAGGAATTCTTTTTTCTATTGAGTTGTGTAAGTTCCTTATGTTTTGGAAATTTACTTTTTATGGTTTAAAAATGTTGTCTCCCATAGGTTGTTCATTCCATTGATTTTCTTTACAGAAGCTTTTTAGTTTGATGCATCACCCCTTGTCTATTTTTGTTTTTGATGCCTATGTTTTTGCTGTCATATCCAAGAAATCATTGCCAAGACCAATGTCAAGAAGCTTTTCCCCTTATATTCTTCTAGCAATTTTAGAGTTTCAGGTCTTATGTTTATATCTTTGATCGGTTTTTAGTTTATTTCTGTGTATGGTGATCAGATATGGTACAAATGAAGGTACAATTTAATTTTCTTTGCATGTAAATATCCAGTTTTCCCAACACCATTTGTTGAAGAGACGATCTTTCCTTTACTTGTATTCTTGAAACACTTGCCAAAGATCAGTTGACAGTATATGTGTGGGTTTATTTCTGGGCTCTTTATTCCGTTTCCTTGTTCCTTCTGTCATCTTTATGCCAGTACCACACTGCTTTGATTACTGTAACTTTGTAATATATTATAAAATCAGCAAGTGTGATACCTTCAGATGTTTTTTTTTTCCCCTCGAGATTGATTGACTACTGTGTTTCCCCGAAAAATAAGACCTAATCAAAAAATAAGCCCTATATGATTTTTCAGGATGACATCTCCTGAACATAAGCCCTAATGCGTATTTTGGAGCAAAAATTAATATAAGACCCAGTCTTATTTTCAGGCAAACATAGTATTTTGAGTCTTTTGTGGTTTCATATGAATTTTGGGATATATGTACATTTTTTTCTGTCTGTAAAAATAACATTGGGATTTTGATGGGAATGGCATTAAGGTGTTGGCCGTTGGTTAGTGTGGCTATTTTAACAATATTATAATTTTTGTGTGCTTTAATTTTATTCATTAGTGTTTTAGTTTTCAGTATTTAAGTCTTTCACGTCCTTGGTTAAGTTTATTTTCAAACTTATTTGGTTATGTTACTGTAAATGGGATTATTTTCTTAATTTTCTTTTTTGATGATTTATTGTTAGTATAGAAATCACCTGATTTTTGCATGTTGATTTTGTATCTTGAAAATTTACTGAATTTGTTTATTAATTCAAATAGTTTTTTGGTGGAGTCTTTAGGATTTTTTACATATAGGATCATGTCCTCGGTAAACACACATAATTTTATTTCCTTTCTGATTTGACCTTTCTTTCTTCTTTCTTTCTTTCTTTCTTTCTTTCTTTCTTTCTTTCTTTCTTTCTTCTTTCTTTCTTTCTTTCTTTCTTTCCTTCCTTCCTTCCTTCCTTCCTTCCTTCCTTCCTTCCTTCCTTCCTTCCTTTCCTTCCTTTCCTTCCTTTCTTTCTTTCCTTTTCCTTCCTTCCTTCCTTCCTTCCTTCCTTCCTTCCTTCCTTCCTTCCTTCCTTCCTTCCTTCCTTCCTTCCTTTCTTTCTTATTGCTCCAGTGGGGACTTTCACTACTACATTGAATAAAAGTGGTAATAGTGTACATCCTGATTTAGTTCTGTATCTTAAAGGAAAGGTTTCTATTTTTCACAGTTCAGTATGTATGTGAGCTGTGGACTTCTCATATATAGACTTTGTTACGTTGAGACAAATTTCTTCTATTCCTAGTTGAGCATTTTTATCAAAACAGATTGGTGAATTTTTTCAAATTATTTTTCTGCTTCATTCTGTTTTTATCATTCATTCTGTTAATATGATATATGGCACATTTTTATTTGCATAAGTTGAACTATCCTTGCATCCCAAGGATAATTCCCACTTTTAAATTACAGACATTAAAATTTAAAATCGAAACATGAATTTAAAGAAATAATAAAAAAGTAAATTGTTTATGTAAGATTTACATATTAGTTCAAAAAAGCATTAGCAGGTTATGGTTGAAGAATGCATGTTGAAATGACTATTGGGGTAAGGAAACTAATGATAAAAATTAATAACCTATATATTACCCTTTGTGAATATGATTCAATGGTGACTATAGTGTTTTCATCAATGTAAATTAAAAACTCCAAAAAACTATTTTGGTAGACTCTTGAGTTAAAGAAATGTCAAAAATGAGCAAAAGTAACAAAAAACTAGATCATACCTTCATTAAGGAAATATGTAATACTAATTGATGGTTTCTGGAAATATGTGACAAAATATATTTTGTATATAAAAATATACATGTGTATTTTTATTATTTTAGTTTAATTATTTATCCAATCATTCTATCAGTACTACCTGAGCTCTTAATACCTAATAAGATCCCAAATTATCTTTCATTTTATAATATAAAAGCAACATAACAAAATAATTGAATTAATCTAAAGATATTTTTAAGTTGAGAATAAAATTTGTGGTATAAAACTATTAATTTGGGTAAAAGTGGAAACAGTGAAACTAATTTTCTTATTTTGGTAACAGATAAAGAAAAACACCCATGAAATTATACATTTGAAAAATTGACTATTTCAGTGATGGTACAGAATTTTCGGTGAAGCAGCTCTGATATTTGGAAGAAATATCACTGTATTTTGAGAATGGAAAAAGAAATAAAAAATACAGTGTGTATGTTATCCCATTTAAGTGGGAGTTTTAGGAGACACTGTTGTCTTCTGTGACTCCAGATTCATTTTTGCCACATTCTTCTAAAATATAATTAGGAGACACATACCACATAGAATTCTTGGACACTTAATGAAGTTATATATTATTTTTAATTATGTATTTAGATAAATATAACACTCAATGTCACTTTGAACTTTGTTTTCTGTTTTTGCTTTGAATTGGCAATATTTAAACTGCCTTGATTATGCATTTGCTACCCCTATTGTATCACTATCAAGAATATACATCATAAATAATAAATGCATATGTTATCTAGTTATCTAATAAATGCATATGTGTGGTTGCTATTCAGTAAAAGTCTATTGGCCTGATTAATACAAGTATAATAAGCTGAATTTATCATTCTTAAATGAAAACAACACAGGAAGATAGGAAGATAGGAAGATACATAAAATGAGTTAGAGGTTATGCAGGGTAGTTTATCTCAAATTTATATAACTCTGACTCTTTCCTAGTTTTTGTAGAGAATGTTTTGTTTCATTTCATTTTATTAGTTACATTATGCTATCAAGTAGTGTTATTTCAGTGGTTGACAAATATATAAATGTGAAGTGTCTTCAGGAACATTCACTTATTTCCTCAGTTAATATTTTTAAGCTCCATGTCACAAAAATAAGCTTTCCTGGTGTGAGCCATGCAATGCATACAAAGTTAGACTGGCTTTTCAAAACTTATGACATGATTCATATGTAATGTTATCATTAAGACAATGCTCCACCCAGGAGAGAGTGTACCTATATTCATCATTTACAACAATATATTTCTTTGCATATTTTTAGTGATGTGTAATTCAAAACTTATGTGTTAAGAAGCATATGTGTTCTACGACAAAAGAGGTGAGAGTATACAATGGGATAAAGGCAGTCTGCTCAATCAACGGTTTGGGGAAAACTGGACAGACATATGCAAAAAAAAAAAAAAGAAAGAAAAAAAAAGAAACTGTCCACCACCTTACTCCATATACAAGAATGAATTCAAAATGGATTAAAGACTTAAATGTAAGCCCCCAAACCATAAAATTCCTAGAAGAAAACATAGGCAATAAACTCTCTGACATTGCCCTTAATTTTTTCCCCTGATATATCTCCTTTGGGAAAATTAAACAAACAAACAAACAAGAAGAGAAACAGATGGGTCGACATCGAAATAAAAGTTTTTGCACAGCAAAGGAAACCATCAACAAAAGGGAAAGACAATATACTGAATGGGAGAAGATACTCACTAATGATGCATCTGATATGGGGTTAATATCCAAAATTTATAAAGAACTCATACAATTCAACATGAAAAACAAATCCAACTTAAAAATGGGCAGATGGCCTGAATAGACATTTCTCCAGAGTATATATATATAGATGGCTAGTAGACATATGAAAAGATGCTCAACATCACTAACCATGAGAGAAATGCAAATTAAAACTACAATGAGATATATCCTCATCCCTGTCAGAATGACCATCATCCATGAATTAGGAAACAGCAAGTGTTGGCAAGGATGTGGAGAAAAGGGAACTTTTGTGCATCGATTGCAAATTTTTGCAGCTGCTATGGAAAACAGTATGGATGTGCCCCACAAAGTTAAAAATAGAACTACCTTATGGCCCAGCAATTCCACTTCGGGTAACTATTTGAAGAAATTCAAAACACTAATTTGAAAAGATATATGCATCCATCCCTATGTTCACTGAAGCACTATTTATAATAGCCAAGATATAGAAGCATCCTAAGTGCCCATCAATAGACAATTCGATAAAGAATGTATATACTCCATATATACAATGGAGTATTACTAAGCTATAAAAAAAAAATTACCATTTGCAGCAACATGGATGGACCTAGAGGGTATTATGCTGAGTGAAGTAAGTCAGACAGAGAAAGACACATACCATATGACCTCACTTATATGTGGAATCTAAAGAATAAAATAACAAAAATCGGAAATGTACTTACAGATACAAAGAATAAACTGATGGTTATCAGATAGGAGGGTGGTTGGGGGACTGGGTGAAAAGGGATTAAGAAGTACAAATTTGTAGTTACAAAATAATCATGGGGATGTAAAGTACAGAGTAGGGAATATAGTCAGTAATAATTGTAATAATTATATATAGTGCCAAGTGCATACTGGAGTTATTTGGGGAATCACTTCATAAATTATATAAATGTCTAACCACTGTGCTATATACCTGAAGGTTATATAAATAATATTGAATGTGAACTGTAATTGAAAAAAAGCATATGTGACTATAACAAGACACCGCATTTTCCTACATTAATATCTGACCTGAAATATTTTTAGAAAAACTCAGACACATAACAAAGAAGTGAGTAGAAACATCAACTCCATAACAGCTGTTATAGTTTATACATAATATAGTGCACCAGGGAGATATACTTTCTAAAAGTAAACACCAATTATCATACCTTGGTTTAAAATTTTATTGTATTAGCTAATTATAATTTAGAAAAGTGATTTCTTTTCCCTAACAAAATACAAATATCTACAATAGAATATTTATCCCAAGAAGCCTAAGTTTGTATGGAAAGATAATTTTAGTCACCAAAACAACAAACAAATAATACAAAGATTTACTATCTAAATTGCCTTTAACAAATTGTATTTTTTTTTCCTTTTCATCTTTTATGAGATGGTTGCAGAGTTCAAACAAATATTTTTAACAATGACAATTTTATTATAGTAATGTAGGAAATTTTTGCTCAATATTTCCCAAAGTATCCTTTTGTTAAGTGAGGGAACCTGAGATTACACAGATAAAAGGTTGTCACTTTGGACATACTTACAGGGGTCTTCCCACCTGGGTATTTTGCTGTTCAGTTAATCAAGCACAGAGTGAGCATGTACTATGGTCTTTGAAAATATTCTGTAAAATACGGTTCTTAAGAAAAGTTCTAGTAGTTAATGATATAAAATTCCTACCACAGTCATTGCAAAACATCATCACAGACTGAAAAACAAAAAAAGGAAGGAAAGAAAAATCAATACAATACAAGAAAGGGTGATATTTATATTATGTATAGGTCAACATTTCAAGTGAGTTTTAGAGATGGGAGGAAAGGTTGAAAACACATTTATATTGAGAATTATCACTCTTTTTCTCTGGAAAAAACCTGGGTAAATTCTACTAGGAAAAAAATTCCATTAGACAAATCTATTGACAGAAGATCATTTTTATTCTTCCCAGTACACACAAAAAGTATGGAACATGCATATTTCTCTCTTATCTAAATATGTTTTAATACTTTTAGGGTATTCCAAAAAAAAAAAAAAACAAAATGTCCTGGAAAGGAGGGGTTAGTGGCTGGCTAGTAACTTCTTTTCCCTTCCCTAGTAATGGTTCTGAAGAAATATAAAGCGATGATGTGGTCAGACCTCTTTGTAAATAAGCTAATATGATCACCTGATAGTATTTACTAATGGAAACATAATGAAGCATTTTCATTTGTTAAATATTTTCACCAGTACATTCCTTATCTGTTTAAGTGGCTTCTAAATCCCAAAATTATGGATTTATAGACTGCTAGAAAATGCCAGCTTGTAATTAGAGTATAAATGAAGATACTGTATGGCTAAAATGACTTCATTTGTGCAGGTAATACCCCAATGTATTTCTTGGAAACTTGTATGTCAAATTTGAATAAGAGTCTGCCCTAATATGGGATGGTAGGATCTGAAAGCTACAGTGTAGTTCTCAGACATCACCAAGTTTGTAAAACTGTGGCTTGTGCATCCTTTGAATTATTAGTAAAACTTTGTTGAGGGTAAATTATATGCTATCTGTGAGTTTACCTTTGTGTTATCTTAGTATATCAAGTCCATTTTTGATTTGCACTTATAGATTACCCAAAGATACTAATAAAATCTTGCTCAGATAATTTTGCTATTCAAGAAAACACTTTCCTATGGTAATTGGTGAATGTTTAGAGAGAAGTATTTTAAAAAATAATAATTTTTAATATAAATTTATTGGGGTGGCATTGGTTAATAAAATTATACAAGTTTCAAGTGTACAATTCTATAATACAACCATCTGTATAGTGCATTTTGTGTTTACCACCCAAAGTGAAATCTTCTTCCATCACCATAATTTGACCCCCTTTACAATTTTCTGTCTCTCTCCTCCGCCTTTTCCCTCTGATAACCACTAAACTAGTGTCAGTGTTTATAAATTTTTGTTTGGTTGTTTTAGTTTTATATTCTGCATATGAGTGAAATCATGGTTCTTGACTTTTTCCATTTAACTTACTTCACTTATCATGACAATCTCAAGGTCCATCCATGTTGTCACAAATGATAGTATTTCATTTTTTCTTATTTCCAAGTAACATTCCATTGTATATATGTACCACATGTTCTTGATCCAATCATCTATCAAAGAACGTTTCGGCTGTTTCCATGTCTTGATCACCGTAAATAAATACTGTGATGAACACAGGGGTACATATATCTTTATGGACAACTCTTCTCAAATTTTGGGGGTAGATATCCAGAAGATGAATTGCTGGGTCATATCATAATTCTATTCTTAATTTTTTGAAGAACCTCCAAATTGTTTTCCATAGTAGCTATATCAATTTACATTTCTGCCAACAATGTATGAAGGTTTTTTCCCACAATCTCTCCACCACGTGTTATTACTTGTCTTGTTGATAATAGCCATTCTTACAGGTGAGAGGTGATTGTAGATTTGATTTGTATTTCACTAATAGCTAGTGAAGTTGAACATGTTTTTATATATTTCTGGCTGTTTGTGTTTGTTCTTGGGAGAAGTGTCTACTCAAGCCCTCTGCTCATTTTTTATTTGGATTGTTTTTTGTTGTATGAGTTCTATTATTATTATTATTATTATTATTATTATTATTATTATTATTTTCAGATATACAAAACAATGTAATAGTTAGGCATTTATACCCATCACAAAGTAATAACTCCCCTCCCCAATCTATGGAGGGCATATATGATGCCCTCTGGCATCATATATAGCTGTCAGAGTTCCACTGACTTTATTCCTTATGCTGTACTCCACATCCTGTCTCTCTCTCTCTCTCTCTCTCTCTCTCTCTCTCTCTCTCTCTCTCTCTATATATATATATATATATATATATATATATATATATATATATATATATACATATATATGTATATATATAAGTATATAGATATATATAAAATTACAGTTGACATTCATTATTATTCAGCTTCAGCTGAGTAATACACTTTGTTCATATTTCTCAAGATTGCCGTGCCTATTTGAGGTCTTTTATGATTGCATATAAATTTTAGCATAGTATTTTCTATTTCTGTGAAAAATGTCCTTGGTAGTTTGATTGGAATTGTGTTAAATCTATATAGTGCCTTAGTCAGTAGGGACATTTTAACTATATTAATTCTTCCTATTCATTAGCATGGTATGTGTTTCCATTTATTTGTATCTTATTTAATTTCTCTTTTCAGTGTCATAATTTTCTGAGTACGGGTGTTTTACTACTTTGGTTAAATTTATTCCTAAGTGTTTTATACATTTTTAAGCAGTTGTAAATGGGACTGTTTTCTTAATTTCTCCTTTTGGTAGTGTATTATTGGAGTATACAAATGGTGTGTGCAAACTGATTTCTGAATATTAATTTTGTATCCTACTACTGTACTAAATTCATTTGTCAGTTCTAATAGCTTTTTGTTGGAGTCTTTGGAGTTCTCTATGTATAGTTATCATCTGCATATAATGACCATTTTACTTCCTCCTTACCAATTTGGATGCTTTTTTATTTCTTTTTCTTGTCTGATTGCTGTGGCTAGAACTTCAGAACTATGCTGAATAGAAGTGGAGAAAGTGGAGAACCTTGTCTTTTTCCTGATTTTAAGGGGAATGGTTTTAGCTTTTCCCCATTAAGTATGATGTTAGCTATGGGTTTATCATATACGGCCTTTATTATGTTGAGATATGATCCCGCTATCCCTGCTTTCTTACGAGTTTTTATCATAAATGGCTGTTGGATTTTATCAAATTCTTTTTCTGCATCTATTGATGTTACCATATGATTTTTTTATTTCCTTAGTGTGGTCTCTCATGTTAATTGATTTGCGAATATTGAATCAACCTTGCATACCAGGAACGAATCCCGTTTGTTCATAGTGTATGATTTTAATGTATTGCTGAATTCTGTTTGCTAATATTTTGTTGAGGATTTTTACATCTATGTTCATTAGGGATATTGGCCTGGAGATTTTTTGTTTGTTTGTTTGTTTTTGTTTTTAATGCTTTGTCTGATTTGGGGATGAGAGTGATAGTGCCCTCATAAAAAGAGTTTCGGAAACTTCTCTCCTTCTGGATTTTTTTAAACAGTTTGAGGAAAATAGGTGATAATTCTTTTTTGAATGTTTTGTAAAGTTCATCTGTAAAGCCATCTGGTCCAGGGCTTTTGTTTGTTGGAGCTTGTTGATTGCTGATTCAATTTTACTGGTAATAATCAGTCTATTAAGAGTTTCTGTTTCTTCTTGAGTTAGTCTTTGTAGGTTGTATGCTTCTAGAAAATTATTCGTTTCTTCCAGATTATCTAATTTGTTGGCGTATAATTGCTTATAATATTTTCTTATTTATTTATTTTTTGTTTTTATTTCTGTGGTGTCTGTTGTCACTTCTCCCTTTCATTTCTGATTTTATTAATTTGGGTTCTCTCTCTCTCTCTCTCTCTCTCTCTCTCTCTCTCTCTCTCTTTATGGCTAAAGGTTTGTCGATTTTGTTTATCTTCTCAAAAAATCAGCTCTTGGTTTCATTGATATTTTATATTGTTTTTTTGGTCTCTATTTCATTTATTTGTGCTCTGATCTTTATTATCTCCTTCCTTGTACTCCCTTTGGGCTTATTTTGCTGTTCTTTTTCTAGTTCTCTTAGGTAAGGATAATCTGTTGATTTCAGAGTTTTCTTATGTCTTTAGGTAGCCCTGCATTGCTATGAATTTTCCTCTTTGGACTGCTTTCACTGCATCCCATAGGTTTTGTGTCAGTACGTTTTCATTTTAGTTTGTCTCGAGGTATCTTTTGATTTCTTCCTTGATCTCATTGTTGACCCATTCTTTATTTAGGAACATGTTATTCAGCCTCCATGTATTTGTGTGTTTTCCAGTTTTTGTTTTTTTTTTCCTGTAATTGATTTCTAATTTCATAACACTGTGGTCAGAGAAGACACTTGATATGATTCCAACTTTCTTAAGTCTGTTGAGACTTGTATTGTGGCCTAGCATGTGGTCTATCTTGGAAAGTGTTCCATGTGCGTTTGAGAAGGAAGTATATTCTGTAGCTTTGGGTGAAATGCTCTAAAAATATTGATTAAATCTAACTGGTCCAATGTGTCATTTAAGGCCACAGTTTCCATATTGATTTTCTGTCTGGAGGATCTGTCCCTTGTTGTCAGTGGTGTGTTGAAGTTCCCTACTATGATAGTGTTACTGTTGATCTCTGTCTTTATGTCAGTCAATACCTGTTTTACATATTTAGGTGCTCCTATGTTGGGTGCATAGAAGTTTACTAGGGCTATGAGCTCTTGTTGGATCGATCCCTTTATTATTATCTAGTCCCTCCTTTGCTTTTATTATACTTTTCATTTTAAAGTCTATTTTGTCATATCTAAGTATTGCTACTCCAACTTTTTTCTCATTTCCATTTGCATGAATTATCTAACTCCATCCCTTCATTTTCAGCCTGTGTGAGTCTTTTGATCTGAGGTGAGTCTCTTGTATATGACATATGCAAGAGTCGTGTTTTCTTGTCCACTCAGCTACCTTATGTCTTTTGATTGGAGCATTTAGTCCATTTATATTTAAAGTGATTATTGATAAGTACATAGTTATTGACATTTTGTTATTTGTATTTCATTAGTTAGATTATTTTCATTTTCCTCTGTTTACAGAAGCCCTTTTAACATATCCTTCAATGCTGGCTTAGTAGTAATGAATTCCTTTAGCTTATTCTTTTCTGAGAAGCTCTTTATCTCTCCTTCAATTTTAAACGATAACCTTGCTGGATAAACCAATCTAGGTTGTAGGCCTTTGTTTTTCATCACTTTGAATAACTCCTGCCACTCCCTTTTGGCCTGCTAAGTTTCTGTAGAAAAGTCAGCTGATAGTTTTATGGTAGCACCCTTGTAAATAACTCGCTGTCTGTCTCTTGCTGCTTTTAGGATTCTCTTTGTCTTTAACCTTTGCCATTTTAACTATAATATGCCTTGGTGTGGGCTTGTTTCAGTTCATCTTGGTTGGAACTCTCTGCACTTCCTGGCCCTGTATGTCGGTTTCCTCACCAGGTTGGGGAAGTTTTCTGTCATTATTTCTTCAAATATGATCTAAATCTTTGCTCCCTCTCTTCTCCTTCTGTTATTCCTATGATGCACATGTTGTTGCACTTGATATTATCCCACAGGTCTCTTAAACTATTTTCATTGTGTTTTATTCTTTTTTATTTTCATTGTCCCTCTTCAGTGATCTTTGCTGTTTTGTCTTCTCAGTCACTGATTCAGTCCTCTGCTTCATCTAATTTGCTGGTAATTCCTTCGAATATGTTCTTTATTTCAGTAATTGTATTTTTTGGTTCTAACTGGTTGTTTTATGATTTTTCTATCCTTCTTTATGTTCTCAGTAAGTTCTGTAAACATTCTAATCATCAGTGTTCTAAACTCTGTCTCTGATAGGTTAGTTACTTTTATTTCATTTGGTTCCAATTCTGGAGGTTTCGTGTGTTCTTTTATTTGGGACCTGTTTCTTTGTTTCTTCATTCTGGCTGTCTCTCTGTTTGCTTCAATGCATTAGGTAGATCCCCTAGGTCTCTCAGTCTTTGCAAGGTGGACTTATGTAGTATGTATCCTTTATATTTCAATTTCACGGTCTCCCTATTACCTGGGGAATATAAGACCAGGTCTTATATTATAGTAAAATAAGACTGAGTCTTATGTTAATTTTTGTTCCAAAAGATGCTTTAGAGCTGATGGTCTGGCTAAGTCTTATTTTCGGGGAAGCATGTTAATTGGGATTGACTCCCAGGCTGACTAATTGTGAGAATTGCCTATGCCCACAGTGTATGAGTTCTATGTGAGTGTTGACCCCTCAGATGAGGCTTGGCCCCTATGGGCTCTTGTACCTGTAGAGAATTCCCTCTGGGTATGTCACTTATAGCTCAAACCTGGTAATGCTCTGGTTTGTTCCGGAGTTGGCCTCTGGGTATGTTGATTCTTGTGCCTCTTGGAATGGGCCCTGGTTTAGGGTGATTTCAGAACAAAACAAATCAACAGGCACTACCACCACCACCACCACCACCACAGCAACAACAACACAACACAACAACACAAATATACTCACATGTAAAACACCTGACAACCAACACAACACAAACAAAAATATCAGAAATACAAAAAAACACAAAAAAACAAAAATCGCAACACACAAAAACACATACACAAACAAATCAATACATAAAATGGAAAGAAGGAGGAAAAGTAGAGCAAGGAAAAGAAAAAAAAAATATATATATATATATATAAGAAATTATATATATATACAAAATAATATATATATATGCATATATATATACACACAAATATACATATATATATATAATAAGAAAACAGAAAAACACTTGCAGTCTTGGTTTAAGCCCACCAAGCTATCCCCAGGTTGTTCTCTGCTGTACAAAAACTCCTCTGTGTCTTGTGGAGGCAGAGCAGCCACCTGGTTCCCAGAGTGACCCTAGCAATGCAGTTCTAGATGGGTGGGGCTATGGGGTGTGGTTGGTAGTTTTTACAAAATCAGTGCAGTTTCTGCTCTCAACCTGCACAAATGCTCACTGAGATCACCACAGCCAGCTAGCAGGAAGTAGGCTTCTTCCCTGTGCGAAGGTCTCCTGGGTTTTAGAGTGGGAGGCTGGGTAGGCAAGTGCCTGGCCAGCCCAGGAGTGTCACACTCTTCCCAGCCTCTTCCCAATGTCACAGCTGCAAACCTGCTTTCTCCAGTTCTTGAGAGCTACAGCTCTTCTGTAATCTGACATTAGTCCTCTGTTCATGGACCATTTTAAAACTCTGGAAGGGTGGGGGTAAAATTGCTGTGGAAGAGTGGGAGGAGGGCCCCAGGTATGAAGTCTGCTTTCTGTCTGATCAAGAAAGCCCAGCCATAGGTCTCAGCTGAGGTTTCTGCCTCGAATGCTGAACACTGACGTCCTCTATGCTGGTCTCTTGGCAGGACTATGGGGCACAGGAAGGGAGCCCACTGCCTGGCTGCTGTGATTTCTGGTCTGCATCCTGGGCCCCCACATCTGTTCTGTGTGATGAGCAGAGAATCCTTTGATGGGTTATAGATGTTCAATTTGTGGTAACTTCCAGGAGAGAACACAAGAAGCCCACCTCACTGCCGCCATTTCTATGACGTCACCCTTGAGTTCTTTATATATTATGGATATTAGCCCTTTACTGGGTGTATTCTTTTCAAGTATCATCTCCCATCCACTTGGTTGCCTCTTTATTTTTTGTTGATCGTTTCTTATGCTGTATAAAAACTTTATCCTTTTTTATATATATAGTTTTGTTTATTTATTTTTGCTCTTATTTCCTTTAACTTTGAGGTCAAATTCATAAAATGCTAAGACCAAAGTCTATAAGTTTAGTACCTACGAGGATGGACAATTAAGTTCAAGGAACTTGTTGCAACAACGTTGCTAATTTTTTTTGCTGTCAGAGGGATTATTCGTTATGAATTTGTACCATGTGGACAGTTAACCAAGTTTACTATTTGGAAGTGCTGAAAAGGCTGTGTAAAAAAGTTAGATGTCCTGAACTTTTCACCAATAATTCATGGCTCTTGCATCATGACAGTGCACCAGCTTACACAGCACTGTCTGTGAGGGAGTTTGTAGCCAGTAAACAAATAGCTTTGTTGGAGCACCTTACCTACTCACCTGGTCTGGCCCCCAATGACTTCTTTCGGTACATGAAGATAAAGGAATATTGAAAGGAAGACATTTTGATGACATTCAGGACATCAAGGGTGATACAACAACAGCTCTGATGGCCATTCCAAAAAAAGAGTTCCAAAATTGCTTTGAAGGGTAGACTAGGCACTGGCATCAGTGCATAGGTTCCTAAGGGGAGCACTTTGAAGGTGAACGTAGTGATATTCAGCGATGAGGTATGTAGCACTTTTTCTAGGACAAGTTCGTGAATTTAATTGTCATACCTTGTTTCATTCTATGCATTTTATTGTTTCAGGTCTTATATTTAGGTCTTTGATCTCAAAATACTAATTCTTTACAGTTACCATACAATTCAGCAGTTGGCATTTTTTGCCATTTATCCCAGAACACTGTAAGCATGTGGTTATAAAAATTTGTATATGAATGTTCATTCAGTGTTTGTTATTCATAATAGACTTAAATTGAGAAGAGACTAGATACCCTTTCATGAAATGAATGGTTAAACAATCTCTGAAAAAAAAAGTGCGTACACACACACACACACACACACCATCGAATATTCACACACAAAAATTAACTACTTATTTTTACAACATAACTTCCTGGAATTATGAGTGTAAAAAGCTGTTCCTAAAAGGTTATGTACTGTATGATTTTAATTATATAAAATTTATGAAAGGACTAAATTTTAGAAATGAGGAACAGATTTGTAGTTAGTGGAGAAGGTCATAGGAGATTTTAGGGAATGAGCATGGCTATCAAAGAATAATATAAGGGATAGTTGTCATGTTGATCTATCCTTTTCTTGTCTGTGGTAATGAATACAATAACCTACACATGTGATAAAACTTTATAAAACTAAATATACACATATACACGTATATAAATTAATGAAAGTAAAACACGATATCAGAATGAGATCAGTTGTTTTTTTCAGTGTTAGTGTCCTCATTGTGATACTGTATTATAGTTTTATGAAATGTTGCATGAGGGAAAAATAAATGTATTTATTTTGCATTAGGGGAAATAATTGCATTAGGGAAAATGTTTCATTAGGGGAAAATAAATGTGTGGTTTCTCTGTATTTCTTAAATGTCCATGTGACTGCATAATTATTTCAATTAAAGTTTCAATTAAATAAATTTATATTTAACCTTAAAAAATACTACCCTGCATAAATATTATTAGAAAAATAAGACTTGTGCTGTAGATTGAATGTGTGCTCCCATAATTCAAATGTTGAAACTTAATATCCAATGTGATATTATTAGGGCGTGGAACCTGTGGTAGGTGATAAGGACATGAGGGCAGAGCCCTTATTAATGGGATTAGTGTCCTTATGAAAGAGTTACTGGATAGCTCCCTCCCTCTTCTGCTATGTGAGGACACATCAAGAAGGTGGCTGTCTGTGAACCAGGAAGTAGGCACTCACCAGACACATAATCTGGCAATGCCTTGATCTTGGAATTCAAGCCCCCTGGACTGTAAAAAATAAATTTCTGTTGTTGATATGCCACCCAGTCTATGGTATTTTGTTATAGCAGCCCCAACCGACTAAAGACAGCTTATGTAGAAAATAAAAAGCTATTCATTTTATTCATCATAGAAAAGAGAACTACATATAGAAGACACTATATAAACCTTACCTATAAAAATCATATATTCCAGTCAATAGAGTATACTTCACTTTGCTCATACAAAGGTACACTATAGTTCTGGTGGCAGTATAAAAATTCAACATAGCAAATATTGTTGCAATAAATTAGAGCAGCTCAATTATGGAATGCACTACCTTTTTAAGTAGTGTACTTCCTTATCAATAGTACACAAGTGAAAAATACGTGGGTATCTGATAAAACAGAGATTTAAAAATTATTAAGTTTGGATAAGATAATGTTACAAAGTCACTCAACATTCAGATCGCTTTGATTTTGCTTATCAGGTCATTTGTGAGATACTTGGTTAAATAGGTTTTTGTTTTTTTTTAATCCCTAGCCAATTTCAAGCACTGTGCTGGGCACTGGCTATAAAATGGAGAGAAAAATTAAATAAAGATCTTGCTTTCCTTGAGTTCACAGTATAATGAGTTAGACATACATTAATTGAATGGGCACATGAATAATGGTCACATTAAAACCAACTGACAACTCTGGTAAGTGCTGTAAAAAGTTCTATTAGGGAGAAAATATAATTTTAATTTTCCTTGAGGAAGAAATATTGGAGCTGAGTTCTGGTAGCTGAACAGATTTTAAATTTTTAAAGGGGAGGCATTCAGAAGTAGGATGGGTAGCAACTGAAGGAAGACATTGAATGTGATTTGAAGGAAAGAAAACACATGAGACTGGGATGCAGAGGTTCTGCGAGGGGTGGGTGAGTTGGAAGATAAGAAGTAGCTTAATTGTTGTTTTTTTGTTTTTTGTTTTAAATCATAATAACAATAGAGAAAATTGTGTCTTGAACATATTGTTGAAAAGGGAACTATTTGGGAAAGACATTATAACGCAAGGGGAAATAATTATATTTGCATCCAACGAAACAATTATCTTTGCATGCTGATAGTATTGCTCTGCTTATATTATGGAGATTAGATTTGAAAGGATGTTTTACTGATGGGTATAATCAGGTAAGATTATTATATTATTTCAAGTAAATGATGAGAAGTTGGACTAGAAAGAAGAAACTTGTACAGAGTTTAAGGTATTTTGATATTCCTTATTTTGAATGAATGTGTGTCTAAAATGGATGTGTCATGGAGGTAGTGGGAAGAGGAAACTATAAAGACAACAGATATATTTAGGTTTATTAGATTTAGATATATTAGTTTTCCAGGTTGAACAACTGAATGGGTGGATATGTCATTTGTTAATATATTTGACAGTGTAAGAAAATGTGTAATTAACTGCTGACCCTTAGTGTGACTTTGTACAACAGGGTGTATGAATCTAAGCACAGAGTTCAGAATGGAGATCCCTGATCATGGCCACAAGTATAGGTAGAAGGTCCTTGTTAATGAATCATCTCCTCCCTGACCTTAGAGAGAAGAGAGTGAAATTTTAGTTTTCAAATTAGGCATCAATTAGAGGCCGTGTAAAGATCGGAAATAATATGTAAGATAATGGCTGCATAATTTGATTCATTTTTGTTTGAGTTCAGATAAAATAGACATTCCAAAGGGCCATTATCATTTGAGAAAGACATTTTGAATAAAATGAGTCTGATGGATACTATATTACTGAAACATTCTTAAGTCAAAATGCATGGGCTCCAGTACAAGTTTTGTCCTTCAATTAGAGAATGCACAACTCCTGTATTATAAAGGAAGAAAGAGAAATGGATTGGCCACAGTTGCCAGTAAATTGATATCACTGTTACATAGGTGGAGAGACCGAACTTCTGATGGTTTCTATTTTTCTCTTGAAGCCAGAGGCAATTTTATCTTCTAAAACATGTAGTACAGATGGGAGAGGAATGAATGGTTGGACAAAGTAAAGAAAGTTTGAAATTGTTACTTTGAAAGTATAAGTGCTCACAGAGAAATGAAACATGATTTTTAGGCCGGATTGAGAGCCCACTTGAGACTGATGGCTCTGGATTATTATGACAATGATCAACCCTCTTTTTGAAATTTTTACAACATTGTTAAGATGTCCAGTGGCAGGCTTGGAAAAATCAAATTGTTGAGTACTTCTAGGATTGGGATTTTTACAGAGAGTTTGTGGCAAATGCTTCTTGTTGTTCAGCAAAGTCTGTATTCTCTTTATGGGTACAAAACTGGGTCACTTATTCTATCCTCTTGGATCTGGATATGACCAGTGGTTGATTTCCAGCCAAGGGGATATCAGTAAAATTTATTTTAGGTATGTGCAGGCCTGGCAGATGAAATATCCCCATCTATTCTTCTGTGGTCCCTCTTTCTTTTGACTGAGATAAAAAGCTCAAGGCAATCTTGGAAGCTACATGTTGTAAATGGCAAAGCAACCACAAAACAAGTTCCCTAAATGACCACGTGAACCGTATACCACATGATACCCAATGAACCGTAGAAATACGTAGGACTTTTTTTTGTGTGTGTGAATAGAAAATGAATTTCAATTGTGTTAAGCCAGTTGTAGGTACTCTTTTCTTTTCTGAAAAAAGCCAGATAATAATTAATTTATGCTTTGTGTGGGCTATAAGGTCTCTGTCACAGCTACTCAAATGTGCAACTATAATGCTAAGGCAGACATAGGCAATGCATAAACAATTGAGCATGTCTGTGTTCAATAAAACCTTATGTACTAAAACAGGACTGAATCAACAACTGGAGTGTACTGACAATAGCATTAAGTACCTGTTACGCCAAACTAGCCTGTCCAAGCTAATACATGTGTGTTATGAAAACTGATAGGCACAGGGAAATATATATGAATGTGTACTTTTATAACAACAATATAGAAAGGGATCTAAATAAGGAAAGAAAGGAGAAAGATATGGATAATGATGTAGTAAGTATAATTAGTGAAGTTAAATACATAATAAAATTGAGGAATGTTACTAGTGGGGTTGATTTAACAGGCAAGCTGGAAATAATTTTCAGTTAGTCACATGGGAGTTGATAACAGGTTTTCTACAGTGATATTTGTGAGTATGTGACAAGAAATCTAATACATATAAGTTGCATGTATTTAGGTAATTGTAGCACCTTATTATTGTGGTGCATCAATATGAAAAGCCAAGGGTCAATTAAGATTCAATGTTTATGTGATGATAATGATTTGAATGCCAACACTCTAAAACTATACCATATATAATATGATGTTAGAGATCTATGTAGGGGTATACATATAGTTATTCCTTATTGATAGGACATCAACACAGACTGGTACCCACACATATATGTTATATGTGTATGTATATACACACAAATAAGGTAGAGAAACATATAGATATTAATATTGGTACAGGTATAAGTACAGATGCTAGATCATACAATTGTTGCTACTTAGATGCCAAACAGATTATTCACTTCAGATTTGCATGATGCCAGCGTTTCTCAACTCAAGTGTAAAAATAAAAACTTACCTATTATCCATGAGCATATTTATTATAAAGTAGAACTTGATAAATAAATGACTTCTGCATGAAGAAAGGCTATCTTTCTTCACAATACAGTTGACTTCTGTGAAGTGTTCTAAGGTAGTATAAGAAACACAGAAGGGAATCTTTTTTATTATCACTGTAAATAACAGGAAAAAGCAGCTTTGAGAGAAAACAACAGAATAATTATGACTTAAATAATTATCATAAAACACAATTTAAGTGTAAAATGTCTTAATCATATTTAGTTTTTCGGACATATGACTTGATTTGTGGCAGGTTAAGGACATGTCATATAACTACACTTGCTAACACTGAACACTATATTGTGTCATTGAAAAATATAAAATTAATTTATATACCACAAAAAAGGTAAAACATTTATCTCTTCTGCATAAAATAATCGCTCAGAAAATAATTTATTATGCACAAACTCAGCCAAGTTCATTAACTGCTGTTACAGTTACTGAGGTGCCAGAACTATGAAAATTACTTAAAACATTTTGCCCAAAGAAGACTGGAATAATCACAGCATTTTTTTTTTTTAATTAAGCAGCCTAGTTACAAAATTTGTTGAGATTTGTGCTGCAATAAAAATATGTTTAGTACTTAGGGTATAAACTAAGTGTTTCGATTAAAATATGACTCAGGGTGAAGTGATAGCGTGTACAGTTGGATGTCTCACAGCTCTACTCTAATGGCGCTCAGCAAATACTGGCCAACGATAATATGTCAATTACAGGAACAGATTTCATCCTTATATTTTCTATTAAAACTTTTCGTTACAAGTTGAGTACTTTTATTTCAGCTGTTTTTTATCTAGAGCATTCAAAGTACTGCCACCTGAAACATGCTTACTTAAAATGCCATTTACATGTAATTTAAGTATAATTAGAATTCGTTTATATTAAATAAGTCACTGATTTCTCATTCCACTGTTGATAACTAACTGGAACCTTTTAATTTTGGAGAAATTAAGAATTGGGGATCTTCACCCTTTGGTGGATCCAGATTTTATAGTTACCTGAAGTTACTTATAGTTACTTGAAGGCACTGGATAGTGGAGAAAATTGAGGCAGAGTTAACTATAGCTATTGAAAGGGAAGGGAGGGAGGGAGAGATGGAAGAAGGGAGGAGAGGAGAAAAAGAGCAGTACTGGTATTCCCCCCTGGCAACAAAGTTTCACTTCCCACTTCACATCGCTAGTGTCCAGGGTGCAAAATACAGGGCTTCCTGCCCTCCCTACACATTGCTAAATGGCTTTGTTTCTCAGGTGAATACTACTCTTTTTCCCACCCAGATTTCTGCCATTTGTTAACCACTTGATGAGGATAGGGCACTGTAGATCTCCCTGTACTTAGTCTGAAAATAGACTAATGTTTTCATGTTTAGGTGCATTTGAAACATCTTACCTCATTACTCCAGTGTCTTCCCTTTCTGAGTATTAACTTTCTGCCTCACTAATTATTTATTACGGATGAAGGGTTAGACTTAAACTGTGTCTCCTTGTATTTCACTGACCTTTTGTTAGATTTCTTTTGTACCCATTATACTTGGATTAAAAAAAAATGAAAGCTAAGCATTGATTGAATATTATTATTATTATTTTAATGTAAGGGATTCAAGTATGATCATGGAGAAAGCTGGCTACAGAACTTTGTCAGGAAAATGGCTGGGCAAGTAAAATCCATTTCCTAGACTTATATTCACTTTCATAATTGGGAAGGGAATAGGTAGCATTGTCTTACTCTGGTCTTACCTTACACAATCTGGTGTCCAGAGGAGATGCACACATATTCTACCCTGGATGAGAAGCAATAATCTAAACATTCACTTCTGGACCACACTGAGTACATATAGAAGATCATCAATCTCAGAGATGAAAGGTCTAACAGAAGGTATTTGATCTTACTTCAGGTCATCGTATTCAATTTGTGATGAAACCAAAATCTCAGTCATAGAGAATCTTATCCTGCAGTATCAACACCCAAAGATGGTTTATCTACACTTACATATTCTGACTCATAGGTAAATAAATCCAAGCCCTCCATTAACAGATGATTGTCAGTTTTATACAGAATTAAGAGAAATTATTTCATAATTAATAGTAATAATGAGAAAAAAGAAAGGAGAGGGGGTTATCTTTGTGCCTGTTTTCCTCATCTGTTAAAACTAGGAATATTTGCCTGATTGAATTTTGTGCCTAGTAAATATTAATAACTTGTAAAAATGTATGTCACATTGACTAAACATTAGGAGACACTTAATACTTGATTAAAGATGAAATAAAACACTGTGGGGATTTAGATTGCCTTTAGGCCGTCATCACTACCCTCCTAATGGATTGGTAGAGTACAAATTTTTCTATTTCTGTAATTTATTAAGCTATTTTAATGTATAACATGTTATCGTATGAGCCTAAAAAAATGGCAGCAGCTTCCAAAGTCCATTTTCACCATTAAGAGTTTACGTACTCGGTGTGTTTGGTTCAATCTGCACATTAATATGGTTGAGAATGGAATCATGGATTATCCCAGCACAGTGGCTGTATTTACAGATAGTCTGTTTACACTCTCCCCATCTGTTTACATGGCTTGATGCCCATTCATAAGTTAATCAAACCTTTCCTGAGAGACGCTGCCAAAAAGACATTGCTTTGGAAGGGCAACTGGCAAATTTTGGAAAAAGCGAAGAAAATATAAGGAAGCCAATTTAAATTAACGTGTTGAATGATTACAAAAAGCCTGAACATTACATGATAAATTCTGAAGTGAAGGGAGATTTTTGGACAACAGCAACAACAACACAAACCCTGTTATGTAGATTATATAAATTTATTTACGGATACTCATTTAAAATTGAGAAAATTTGTATATTATGGTTAGAAATAAATCATAGAATTATACAATTCAAATTATACATTTAAACACTTCTAATTAATTTGCTCTCCTTTTTAAAAAGGCTGAATCTAAAAAAAAAAAAAATGGCAAAAGACTCCTTTATTCCATTTGTCAGGGAATACTGTCCGTGAATTCATGGCAGCTTATTCCTTCACATGGGGAAACATATGACTAAGTCATGTTTTTCTCACTTAGTAAGAAGGGATTATTACATTTTGAAACTGTATATTTTTTAAAAAAACTGTATATTTTAAGTGATTTTTGTGTTTTCTGTTCATTATCTCTGATACTATCTTTTTCGCCATACTACTCTGTAAATTTATCAAATTCTATTATTGTCTAATATCTAATATCCAGTATTTTTTTGATAGCACCATTTTTATTTATGTGCCATTCTTTACTGAAGGAGATTCTAGTTATTGAGCTCAAAGATGTCTAAAACTGCTCATGAGGAGGAGTTGTGTGTTAATATACATGGACCTTTTGCAAATCTTGCCAATATATTAACCATGGGCCCTCTCATATGATAAATAATTCTGTTATATGTATTAGAAATTTGTCCATAAAATAGTTCCACAGGTTGTATATTAAATTATGTTTTTTTTATTATATATTCAAGTATAGGTGTGAATATCAAATTATATGTTTATTAACACCTCAGGTTTCAGTAATAACTAAATTTGTCTGGTAATGGTGGCTTTTGGAAAAGCTTCAGGAAAGCTATAACATTTGTGCTAAACCTTGAAAAATGAGTAGGCATTAAGCCAATTTATGTTGTATAGCATTGGTGTGCTAAATAGGAAGCACTTGGCCCTTTCTATTGCCATTAGAAAAAAAAAAAGAAAAAATATTTATATGCTAGAGGTCAGGAATTCAGACTAAGAAAGATGTATAATGCTGTGACATATATTAAGGGGAAATTACCTGAAGCTGTAATACTTCTGTGTTGTAATTTTAAATATTTCTTGGAAATGATTTGAGTTTAAATACACTGTTATAATGTTTATAATTAAGGAAATCTAGTCTCACTCCATTTGATTCTCATGCATAATTACCATTAATGCTAACAAAACTCACTGATCTTATGTATCTCATATTCATACTAATGGGAGACTCAATAGGAATTCCAGCAGTGATCCCATAATATTTATATATTTCTATGTAAGTCACTTTTCTAGTCAAATCACTAAATATCAGAATATGTCTGATGCTAAGATCATAAATACATTTAAAAAGATCTAAACAGGAGGAAAAATATGATAGTTGAATTTGTATGTGGTAAAATTCTACTTAACGGTGAGTCACTAAAGTATATCTGTTGTTAGGTTGAAAGGAAACTAAAAGAGTGAACTTGTTAAAAATGTCAGTTCTGATCTTGATTCACCAGATTTCATTATGACAAAAAAAAAAATCAGTCTTTGCCAAGATAGTTTAATGAAAGTGAATAATTATTAGACACAAAGTATAAAATGAAAATAAATTTTGAGCTTTTCTGTTTTTAGGAGAAAACATGTAAGTGCTAAAAATAGTAAGTAACAATAGTTCAATTAACTCAGTTATTTTTTTTTAGTTTTCATTAAATTTATTGGGGTGACATTGTTTAATAAGATTATATAAGTTTCAAGTGTTCAGTTCTATAATACATCATTTGTATTGTGTGTTCACTCAAAGTCCAGTCTACTTCTGTCACCATATATTTGACCCCTTTTAGTCCTTTCTACCGTCCTCCAACCACCTTCCCTTCTGGTAAACCACCATACTGTTGCCTGTGTTTATGTAACTCAGCTATTTTAATCACATAATGAAAGTTCTAGTTGTTCCTGTTCCATGAGATAAATCTGATTTTTAAATATCCAGCGATTAAGAGTATTAATTGTACTACTGACTCTTCTATAAATCCAGTTTTAAAAAAATAATATTGCCACTTAAATCAAATTTCAAAGTCCTAGTTAACATCATATTTATAGTTTATTAAATCATAGAGTTGGACTTTTAGCTTTAAAATGTTGAAACTGTGTGCAAATATAAAAGGAGAGACACAGTTGCAATCAGTTTGTGAAGGAGTTTAAATATTTATATAAAACCATTATTTTTTCAAACATAATTTAGAACATCTGTTGTTCATTCCCTAATTTTCATTAGTGTGATAAAATAAGTGTATTCCTACCATTATATTTAAATTTGACACATATCTTAAGATATATATGAATGTACATTATTTATGGTGGTGGAGTGACTAGAATAACTAGTTAATGCAACTAACCAACTTGCCCATATCACTTTATGCCCAGCATATGAATGTTGGCATATAGAACATGGATTTTATAAATATAGAATATAATTTCATATCTCACGTAAGTAAGTAAACTTATCATGAGTAAATATATTTTAATTTTAGAGATAATCTTTGAAATTTTAAATTAAAAATCTTAGTACTCCAATTTAATGAATAAACATGTTAAGTACATGGGAATTAGTTTTCATAGATTATTGATTATGGGTTAAGAGAACTCAACAGCTATTGAACTGGATTTTTTTTTTTTCATATTAACTAGACTTATGCTAGTGAAGAATTAAGCAGTAGTTTAAAAATCTAATTTCTTTCAGCTGATGGAACAGATTTATTTTTCGTGACAGAGTTTATGAATTGAAAAGCAAAACAAAATACAAATGTCAGGCGGAAAGAGAAGAATTTGAGAGTAACTTAATGAGGTTGCAAAACTCCTGTATATTATGAAGAAACAAATGATCATGGAACTCCATGGTAGCTACTTATGTGTTTTTTTCAAATCTCTTTTATTTTCTGTTCTTGGATTAAGAAAAAACAAAAAAAACCAAACTGTAATCAGAGAGCTGAGAGTGTTTCAGGGAAAAAAAACAAAACACAAAAACCCCCAAAACTTGCATATTTTCAAAAGGATGTAATCAGAATCCCAAAAGGGATTTATGAAACTTGACAGACTCACACTAATACTATAAGGAAGAGCAGTGGGTCACAAACAGCCAAGAAGAAAAATAACAAAATGAAATGTTTGCTTTAAAGCGTATTCAGACTTATGACCATATTAATTAATATTGTGTTGCTAGTACAGGGATAGGAAAAAGAAAAACCAAAAAACAAAACAAAACTAATGAAACAGCCAAACGACCTCAAAATAGAGATATACACATTTGATTTAGAGCTGACTTTACAGGTTACTGAAAAAAATTGCACATTCACTAAATGTTTTTAGGACAATTGACAGTTCACCGGGGAAAAAAATTCACATTTGATTTTCACTGTGCATCTACAAAAATTAATTTCATGTGGGAAAAAAGTCAAAATGAACATTATATCTATTTAATTGGCAGTATATAATTTAGGAATTTTAAGGATGTATTAAATATGACACAAAACTTGCCAATGATGTAGAAAACATTAATATATTTAAATCTATTTAAACTAAGACATCTGTCTATAAACATACATAAAATGAAAGAAGAGACAAACCAAACACTGGGGAAAAAGTATTTGCACTATGAGAATAACAACGAGAATATATAAAATTTGTACATCAGAAAGCAAAATATAAAATAAAAACACTACATGTAGGAACAACTCAAGAAGAGGCATTTCACAGATCAATAAGTGGCCAGCACACATATGAGAAGAGTAAATGACTCTTCTCCAAATATTAATATAAGGACAAATATTAATATGATGTGCTATTGTGACATTTGGTAAGAATCCGAGCCATGGCATAGCCATATTTCCCCCTCCTCACCCTGCTGTCATGGTGCACTTGTCAAGCCCTCCTTACCAAATAGACCAAGTGCATATCCTGCTTATCCCTGAGCAGCAGGTTTCAGTTCCCCACCAGTCCTCAGAAATATGCAAACAACCGCTAACATCCTCCAGCAGAACCCAAGGGGCACCTCTCCTCTTGGTATTACAAAGTCTGCGCTCACAGCTCCTGGTTTTTCATTCTGTTCCCAAATGCAGCACCCACCCATGTGGCCTGCATAGCATGTGGTGTCCCTCTCCTTTGGGCTCTGAGTGTATGTGACTAATAAACTAGTCTTGATCTCATCTTTCTGATGTTCATTGTTCTGAGTTAGGCCATCCCATTGCTCCAGGATGGGATCCTTCCCTTACCAACAGGGTGAATAAAGATGTTGGAAACAATGACATATATAAAACTACAATAAATATCGTGTAAACAAATCATTTTTCTGAACGCGGAAAAAGTGAGACAGACGTTAAGTGTTAGTGAGGTAGGTGAGAAATAGTAATCCCCTACTGCAGATACTGGCTTACACCACTGGCTTTCTTGGTTCACCATTTTGTGGAAAGCAGATCATGGGGCTTACTGGTCTCCAGAATCAAATAAGCCAATTATTTTAATAAATCTTCTCTTTATAGCTACATCTGTGTCATCTGTCTATATCCTGTTGGTTCTGTTCCTCTGGAGAAACCTGACTAATGTCCAAAGCTTAGGGAATCATGAAGAAATAAATACATTTACTGCTTAAAACAAAAATTTAAATGTTTTAAAGCATGATGACAGATTAAAACAAATTTGTTGGGGGTGACGTCATAGGAATGGCGGCAGCAGGGCGCACTTTCTGAGTTCTCCTCCAGATCTTGTTGCAAACGGGAACTATAACCCATCGAGGAAATTTTCGCTCACCACACAATGTAGTGGAGAGATTCGTGGATTGCTTGAAGCTAAGAAATTCTTGGGGGTAAGCTAACTGGACGGAGCAAGGAGAGGAGGAGGAGAAACGGCGTGGGAGCGCCCGGCCGGCAGTGGCGGGAGAGCCCAGCCCCCAGCGGAGCCTCAGCTGGCGGGGGCGAGGACCGAAAACCACGGAGCCGGGCAGGCGCGGGATCCCAGGCAGAGCGGAGAGCGCAGAGACCGGGGGTAGGCCCTTTCCCTGCTCCCACGGCTGATTTCTCCCGCCGGGAAGGCAGCGCGCCCTGCGGTGGACGGGGGGCGCAGTCTCCATACCTGGGCCCCTCCCCCCCTGCTCTCCCAATCCTACCCCGCCCTTCCAGAGACTAGGACTGGAAACCGCGGTGCAGCCCCGCTGTGCCGGGCGCGCACAGGGGCCCAGGCAGAGCGGAGAGCGCAGAGACCGGGTGGCGGCTCTTTCCCTGCGTCCTGCGGCTGATTTCTCCCGCCGGGAAGGCGGCGCGCCCTGCGGCGGTCGGGGGGCGCAGTCTCCATACCTGGGCCCCTCCCCCCCGCCCTGCTCCCCCAATCCTACCCCGCCCTTCCAGAGACTAGGACTGGAAACCGCGGTGCAGCCCCGCTGTGCCGGGCGCGCACAGGGGCCCAGGCAGAGCGGAGAGCGCAGAGACCGGGTGGCGGCTCTTTCCCTGCGTCCCGCGGCTGATTTCTCCCGCCGGGAAGGCGGCGCGCCCTGCGGTGGACGGGGGGCGCAGTCTCCATACCTAGGCCCCTCCCCCGCCGCGCTCTTCCAATCTTACCCCGCCCTTCCAGAGACTTAAACCGGCCCCTGAACCGAGAAGTGGTATCAAAAGCTCACGCTTTGGGAAGCCTGACGGGCAGCCCTGACCCAGGCAGTCTGGGCAGTGTGCGTGATTTTGGCTGCGCTAGGAGAGAAGAGACGCCTCCACCCCCAGCCACCACCTTTTCTGGCCTGCGGGAAGAGGGCGACGCACGGCTGGGCTGGGAGAGTGAAGACCCCTCCATCTCCAGCCCCCACCCTTCCTGGCTTGCCTAGGGTGGGGTGGGTGCAGCGGCCGAGACACACCCGGAGATCAGCAGTGAGGCAGGCGCAGCTCTGGGCTTCCAGCAGATCAGAAATCTCCTGCCCGCACTCACACACACACACTGAAGAGGTGCCTTAAGACTCAAGAGTTTTGGTCACATATCTGGTGGTGCCACTCTCAGTCTGCATTTGTGCAGGCAAGGGCAGAAACTGCACTGATATTGTAAAAACTATCATCCAGACCCCTCAGGCCCACGCTTTTAAGTCTGCAGTCCCAAAGTCTCTCTGGGCACCAGGTGACCGGCTCTGCCTGCGCAATAAGCAGGGGCTCCTTGGTACAGCAGAGAACAACCTGGACATTGCTTGGTGGGCTTAGGCCGAGACTGTCGCTGCTTTTTGTATTGCTTTGTTTTGTCTTGTTTTGCTTTGTCTTTATATCTTTGATATCTTTGCCTCTGTCGAGTGGGGTTATCAGGTGGTTTTTGCATGTGAACGTATTTGATATTTTTCTTTGTTGTTGTTGTTGTTGTTGTGCTTGGTGATTTGCTTTGTTCTGAAACTGCCCTGCCGGGGCCCAGCTTGTGAGGCACGGTCAGCAGATCAGAAATCTCCCGCCCGCACCCATACACACACACTGAAGGAGTGCCCTAGGACTCACGAGCTCTGGACAAAGGACTGGTGGTGCTCCTCTCGGTGTGCATACGTGCGGACAAGGGCAGAAGCTGCACTGACTTTGTGGAGACTATCATCCAGACCCCTCAGGCCCACGCTTTTAAGTCTGCAGTCCCAAAGTCTCTCTGAGCACCAGGTGACCGGCTCTGCCTGCGCAATAAGCAGGGGGCTCTTTGGTACAGCAGAGGACAACCTGGTCATTGCTTGATGGGCTCAGGCCGAGACGGTCGCTGCTTTTTGTTTTGCTTTGTTTTGCTTTGCTTGGTTTTGTTTTGCTTTATCTTGTATCTTTGATATCTTTGCCTGTGTCGAGCGGGGGTTATCGGCTGTTTTTTTTTTTTTTTTTTTTTTTTTTCTTTTCTTCTTTGCTGTTGTCATTGCTGCTGTGCTTGGTGATTTGCCTTGTTCTGGGACTTCCCTGCCGGGGCCCAGCTTGGGTGGCACGGGACTCGGCATATCTGGGGGCCAACTCCAGACCAAATCTGAGTGCAGCCGGGGTTGACCTGCAGGTCACATACCTAGAGGGGGTTCTCGGCAGGCTCTGGAGCCCATAGAGGCCAAACCACATTGGGGTGGTCAACCCTCACGCAGCAGAGTGCCCTGCGGGGGGCAGAGCCAAGTCTCACGGCAGGTCAGCCCAGGAGTTGACCCCACCTGCTCATTAGCGGGAAGCAATTAAAGATCTTCTTGAACGGGACAGTGTACACAACACAAGACTCACCTTTGGAGCACACGCAGAGGAGGACGACGTGGTGCGAGTCAAATATAAAGGACACATACTACACAAGATAACCTAGCAAGAACTAAGAACTCTAGGGGATCTACCTAATATATCAAAATAAACACAGTCAGCCAGAATGGGGAAACAAAGATACACGTCCCAAATAAAAGAACAGAAGAAGCTTCCACAACTGGAACCAAATGAAGCAGACGTAACCAACCTCTCAGAGACAGAGTTCAGAACACTGGAGATAAGAATGTTTAAGGAGCTTAGAGAAGACATAAAGAAGGATGTAGAAATCATAACAAACAAGCTTAGAGAAAACATAAAGAAGGATGTAGAAATCATAACGAAAAACCAGTTGGAACTAAAGAACACAATTACCGAAATTAAGAACTCACTTGAAGGAATTACCAGCAGGCTAGATGAAGCAGAGGATCGAATCAGCGACTTAGAAGACAAGGTAGCAGAGATCACCCAAACGGAACAACAAAAAGAAAAAAGAATAAAAAACAATGAAGATGGCCTAAGAGACCTCTGGGATAACATCAAGCGCAACAACATGCGCATCATAGGAATACCAGAAGGTGAAGAGAGCAAGCAAGGGATTGAGAACATATTTGAAGTAATAATGTCTGAAAACTTCCCCAACCTGATGAAGGAAACCAACATACAAGTCCAGGAAGTGCAGAGAGTTCCAACCAGGATTAACCCAAACAGGTCCACACCAAGACACATTATAGTTAAAATGGCAAAGCTTAAAGACAAAGAGAGAATCCTAAAAGCAGCAAGAGAAAGACGGAGGGTTACATACAAGGGAACTCCCATAAGACTATCAAATGATTTTTCTACAGAAACATTGAAGGCCAGGAGGGAGTGGCAGGAGATACTTAAAGTGATGGAAAACAAAGGCCTACAACCTAGATTGCTTTATCCAGCAAGGCTATCATTTAAAGTTGATGGAGAGATAAAGAGCTTTCCAGAAAAAAATAAGCTAAAGGAATTTATTACCACCAAGCCAGCATTGCAAGAAATACTAAAAGGTCTTCTGTAAATAGAAGAAAGATCAAAACAACCTAACTACAAATTTAAAAATGGCAATATCTATGTACCTATCAATAATCACTTTAAATGTAAATGGATTAAATGCTCCAATCAAAAGACATAGGGTGGCTGACTGGATAAGACAGCAAGACCCTTGTATATGCTGTATACAAGAGACTCACCTCAGAACAAAAGACACACACAGGCTGAAAGTGAAGGGTTGGAGTAAGATATTTCATGCAAATGGAAACGAGAAAAAAGCTGGAGTTGCAATACTTATTTCTGACAAAATAGACTTTAAAATGAAGAACATACTAAAAGATAAAGATGGGCACTATATAATAATAAAGGGATCGATCCGACAAGAGGACATAACCCTAGTAAACATCTATGCACCCAACATAGGAGCACCTAAATATATAAAACAGGTACTGACTGACATAAAGGCAGAGATCAACAGTAACACTATTATAGTCGGGGACTTCAACACACCTCTGACCACAAGGGACAGGTCTTCCAGACAGAAAATCAATATGGAAACAACAGCCTTAAATGATACATTGGACCACTTGGATTTAATCGATATTTTCAGAACATTTCACCCCAATGCTGCAAAATACACCTTCTTCTCAAGCGCACATGGAACATTTTCCAAGATAGATCATATGTTAGGCCACAAAACAAGTCTTGATAAATTTAAGAAAATTGAAATCATACCAATTGTCTTCTCTGATCACAATGCTATGAAATTAGAAATGAACTACAGGAAAAAAACGGGAAGACACACCAATTCATGGAGGCTGAATAACTTATTACTAAATAATGAATGGGTCAAGCAGGAGATCAAGGAAGAAATCAAAAGATATTTCGAGATAAATGAAAATGAAAACACGACGACCCAAAATCTTTGGGATGCCGCGAAAGCAGTCCTAAGAGGGAAATTCATAGCTTTGCAGGCCTACCTAAAGAAACAAGAAACATCACTAATCAACAGTTTATCTTCACATTTAAGGGATCTGGAAAAAGAACAGCAAAATAAGCCCAAAGGGAACACAAGGAAGGAGATAATAAAGATCAGAGCAGAATTAAATGAAATAGAAACCAGAAAAACAATACAAAAGATCAATGAATCCAAGAGTTGGTTCTTAGAGAAGATAAACAAAATCGACAAACCATTAGCCAGACTCATTAAAAAAAAGAGAGAGAGGACCCAAATTAATAAAATCAGAAACGAAAGAGGAGAAGTGACAACGGACACTGCAGAAATACAAAGAGTTTTAAGAAGTTACTATGAGCAACTATATGCCAACAAATTTGACAATTTGGAAGAAATGGACAATTTTCTAGAGGCGTACAACCTTCCAAGGCTAACTCAAGAAGAAACAGAAAACCTGAATAGACTGATTACCACCACGGAAATTGAATCAGTAATCAACAGTCTCCCAACAAACAAAAGCCCTGGACCAGATGGCTTTACAGGTGAATTTTACAAAGCGTTCAAAAAAGAATTATCACCAATTCTCCTCAAGCTCTTCCAAAAAATCCAGAAGGAGGGAAGACTCCCAAACACTTTTTACGAAGCCACTATCACCCTGATCCCAAAATTAGACAAAGACACCACAAAAAAAGAAAACTACAGGCCGATATCT
The DNA here is from genome assembly GCF_004115265.2 of Rhinolophus ferrumequinum. NCBI lineage: Eukaryota > Metazoa > Chordata > Mammalia > Chiroptera > Rhinolophidae > Rhinolophus > Rhinolophus ferrumequinum. The sequence continues at coordinate 36,255,925 of NC_046287.1, forward strand.
TTAATGAACATAGATGCAAAAATCCTCAACAAAATATTAGCAAACAGAATTCAGCAATACATTAAAAAGATCATTCACCACGATCAAGTGGGATTCATTCCTGGTATGCAGGGGTGGTTCAACATCCGCAAATCTATTAATGTGATACACCACATTAACAAAATGAAAAATAAAAATCACATGATCATATCAATAGATGCAGAAAAAGCATTTGATAAAATCCAACAGCCATTTATGATAAAAACCCTTAAGAAAGTGGGAATAGAGGGATCTTATCTCAACATAATAAAGGCCATATATGACAAACCCACAGCTAACATCATACTCAATGGGGAAAAGCTAAAACCATTCCCCCTAAGATCAGGAACAAGGCAAGGATGCCCATTATCTCCGCTTCTATTCAACATAGTTCTGGAAGTTCTTGCCACAGCAATCAGACAAGAAAAAGAAATAAAAGGCATCCAGATTGGTAAGGAGGAAGTAAAGTTATCATTGTATGCAGATGATATGATACTATATATAGAGAACCCTAAAGACTCCACCAAGAAGCTATTAGAGCTGATAGATGAATTTAGTAAAGTGGCAGGATACAAAATTAATATTGAGAAATCAGTTGCATTTGTATATACCAATAATAAAACATCAGAAGGAGAAATTAAAAAAACAATCCCATTTACAATCGCTCCAAAGACTATAAAATACCTGGGAATAAATTTAACCAAAGAAGTAAAAGATCTATACTCAGAAAATTATAAGACACTGATGAAAGGAATGAAGGAAGATATAAATAGATGGAAACACATATCATGTTCATGGATAGGAAGAATTAATATAGTTAAAATGTCCATACTGCCTAAGGCAATATACATATTCAATGCAATTCCTATCAAACTGCCAACGTCGTTTTTCACAGAAATAGAACATATAATCCTACAATTTATATGGGACCATAAAAGACCCCGAATAGCAAAGGCAATCTTGAGAAATAAGAACAAAGTGGGAGGTATAACAATACCTGACTTCAGATTATACTACAAGGCTACAGTAATCAAAACAGCATGGTACTGGCATAAAAACAGACACATAGATCAATGGAACAGAATAGAGAGTCCAGAAATAAATCCACGCCTATATGGCCATTTAATCTACGACAATGGAAGCAAGAATGTACGATGGAGTAATGACAGTCTATTCAATAAATGGTGCTGGGAAACCTGGACAGACACATGCAAAAAAATGAAGTTGGACCACCTCCTTACACCATATACAAAAATAAATTCAAAATGGCTTAAAGACTTAAATGTAAGGTCTGAAACCATAAAATACCTAGAAGAAAACATAGGAAGAAACTTCTCAGACATTACCCGGAGTAAGATTTTTACTGATATACACCCTCGCGCGAGGGAACTAAGAGAAAGAATAAACATGTGGGATTATATCAAACTAAAAAGTTTTTTCACAGCAAAGGAAACCATCAATAAAACAAGAAGGGATCCTACTGAATGGGAAAAGATATTTGCCAGTGATATATCTGATAAGGGATTAATATCACAAATCTATGGAAAACTTACTCAACCCAACTCCAAAAAAACAAACGATCCAATTAAAAAATGGGCAGAGGACTTGAAGAGACATTTTTCTGAAAAGGACATACAGATGGCAAACAGACATATGAAGAAATGCTCAACCTCGCTAACCATCAGAGAAATGCAAATAAAAACCACAATGAGATACCACCTCACCCCAGTCAGAATGGCTATCATCAATAAATCAACAAACAACAAGTGCTGGCGCGGATGTGGAGAAAAGGGAACGCTTGTGCACTGTTGGTGGGATTGCAGACTGGTGCAGCCGCTATGGAAAACAGTATGGAGGTATCTCAAAATTCTGAAAATGGAACTACCTTATGATCCAGTAATTCCACTCCTAGGTATCTATCCGGAGAAATCCAGAACTTCAATTCAAAAATCTCTATGCACTCCTATGTTTATTGCAGCACTATACACAATAGCTAAGACATGGAAACAACCAAAATGCCCATCGGTAGATGACTGGATTAAGAAACTGTGGTACATTTATACAATGGAGTATTATGCAGCCATAAGGAAGAAAGAAATCTTACCATTTGCAACAACATGGATGGATCTAGAGAACATTATGTTAAGTGAAATAAGTCAGACAGAGAAAGATAAGTTCCATATGATCTCACTTATTTGCGGATTCTAAAGAAAAGAATAAGTGAATGAACTAATCAGAAACTGTTTGGGAGACAATGAGGAAAAACTGAGGGTTGCTAGATGGGCGGGGGGAGTGGGGGGTGGGGGGGAAGGTGAGGGGATTGGAGGGCAGTCGGTGACCACAGGATGGCCACGGGGTTTGAAAATTAATCTGGGGAACGTAATTTGGTGGTTACCAGAGCATAAGGGGGTTGGGGGGTGGGGGATGAGGGTGAGGGGGATCAAATGTACGGTGATGGAAGGGGAGCTGACTCTGGGTGGTGAACACACAGTGTGATTTATGGATGATGTGATTCAGAATTGCACAACTGAAATCTATGTAATTCTACTAACAATTGTCACCCCAATAAATAAAAAAGAATAAAAAAAAAAAAAAAAAAAAAAAAAACAAATTTGTTTGCAGCATTTGTCAGGCATTGGTTTATGAACCATATTTTGTGTTTTTGTTTCTGTTTTACTCTTCAAAATTGCAATTCTGCCTAGCAGTTCCATCAAAGGAATGTAATACTGACTGTGTTTTGGGGATAATTTCATTTTTTTTAATGTATAGATAATTTCTATGCAATTTTAGGTTTGCAGAAAAATTTAGCAGAAAGTACAGAGTTACTATGTACCCCTTAGCCCACCCCCCCAATTTCCCCTATTATTAACATATTGCATTAATGAGGTGCATTTTTTACAAGGAGCCAACAGATATATCATTTTAATTAAATTTCTAGTTTATATTAGGTTTACTGTATTGTACATTCTACATATTTTGACAAATGTATGATGACAGGTGTCCACCATCATGCAGAATAATTTAACAGTCCTAAAAAATCCCTATGTGCCACCTGTTCATCCCACTCTCCCTCCCCTTAGCATCTGTCAACCACTAAATATTTTACTGTCTCCATAGTTTTGCATTTTCCCTAATGTCATACAGTTGGAGTCAAATAATATATAGCTTTTTTACACTGGCTTCTTTCACCTAGCGCTATGCATTTAAGGTTTCTTCATGTCTTTTTGTGGATTGATAGCTTACTTTATCAATAAATAATATTCCATCATTTGGATATACTGCGGAATGTTTATCCATTCATTTATTGAGAGGCATCTTGGTTGCTTCGATTTTTGGCAATTATGAATAATGCTTATATAAACAATGTGTGCAGGTTTTTATGTAGATGTACATTTTCAACTCCTTTGGGTAAATACCAAGGAGTGTGATTACTGCATGGTATGTTAAGAATATGGTGAGTTTTGTAAGATAGAGCCAAACTGTATTCCAAAGTTGCTGTACCATTTTGCATTTCTAACAGCAATAAATGAGAGTTCCTGTTGCTACACATCTTGCTGGCTTTTGGTGGTGTCATTATTTTGGATTTTAGCCATTGAAATAGATACAAAGAGGTATGTCACTGTTCTAATTTGTAATTCCCTAATGATGTCAAACTGATTTTTAAAAATTGAATCCTGCTTCTTTTGTTTTCAGGGAGGAGTGGTCTGGTATAGGATGTTTATCATAACTAGAAGTAGAAGTCTATAATAGTTTAAGAGCATTCTTGTTACTGTTCGGAGCTGCTTTCAGTCCCTCTATTTCTAAAGGAACTATTCAATTCTCATTACATTAGATATATATGCAGTAAAATTAACCTTTTAAATTACGTATGTTAAGTTAGATTTATTTTGCATTTTCTAAGACTTTCTGCTAATTTTCTTCTAAGACAAACATTGGAAATAAGAAGTTTTATAACATTTGTTAACCTCATTGTTAAATTTGTATCAAATTATAGTAATATTCTATTTTTTTTAAATTGGCAACTTTAATATAGTATTTTTCTGTCCTAGTTGATGACGAGACTCTTTTAAAGGAATGCATATCAAGTTGGATGAGATTTTTCATAACCTTACATTTTGAATTTTGTGCCCTAAATAAATTTTAGTGAGAAGAGTAAAGTTGTATAACAATAGATTTTTACCCCCTGTGGTAAAACCAAGAATGTATTTTGGATAAAGTCTCTGTAGAAAATAGCAATATATATATTTTTTTATAATTGAATTGGAATATTTGAAAACAATTCTGGCGGGAGGGCAAGGTTGGCATCAAACTGTAAAGAATAAAATTTGCCCTCACACAGGAATATCACATGCTCTTAAAATATATTGGAGTCTAAATGTACCCAAGAGAAAATCAGATACATTAAATTTTTTTCCATAGGGAAAAGTATTTTTGTAGTTACAATTGAATGTACATATAAAATAGGGAAGCTAATGCAGTATTTGAAAACCATCTTCACCACCAGCAATTAAATTGGGTTGTTAATGTTATTGTCATTGTTGATTACTAAACTAAAGTCTGGTGTATAGCAGATTCTAACCACATCAGGTCCTGAGCTGACCATGATGTATTTTGTGGATAGTTTGTTAGTATTCCAGAGATAAGGATAGTACACATACATTAAAATGTGTACAGTATATTCTAAATACGATTGATTCTATATGTTTGTGTTTTTATAATGTATTTTTACTGGTTTGACTTCTAAGTTTTAAACAAAAAGTGACAAGACTAGTTTAGATTTGCTTGGAAATAAATAAATTGAAATCAAATTTTAAAATATCTCATTTTAATAAACTGTTTCTATTTCTTTTATAAGAAAAACTGCTTTAAATTTACCTAGTTGCATATTTTTCTTACATGCAAAATACCATATATTACTAGATACATACATTATTTAACATAGTACTGTATAAATAATGTATAATCGGTATAATATATACTCTTTTTAGCAGCTTGCTCTTTGTTATTTATCTCAAGTATTATCATATGCAAAAGTTTGTGTAAAGAAATTATAGAGTTTGCATTCTCAGAGAAAAACAATTGTGAAATTTATAGGGAAAATTAATAGCAGAAAGAGAGGAAGATTCTAAACCTAGAGTTACATGTTCTAATTCATTTAGAACATGTATAGAAAATTATTTTAGTTGCCTAAAATAATCCCCAATCCGATCTCCCTTTTTACTTCGTCTGCCTGATTATACTCGTATTCATTCAGTGAAAACACAACCTTTTCCAGCTTCATTTGCAGCTGGATGTGGCCATGTTACTAAATTTTGGACAATGATGTAAGTATAAACATAGATATATCCCTTCCTATGTTGGAACTACAACTGCCACAGGGAGTCGAAAAGGCAAGAGCTATGTCTTAAGAATGGTAGCAAGCAAAAGAAAGAGTCTGGGAAGTGAAAACAGCATGGAATTGCCATGCCAAACCTAGACTGACAATATCTAAATTCTGTGTATTGGAGAAATAAAGTGTTTTTTTTTAATTTAAAATACCAGCTATTTTGATTTTTTTTCTGTAATATGCTGTTGGACAACCTGACAGATACCTAATTTTTAATAATGCATTTGAGTATTCCAAAGGTACAATTTTGGTTAATTGGGGGTAGAAATATGTCCTCTGCCTAACTTATATCATTGTGGAAATAAATGAATGAATAAATACTACATTATAAACAACAGAAAGCTATACAGTTTCTAAGGAAATCCTTGAGCAATTAGCATTTGCCAATATTAAAATTACTCTAGACAGTCAGGTGGTTTAGAAGAGTCAGATAGTTCATGTAGGATTTATGCTGATGATGCTGAATCTGCATACTGACAAATACACATCTTTTTATTGTGTTATTATCTATTAATAGTTATTATAGTGCCTTTTTAATTAAATGATCCAAAAGAAAATATGGAATAAGAGAAAAAGTATATGTGAAGGTGAGCATATATTTGTTCACTGAGTTTCACATAACACAGAAACATTACAAAATTTCTACGTGTAGCTCTAATGGCATTTTAGAAAGAGGGAACTAGTCAAGAAAATGTACTTAATAAGTAGAGGCAAGACGTTTATTAATATAATCTGATTTCTTCTAAAATATGTGAAATATTTGGAGCAGTATGACTTTGGGGCATGTGATATAGGACTTTCTAGAGGATTGATTGCCTTTGATATTTGACCTTGAAATGAAAACGACATTCTTAAATGTGGATGACGATTTAAAGTCTGAATGAAAAATGAAAACTAATATAATAGATCTTTCAGATTAGAATCAGGTAGTATCAGGTTTGAATTGAGGCTAAAATACAACTTAGAATAAAATGTACTCTCAGTAACCTACACTTTTTTTTAGTGACATTTAAGTTAAAGAGGATTATCAATGTATTTTGCAGGCTCTGTTTCATGAAAACGTTTGAAATGTCACTGATGTTATGCATCAAACATATCCCTTAGTTCTTTGCATGAAGACATGCTTTCACTATCTCTAAGTGTTTGGGGTATTTTTAAGTGACTTGACATTATGAGTTTAAATATGGTATCTTTCCAGCAAGTATCTGATTTAAATGTGTTTCCTGAAGAGGTTGCAGTAGATGAAGCTCAAAAGTAGGTAGCAGACCTTGATGAAGACTGAACCCACCTGGCTCTGTGTTTGTGTACCTCTAGGTGAACCCGTGGTACAGAAGGAATTGGTACCAGTGAGTACTCAAAAAACATGCTTACCTGCTGAGAAAAGCCTGGAGATACCATTATACTTCACCACCTCCGACTGATATACCTACAGAAACGTGGCTTGTAAAATGCAAAAACACTTAAACTGCTTTATGAGGAGTGGTTTGAATTTTAATAGCGTCATTAGGCCATGGTGTGTGACTTATTGTTACTCTGAAATGTGCATTATAAAAAAAATCAAAAGCTAATAAAAGTGTTAGGAGATAACTTCATCCATAGAAGGTCAGATGTAAGAGTATAGCAAATTGACTGGTTAATTGTTCTCATTAAGCACACAGATTATCTTAAATTTGTGTTATTAATATGACCTTCAGAGGAGAAATGTCCTGAGCATCTTAACAGCAGCTCACTTTTGTTTTTTTTTTGTTTTTTTTTTTTTGTTTTTTTAAGTAGTTGTTTCAGTCCTTTACACTATTGTAAAGAAACCAGGAAGAAAATATGGTTGCTTTTTTTTTTTATTGTAAATGCATTTTAATTTATTTTTTTCTCAGTAAGTAGATAATTGTATCAATTGGCTTCTTTGACATGATGTTATATAGGTCAACAGTTCAACTCAAATATAATCTTATTTTTGTAACAATCTATAAAAGGGAAGCTCATAGTACATTATGTCTAAGGTATTATTTTTCAACTTCTGCTTACTCTTATAATTTTTATTTAAATTGGATAATTCATGATATTAAAATACCTTTGTGATGTGGAACAGTTCATTATAACCATGATTCCCAAAGATCATCTTGTTCCAAGTACATTGGTATTTATTTTTATTTAACAGTAGTGATTTGACTTAGCATAATGCTGATTCGATTCAACTTTTTTTTTTTTTAAATTATTAGCTTCAGGTGTACAAAACAACAAAAAATTAGGTATTTCCACACCTCAGAAAGAGATGACCCCAACAAGTATACAACCCATCTGACAGTGTACATAGCTGTTAAAATGCCATTGATTATGAGTATTCCCTATGCTGTACATTATTCCGTGATGATATGCGTGTGTGTGTGTGTGTGTGTGTGTGTGTGTGTGTGTGTGTATATATATATATATATATAATTATAATTGACATTCAATATTATTTTATATTAGTTTCAGGTGTACAGTGCAGTGATTAGGCATTTATATAATATATGAAGTGATCCACCCTGATAAGTCTAGTATCCATCTGAGACTATAAATAGTTTTTAAAAAACACTATACCTAGTTTTAAAAAAAGTATACATAGGTTTTACAATATTACTGACTATATTTCCCATACTATATTTCATATCCCCATTACTATTTTGTAACTACAAATTTGTACTTCCTAACCCCTTCAACTTTCTCACCCATACTCCCAACTCCCCTCCTATCTAGTAACCGTCAGTTTGTTTTCTGTATCCATGAATCTATTTCTGGTTTGTTTGTTCATTTATTCTGTTCTTTAGATTCCACATATAAGTGAAATCATATGGTGTTTGTCTTTCTCATTGTGACTTACTTCATTTAGTATGATACCCTGTAGGTTAATCCATGTGTTGTAAATGGTAAGATTTTATTCTTTTTATGGCAGAGTAATACTAATTGTATATATGTACAACAATTTATCCAGTCATTTATTGATGGGCATTTCAGTTGTTTCTATATCTTGGCTATTATGAATAATGCTGCAGTAAACATAGGGGTGCATGTATTTTTTCAAATTATTGTTTTGGATTTCATCAGATGAATACCCAGGAGTGGAAATGTTGGATCATAAGGTAGCTCTATTTTTAGTTTTTTGATGAACGATCATACTGTTTCCATAGTGGCTGCACCAATTTGCAATACCACCAACAGTGCACAAGAGTTTCCTTTTCTTCACATCCTTGCCAAAACTTGTTGTTGATTTATTGGTGATGGCCATTGTGACAGGTGTGAGATGATCCCTCATTGTGGTATTTATTTGCATTTCTCTGATGATTAGTAAGTTGTGAATTTTTTCATATGGTTATATTTATTTGCCATCCGTATGTCCTCTTTGGTGAAATATCCAAGTTTTCTGCCCAGTTCAACTCAATTAATTGAATTGTTTATTAATTGAATTGTTTTATTTATTTATGTATTTATTTATTTATTTATTTATTTATTTTGGTGTTGAGTTGTATGAGTGTTTTATAAATTTTGGATATTAGCCCCTTATTAGATATATCCTTGGCAAATATCTTCTCCCATACAGTAGAATGTCTTTTTGTTTTGTTGATGGTTTTCTTTGCTGTGAAAAAACTTTGATGTAGTCCCATTTGTTTATTTTTTCTTTTGTTTCCCTTGACTCAGGATATATCAGTGAAAATATTATTAAAGGGATAATGTCTGTGAGTTTACTTCCTATATTTTCTTCTCAGACTTTTATGGTTTCGGGCCTTACATTTAAGTCTTTAATCCATTTTGAGTTTATTCTTATATATCAAGTAAGAAGGTGGTCTAGTTTCATTTTTTTGATTTCCCAGCACCATTTATTGAATAGACTGTCTTTAGCCCACTGTATATTCTTGATTCCTTTGTGATAGATTAAATGACCATGTAGGCATGGAATTATTTCTGGGTTCTCCATTCTGTTCCATTGATCTACATGTCTCTTTTATGCCAATACTAGGCTGTTTTGATTATTATGACCTTGTAGTATAAGTGGATATCAGGTAGCATGATACCTCCAGCTTTGTTCTTCTTTCTCAGGATTGCCATATGAATTTTAGAATTATTCATGCTATTTGTGTGAAAAATGCCATTGGCATTTTGATAGGGATTGCATTGAATCTGTATATTGTTTTGGGTAGTATGAACATTTTAAGTATATTATTTTTTCCTGTCCATGAGCATGGTTTATGTTTCCATTTATTTGTGTCTTCTTTAATCTGTCTCTTCAATGTCTTATAATTTTCTGAGTATAGGCCTTTTACTTCCTTGGTTAAATTTGTTTCTAGGTATTTTATTTTCTTTGATAGAATTATAAATGGGATTGTTTTCTTAATTTCTCTTTCTGATAGCTCATTATTAGTGTATAAAAATGCAACTGATTTCTAAATATTAACTTTTTTATCCTACTTTACTAAATTCATTTATCAATTCTAAGAGTTATTTGGTGGAATCTGTGGAGTTGTCTATGTCATCTGCAAATAATGACAGTTTTACTTCCTTCTTCCCAATTTGTATGCCTTTTATTTCTTGTCTGATTGCTGTGTCTAGGGTTTCTAGTACTGTGCTGAATAAAAATCATTAAAGTAGACATCTTAGTCTTGTTCCTGATCTTACGGAGAATGCTTTTAGCTTTTCCCCATTCAGCATGGTATTAGTTGTGGGTTTCTCATGTATATGGCCTTTATTTTGTTGAGATATATTCCCTCTATTCCCACTTTGCCAAGTTTTTTGTTGTTGTTGTTTGTTTGTTTGTTTTTTAAACAGATGTTGGATTTGGCCAAACACTTTTCTGCATCTATTGATATGACCATATGATTTTTATTTTTCATTTTGTTTATGTGGTCTACCATGTTAATTAATTTGCTGATATTGAACCAATCATTCATTCATACCAGAATGACTCCCACTTGATGGTGGTGTATGATCTTTTTAAGGTATGGTTGAATTTGGTTTGCGAATATTTTGTTGAGGATTTTTGCATCTTTGCCTGTGGATTATGATTAACTAGCTCAAATACCATAGACGATAATAGAAAGAAATAAAATGCTGGTCTCACAACTCTGTTAATAGATACCAGACATTGAGTTATACCTTTCTTATAAGCCCTTTTGCTATCTCATGTTACAAAAAGTCAGACACACTTAAATAAATACATACAGGTGAAAGAATGGGATTGTGCTAAAGGTTTAATAATTAATAATAATAATAATCCAGGCATGTGGGCAGAAGTATGTCATATAAGCAACAAGAAAATGTTAAATATAAGGATATTAAAATATATTTTAGGAAGGTGTTAAAATATATTTTAAGGAATAAAAATAAAAGTGTCCCAAAGACAGTAAGTGAAGTCTTAGGCCTCAGATGTAGACCTGTAAATGTCTGTTTGTTTTAAGTAATCAGTAAAATAAAAATTTAAACATTTTTGAATAAATGGAAACGAATTTTATATAAAATATAGACATGTATCTTACTGTTTTTAGTTACTTTGTTAATTTTTTTCAGAGCACCTTACATGTAAGAGTGGGAGCTTAATAGAAAGTTACATAGATTTAAATGGCCTAATTAATGTATCAATGCTTTACTCCCATAGTCAAACTAAATAGTTTTTTTCCCCTTGTCATTTTGTATGCAATGAAGTTGAAATCAAAAAGTTTATTAGAAGAATAATGGGACTCAAATTAGGTTTTTAGCTTTGGGCATCTAGGCTAAATATTTTTGATTATGTAGATTTAGTCAACTTAAGTCTCTGGTCATATTTCTGCATTTGCAACATAAAGGGACCAAAAATCTGAGGTCTGCCTACCATATATAATATCCAAGGACATTCCATTCCATTCTGTTATTTAATATAATTTTTAGTCAACCTTATGAAGTAAGGCATGTTAGTATTATTCCAAATGAGACAAAAGTTAGAAACAAAATAGTTAAATAATTTGTATGCTTTAAGTCTTAACTCCAGTCTGACTAACTCCAAATACTACTTTTTAGTCCACATAATGTGGCCTAAATCTGTAATATTTTTATGTCTACAGAAGGGTTATGCTAAATTAACATAATCTTCTCTAGTTTAGAATGCTAAAAAATTAATGTATCTAGCTATGCTTAATTGTGAATGATGACTAAATATGATTTACATTTATTAGTGAGTCTGGGATCCTTTTACCTTGCCTGATATAATATGTTAAATCCAGAAGATATTTTCTGTTAATGGGAATATAGATTGGATAAATGGTACAACCAACATAACTAGAAAAAAAAAAAAAAGAATGTCAAAACCAAGATGTGGGTAAGATGGGAAGTAACTAAAACTCTCAAACGCTGGTGATATTGCCTATTTAAGTTGAATATATGTATAATTTGCTATGCAGCAGCTCCATGTGCAAAAATGTTCAAAGCAGTGTTATTTGTAGTTTGTACAAAATTATATGCGCAGCAATTCATTCAAGATGGAATATATACCCAAATACAGAGGCATAACAAAAGAGCAATTCTAAATCACAAAGCAGGAAAATATATTTTCAGTACCAAACCGACAAAGTTCAAACATCAGAAATAGAATGAATCAATAAATTAAACTATAATCATACTATGGGGCATTATGCTTCAATTAATGTAATGCACTACAGCTATATGCAACAGTATGAATTAGTCTCAAATGTAATGTTTGACACAAGAAGTCTTATGTACAGAAATCTACACTCTATAATTCTGTGTAAATAAAAAATCAGGCAGTTCTGCAGTATAGTTTTAGAAATCAGGAAAGCAGTTCCTGGATATTGATGGGAAGGAGAAAGAAAGAGGCACTGGGTTTCTGGCAGTGTGCTGTTTGTTTCTTGAGTAGTGGTTAAACATGTGTTTACTTTTTAGATAATTCATTGAAGTCGATATTTATGAATCATTAATTTTTACAATTTAAATTTTTTTTAAAGTAAATAGGTTATGAAGTAAAAATAAGTCAAAAGTAAAAGTTAAGTGAAACAATGACAGTTATTTAGTAAACCTAGAATATAGATCATCAAACAGTATTAATTAGTACCAGAATCCTACATGAATGACTTGACTCCTCTGTATCATCTGATACAGAGTAATTTTGGCAAATGACAAGTACTCAAAGATCCCCTCAGACAAAGGCTCATCGAGCTTTAATTAAGTGGAGAGCTTTTATTGACTTCATAAATCTATGCTGTTTTCATAGTGAATACCTGAAATTCAGGTGAACAAATATATTAAGTATGCATTTTTTCCTATGCCTCCTCTATTTGAAGGGGGACCTTTTATTTATTTGACTGTGCCTTTAAGAAAGTTTAAGTTGAGTTTTTTTGTGACTGGAGGTCATAAAAACATTGCTTTCACTTGAAAAATATAACTTTATAGAAAAACAGAATGTATTCCAACCTCTCCTTTAAAGTTTAGTTTCTCTTGGGATGGCCATTTAGCTCAGTTGGTAAAAGCCTGATGCTCGTAACAACCAGGGTTGCCGGTTTGATCCCCACATGGGTCAGTGTGAGCTGCGCCCTCCACAACTAGATTGAAACAACTACTTTACTTGGAGCTGATGGGTCCTGGAAAAACACACTTAAAGGTAAATAGAAGTTGGAAAAAAAGTTTAGTTTCTCTGTCCCAAACTCTTACGCTTTTATATTTCTTTATTACAGTGCACTTTCAGGTATCTTCGAACTGATACCACTATTGTCCCTTTATATTTCTTTCAATCATTTGTTTTCTGTCTTTGCTATTATCTCCCGAAAGTTTCTCTTTCTACAATCCCTTTACCACCAACGTTTACTTTTTCCCATTGTCCTTTCCTGTCATCCACCCACCAAATTAACCTCTCCTATCTCTCTCCCCTTTATCTCTTAATTGTACCAGAATCTGACCCCTGCCTACACATGCTACAGAAATGATCAGTGTGTGCTGAAAACAATGGACGATTTTTAGACATTAAAATACTTCACATTTCTGAAATTGTTGGCACTGCAATTATTTCTGGGCTTTTTTACCTTCTTTTAGCTCATTGATAGCAAATTCCCACAATTCTCCTGTTTTTCTGACTGCTTTTTCCTAGAACCATTGTAGACTTCTTTTCTTCATCTCTTCCTCAGATGTTTGATATTTATGAATCTCTCTTTGACATTCTATGATTCACAAAGTCTCCATATGAAATTTCTTCCGAGTCCATGAATCAGTGCAATCATATATTGATGGCATCCATCTTAGAGTTCCCAGATACAGTGATTTGGGTGCTAGTAGTTTACATGTAACAGGATCTCAGGAAACCAGTGGTAGGTGAAAGTAGAAGCTAGATAAGGATGGAATGAAAGCAAAAAAGAGTGCATTATCAGATAAGTTACTACCATGAGCAACTAAAGCTAAATTATTCAGCCTACTTCTCAGAGCCATGGTAGAGTATATGATTCAGTATCATATAGTCAGAGCTGCAAAAGAGTAGGTATATTTATTGATTTGTAAGGGACTACTCCTAAAGTTAATTCCCTAATACTATTGGGCTATTTGCAGATAGAGAGATCTACTATGTAGAGAAAATCTTCAGTCAAAAACACAAGTGCTGGAAGTTGGTCCAGCATGTGTAGAAATGGAAAGGGTGAACAGAACATGGATGGATCAGACTCAGGATCTGCTGCAGTCCATCTTTGCACATCTCAGAGCCAGTCATATACACTGCATAAAGTTTATACTGTACTATCACTGATTCTCTAAAGTAGTGGGTGTTCATAACTAAAAAAAAACAAAAACAAAAAAAATCCAAAAAGACCAAAGAAACTTTATTGAACCAATCAACTTTCCTTGTTGATTGATGCAGTTGATCCCAAGTCCATAATTGCTATCTAGCATCTTTTTCTACCACCTGTTCTAAAGTTCCTTACTCTCAGCACCACATCTGCTTATCTAGATCACTTGCTCAGTGGGTGACCAAATCTTTACCCCTGGAAACTTTAAGCCCCTAACTACAATGTTTTGTCAGGCCGTCATTACTGAAATTACACATTAAAACACACACTCATGGGATCTACTGAATTGAAGAAGTACTCTCACTGCTCACATTTTGTGGCATAGTTTCTTCTTTATAATGATAATGCTGTTTCTCTTGACTGGAAAGTAACTCCTTTTTTTACCTGCATGTTTACTATTATAAAAACCAAAAATGAGCCTTAGCGGCAGTAGCTTTAATTTTAGTGGACTACATAATGCACTCAGTGGTATAAGTTTTCTATCCCATTTCCAAAAATCAGGATCTCTAGATATGTAGAACCTAATGATTCAAAGACAGGAAACAAATCCTGAAAGTGAGTGACTGTGAGTGATGGTGAGAGGGTCAATTCTATCCCTTATTTCTAATGACCACCTACATCAGCTGAATCGTGAAAATTCTGATTTGGATCCAGTAGTTTTAGGATAGGACCTACCTATGACTCTGAACCCTAATAAATCTCCAAGTGAATCCAGTGCTGCTGGTCTATGAATCACACTCTGTGTAGTAAAACTATGAAGCATCTGTAGTCCTTATCTCTTATTTCCAGCAATATGATCCTTGCTGATTGGCACGTCTTCTAAATAATTCCAGAATGCCATCTTGAAAACTCACTTTCTGAGACCATCATAGAATTGTTTCTTATTCTTCCTCCCAACTTTCCATTTGTAGTCAGTCACCAGGATTATGAATCCCTGTCTTTAAATCTCTATCTCCAGTTCTTAGTTTTGGACCTTGTTATTTCTATTCTGGGTTTTGCCACCACCACTAAATTTGCCTCTTACATCAGAATTATCGTAGTACAATATATTTTCTACATAGTATAGATAAATGTTTCTAAATTATAATTTTCATCATATTTCTGCACATTTAATTCTCATTTAAAAAGACCCACTTGACATCTGGAATTACCAAACTGTTCTTCGTGGCCAATGAAAAAACCCTGCGTATATGCTTAACTCCCCAGTCTCCTTGTATGTCACAGCCTCTAAAACTCTAGTTTTCAGTCATGGTTTTTATCTTACTATTGACTACCAGGAATAGGTGTTTGTGAACGATGACATAAAGTCTCTAAGAAAATAAAGATAGGATACAATTAATAAATTTTATTTAAATTTACCTTGTTAAAATTAATAGGAATGGTTTAAGTTTTTATTCAACTCCCATCATTTCTATGAGACACATAAGTAAAAAAAAATTTACTTCTATTTTATAGGAAAATGGGAGGGCTAATATTTAACAAACTTAAGTTATACTTTTATAGACTAGAAAATATGGTTAAAGAAGTTAAATAATCTCTAAAATCATATATCCAGTGAGTGATAAAGAGATGATTAAAAAGAAATCCTGTCAGTCTCCAAATCCAGTCACTTCCTTTTGCAATTTTATGCTTCCTTTACATGCATATAACATATTTAAAAGCATTTATTTTCCTTATGTATTGCCATAATACTAGGCAGTCAGTGTCTGAGCCAATAAAAGATCAGATATTTAAGCTTCTAATCAAGTATTCTTTCTAATGTACATTGCACCCTAGATTTTTGTTGTTACCAATTTATTGAACCCTTGATCTGTTCAGTGCATGTGTGTATATATACTGAATTATAAATTTTCTGAAAAAATATTGTGTTAGCTTTATTAGCTTTATATGATATTTTCTTGGTTTCCCCTATACTCAATCGCATGAGTTTAATACCAATATACTTTCCATAAAAATTTATTCAAGATCTGCATTTTAAAACATTTCTCTCTGAATATGAATCTTCCAAACAAGACAGGTGTTTATCATGGAGTGTGTACGCACTATTGTATGTCTAAGTGAGATTGATTCCATTAAATTGGTTCCTAGTTGTTTTCTGGAAAACCCTATTGGTTTTCCTTTTACAGTGCCCTGGATACATTGCATACCTCTGGAAGAGTTCTTGATTGTTGATGATGTTTTAGTTTTTTAACTTCTTTAATGGCTGTTCTTTCTAGTCTTTGTTTCAGACTTGTTATTTTCTGGTTTTCTAAATGTTGCAAACTTCATTTTCATGAATATCATTATGATACATCACAAGAAAACATATATAAGTGATGAAAATGGATTTGGATATTATCCAGAGGGCAGGTGAGTGCTTTTGAAAGGCTATTTATCAGGAAGTAATAGAATTATAATCCAGAATACATGTGTGTGTGCACTGTGGAAAGTAGATTGGAATGTGGCAGTAGTGGAGGAAAGAGACACGTTTTGAGTAGGAGTTTGTTGAGCTGAATATTGGGACACACACACACAGAGCATTGATTATTTCATATAAGTCCAAACCATATGACTTTTGGGCCTTATTCTGAAATAATTGCAAATCTGTTTCCTAGTGTGACTATAGCTCTCATTTTTAACTGATGGTTTTCTTTGAAATATGCTGCCATTAGTATCATGCCAATGAAAACATAGTTTGTTTTTTTTTTGTGTGTGTGTGTGCATGTGTGTGTGTGTTTTAAGTTAGACAGAAACCAACCAAACACAGTCTCTTAGCATTTAAAGAATGGAGGAGGGGAGGAGATATAGATTATCTGATAAAGAATTTGTGGCAGATAGAGTTAATTTCCTGAACCAATGCTCATTTTTAAACCTTCTCTATTTCTCCTTTCTATTAAAGACATAGCAAAAGCTAAACATAGGCAACTCCCATTTAACATCAGTGATCCATTCTGGAAATTAGATGTTCTGCTTGAAATGTCAAGCCTATATTTATTATTTTTAAAGTACAAACTTATAACATGTTACATTCTGAGTTGCAACTCAAAATCCCCAACCAACCTCTCAAACGTGAGAATAGCATTGTCACATTTGTAAAATCTAGAGAAAGTCAAGTTTGCTCTTACTTTCAGGCAAGGAGAATTCTAAGTGATATAGGCTATTTTAGTAGAAAACTATTAAAATGTAGTATTCAAACTCAGACATACGAGTATGAAAATACAACCCATCAAAAATCAGACACAAAACAAGAAAGGGTATTTTCCCTCCACTAACTTAATTAATTAGAAAGCAAATCTAACATAAGCAAAAGTAATTTATTGGGACTATACTTGGCTGTTCACATAATTGAAGGGAATCTTGAAGGCCAGATAACATGAAAAATACAAAATAATACAGCTTTGGGACTATTGGAGCTTGTGGAGTTGGCTTTGAAGTATTTCTTTGGGTAATTCAACTCAAGTTTCCTTCAGATACACTGTCTGCTCATATTCAAATTTCTGGGAACACGAGGCTCTTCTGTGTTATGTCATTTATTCACCTTTCAGGAGATAGGAGGAACAGTTCCCTAAGAGAACAAGTGCTAGAGAGAGAAAACCATAATTACAAAAAAAAAAAAAAAAGTTTTCCTTATATTCCACTCCTAGGCTGTCAAACAAATATACATGTACATACCTATACATACAAACTTTTTGCTAAATAGATAATTTAAAAAATCGCTCATGTGACTACGGAATACTGTCTCCAATTAGGAGAGAATACGAAGTCACTTATATCCAGAAACATTTTTATGCGTTCTCTGACCTCTGATAATACAATCTCTGATTGGTGTCATTCCTCCTCTAATTTCATCACAATCGTGAGGAAAAGGGAGAGAAAAGGAAAAAGTAAATAATGTATACATTATTTATAAAAAAATGTTTGGGGTGTGTGTGTGTGTGTGTCTAAGCAAGCAAGGAGATACAGGAAGAGGCTACATTCCCATGCTTCATTTCTTACTGTTTTTCTTCCTGCCTTCAAATGGACCTTCAGCTGGACAGGAAACTGCTACACTCAGTGAGCCAAAATCTTCATCCCTGATAATTGTTAAGGTCAATTAACTCAGCCAACACTTCATATTTTGCCTGTTTGCCTCATTTATGCTAGGTGGCAGTATCTGCTTTTAATTGAGTGAAAATATTATAGTATGCTGGCTAAAATTTTTCTGCCCATTACTCCATAAGCTTTTACATATGAATAGAAATATTCTCGTTAGTGATAAATTAAAAGCACTTATTTTAGTGTGGTGTAATCACAGGTTATCAGTGGGGGGCAGGTATAGCTCAACTCCTACCTCAACTTGTTGGTTCCTAGACCAATATATTATGGTTTTGCTGTGACAAGTTCATAGCAAACAGAATATTACAGAACAATAGTTTTCACTAAACTGACCCCTTAGCCAAATGTTCAGTAGGCCATACTAACTTTTCCATAAGGACTACCTCTTCTATATAAATCAAGTGTAGAATTAGAATAATGAACCCTATAGGTGTAAGCCAGTTGTGTGTGTGTATGTGTGTGTATATGTGTGTGTGTGTGTGTGTGTGTGTGTATATATATATATATATATATATATATATATATATATATATATCTTCAGTAAAATGTAATTGTTGTTAAAGAACAATGTGTGGAATATCACAATGGAGTGTAAGGGTTTCAAAGAATTCACAGACTGTGTTGAGACCAGAGACTTGAGAAGGAAGAATGCAATTAATATCCATATTTAGTACATTTCCAGTGAAGAAAAAACATTAGTCTATTGACAGTAGATGGAAGTAAATATCAACTCTGTTGGATATCAGATGAGAATCTTAAAAACAAGGAAAATGCACAAGCAGGTTACATACCGTTTTTCCCCAAAAATAAGACCTAGCTGGACCATCAGCCCTAATGAGTCTTTTGGAGCAAAAATTAATATAAGAACCAGTCATTTTAATATAAGACCAGGTATAATGTAATATAATATAATATATAATGTAATATAATGCAATATAATGTAATATGATACTGAGTCTTATATAATATAATATAATATAATATAATATAATATAATATAATATAATGTAATATAATACCGGGTATAATATAATATAATATAATATCAGGTCTAATATTAATTTTTGCTCCAAAAGACAGATTAGGACTGATGGTCGGGCTAAGTCTCATTTTCGGGGAAACACGGTACTTAGAATCCAAAGTAGCATACTTCCACTACACAGCCCCCCTCTTCAGTCTACGTCTGTTTTTCAACTTGGAGTTCTTTATGACTGGTTAAGGCATCTGAGTCAAATGGCTCTGCATGATGCACAGGGACTTGCCACTTAGTTGCAGATAACTGCTTTCTGATAAGATGCTTTCCCCATTATGTGGGAAAATAAATGACTTACATTTTAGATACCTCCTGACTCCTGTTTGCAGGTGCAATCATGATTACATCATGAATATGATGGGAAAGAAGATATTTTAATGATGTTTTGCTCTAGGTCTCTATAAATAGAATATAGCATGGTTCTAGAAATTTGACTTATAATTAGGGCGATAAAATTAAGGGTGTTCTGCTACACTTGTCAGGCAAAATTAATTGCTCTTGAGGCTCACAGTTTAATGGAAAACATAAAAATAAATTTCCTAAATCAGTAGGTGCTGCATACCAGGGAATGTACAGCACTGGCGATCAGAATCTTTACTGGCATTCCCTAAGACTTATTACTCATCCCATGGCCAATCGAGAATTGAATGGTAGGTATTATAAAAGCCATGCCTACCTGTCTACATGGTGAACATCTGCATTTACTCCAGGGGTGCCATTTCACAATACATTTATGTTTTAGTGGAAAGAAGGAACTCCAGTGGCTTCCTATAGAACTCTTAACTCATGATAGATTTTACTTCAAAAATAAGAGGAATTGTGATGGGATTTACAGCGTTTGTAAGGATATCCATTTAAACTAGATTATCAAAATGTGGGGAATAAACATAGACTGTGTTGGGAATCACACTGCTCCTGATATGAAATGAACTTCGGTCAAAATTGGGTTTGTTTCAATAATGATTATTTTAATTATGCTTGCTATAATAATTAGTTTAATGGTTAACTCTGTAAGTGGGATTCCCTTTCCAAGAAGATCTCCAAATTGACAGGATTCATTACTTTTGAAAAAGATAGGTGGGTTGAATTCTGTCTTTCCTACCAAGGCTTTCACATAACTACAATTAACCTAAGTGACATTAGTTCTTCCTTCTTTCAAATGAGTGTCTAATTTTAATTGACTACATGGAGAAAAGTAACTCTGAATTTATACCATTACTTGATACATGCAAGTGCTCAATACATTGTTAATCACTGGCATCCTGTTTCATCAGATACGTTTAATCATGTAGTAAGCATAACATTGTGAGTGACTTCACAGGAATTCTTTTGAATTCTATCTAGAATTTTACACATAAATCTTGGTTTCATAAATTGAGGCATCTCTTTAACCAAGATGGCTACTCACCACGTGTAGATCTCTTAAACCTGCATTTGCCTGAGTCTGTAAGATGAATCTTCGTTCTCCATAAACAGGACAAATAGCATCCATAACAATTTTCCTCCCAAATGAGAAAATAATTTTTGGTATGCCAACGTAACGTGTCTTGGTACCACTGAGAAGCTGGTGTAGCTGTTAACTAATTCCAAATATTAATGAGAACCAGTTGTCTGTATCTACTAAGTGATAAAATGCAAAAAACAAAACAAAACAAAACAAATCATGTTTAATTTTTGGCTTTAAATTTCAAGATTTCAAAATTGAACATGATGTGGTTGAATTGTCATTTACAGAATAACAACTTTGTAGAATTAACTGTTATTATTTAACCTTGACTTACACAGTCTAGTTGAGAAAACTATTGGGCTTATTTCCAATAATTAATACCATGTTTAAATCTATAGAAGTTTTCAATTTGGCCTTCTGTCTCGGTTTTTCCCCTATCTTAAAAACATAGTAATATAATTTCCCAATGAAATAAACTTGAAGAATGCATCATATGTTAATATAAATAATTTTAAACAACCACCAATTAACCAGTTTACCACATTTACTAATATATTTCACTTCCTATTGAAAATAATGTCTATATAAAAATTTCTAACAGTCTTTTGAAGTATAATTGATATAAAAAGAACTCTGTGTACATAATTTTCACAATTTGGTGAGTTTGGATATGTGCAAATACCCATGATACCATCAACACAATCAAGGTAATAGTTTAGATCAACTTGAGGATTGGAATTAATGTGGTATTCTCTCATATGGATGTACAATTCTCCCTTTTTTTACTCATTTGCCTAACAAAAGTAACTAGCATACCAATCCTATTAATTCCAGTTGTATGTGTCATTGTAAGGATATTATCAGATTAGTCTACAAACTAGTGGGAAGAGGACATTAAGAAAGAATATTTTTTTTCTGAAAAGTAAGTTAAATTATAGTATAGTCACTAATGTAAGTTACCACTGAATTGTGAATCGTATGTATGCAATAAAATTCAATAAGATAGGAAACAGCGCAAAAATTGAGATATATTCTCTCCTCTAGTTTACTGTAAATAGTGCACTTATGTTTCCATTTCACTTTAAAAGAGTCCAAAGTGGAAATCATAATAAGTTCATTAGTTCGTGCAAGAAAACTAATGTGAAATTCCAATGAAAATTTTATATATAAATATATATATCTAATATTTTATATATATCTAATATTTTAAATATATGTAATATTTATATACATATAAATATTATATGTATGCATATATATATATATAATATTTTTTACTTTAAGTGACTTTTCTATTAACCAGTTAACCACTGAAGCTGATTTAATTGCACTAATAGGCTTTATAACCTATTACCAGATAATCTAGTAGCAAGTTATTTTTTTTCTTTTCAAAGTAACAGATTGATTGATATGTAATTCACATACCATACAATTCATCCACCTACAGTATACAATTCAAGGGTGTTTAGTATATTCAGAGTTTACATACGTCTCTCTAGTCAGCTTTAGATTTCTGTCACCCCCGTAGGAAACCCATGCCCACTACTAGTCACCACTCACCGCCGTTCCTCCCAGCCTCTGACATCCACCAGTCAACTTTCTGTCTCTCTATATTTAACTATACAGAAATGTCACATAAGTGGAATTATAACTTACATGGCCTTTTCTGACTACCTTCTATCCTTTAACATAATGTTGTCGAGGTTCATCCATCAGTACTTCATTTCTTCTTATTGACAGATAGCATTCAGTTGTATGGATATAATGCGTTATTTAAGCATTCATTAGCTGATGGGCATTTAGGTTGATGAGACATTTTGGTTGTTATGAATAATACTGCTGTGAATATTCATGTATGAGTTTTGTGTGGACATATGTTTTTCCATTTCCTGGTATGTATCTAGGAGTGAGTTTTCTGGGTAATATGGTAACTCTACATTTTATTGAGGAGCTGACAGACTGTCTTCCACAACAGCTGCATCATTTTATATTCACACTAGCAATGAATGAGGTCAAATTTATCTATTTTTATTTATTTATTTATTTATTTATTTATTTATTTATTTATTTATTTATTTTTGGTGTTGTATCTGAGAAACCAGTGTCTAATTCAAGGCTACAAGGATTTATGTCTTTGTTTTCTTTTCTAAAAGTTTTATAATTCTAGTCTGTACATTTAATTTTTTAAATCCATTTTGGATTAGCTCTGTGTACCATTGAGTGGGTGCTCAAACTCCATTCTTTTGAATGTGAGCATTCAGTTGTCCAGCATTGTTTTCAAAGGGCAATTATTTGTCCAATGAATTGTTTCAGTACTTTGTTGGAAATCAATTTATCCTAAATGTGAGGGCTTATTTCTGGACTCCTGTTTCTATTTTATTAATCTATATGTCTAACCTTTGGCCATTACTTTCCTGTTTGATCATGGTAGCTTTGTAACAAGTTTCGAAATCAGGTAGTGTGAGTCCTCCAACTTTGTTTTACTTTTTCAAAAATTTTGTGGCCTTTCTAGGTCCCTTGAATTTCCATATGAATTTCAGGATCAGCTTGTCAATTAGGAAGGAAAAAAAAAACCTGGAATTTTGATGAGAATTGCATTGAATCTGTAGCTCAATTTGGGGAGTATTGCATCAGAACACGTCTTTTGATCTATGCTCTCTTTCCATTTATTTGGGTCATCTTTAATTTCTTTTCAATAATGTTTCATAGTTTTCAAAGCGTAAATTTTGCACTCCTTTAGTTAAATGTATCTAAAATGTCATATTCTTTTTGATGGCTATTTAAAATTGAATTACTTTCTGAATTTTATTTTTGGTTTTTTCTTTGCAAATTATGAAAATACACTTGATTTTGGTATAGTGTGCTATGTCCTGCAACCTTGCCAACCTTGTTTCTAGTTATACTTGTTCTTTAGTGGATTTCTCAGACTATTTTTTTCCTCAGAAAGGTCATAGAATCTGCAATTTAAAATAGTTTCACTTCCTTTCTAATCTGACTGACTTTTACATCATTTTTCTCCCTAATTTTCCTTGCTAAACTCTCCAGTACAATGTTAAGGGCAAAACAGTTGGTGTCAGTTGTAATTTTTTTTTTTTTTTTGGTCCTAGATCAAGGATTTCCCCTTTCATTCGTAATGTATTGTTTTTGTTTTTCTCTTTTATCATGAAGAAATATTCCTTTTTTTTTTGTCAAATGCTTTTTTCCTACAATTATTGAGATATATGTTTACTGTCCTTTATTCAATTAATATGGTGATATGATTTCAAATGTTAAACCAATTTTGCATTCCTTGAATAAATCTCATTTGCTCATGGTGTATAATCTTTTCTATATATTGCTTGATTGAGTTTGGTAGTATTTTGTTAAAGATACTGGCATTCATATTTAAAAAAAAACATGTTGGTCTACAATTTTATTCTTTTGATGTCTATGTAGTTTTGGTATCATTGTAATACTAGATTCATGGAATGAGTTGAGTAGTAGGCCCTGTTCTATTTTTTGGATCAATCTATGAAAAAATGATGTTCTTTAAATATGTTTAGAATTCACCAATGAAGCAATATGGGACTTGGCTGCCCTATGAGTAGTTCTCTTTATTAGTAATTCAATATATTTTACTTGCTATTGGTTTATTCAGATTTTCCATTTCTTCTTGAATCAGTTTCTATAGTTTGTATCCTTCTAGGATTTTGTCTATTTCATCTAAGTTATCTATCTATTTTTAATTTCATTCATAGTGTTTACTTAGAATCCTTTTTATTTCTGTAAGGTTCATAGTAAATTCTCTCTATATATTTCTAATATTATTACTTTAGTTGTTTCTCTTTTTCTCTTGGTCAGTCTAGCGAAAGATTTGTCCATTTTATTAACCTTTTCAAAGAACTACCTTTTACTTTTGTTGATTTTCATAATCTCATTTATTTTTTCTTCCAAAACAATACTGATCAAATAAGTAAATGGCTCTTATTTAGGTTATTGCAATGGGGTGAACACCCCAGACCTAAGTTCAAAGTGTCTTGGTAGGGTGGTTTTACTTTACACTTCATAGGGAGAAGTAATCAAGTTATAATTGGGTAATTTACATTTGAGATTTTCCTGTGATCATGGGATGTCTCAATCAGCTGAGTAGGAAATGTTTACCTTGCTCTTTAGCTTGTTTCACAGGGGCAAATAGCTCAGCTAATCATTCATAAGACAAAACACAGGGAGTTGGTGGTTCTATGTGTGGCACTCTCAGCATGTTCAGGTAAAGGGGAAATGTCTCTGTGTGGCCACTGCACAAGTAAACAAGTGAGTCATCCCTGAGTCTAATGGGAGTCATGGGAAGGAGTGGACAGCAGTCTTATCTAATGGGGCAGGTTATCACATGGGGCAGGTTGGTCCTTTATGGGAAGCTATTACACGGTTACAAAAGGATGGCAGTGCTTTTTAACCTTTGCTGTGTTTTAGGATCACATGGCTCAGGTAAAGTGCAACATTGTCACCACTCTGATCTTTATTATGATTTTCCTTCTACTAGCTTTGGGTTTAGTTTGTTTCTATTTTTCAGTTAACGGAATAGAGTATTGATTTAAATTCTCATTTTTTAATAGTGTTTATTTACAATTTTAAATTTTCCTATAAGGATTGCTTTAGCTGTTATCTCATAAGTATTGGTATGGCATCTTAAAGTTCAAAGTAGTCATTCTTTTTGTTTGTGATGATTGAGTATTATTCATCACTGAAATACTCAGACTCAATCATGAACCTCCTGAGAAGGGTAAATCTGTGTCTAAAAAATAGTCTCTTGAGGACTATGGAAAATTTCCAGTCCTACAGATTCCAGGAGGTTGGTGGATGAAAAATCGTTCTATTGTGCAATACTACTCATTAAGTTTTATAAAAATAAGATGTCAGTGCTCTTGGTGATGCTATCCACAGTATCGATTACCTTTTACATAGAGGCATGCATGACCCAAGCATTTCACTAGACTGACTTCGAGGGCTAGACATTTGCTTTTTCAGGGAGGAATCCAACCCATGCTTGCTCTACTATAGTGACAAGACCTTAGATAAATATGTGAATTTGTTAGGCTTTTACTGACAGTACTTCATCAGATCCTCTGAGAAAAACCAGGTATGAGTCAGAAAAAAAACAGGTAAGAGTCATCCTAGAGTCTTGATAAGGATGTGGGTGTTCAGGTTTTAGTTCTTGGGACTAATTTGTAAATGTTAGTTTGGAGGGTTGGAGTTGATGTTGAACGAAACTGGAAGAATTAAAAAAATTGCGTAACCAGGGTTTCTACTTGACAAGTCAGACAAACACTGAACCTATACAATCAACTACATTACCATGAAGATAAACATACTTAATAAAACTTCTCAAATTGTTGAGGGGTCCACAGGGATAAACAATAAATGTTTCGCTTTTGTTTATAAAAGCATAGACTACTAAATTGTTTTGAGTCATAGATAACTTAAGAGAAAAGAGAAAGTTGTTCCATATATCCAGAAAATACTAAAACATCAGCAATATTCTAAATAACACTCATAATCACCCTTTTTCAGTTCAGTCTTATTTATTTAATCCTTATTCTCTTTGAGCTTGGTTTAACAATCTCATTAATGCATCTGCTTCTCCACTAAGATTCTGGGTATCCTGATTTAGTCTACTTTGTCGTCTTAAAAGTCTTTTGTGAAATGCGATCAGTAGGCTATACCCAAGAGTACCTGACTAGCATAGCATTTTCTAAGGATTTCTCAGATAATCACTTTTTGTTAAAGACTCTCCTCTTGTTGATTTGCAAGTGCTTTCAGAGAAGCATGGGTGTAAAACAAACAGCTAAAAGCACCTTAGTTGACTTACTAATGATACATTTCAAAAGTGACAGATCTGATGAGAGTTCATTCCAGGAATAATGTAACTGACAAGAAAATTTCGTTATTTCTGTGACATGCAAAACAAAGCAAAGTCAATCAAAAAAGTTTTAGTTAGACAAAATATATATAAAGGGAATGAATATCTCTATTTTCAAAGAACAATGGATATTACATCTAATTTATAAATAATGGAACATAATCTCTTTACAGAAGAAAATAATCTTCAGATGTGTTATAATCCAGAGTCGTAATGTATTATGAATACACCAAGCCTATACCAAGAATATATCAAAGTCATTAGGATTCTATCAAGAATGTAGCAAAATTATTTCAAGATTATCAAGTAAAAAGATTCACTAAGTATGTAGAAAGTCCTAAACACAGTAAAACTCCGTAAGTGATGTGAATCCCCAATTGAAAAACCACAAGAATATGCTGAATTCTGTTAAATAATAAAACTGTGACCAAATTAATATTTTAAATTTAACTGAAATTATGACGGATCACAGTAAACTTTTTCTTAATATCAGGCAAAGTAGCACCAGGTCCCTGATAAATAGAAACATGTCACAGACAGCCCGTGCAGTGACAAATCTCTAGAAACCTCAGATGATTTCTGCAATATTTACATTAAAAATATTTTATTCATACAAATTTAATCCATTGAAGGGTAATCTCCTCTTCTGATTTGACAACACTTCCTCTACAGCTCATATCAAATAACCTAATTATTTCCAGCATCTCTCTTTTTACAAGGTGAAAGAACAAATCCTCTGTGATATTCCTAGGAGCACCTGGGAAATCTGAAAGTGGGAATGATATCATTCAAGATTGGATTTGGGGAAAGCAAAATATCAAAAGTTGTCAGGGGGTTTCAACATTTGATTGAATAGGAATATGAGTTAGTGAGAAACAATACTTGGCTACCTATTTAAACAAGTGCCAATAAAATAATTTAAAAGTAAACACAGAGGTAACATGATTTTAAAGAACCTTAGCTCTTTCAAAAATGAGAATTTGTCCTCGTAAATAATCAATGACATGAAAAAAGTCAACATGAAATACAGAAAGTAATTTTGATAAGACAGAAATCTGTGTCTACTAGGCTTTTTTATAGGCTCTTATTAAGAATACAGTAATTATCCAAGAAAAATTTGTTTCATTTTTTTTAACAGAGAGAAAAACAAATTTAGTTTTCCATCATTACAATATTTAAAACTAAAGGTCTGTTAAAAAAAAAGTAAGAAAAAAAACATAAATTTTAGCTAGCTTTGATCATTACAGGTAGCATTTCCTTTCCATGAACTTTCTACAGCTTTCTATATCCATTCAAGTTTTGTTTTACATTTCTATTTCTCATTCTGAAAACAGCCAGTTATTTTATTTTAGGACAAAATAACTCTTTTTTTCCTTAATAAAACACACTCTGTGTTTTATATCTTACATAAAAAGTTCTTCTCTGCTACTATTGTTCCTAATAGGGTCTTATTCACATGTATCGATTATAACTTTTAATCACATTAACTTCAAATTCATAGAGGAAACTAGGATGTGGATAATTTCAACTGTCTGTTATACACCGGCATTTTGTACAGACTAGCAGAGTTTATGATATTCAGTATTTCTTTTCTAGGATGAATTCACAAGATTAATTGTCAGACCTTGTATTATACTTAATAGCAGTAACTCAGGAAAACAGCTATTTTTATTAAACCAATACAGTAAATTAGTCTTGTTTGCCAAGGATTTGTTTAAATTGTGTGAAAATTATTTCTTAACACTTTTTGGTTAGTTTCTGTAAGAGCCATTTTTATTTTTTTGGCGCATGCAGAGTATTGGAAGATTAATTTCCTTAATTACCTGAAAATTTTACTAATATTCAACTTATGTAATCACATATATCTTGTTCTTCTCCCAAATGAAATCCATTGAGCCTCTCTAGTGAATTTATTTTATTTCAGTTGTTAGACTTTTTAACTTTAAAATTTCTTTTTGCCTCTTTATTATAAATGCTATCGCTTTATTGATTTTCTTAATTGATGAGGCATTGTCATCATGCCTTCCTTTACTTTTGTAATCATACTTCTTTGAACAAATTTACGAGTGTTTTGATGACTGTGTCTTAAATCTAACATCCTATCCCTCTCACAAGCAGTTTCTCAAACCTGCATATGTTAATCTAGCTACTTAGGATACCGATTCCCACCCTGCGCTCCAGTTCTTAGTGCTGTTTGCTTGTTTAGTGCCATTATGGGAAAGCCTGACCTCTCCTTAAGGTTTATTTATTTATTTTTTAACCTTCTCAGAATATAGGAATTGGTAGTTAGCATAAAATTATCAGATTACCCTTAGTATTTTGGCTAGATTATTTAACATTTGGAAATTAAAGAACTAAATGTAATTCCACACTGCTGGGCACATTCCATCTATGGAAGCCTATTATGCATTTCATGTGCTTTTATTGTTTATTAGGGTAAGACAGATAAACTCCTTTCACTATGACAGCACATACCTCCTGAAAGGAAGAAATCGCCTCTGTGACAGATTCACAATGGTCGATTGTAATTTATATGAACTCATGTCTAGTTTCCTCCTTCCTATTTCCCTCACCCCATATGTAGCAATGATACCAGGTCAAAGAATGTTCTGAGCACACTCTAGACATTGATGACAATAGCAGTTTACTGTTTAATTTATATTTGACTAGAATTCAGAAACATAGAAATCCTGTGTCTCTGCCTGTCCTTGTCTGATAAGCACAGACCTTGAAGATAAATCATAACATGGTTGATGAATGAGGATGCTTAAGGAAGCTCCTACAGATATATCTGTTCATTCTGCTCACATTGTTATTTTTTCTGTGTATAAACAATTGTGAAACATTCTACTTCAGTTCTTAATGATATAGTTTTTCAGTTCTTAATGATATAGTAATCTCACAGGGTGATCTGATCTTAAATTCTTAACTGGACAGATCACGGTGGGTAGTCAAAGCCTCAGGTCTATAACTTTCTAGTAAAATGTTTCTCTTTGCCTTAAGCCATGTCTACTGTTTCTGTGCATTTAGGTTAACACATCTTTGAAATAACTACCTTTAAGAGAGCATACAATCTTAGCTGTCCTGTAATCCAATCCTCACCTTGCTTTCTCCTATCTCCATGTAATCTCCTTTACATTTCCTCAATTACAAATGCATTAAAGAAGCTGCAAAACTTATTCTCTGGAGCAGTTGAGATCTTGCTCTCCGGCAAATGTCATCAGTTTGACGCATGTGAATTCTTATAAAAATGTTCTATACAGGGGGTGCCAAAAAAATGTGTACACATTTTAAGAAAGGAAAACTGTATTAAAATCGTAATGCTCAATATATACTGATAACAAAAGATGAAAACAAGTCATGTTTGACTTCTGCAGTTACAAGAGGTGCTCAAAGTGGTTACCATCAGCGTCCAGACACTTCTGATTACCGCAAACTACTGCTTGAGCAACGTTGACCGAAGTGTCCACTTGTATAAATTTTTTTGGCACCCCCGGTATATTGGGATGTTTCTTAAGTCAACATAAATAACAAAAATCATAAAACAATAACAAAAGACCATCAGAAGGAGAATGTACAAATGCATTGTTCAATGTTTGGACACTGGGATAGTATTTAATCATGAAAAAGATTAAATCCCAGCTAAAACCGGAATTGTTGAATATCATAAATCTAAAATGCTAAATATAATGTTGAAAGGAAAGACAAATTGCCAAAGAATGCACATGGTATGATTTATTTTATATGAAGACATATCTATATTTTGGCTTAAAAAATGGTGTACAAACAAGCATAAATTCAGGATAGAGGTACCTCTTAGGGAAATGGAGAGTCTGAAATTAAAGATGTGCACTCAGGGATTATAAGGGTTTGGTATGGTTCTGTTTCTTAACCTAATTTGAAGGTAAGCATGTTCATGTTCATCTAGTTGTAAACTACACATAAATATTGCATTTATTATTTTCTATATTTATTTCATTATAACATTAAAATAGTATGTTATATGGGGCCTTTTAATGGTTAGAAATGTAGTGGTTTGCTAATATTAGGAACTGATAGTAATTTGGAGAACTGAGAGCATTTTTTTACTTTTAGTATGAAAGTAAATTTATAATGAAACATAATTTGGAATTTTAGTAAAGGTGAAAATGTTTAGTCACTTCTCTGAGTATTCTTTCCTGTGCTTATGGAACTATTCATATGGATTATTTCAAACATTATTGTGCTGCTTCTTAAACAACCTTGTCAGTGAACCAAAATACTTTCAGTATATTCTAACGTCATAGTTAGTTTTTTCGTCAATGATCTGACTTTGTCTCAAGCTGAGATAAATTTCTGTTGACTTTTGATCAAAATTTCTACATGTCTTTTTTTGTCCTTTTCTTTGACCAACTTCTTTGTTTCCTGTTTTGGATGTATGGCCTAAGTAAGGAAGATCTTGTTATTTCTGTTTTACTACTAATAAGCCTCCAATACAATACCAAAATGCCCTGCATGCAATAGCTTCCTGACATCCATTTGGTAAAATGTCATCTTTTTCTTTTTAAATCAATGAAAGGAGGGATATTTTAATCCTTGAGATTTTGTTTGGAAATTTTAGAAGAATATACATGTTCCATAGATGTTTCCCTTTTCTGTTTGTTTATATCAGTTAGTAAAGATCTTATTAAATGGTGTATGTCAAAGTCAATTGCTAATTTCTTTTAGTAATTGTTTTGTAAATACAAACATTATATAAAGACGTATATGAAATCAGATTAAACTACAAATCTCAAAGATGTTTGTTAGGCCAGCATACACAACCATTTGCCAAGACAACGAGCAGCTAGCCACTCTGAGGTTTGGAATTTGTATTTCTGGAAGTTACCACCTCCACTACCCAAATCATGTGATGAGAAAAGTGAACTAGATATTGCAACTGGTATTATTCTTATTTTAGAACATTGCTGAAATGTGAACTACTGAATAAAATTTAAAAAGACAAAGTAATTACATTTTGAAAAGAAATGCAATACATACAATTAGTCAGTTGTTATTCATAGAAGGGGGTAGAGTAGAACAATAAATTATGAACAAATTAGTGCCTAAGAAAACATTTGGAGAGTCAAAATTTAGAGAAGAATGGAGACAGTTATCTAGATAATTAAAAATAAATTGTTTCTCTTAAAGACCAAGAATTTATAAGGAATCTACCTATATTGATTAAAGTCACTGGATAAACGCTCAACTGTCCATTTCACTTTGCTTATGTAGACAGAACCTACGGATAGGTCATGTCACCTGGGTGAGGGGAATTGAATTTGACAGAGGACAGGGAATGGGGTCATTATATAGTAAATTGCCTCTTCAAGTGCAATTATCTATTCATGACATAAATCCAATGCAATTCTACCAGTCCTTGGTTTTATTCTATCTATATACTTCTTCTGTTCTTCATTGTGCAGTTGATAACAAGTATTTTATTTGCTTGTACCAAAATGCCCTTATGTTCAACCCTAGTAGATGTTTTCATTGAAAACTGATGAATTTCTCTAGTGGAAGCCAAATGACTGGAGAAACACACTATTTTCTTAGGCAGTATCAGCCTTTATATGATGAAACTTTGTCTTGGCAAAGTGAAGATTATATTGCAGTAAATATATACATAACTGAAAATTGACGTTTTTAAATTATTTTTTTTTAGTAGCCACTTAAAGAAACACCTAGAAAAAAAATACTTCTACATTTTCAATCCCCTACAGATTAAAGCCAGCCCCACCCTCTCGCCCAATGACAAACATGCAAAAATGAAGCAAGCCAGTGCAACCATTATTATACTTGTAGGGAAGCTGTGTTTCAATTAAACAATGGAGGCTGAGTTATAATTTCTTTTAGCAATTGTTTTGTAAATGCAAACATGATTCCTATGTAATAAAATATATCTTCTCGAGTTTTAATCCATCAGCAAGTGTACTATTACATTATTTTGATTATGGGTACAAATACAGGCTCTATTGAAAGGGTAATTTTTATGTATTGCCTAACTTTACTTCTGGGGAAAAATAATATTTTGAATGATTTATTAAGGTTACTTAAACTATATATCTATTGTCACATTGGCAAAAGAACAACAGCATTAAAGTCAAGTGGAAAATAATATCAAATTGGTATTTGTCTTTCTCCGTCTGACTTATTTCACTTAGCCTTATATTCTCTAGGTCCATCTGTGTCGTTGCAAATGGTAAGATTTCATTCTTTTGTATGGCCAAGTAATATTCCATTGTATAAATATACCACAATTTCTTTATACAATTGTCTATCAATGGGCATTTGGGTTTTTTCCATATCTTGGCTGTTGTGAATAGCGCTGCAGTAAACATAGGGGTGCATGTGTGTGTGTGTGTGTGTGTGTGTGTGTGTGTGTGTGTGTGTGTGTGTATATATATATATGTATTTTTTTTTTAATTCGTATTTTGGATTTCTTTGAGTAGATACCCAGGAGTGGAATTGCTGGGTCATAAAGTAGTTCCACTTTCAATTTTTTGAGGTACCTCCACACAGTTTTCCATGGTGGCTGCACCAATCTGCAATCCCATCAACAGTGCACGTGGGTTCTCTTTTCTCTACATCTTCACCAGACCCGGTTGTTTGTTGATTTATTGATGATAGCCATTCTGACAGGGGTGAGGTGGTATCTCATTGTGGTTTTTATGTGCATCTTTCTAATGATTAGTGATGTTGAGCATTTTTTCATATGTCTATTTGCCATTTGTATGTCCTCTTTAGAGAAATGTCTTTTCATGTCCTCTGCCCATTTTTTTAATCAGGTTGTTTGTTTTTTTGGTGTTGAGTTGTATAACTTTTTTTTATAAATTTTGGATATTAACCCCTTATCAGATGTATCTTTGGTAAATATCTTCTCCCATTCAGTACGGTGCCTTTTGTTTTATTGATGGTTTCCTTCGCTGTAAAAAAAATTTTTAGTTTGATGTAATCCCAAATGTTTATTTTTTCTTTTGCTTTCCTTGCTCTACGGGATACAGCAGTAAAAATATCACTAAGGGTAATTTCTGCAACATTAATTCCTATATTTTCTTCTAGGAGTTTTATGGTTTCAGGTCTTACATTTAAGTCTTTAATCCATTTTGAATTTATTATAGTTTATGATGTAAGAAGGTGGTCCAGCTTCATTTTTTTGCATGCATCTGTTCAATTTTCCCAGCACCATTTATTAAATAGACTGTCTTTACCCCAATATAAATTCTTGCTTCCATTTTCATAGATTAAATGACTAGATAGGCATGGATTTGTTTCTGGGCTCTCTATTCTGTTCCATTGATCTATGTATCTATTTGTATGCCAATACCATGCTGTTTTCATTACTATAGTATAGCCTTGTAATATGATTTGAGGTCAGGTAGTGTGCTAATACCCACTTTGTTCTTATTTCTCAAGAACGCCATGGCTATTCGGGGTCTTTTATAGTTCCATATAAATTTTACGATTACATGTTCTAATTCTGTGAAAAAAGTTATATGATAGGGATTGGGTTGAATCTATATATTGCCTTAGGCAGTATGGGCGTTAATATTGAATGTCAACTATAATTAAATATATACAGAGGGTGCCAAAAAAATGTATAGACATTTTAGATAACAGCTCTTAAAATGTTTATACCTTTTTTTTTGCCCCACCAGTATGTGTGTGTTAGTGTACGTGTGTGTGTGTGTGTGTGTGTGTGTGTATGTGTGTGTAGTCCCAGGATGTGAAGTACAGCATCGGGAATAGAGTCAATGGAATTGTAACAGCTGTATGTGATATCAGAGGGGTAGTAGATTGAGGGAGGGGGGTTGTCACTTTGTGTGGGGTGTAAATATCTAACTATTATATTGTTTTGTACACCTGAAACTAATAAAATAAAAAAGAAAAGAAAATGATATCAGACTATTTCAAGTTATATGGCATTGCAAGTATATAAGCTGTTCCATGTGATAGCTTTATAAAAATAATTTATCTCAAAGAGCTAAAAACAATCATAAGTGAGTTGGAGACACCAAACCTGTTGCTATACACTATTGAGACTGTTGGAGTTTTGAAAAAAAATTATAATATTGTGACGGGCCAGCCGCCACAAATCGAACAGTACCCGAATGGGGGAGTGGGAATGAAAAAAGACACTCACACATATGATGATGCGGCCGGTCTTTAGTGATCCTGAAGCACCGAGTTTACTATTTTTTACCAATTTATACCATCTGTGTACATGCAGCTTAACAATCATGAGTATGTATTATCTCATTAAGAGTAAATTTATGACTTTTACATACAAACTACAAAATCCTTGAAACTTTTCCAAAGTCATTATCTCATGACAAAGCCCACCAATTATCCTGCTAGTCTTCAGTCCTCAGTGTCCGAGAACCGGTCACTCCCACCTACTTTCTCAGCAGCTTGCAAGCACCCTCCAGGTGCAGGCAGAGATAATGTCTTAGAAGCTGAAACAAGTTAATCATAAACTGAGCCAGTCTGCAAGGCTTTAGAATAACAAGAAATCATGGCTCCCCACATATCCCATTGATAAATACAGTATATATATATTTTTTACCTATTTACCTGTTGATGGATGTTTGTGTTATTTGCAGATTTTGTCATTATGATTAAACTGTTATGAATATCCATGTGCAAGTACTTGAGTAGACTATATTTACATTTCTCCTTCTTAAATACCTAGGAGTGGAATTTTTGGGTTTTATGATAAGTGCTTATTAACATTCTAAGAAACTGCTAAACTTGTCCAAAGTGGTACTGCTGGTAGTTCCACCTGCAGTGGTTTGTTGATCTTATTACTGAGTTCTATTGAGTTGAAATATTTTCTCCCTTTATGTGTGTCCCTTTTTTGTTTTGTTAATGGTGACATTCAAAGAGCAACATTTTTATTTTTAGAAAGCTCAAATAGTGTATTTTTCTTCAAAACATGATTTACTTTGGGTCCTACATAAGAAACTCAAGCATCAGACAGACATCTATGTTTCTATATTTTCTTCTGGGAGATTTTAGTTTTAGCTTTCACACTTAGGGTTATGATCATATCTGGGAAAAATATGGCTACGTTGTAACTTAAGTGTTGATGTTCCTTTTTTCCCCCATAATACCTTTCAAGAAATACTTTCCTTTTCATGTTGAATTATGTGATAACTGTCAAAAGCAAGGTATGTTTAGTCAAAAAGCAATTGAGTATATATGTGTGGTTATATTTCTGGACTATCTCAACAGTTTCATTCATCTGTATATCTTTCATTTTACCAGTTCTACAGTTCCTTAATTTTTGTTGTTTTATTATGTTTTGAATTAGGCAAATACTTCAATTTTGTTTTAATTTCTCATATTTGCTATGACAGTTATAGTTTCATATAAGCTGCAACCGTCCACTTCTCAATTTAACCCCAAACACCTTCTGGATTCATATAGAGTTTACCTGTATCTATTGGCCATTTGGTAAGATTGAAATCTTAATATTTCAACCATGGATATTGTGTCTCATTTATTTATGTTTTTAATGTATCTCAACATTCTAAAGTTTACAGTGTGTGTGTATTTTAAAAAATATTCATTTGCATTTCATGTTTGACACTAGTGTGAATCAAATCGTTCTCTTTTATTTCATTTACCTAATTTTTGGTGATTTTATGAAGAATACAATTAAGTTTTGTATGTAAACCTTGTAACCTTTGACTGTGCTAAATTTGTTTATTTGGTTTGTTTGTTTTGTACAATCTTGAGAATTTTATTTAGAAGCAGCAACAACAGATACAAATAGAAAGCTTTATGCTTTACTTTTCAATTACTATAGCCCCTTCCTCCCTTCTTCCGTCCCTCCCCCTCTATCCTTCCCTCCCCCCATCCCTTCTTCCCTCTTTCCCTCCCTTCCACTTTTCCTCCCTTCCACCCTTTCTTCCACCTTGTAGAAAAGGCTTAGGACAGTTTTACAATGTTGCATAGACAGGATGAGTGAAGACATTCTTGCCTTATAGACAGTCTAAATGGGAGAGCATTGAAGTATTCTGTTAGTTGTGTTTTATTTCCCCCCACATATGGCCTTTTATAGATGCAGTAAATTCTTTTCCACTAGTTTTTATCATGAATGTATGTTGAATTGTATCAAATCCTTTTCTGTACCTTTAGAGATGGTAATGTGATTTCTCTTTTGTTATTTAAAAATTGTATTACATTATGTGATTTTTGCATATTAAATTAACTTTGCATTCCTGAGATAAACCCCACTCATTCATTTTTCATATTTTGCTTTATTCGACTAGTTAAATTTAAAGTTTATTATTTATAGTCTTAAGGGATATTGGTTTGAAGTTTTGTCTCGTTTTTTCCCTTTAATCTCTCTTTCTGGTACCAATGTAATGCTGATTTTATAAAAGAATATTCTAAAACACATTAGTTTTATACAGCTGCCATAACAAATTACCACAAACATAGTGCCTTGTTAAAAAAACAACAACAAAAAAAAACACACAAAGAAAACACATGCATTTATTAGCTTATAGGTATGAAGATTAGAAGTTGATATATGTCTCACCAGGGTAAAATTTCGGTGTTGACAGAGTTGTATTTTTTTTCAGAAGGCTCTAGAGAAGAATCTGTTTCTTAATATTTTCCATTTTCTGAAGACCACCCGCAGGACTTGGCTCATAACCCCCTTTTTACATCTTCAAATCAGCCATATTATGTCTGTGACCATTCTTCCTTGTGTCATCTCTCATTCACGAAGAACTTAGCTGAGGAACGGTTCTTTGATTTTAAGGACCAATGTGACCAGATTGTTCCCATCCATGTAATGCAGAATTCTCTCCCATCTCAAGGTCTGTAACTTAATCCCATCTATAAAGTACGTTTTGCAATGTACAGTGTAAAATACACAGGTTCCAAGGATTAGGCCATTGACATATTGGGGGTTATACACTATTCTGCCTACCATAGGAAGTGTTCTGTCTTCATTTTTTTTTCAGGGGGTGGACTTATAATTTACCTTTCATGTAGTACATGTTTATTTTAATTTGAATAACATAAGCTTGACATATTTTCAGAAAAAAACAATATAGTATTAATTCAACTTTTGGAAAACTTGGAGATTTCTGCCCTCTATTTTATGAGAGAGCTAATTTAAGATTGGTAATATTTCTAAGTGTCCTGTGTAATTCAGCAGTGAAGTAGTCTGGGCCACAATTGTTTTTTGGCCAGAAGTTTTTAACTACATATTCAATTATGTAATAGATACAGAAGTATTAAGGCTCTCTCTTTCTTCTTGGGTGGACTTCTCTTTAAGGATTTTTCCCCCATTTGTACTAATTTGTTGAATCATTGGAGAGATAATATGAGATTGTTAATTTGATATTAATAACATCCTCATATTTTCTCCTTATATCTGCAATCTGTAATAATAACCCTGTTACCACTCTTAATATTTGTATTTTGTGGTTTAACTCTCTCTCTCTCTTTCTCTCTCTCTCTCTCTCTCTCTCTCTCTCTGTTTCTGTCCCTCTCTTTTTTTTGTCTAGTATATATCAATTTTGTTAAACTTTCAAAGACCTAGCTTGGCTTTTGTTAATTTTTTTCTATTTAATCAATTTCTAAACTTTATTGTGTACTTCCTCCTAATATGTTTACATTACTGTTCTTTTTCTATTTTTTTGCTGTGGGACTTTATTGCCATGGACTTCTTTCCTATAGAATTGTCATGTAATAAGTTACTCTTTTTTAATATAAACATTTAAAGCTATGAATTTCCCTATAAGCACTTCTTTAGCTGCCTTCCAAATTTTTCTGTTGAATTTTAATTATCATTTTGTTTGAAATATTTAAAAAAAGTTTTAGAGTTAGAGGTAAATGATGGTTAGAATTAGAAATAATTCAGGAAGGATCTCATAAAGTTAAAGGAAGTATGGCATAGTTGCTGCTGATGCTTCTTTGACGCCAAGGAAGCAAAACCACTTTTTTCCGACCAGTGAATGTGACTATGGGTAATTCCGGGAAATTGTTTGTTTGACCCATGCATTATTTAAAAGTATGAAGAATAATTTCCACATATTTGAAATTTTACTAGATTCTTTATTGTTTTTGATTTATTACTTCTCTATATCAAACATTTTACATTTTCCAGGTATTTTTTATTTTTGTTTTTGTTTTTGTTTTTCTCCAAATGGTCCAGGATGTTGTTTATATTGGTGATTGTACCATGTGTTCCTTATAAGGTTATACTGCCTTTGTTGTTTATAGTGCCCTGTCTATATCAGTTAAGGCAAGACAGTTGATACCTAGTATTATTCAAATTCTCTATATTTTTCTAATTCTTGACTAGTCATGCTTTTAATTGCTGAGAAAAGTGTTAAAATCTCCCCTATGATTGTGCCCTCATTTATTTCTCCCATTGGTTCTGTCAGCCTTTTTTAAATGATCATGCTCTCTAATTAAGTGTATACATATTTATATACTTAAGTCTTACTGAGAAGTGATTTTTTCACTACAGTCCCAGGAGATTCATACAATCTGCTCTGAGCCCTAGATCTGTAAGTTCAGTACCTATGCTTTCTTCTATGAAATTTATTTTTTCAGGGCTTATGCTTAGGTTTTGATCTATTTTGAGTTAATTTGATGTATGGTGACTGATAGTGGTCTAGTTTCTTTTGTACATGGCTTTCCAATTTTCTCAGCACTATTTATTGAAGAGGCTTTCTTTTCTCACCTGTATGCTTTTGGTCACTTTGTTGAAAATTATTTGCCCATATATCTGTGGGTTTATTTCTGGGTTCTCACTTTGCTTTCATTGGTCTATATGTCTGTTTTTTCTGCCAATAAGATGTTTTGATTATTGTCACTTCGTAGTATAATTTGAAGTCAGGGAATGTGATGCCTCTAGCTTTGTTCTGTTTTCTCAGGATTGCTTTGGGCATTCAGGATATTTTGTTATTCCATACAAATTTGATGATTTTTTTGTTGTATTTATTAAAAACTGTCATTGGGGTTTTGATGGGATTGCATTAAATCTGTACTTGGCTTTGGGTGATATAGCCATTTTAACTATGTTGATTCTTCCAATACATAAACACGGAATGTCTTTCATTTCTTTGTATCTTCAGTTTCTGTTAATCTCTCTAGTTTTCAGTGTATAAGTCCTTCAAATCCTTTTTTAATTTTTTAAAAGATTAGGTATTTTAATCTTTGTGCTGAAATTTTAAAAGTGATTGTTCTTTTTATTTCTTTTTCTGAAATTTCATTGTTAGTATACAGGAATACAATGTATTTTTGTACATTGATTTTGCATCCTGCATCTTTACTGTATTTGTTTATTGTTTCTAATAGTCTTTGGTGGAATCTTTTTGGTTTTCTATATAAAAAATCATGTCATCTGCAAAAAAGTGATAGTTTAACTTCATTCCCAATTTGGATGTCTTTTATTTCTTTCTTTTACCTGATTGCTCTGGCTGGGACTTCCAATACTATGTTGAATAACAGTGGTGAGAGGGGGCATCCTTGTCTTGTTGCTATTCTTAGAGGAAAACCTTTCAGTTTTTCAGCATTAAGTATAGTATTAGCTGGGGATTTGTTGTATTTGGCCTTTATTATGTTGAGGTACTTTCCTTCTACACCCATTTTATTAAGCGTTTTAATCATTAAAGGGTATGGTATCTTGTAAAATGCTTTTTTTGAATCTATTGATATGATCATATGATTGTTATCCTTTATTTTGTTTACGTGGTGTCATCACATTGATTTGTTTGTGTTGAACCTTCCCTGCACCGCTGGAATGAACCCCACTAGATTGTGGTGTATAATCTTTTTAATGTATTGTTGTATTCAATTTGCTAGTATTTTGTTTTGGATTTTTGCATTGTATTCATCAGATATATTGGTCTGTAGTTTTCTTTCTATGCTTTATCTTTACCAAGTTTTGGTGTCAGGGTAATGTTGGCCTTATAAAATGAGTTAGGGAGTCTTGCCTCTTTCAATTTCTTTGGAAGAGTTTGAGAAAAACAGGTGGTAAATCGCCTTTGAATATTTGGTAGAATTAAGTAGTGAAACCATCTGGTCCTGGACTCTTGCTTTTGGGGAGTTTTTGGTTAATTGTTTCAATTGCCTTACTGTTGATTGGTCTATTTGATTTTCCAGTTCTTCATGATTCAGTTTAGGAAGGTTACATATTTCTAAGAACTTGTCCATTTATTCTAAGTTACTGAGTTTTGTGGCATATAATCTTTTTTGATATTCTTGTACGATCCTTTGTATTTCTGTGGTATATGTCATAACTTCCCTTTCATTTCTGATACTGTTTATTTGTGTCTTTTCTCTTTTTTCCTTTGTCAGTCTAGCCAGGGATTTGTCAATTTTATTAATCTTTTCAAAGAACCTGCTCTTTGCTGCATTAATTTTTTGTTTTGTCTTTTTCTTCTCTATTTCATTTAGTTCTGCTCTAATTTTTATTATTTCTTTTCTTTTGACTTTGGGCTTCTTTCATTCTTCTTTTCCTAGTTCTTTAAGATGTAATGTTAGGTTGTTCATTTGGGATTTTCCTTCCTTGATATAAGCCTGTGATCGTATAAATTTCCCTCTTATTACCACTTTGGCTGCATCCTCCAAATTTTGATATATTTCATTCTCATTTGGTTCAATGTATCTTTTGATCTCTTCTTTAATTACATTTAAATTTGTATTATACCCCAACTCTGGTCTAACCTTCAGAAATATTTTGTGTACACTTGAAAACTATGTGTATTCAATTCTTTTTGAGCGAAGTTTTCTGTAAATGTGTATTAGGTTAAGTTGGTTGATAGAGTTGTTCACATGTTCTATGTGCTTATTTTCTGTTTCATTCTATCAAATGTTAATATTGAATGTAATCATCTTGATTTATTTTTCAATCAAAATATTTCCCTTCAATTTAAGTATGCCAGTTCATTCTTTGTTTATATGAAATGTTACTATATTACACATATTGAATATTTCCATGAAGAGTGAGTAGAATAATTGATTTAGAATGCTGAGCCAGATAGCTTGAAGTCAACACTAGTTCTGCCACTTACTAGCGTTGCAATCTTGAGAAACGTTTTTTACTTTTTTATTTATTAAATGGCAATAATAGTAATACTATTCCAAAGAGTTTTGGAGAATAGGAAAAGAGACGAGTGTGCTCATCTGACATGAGTATGCTCTAAATAAATTTTGGCAAATATGTATATATATATATATATATATATATATATATACACACACACACACACAAACACATATATGTGTATATATATCCATTTTGCTTTACAATATAATGTAAAGTTTTATTGCTTATTCATATTCTACACTATCATAATGTCTTTTCAACATTAGACATTATATATATTCTATATATAATGACTTTTCAACATCATAATATATAGAATATATTATTTTATACCTGTAATTCGTGATAAAATTGAAGTAAAATAACATTAATGACTTGCCTAAGGTTAGGTAATTACTAAGAAATTATTAATAGAATTCAGATTTCTGACTGCAAAATATATTTTAGCTGAACCTTTTCTAGATATAGTTAATATTTAGTTAAGAAAGAAAAATTCATATGTTTGTGTATTTTAAAAGTAGTGGTAGATTTACAGGTAACTAAAGATAGTCTCACACTAGGTCTTATGTTAAGTCACTATGAACCAATCCAGCCATGCCAATTGTTAAATTATTGAAATTCATTCCCATGCAGGTTTGAAAATGTATGCTGCTCCAGCTCCTACATTGTCCTTATCTCATCTATCTGACTTCTCCTTGAAGACCCATGGGAGGACCTCCCTAGTACTTAGTATCAGAAAATAATTCTATAATCCTGTTTCAGTTTATTGGCAACAATGGGCCACAGTATTTGTCTGTTTCTGTCCATTAGCTATTGTTAAATGTTTTGAATATTACTCAATTTACAAATGACTATTGGAACAGGCAGATGGGTACCTTTTTGTGATACCAAGACAGAAATTCTTGCAGAATAAGCTGGAAGTTTTCCTAGCCATTACTGAGCAATTAACATGTGCCAGGCAATTTTCTAGGTATTTTAGTAGTACATTCATAGGGAAAATGATGACTAATAATTTTCCAGTGCCAGAGGGGGAATTTATTAAATAGTAGTTCAGTTCCCCCTTTCTTGAAGATGTCGATTGACATTGTCATTAAATCTCCTGATTTAGAAACTCAACTTGGGAAGCATATGCATAGTTGTACATTGCTATTCACTTACAATTGCAATATAAAAATCAGAATTTCTGAGTCTACTTCTGTGCATAGCATTACGTTCTCCAGCCGTTGAACACTATGCCTTCACACAGTATATTGATAATAAAGGAAAACGTATGTTTAAACTTGTTTTATAGGTATCTAGGGAAAATATTTTTTTATATAGATGTTGTAGACACATAGGGAGCTATGAAAGATCTTTTTTTCTCTATTTCTTTTTCTTCTTCTTTTTTTTTAATGTTTCAATATCAGTTGGCATTCACTATTCCTCCGTACTTATTTTTCTTCTTCTTTAAAGTACCTTACACACATGATCACAAATGCGGTCATATTTAAGGGGTAGGATGAGTTGTATATGTATGTATATATGGACTGCATTAATTGTTATTCCAGCTATGACTGCTCCCACAACTCACTCTCACATATTTTAGGCAAATCTAGATGTAGAAAATTACTTTAGCTAATTGCAAGTTGTATATTTTATTAGTCAGGGAAGATATCTTTATCTTTCTCATTTTCAGTCACACAATCATTTGTGAACTGAAGAGAGAAGTGTTAGTTTTAGATAAAAATATAGATTATAAAGTAGGACCTGGAGGGGAAGCCCTTAGAACAAGCGTGAGTTCAGTATCTTAAAGTCATGTAGAAGAAAATACACAAACTCTCTTCTTTCTTCCTCTCCACTTAAATACAGGCCTTTATTTCCGTGAATTCTGAACTGTCAGTATCAGTAATCACTGGGAAAACTATTAAGAAGTCTTTAATCCTAGAAATAAAGAACTGTATAATTATGAATAACTTGAAAATTCTCTCAGTTCTCTCAATAAATATAACAATATGAATTTTGAGGGGAAATTACCCCAGAGGAGTGCCTATTGGCAGAACTTTATCTTGGGTAGCACACGAAGGTATAACATATGGATGCATACCATTTGGATAATTCAAATTTGTACTTATTGTAGCATTTTTATTATCTATTTTTGTTCTTAAATATTGAATTCTATTTAGTTCTAGTTTCTCTACATTTTATTGTTAGTGGCTAATCCAAATTTTACTTTATTTTCTCCAATGTTTTCTAGCATGAATGTTTTCCAAATAAGTATAATTATGTTCTCTTGTTGGATATCGTTTCTGAACAGCTGTTTCCTTAATTTCAGCATCCTTTGTTTACTAATGAAAACTGTCCCTTTCAAATATCTTAGCCTTGAGATAATGCAGAATTTATTTTTTAAATGTGCTAATAAATTATCATCTTTAAATCTAAGCATTTTTAGCCACTCAGTAAGCAATGAATTTATTACACAGAAAAGATCAAGTCAATGTATATTTTGGACAGATAAATTGAAATCTTAAAATTTGGTGCTCAGAAAAAGGAATGCAAGAATTGGGGATGAAAGTATAGGATAGCTGAATGTATTTTATTTTCTTTCTAATTCTTATCCATAATTTCCAGCAGAGATGAGGTTCATGAGA
This sequence comes from Rhinolophus ferrumequinum, assembly GCF_004115265.2. Classification (NCBI taxonomy): domain Eukaryota; kingdom Metazoa; phylum Chordata; class Mammalia; order Chiroptera; family Rhinolophidae; genus Rhinolophus; species Rhinolophus ferrumequinum. The sequence goes on from NC_046287.1 coordinate 36,300,289, forward strand.
ATTAAAAACATTAAAAAAATGTCTGAAGCCCAAAACTCAATGTATGTGGAAAACTTTCCATAATTCAGTTATAGCCTTACCTGAAATAAGTGAACTCATATGACCCTTCAAAGTAGGATTTTGTGCACATCGTGATCTCAGAATTGCTCTATTAAAAGTGTGTAACAACTCCACAACTACTGCTGACAGAGGCTGTCTTTCATTAATACTTTGTGATGACCTTTTGACAGGATGTGATTTGGCTGGCTGTGACACCCTGTCGATCGATTTACACTCTACCCCTGGTTATTCTGTAACAGCTATGAATTGGTTCACTTCTCATGCCTCCTAATAACTGGTAAAGGGATTTTCTGAGAAAGTTTTGGGCCTGATTTTTAAAAAATTATTTATTCATATATTTTGCAAACAACCAAAGTTAATAAAGGTTACTAAAATTGTAAAGGTAATTAATATTTGCCTTGAAATACAGTTTATTGTTGTTTACATATAACATTGAATTTTTGAAACTACGATTTCATGTGTCAACTGATTCTGCAAAATGTAAATAACATTAGTTTTATTCTTAGAATGTCTTGCTTGAAAACATTTGTAAATTATTATTAAATACTAGAGAGAATACACATGACAGTATGAATAGTCAGAAATATAGCACTAGCCAAAAATAATACTGTTGTATCTCTAAACAAGAACCTTTTTTATAATTAAGCCTGAATATTACGAATAGTTCTTTGTTAATTGTTTCTTAATTTTTCAAAATTTGTCATCAGGTGAATTCTGGTTTTACTACATAGATTATAAAAACATGTTTTAATTTGTCTGTTACATATACCAAATTGTAAAACAAAAATTTTAATATAATGAGTTTTAACCATTATGACTTTTGTCAATATTTTTTTCCCAAAGACTTTTTATTTGTAAGGTCATTTGCAGAATACAAATAAATGTTAAAGAATTTCAATTCTAAGAAACATTAAGTTTTATTTTATGCAGTGAATGAAATGTCCTTGGAATGGAGATAGGAGTACAGATAGACATAATGTTGTGATTAATATAGTCTTAATATATATTATATTCAGTGTGATTTATTGTCACACTGGCAGAAAACTCACTCATTTGTGACGTTATCAGAGGGTAGAATTGAATGGATTCACCTTCCTATGGTGCTGCATTATAATTGAGATTGGTGTATTTCATACTTCATATAATCAACAATTATCTTGAAAATAACAGGACATTTATACGGTTTGGCTGATTAGCCATAAGAATTCAAAGAACTCATAGCACCTGAGTGGTTCCTTCACTCCCTTACACACTTAGTTTGTAAGCTGAGTCATTCTGCTATTAGCTGATGCTCATTTTTCAGAGTTTTTGTATTCAATACAAAACTGATTAATGTCCTACAGGACAGTGCAATTATAACTATTGGAGTTATCTCTCCTGTTGAACAGAAATCTCCAGGTTAACACATAATTTCACAGTATTACAGCTCTAATCAAATAATAACAAAATCAAACATAAAGAAAATCTCAGAAGAATTAAATCATCTGTGGGTGGGCTTGTTAAATAATGCCCCGGTTTGACATTGAAAGGCTATTCTACAGTCTTGATTTTCAAGTTAAATAAGCATTACTAATACATTGAAACAACATTTATTCACTCTTCGCTCTGTGTCAAGCATCAAATACTGTGCCAAGCTTAGACTTGAGGGTGTGACAGTTAAGTTCACGAACTTGCCACCATTTGCCTACATTGGCAGCACTGTACAAACAGCTTGATAAAGTTTCATAACGTGATATATCAGTGTCTCACAGCTGTGTTCATGTTGACATGTGGCGGTGTCTGGCTGAGTGGCATTCATTATTGTTGCGTGTTTTTGTGTGCTGTCACGAGAATGTCTGAGCTTGAATTAGAGCAATGAACAAACACTAAATGTCTTGTTAAACTTGGCAAGAGTGGAAGTGAAATCAGGAACATGTCAGTCCAACTTTATAGGGATAATGCCATGAAGAAAACGGCAGTGTACAAATGAATTGAACTTTTTTCTGAGGGGAGAGAATGCGTCACTGATGAAGAGAGGTCATGGTGGCCAGTGACGAGGAGAACTAATGAAAACATTGCAAAAATTCATCGAATTGTGTGTCAAAATGATCAGCTTACTGTAAGAAGCAAAGCAGACCAAGTAAACATTGATAGAGGAACAGGAGAATCTTAACTGAAAATCTTGGCTTGAGAAAGGTGTGTGCAAAAATGGTCCTGAAGTAGCTCACAGATGAACAAAAGCAAAGGAGAGTGGAAGTTTGCCAGTACCTTTTGGAGAGGCAAGATGATATTTTGTGTTGTGTTATCGCTGTTGATGAAACATGAGTGTACCAATATGACCCTGAAACAAAGCGTCAAAGTGCATAATGGAAGTCAGCCAATTCTCCACAACAAAAAAAGTTCCATCAGTCCAAAGGTCGCTAAACTTTTTTTATATCACAGGAATTATTCAATATGAACCTGTACCAAATGCTATTTGCTAGTGCTAAAAGGGCTGTGTGAAAAAGATAGATGAAAACAACCTGAATTTTTCACCAATAATTCATGGTTCTTACATCACAGCAATGCACCAGCTCACATGGCACTGTCCATGAGGGAATTTTTAGCCAGTAAACAAATCACTGTATTGGAACACCCTCCCTACTCACCTGATCTAGCTCCTAATGACTTCTTTTCCATAGATAAAGGAAATATTGAAAGGAACACATTTTGATGACATTCAGGACATCAATGGTAATACAATGACGGTTCTGACAGCCATTCCAGAAAAAAGAGTTCCAAAATTGCGTTGACGAGTGGGCTAGGTGCTGGCATCGGTGCATAGCTTCCCAAGGGGAGTACAGTAGTATCTTGGTTTTCGAACGTCTCCGTTGACAAACATTTTGGTTTACGAACATAAAACTTATGCATCTGTAGATTCATTAGATAGTAAAATTCATGCTAAATTTGCAGTGTTAGGGGTTGATTTTAAAGGTCTGGAATGGATTAATCCATTTTACATTACTTTCCATGGGGAAACCGCTCCTCGGTTTTCAAATGTTTCAGAACTCAAACTGTCTTCCGAAACAGATTACATTAGAAAACCAGGTACCATTGTACTTCGAAAGTGAAGGTAGTGCTATTCAGTGATGATGTATGTAGCACTTTTTCTAAGATGAGTTTGCGAACATAATGTCAGACCTCCTATAACTTTTCTTTCTAAGTACTCACAGTAAAGATGTGATAAAAGACCCATAAATATAATTGTAATATATGTTATTTTCCATTTTAGAATTATGTTCTAGCAGTTATGCCAGAACATATAAAGAACTGCAAACATTGCCTCAACCTCTTAAGAAGTATTCATGGTGTAGGAGACCATGGATCAGCTTTATGAAAGAGAAAGAAGAGGCACCAAAAGTAGAAGAGAACATTACAGGCTAAAGAAAAACCTGAGTGAAGAGGGTAAGGTCTGAAGGCATATGTCTTATTTGGCATAGTTCACACAGTTTAGAATGCCTGGAGCACTTTTTTTCTTTCTTTCTTGTTGTTATTAGTATGAAACAAAACATGTAGAATAGCACTGAATCACGGAGTACTTGCAGACTTTTCTAAGAAATTATTTTTTAGACTGTAGGGAATGGGAAAAGAAGCAATTTAAGTAGGACAGTGACAGAATCAGTTCTGTGTTTAGTAAAAAGGCCTTGACAGAATCGTGGAAGATTGACAGGGCAGTGGACAGGCTCTAGGGCTCAAGACCACTAGCATGTCATCATCTTTTGCACCAGAGATAGTATGGCCATAAGACAGTCTCAGTGCCACTGGAGGAAGTTGGGGAAAGGAGACTTATGTTTGAGAAGGAGAGAGACAAAATATAGAATGATTCTCAAGAAATTGCCTTGGGCAACAGGATGAGTGACAGTGTTATTAAATAAGATAGAAAATGTATTAGGTTCAAGTGAAAAAAGTGATGATTTATATTTTGGACAAAATGAGTTCAGGATGCCTATGGAGTATCCAATCGATAATGACCAGTAGGCAATGGAAATATAGGAGTGAAACCTAGGGTCTGCAATATGTAGATCTGAAGGTCACTTGTATGTGAGTGATTCTTGTAGAGACCACTGGAAATACAGTGTAGATAAGACAAACTTTTAGGACTTGCATGCTTGAAGCTATTACTATGATTAAGACAGTTATCTCGAGTATATAGAGAAAGAGGAGAGATTGTGGACTGAAACTTATGAAACTCCAATAGATAAAGGGAAAAGAATAAAGGAATAAAACTCCTCTTGGATTCAGATTGTAGTCTGTGTAGAACAATCACTACAACCAGAATTAATTTCCAAATATTTCCTCCTACTCCTTGTGCATCATCCAGGTAGTTGACAAATATTCACTCAGCATTTAATATGCCACAGACACTGTGCACATTTCATGACATATAGTATTGAATTATAAAATTAAAAGCATGCTGGCCAACATATAAAATCACATAGGAAGAGATGACTTTGGGATCTCATAACAATTTCTTTTATAATTTATGCACATAACACTACTAGTTGGGAAAAGTCAGAGGCTCAGAAAAGAGGCAAGTTAGAATAATCAGATTTCCTGGCTTGGTGCCTGGTTCAAAGACCCTATTATTTTCACTTAATTATTTAAGAAAGCCTTAATCTAGGAGTTACAGCAAAAATCATTTTCTTGTTCAAACCATTTAGAGTTTAATGTATGTGAGGCATTGCTCTGTGTGCTTCATACGATGTCATTTGATTTCGTCCTCACAAAGATCCTATGGAACAGATACCATTATTATCCTTAATTTACAGAAGGAAAATGGAAACTGTCTTGGAAAAGGAGATAATGTCCCTGATGATGTAGAAATTATGTTTATATTACCTTATTTCCCTGCGTAAGACATAACCACAGTCCCAATGATTGTTCATCTTAGGATGAGGACCACATTTTCCATTAACATGCCAGTATATCCAAGGCATGACTTTTTCCTGTCTGAATCCTAATCCCATAGTTGCCTGACACACAGTAGATGCAAGCAGATGCCAATAGCTGCTAAGAATACATATGCATATAGACATCCTAAGTAGGTCCCAGGTACTCAGAATGCAGCATGTAAAGAGAAGCCTGGCTCAGTCAGGGACAGAACATGTAAGCCAAGTTTTAATACAATATGATGACTAGAGACATGGGAGATAATCAGCATTTATTGAACAATTGCATTGTGCTAAATATTCTGTTAGGAGGCTTAGAGAAAACTCTCACCTAAGCTAGAAGGGAAAGTATAATCAACCCTAATTAATGGATGAAGAAATAATGGCTCAAATTGATTATATAAGTTATATAATATAACTTATATAATCAATTTGATGTTAAAGATGTTCTCATTCTCTTTTCTCTGGACTTTGTGACACTGCCAAATAAAAGACATTATATTAGAAGTAGATGTCTATTAAGAGTAATATCTACTGATAACAAATACTATAAGATACATACTTTGACTTCCCTGATTAAAAAAGCATTTTCTTAGTAATTATTGCTGTACATGCTATCGGCAGGATACCTCTCTGTTCTTTTTACTTGAGAATTAAGGTATGGGTCTGTAGTTTACTTAAATCATCACTTGATGGTGATTGTGATTTAAGATGGATGGATGGATGGATGAATGGATGGATGGAGAAAGAAGGCAGGAAGGATGGAGGGGGGAGGGAGGGAGGGAGAGAGAGGAGGAAAGGGAGAGGGATAGGGAGAGAGAGATCCAAAACATATTCATAGAAAAGAAAAATAGCTTCTCATACATAATTTGTGTTTATATACACGCTTACTGTATACATGTAAAAATAAAATCATGCACACACACATACCAACATGGAGAGAGAGAGAGAGAGAGAGAGAGAGAGAGAGAGAGAGAGAGAGAGAGAGAAAGACTGCAGCAGACTTACTTACCTTGCCTATCACTGAAAGGAAAATTGTATCTATTTCTAATTTAACAAGAGTGCAAAAGAACAATTCAGTCATGTGCGAATCCTACAAACATAGGGTCAGTCATCCTTGAGGTGATTTTCTAAGAAAGTGCTGATCATATAAGTAAATACTGCTTGTGGAAAGCTTTAACTTATATATTCAATTTTCAAGGTAAAAGCATCTGTCCAAACAATCTGGATGCCAAAACCCAGCATACAGAGTAAATACTGTTTTGGTGATTATGAGGGTAGTATCAATTTGACCTCCTTATCTGCACCATAGTATTCTAATATCTGTGTCATCAGTTCAGGACTGAAGAAAAGCAAGCTGTTCCAAGTCAGGGACAACTGTAATATATGACAAGGGTGTTGAAAGTCACAATTCCTCAGCCACACTTCTTCTACAGGTTTCCATCCTGATTGTCAACACCAGAGATACCAATCGGGTTAGGGAACGGAATCTCTGATGTGGCTTCAGTTCATAAACCTTACCTTTCTGTAAATGAGACATTGCATTGAATTTTTCTGTGTATGTATTAATAAACATATCACAACGTGACTCACAACACACTCTGAGAGGCATAATAGCAGGCTTTAACAGATGAACAAAAAAATTGAGCTACTGACTGAATGTAAAGAAAGATCATTGAGGACAGATGTGTCTCGTTATTTAAGTCAGTTGAATAAGAATAATTCTTAAGAAAAGAAAATCTCTAGGCAGAATTCTAAAAGGATTGACTAAGTAAACTAGTAGATATTTTTTCTCTAACTTCTTAGTTTTTCTGAAAAATGTATAATTAAAATTATGTATAATTACATAATATACAGTATAATTCAAATAACATATAATTACAATTTCATGTGTATAATTACAATTATGTATAATTACCTAATTAAAATAATACTCATTTTTTGAAACATACATCAGTGCAACTACATTAAATAATATTTTATTTCATTGGAAAAGAAAATGGATCTTAATTATTTTAATATGACTTTCCATGCATTATATTTGTTGAATTAGTAATAGGAAGTGAAAGTTTAAATGTGTATTCTGGGAGTGGGGTGGATGTGTCCGAAAATTAAGCAAACTCTCTCTATTTGTGGTATTAAAATGAAATAGTATTCTTAAAATATTCTTACCCTAATCCAAAATGTTTTCCTGAAAATGTGTCTCAATATTTTTCATGGTTTATAGAAAACATTAAAGACAAATGCTCACCATGCATGCTTTTTATTAAATTTCATAAACAGTAGAATTATCCTCAGCTCAGCTGGTAGAAACCTGACATATGAAACAATATCTAGAATACTGTATATTTACTCTTCTTCCAGGGACTTGCTCCCAAAAGAGTCTATTGTCTATCTGTGTGACCATAGAGATATCTAATCTTTACTCATAGATATTTTGCTAAGTTAATAATGACTTCCATTTTGTCAAATATAATTTATCTCTTAAAGAAGTTACACATCATACTATATTGCTCAGCAAATTATCACAAAGTGAAACCACTGCTAGAGTAAAAAAAAAGTTTTATAACCAGCACCCAAGAAAGCCAAGGCATCCATGCAACCACCCAATTATTCCCTTGTTCTTTTCCCCAGAGGTAACTACAATCATGATTTATTACACCACAAATATATTTCACTTGTTTGAACATTGTAAAAATGGAATCATATCACATGTATTATTTTATTTCTAGCTTCTTCCACTCAACATTTGTTTTGCAATTATACCATGTTTTAAGCATAATTGATTTATTAGCAATACTTAAGAGTACTCAATTTTATGAATCACTTATTTATGTATTCCACACTACATGGACATTTGAAACTATTTCTTATTTAAGTGTATTAAAGAAAATACAAGTACAAACACACATATCTTTTGCTGCACATATGAACACATTTTTGAGGGGTGAAAACATTTTCAAGTCCAGGGCAACAGATTTTTAGCATTCTTACCTTGCATGATTACATAGTGGCACAGTGAAATTTAAAGACTGTCACACATGGTGGGTTAGGGTTATAAGGTGGGATGTGTTGGCTGTGTGGACCTGGGTAGCAAGGTACAGGCAATGAGGTCACCTATTTGTCCAAGATCTTGAAAGGCAGCTTTTATTAAGACATTTCTTTTTCTTTCAGACCCCCAAATGTGCCCAAGCCATTAAGCTCAATAACTTGAACACATTTGTGGAAATATGGAAGTCAGATATAGGAAGTGAGACATGGAAAAGCAAGGATATCTAATCTTTCTTCTCTTGGCTAGGAAACTTCTGCTTGGAAACATAGTATTGCAGATGATTTTTCTCAGGACTGTCTCAGCGTCCAAAATATTCTTCACACCTTAGCTTAACATCTTTTTGGCTTTTTTTTTTTTTTTTTGCCATGATCTTAGTACTTATGGAGAGCAATTATGAAACATTGATAGATATATTACTATGTATATACACATATCATATTCTATTTGATTCAATGCATTCCTATTTTATTTGAATATCTCACAATGACAATAACTATATCAAGCAATATTTTCATATCTTTCATCTGGACATATAATCAGTGCAGTTTTGTTTAAGGATATGAAGGACATTCACAGGTCAGGGCTACTCCTTTGTTTCTTCATACTATCCTTAAATATATACGTCTACTGTCAAACTCATCAAGTCTCTAGATTTTGTGTGTAGAATATGTATTTTTCCTTTTTTCTTCTCTTTTACCTCCATCCTACTGAAATCTATCTCAGACTATGCACGGTCCTCTTTACTAATGTTCTGCTTTTATAATCTTGTATATAGCTGCCATTCTCCATGGATTATAAGGAGATATTTGTTTTGAAAATGTGAATTGGGTCATGTTTCTTTTTTGACATAATCTTTATAGATAGTTTGTAATTGACTTTGTGTTATAAAAAAAATGCAGGCCTCAGCTCAAATTTTATTTTGAGAAAAAGTTGTTCTCATTTAAATTATGTCTTCCATTTTTTCACTGGCATAGGATTGTTTTTCTTTGTTTCTGAGTACAATACAGTTTAAAATGTACACAGCTATTTTACATGTACTTGCATAATCATTTTTAGGTATTTTTCCAGTCACTTTTCCTCAATCTCTTGAAATGTCTGACACATAGCAGATCCTCAATAAATTAAAGAATGAGTAAATTAATGAATAGAACATATAACAGAACTTAGTTTTAAGCACTTTCCTTCTGTCTGATGGTGGGGCAAAGTTGTACTGGCCACCATAACAACAAGGTAGCTTCAGACCAAAGAATGATTCAGGCAACTCCATAGACTTTATTATAGCTTAATTTACTTACGGGAAAATTGGGTCAGAGTAGACAGAAAACCTAGCAATTTTGTGCAGATTATTCTATGCTGACAGACCCCTGTTATAGCATCTTTTATATAGTATAACTCAGGCTCTAATGATTGACGAGACAAACGGACAAAGAATGCAGTCCATACCTCCTGGTAGTCTTGTGATAGATGATTATAATCGATACTATCACCAGTTTGATATATATATTTCAGTAGTCATGCCATTCTACCCATTACTAACAAAAATATGAATTGCTGTATTTTATGGAACATAGTTAATCATTAACTAGAAGGCTGTGATATGCTTGCTAAGGAGAGTGAGGTTAATCAAAGGTCTCAGCGTGAAAGAAGTCTGGGACACAACGATGGAGTTAGTTTTTTTGTTCACAGTCATATCTATATACCTTCAAATAAAAAAAAAAAATCATGTTTTTTCTTATTTTGATGGACATACCCTAAGGTAACCTTAAATGAGTCACACCTTTATGTAATATCCTCCCCTTGATTGCAGATGGGAACTTTGACTTGCTTTTAACCTATAAAATGTGACAAAGGTGATGATGGGATGTCACTACTTTTATTAGGTCATGTTTTATGACAAAAGCAGTAGGATGTTGCCCCCAAGACTATGATTCATTATATTAGGCTGTGTCTTAGGCTGTGTCATAATTTGATGAGACTAGCTAGAAACACTATTCATCTGGACTTGAAGAAGGAAATAAATGGCTGCCATGTTTCCCCGAAAATAAGACCTAACCGGAAAATAAGCCCTAGAATGATTTTTCAGGATGACATCCCCTGAACATAAGCCCTAATGTGTCATTTGAAGCAAAAATTAATATAAGACCCAGTCGTATTTTCGGGGAAACACAGTATGTTGTGAACGGCTTGTGTACAAATTCAAAAGCCAGGTAACTGCACTAAGACTATAGGACCTGTTGGCAATTTATAGTTGGCAGAAAGTAAGAAGCTGGACTGAGTCATACAGCCAGAAGGCAATGATTCTGCCAGCTGGAATGAGCTTTGACATGGATGTTTCCTCAGAGCTTCCCAAAAACCCCGTCCAGTCAGTAGCTTGATTGCAACCTTGAAATACCCTGAGAAGAAGATCCAGCTTAGATATGCACAATTCCTGATCAAGGAAGTTATGAGACAATGTGGGTTGATCTAAACCACTAGTTTATTATACAGCAATAGAAATATAACATATTTATGTAGATATGTCTAAAAGCAAATTGTGTTCATTCTCGTGTCATTTAGTAGAAACTGCTAATATGTATTGGCTGTGATGGGTAATTTTGTATATCAACTTGACTGGGCCCTGGAGTGTCCAGATTTTTGATTAAATGTTATTTTGAGTATTTCTATGAGGGGGTTTTGGATGAGATAAACATTTAAATTGGTAAAATTAGTAAAACAGATTGCCCTCTCTAATGTGGATGGACCTCATCCAGTCAATTGAAGACCTGAATAGAATACAAAGGCTGACCTTCCCCTGAATAAGGTTTCTGGAATTGGCTCTTTAAATAGATTTAAGGATGCTAGTGACTCTATTACCAGTAGAAAGCAGAGAACTGATAGTTCATAGGGTGATTTGGCAATAGACAGATAATCACATTGGATATCGTTCATCAACCACTTACATGAAGCAAGGAGCTGGGTGACTGTGTGTATGAATATTTTTTACAAATGTAATGACATTGTCTGGTTGCTCCTAATGTCACTGAATAAAGTGCTAAAAGAAAAGGATAAGCTCAGGGATTTGAATTCCAGTGCATGTGCTATAGAAACAACTTGAAGTCTTCTATGTGTGACCTGAAAGAGACCCTTATCTTCTGTAGCAGCAGGGCTTAGATGGCTGAAAAACTTTTAATCTCATTCTGCTACAGGCGGATATGCAATGCAAGATGAACCCCCAGCTTTGCAGGGTATCTCTTGCAAAACGTGGTACATTGATTACTAAGGAATGGGATCCTTAGAGATGGAAAGACCTTGATGAAGCTGTGGACATTGAGCTTCTAATTCTGATGAGTCTCCTCTGACACCTGAAATAGCTTCCAACCCCCAGTAGAAGTGGCCCCTCTACCCCTTCTGAACGGATTAACCCTGCACTGATTGAGGAAACTGGAATGGGCCCTTTTGGGGTAGTTACCACACAAGATGCTGATTCTCCTCAGGACACACCCCACCACCTCTCTTTGCTTCTCGACCTATAACTGGACTTGAGTCCTCTCAGGCCCCTAAAGGTGTGGTAAAACATAACCCCTGAGGAGGTACTCTACACTCCAAGACAACTACTCAAGTTTTCTAATTTATTCAGAAAGGAATCCAGGGAACATGTATGGGAAGGGCTTCTAAGGATGTAGGGTAATGAAAGGAACATAAAATTGAGTCAGGCCAGAGTTATCGGTGGGCTCACTAAGCAGAGATTCTGCGTTAATGTTGCAGCTCGTGGAGGGAGACATGGCCCGAACTGTTGGATGTGTTGGTTGGTTGGCTGAACCAGGTACCAAGAGGTGGCCCACAGGTAGTGAGCTGGAAATGCCAGACCTGCCTTGGTCTGAAGTAAAGGAAGACATTCAAAAGCTTAGGGAGATTGGAATGTTAGAGTGGATTTGTCATTTAAGATTTATTCAACGACACTTGGAGAGCCAGAGACATATCTTTCACCAATAGTGTGAGAAATAAATTTGTGAGGGGAGCTATTATTATACATCATATTTGAGGAGCTCAGCAATGTCTCTTCTCTGTAATCTCGGCCTTATAGTTGAAACAGGAGTCACTGAATCGGGAAAATGAAATGCAGTGTGAGTAATTGCATCTCAGGGTGGCAGGGGCCAAGTAGCAGCTCTCCGCCTCCAAAGACAAGGTTGGCATAGTTACTCTACTGGCCAGAAGAGTTAAAGAAAAGTGCAGAATAGCCTGACTTACACAGACCTATTAAGTAGTTGATCATGGTGTTCCTAGAAGTGAAATAGATAGGAAGCCTATTAAATTTTGCTTGATCTGTATAAGCATAAAAATTCTAGGTCAAGTGAACAAAAGTCCAACCCTGGATCATAAAAACAGTCATGAAGGGGGGGGGGCCAGGTTCCCTTGAATAAGAACTTCAAAAATTTACCCTGTTAATCTTTTTCCTAGCCTTCTTCAAAGGAACATATGTATGTCCTTTCACCAGGGTAACTGTGCATTGGAGAAAAGGAAATAAGAACTTTTGAGGACTGCTCAGTACTGGCTTTGGATTGCTACTAATTCCAGGAGACACAAAACGTCAAAGGGTTTCAGTCAGAGTAGGGGCTATGGAAGTCAAGTGACCAACGGAGTTTTAGCTCAGGTCTGTTGTGCAGTGGGCTCATTGGGTCCCTGAACCCATCTTGTGATTATTACCCCAAACTCTGGAATGTATATTTGGAATAGACATACCCAGTAAGTGGTAGAATCCCCACATAGGCTCCGTGAGCTGCAGAGTGAGGGCTGTTATCATGGGAAAGACCAGGTAGGAGCCACTGGAACTTCTTCTACCTAGGAAAATGGTAAACTAAGGCAATATCACATTCCTGAAAGGATCACTGATCTTTGTGCCACCATCAAGGACTTGAGGGAGGTAGAGGTGATGATTCCCACCACATCCCCATTAACTTCACCTAGGTGGCCTGTGCAGAAGACGGATGGTTCTTAGAAAATCACAGTAGGTTATCATATGCTTAACCAGGTGGTGACTCCAGTTGCAGCTATTGTACCAATGTGGTTTCATTGCTTAAGCAAATGCACACATCCTCTGGTTTACACTCATGGATATAAATAAGAAAAATGGCTATTGCTTGGTGCACACACCTTTGCACACCATGCCCCAATTTTTCCTAGGGTTCAGAATGGCACATTATGATGATTTTTTTTTTCCCCAACAGAACTAGGGCAAAGAGGAGTCACTCCCATATTTTAGATAGAGCCTTCCACTTCAATATTATTGAGGAGTTTTTCAGTACATTTATTCCTTTGTGCTTATGGTAGAATTATTTCCACCTTGTGAAAATATATTGCTATATTTCTCCACCTAAAGCCTTCAGGTAAAAGAGTCTTTGCAGAAGATTTTAAAATATACCTCTATGTATATGACTCTTGTATGTATTTTATGTCAGTTACAGTTACAAACACTACACACTGTTTACGGTGTTCTATTTTGCTGATTTTGCCCTTAGACCCAGAATAGTTCCTGACTTTGCTGTTTATGCAGTATTCTATTTAAAGAAGTACTTCACGCTGAGATTTTTAAAACTCATCTGCTCCTTTTTTTTTATCACCACTTCCATAAAATGACTGATTAAAATTAGGCATTGCTGTAAGTAGCATTAGTATTTGGAATACTCCAGCATACTTCAAAATAAAAATTAAGAGAGTAATTACCAAACTCAGATTGCTGGTTTACTATTGATTATTCATAAGACATGGGCGAAAAATAATAGCTGAAATGCTTCTTTAGTATTTTATTCCATATATGCATACCTAAAACTGTCTCCTGCTCCAGAGTGTGGAATGAATAATCAATATTATATGCTCCTACACTTGAGTGGGATAAATTCATTTACAAATGCATGTTTTTTTCTTGCTTTGATATGTTTAATATGTTTAAATTGGTTTATCTTAATAAACACTTATCCATGTCCATGCATTTCCCACTCTTGCACCCTCTACAGGCAAATAACAATATAAAATTACAGGCATTTTAAAGAGGGTGTTTATTCATTTGCTTGAATATTATGATAATCCTACTTGCTATATGAATGTTATTTCATTTATAAACTTCTTCTCACTGTTTCATTACTTCAACAAATCATGTGATTCATCTCACACAACACTTATTTCAAATGAATGCCATTCTGCACATCGTCTACCAACTTTTTGATAATGTCCTACCTTTTCATCCAACTTAAATATTTTTACAGAATAACAGAAAATTAAAGCATGGAGAGTTGATCTTAAGTGGTGCACACGGTATTAACTGTATTTTGATTTTTTTCCTAACAATAGAAATTATTTTGCTTGATTGCAATTAATACTTAATAGTCATTTACATTCTGGAATGATGTAAAATAGTGTTTATTATGGCACAAGAACATACCACTTGCTTCAAAAGTATGACACTATAAACATTAACATTCAAAAAGCCTCAGTGTATTTACTTGCAAGCAAAGTAAGCATCCTTGACATCATAAGTCCTTCATTATTAACTCATTTGGCACATTGCTAACATACCACATAATCAAATGGAAACATAAGTACCAGATATTTAAAGCAACTTTGTGTAATAGCTTTGTTGAGTATACCCATATATAAAACACTATGTTCATGAAGTAGAATATAAACATGTACTTCAAGGAGAGGAAGGAGAATTATGTGAAACATAAGGTGCTATCTGCCAAGTAATTTGCATTTTGTAGTCAGTTGTCAAATATGATTAATTGTGAGTTCAGGGGACAGCCAGTGCACAGTGGCCCTTCATTAGATCCAGAAATTTCCTGTGCCCTTCACTAATAGCTAGGATGAACCTACTTACATATTTAACTTCTCCTACATTGCATATAGATTAAAAATCTCATACACACAGATACAATGAGCTTAGTTATCTTTTCCATGGGGGGAAGAAAAAACAGTAGAACTAGGAGCAGGGGTTGGGAAACAACCATTCTCATTTCCAGTGATCTCAAAATTATTTTCCAAGAGAGAATTCCAAATCTATTAAATAGTTTAAAAGAATATGCACCATGAAACACTTTTTTTTTTTTTTGATGTGGACAAAGAATACAATAAAGCCAGTTACAACGAGATGGAAGGCAAGTTTTTAAAAGAATTAGAAAAACTTGTGTTGGAGGAAATCCTCAGTCATTGAGTATAAAGCATGCCCTTTATAAGAGTATTCTGTTTCTTTGTATGCCAATGTGTATTCCTGGGTATTTTCTAAGATTTTATGCAGTTTAGGAGCGTGCGCTTTAACACTCTCCTGAGACATTTGACGATTCTCATTCCTCATTAAAAATAATTTTGAAATTACATCTGGGAAATACTGTTGGGCAGTCTATGGGTATATTTATTCATATTTCATCTTTTAATCAGAACAGGGAGATTGTATTTTTGCACATAGATGGAGACAGCATTGCTGAAAAGCATATGGGTTTGTAGTCCAGCTGTTACATGAAGTATCTGTGTGATTTGAGACGAGCTACTTAAATATTTGAATCTCTCTTGAAAAAAACTATTAAGATCGAATAGTTTCTAAATCACAGGTTAGTTGGAGACATAAATATAGGTTTTGTACAGTGGCTAGAGCAGTTCCATGGAAATCTAAGCTCACAATAAGTGTTATTTATTCCAACTGTAATACTGTTATTGCTGTTATTTTAGTTTCTTCATTCTCTTTAGAAAATTTCCAAGAGTACATTTTCTTCGATTCTCAATAACAATTTTTTTTCCTTCTAATGAAAGTAATGAAAAGCATTCACAAACAATGTCAGAAAAACGGGTTCTTCTTGATACCTGCATGGGCAGATAGAAGGGATAAATTCTTCACTTACAGACCCATCGTGAGTAACTCCATGGTCAGCACATTTTGCACATGGGAATCCTGTGGAAATGCCCAAGAGAGATGTGGCAGGCGTGTCTCCACTCTTCTCTCCTAGGTGTGCGGTTCCAGCAGTCCATGTCAGTCAGCAGGTTCCCCTTCCTCTTGGTACCAGTTGGAGTCATCCCCTGAGAGCCCTAGTAGGAGATCAAATACAGAAGGAGAATAACACTAGGAACATATTTATTCCCTTATCTCTCGACTGGCAAGGTCAACTTTTTGTATCTTGATCCCTCCAGAGAAGTTCACTACTTTTTTTAAGATGGCTGACACTCTGCAAACTGAGTACCTGTGAATTCTGATAATTTCTCTCTTCCTGTGTGGTTTAGACTCTGAGTTGCCACCTTCATTAACTCTTGGAGTTCCCCGACACACACTGTGTATAGAATTCTGTATTAGTTTCCTATTGTTCTGTAACAAATTACCATGAAATTAGTGGTTTAAGCAGCACAGGTTTATTATTTTATAGTTCTAGAGATCAGAAGTCCTAGAATCCAGGTGTTGGCAGGGCTGCTTTCCTACTGGATGTCCTAGGGGACAGCCTGTGTCCTTGCCTTTTCCATCTCGTGGCGGCTGCCTGCATTCCTTGGCCCCCTCTTATTCTGACATCTGCTTCTCTCCTCACATTTCCTTCTCTGACCGTGACTTTCTCACCTCCCTCTTTTATTTTTACTTGCATGATTACATTTTGCCCTCTGGATAATCCAAAATAATTTCCCCATCTCATAATCCTTGATTTAGTCGCAACTACAAAGTTCCTTTTGCCATTTAAGGTTGTATCTCTGCATTAAAGCATGGACATCGTGGTGGGGGACATTATCCTGCCTACCATAAGGTCATTTGTAATAAATCAATTTTCAGATTTTCTAATTTTGAGTGTGATACGTCTCCAGGGTGGGATCCACAGTGATATCAGGAGACCAGTTTACCTACTATTCTCTTAGAGTGCTTTTCCAGTATTATTCTGTGTAAGTAGGAGACCTTGCGCAGCACCGATTAAAACCAATGCTTTCTTCTTTCCTGTTCCCACTTTCACCATCGTGGTTTAAGCTTATATTGAGGTATTCTTATTGTTATATTATCCTATTATCAGGACCTGTTTGCTCTAGTCATACTGTATACGTCTGTAAGAATAATATTCCCAAAGTAAAGTTGTTTGCTGAAAATAAACTTGAAATCCAATATCCTTGGATTGATATTCTAAGCCAATTCATTTGAAGCAACTGCTCCAACACTATATATATCAGTACTTTTAATATCAAATTTGATTATTCAGAAATTTGGATATTTTAATTTTATTCATAGAGTATAAGGCCGTCCTCTCTCCACAATTTTCCTTACTTTTGTTAAAAATGACATGTTTCTAAGATTCAATTTCACTATCTTCTCAGATCAATTCAGATAAAAGTGCATCCACCATCTTCTCACCTTCTGTAGGATTTAGGTGCCATTTCTGATATTTATCACAATTCATTATATACTCATTTCTATTTTTATATCTACACCTATATTTCAAGTTACAGGATTTTTGTATAGTTAAATTTTGTATACCCCTTACCATGGAACATATGAGACGATATGCAGAACTACCTAGTTTTCTTTTTCCAAAGTACCTGACTTTTTCAGAGTGCTAAAGTAGGGACTTTGAGGAAGGAGCTACACATCATGGTGAAGACAGTATTTTATTATGTTAGATTTTCTTATACAGTAAATTTTCTTTTCTGACAGAGATCTTATTTATTTATTTATTTTTAAGGTTTTTATAAAAGTATAGCTAACATACAATATTTTTTTTAATTTTATTTTTTAAATTTATTGGGGTGACAATTGT
The DNA here is from genome assembly GCF_004115265.2 of Rhinolophus ferrumequinum. NCBI lineage: Eukaryota > Metazoa > Chordata > Mammalia > Chiroptera > Rhinolophidae > Rhinolophus > Rhinolophus ferrumequinum. The sequence goes on from NC_046287.1 coordinate 36,318,051, forward strand.
AACAATATTTATTAGTTTCAGGTGTACATCATAGTTATTCAACTACAATGAATTTTCAATAGAAGCATTAAATCCGGAGTTATTTTTCTAGTTCCTTGCCTAAAGTTTCTTGATTGAATCTTGGTTAGCAGGCCTCACTGGTAGCATAAGAAATCATACAAAAAGTAATAAGACCTAAATTCAAAAATGTGAAATTCATATTATGTTTCTGTCTGGTGACTCTTATCTTACACATGGAAGAAGCTTAACTGAAAAAGAGTGGAGTGTTTTGAGAAAAACACAAAGTCTTGCATCAGCCTGGCTTGGATATTTATTCTGGTTTTGCTGCTAACGCAGTATATTACCTTGGATATGTGGCTTAACAGCTATGAGCTTCAGTGTACCCCTTTATTTATTATTTACACCTAGAATTTTGAGGATTGAATGACACACAGGTTCGTTGGGAAAGCAAACCAATATATGTAAAACATCTATTTCAGTATTCACTAAAGTTATGTTTAAAAAATATCCTAAAAGCAGGAGCTGATTATACAGAACTGCAGATCTTTCTTCAAAGCTATATACAAAATCTGATGCCAGCACCCAGGAGACAAAGAATTAAGAATTTGGTGATTTCACTTAGAATAGGAGGAAAATATTTTACGAGACTCTAGATTTGTTGCTGTCATTATAGTTTAGTGTCTGAATGAAGGACTGAAGTTATTTTTTGCCTACTTGGAATCAACAAGGAAGATCATGTAGTCACGTTGGGGAAAGTCTTCCTTTCCCATCAAGAGAACCTGTTACCACCTTGAAGTTCTCTCATTAGGTCTAAAACACGTTCTCCTTTGTTTACCTCCTTCTGTTCATGGAAACACTGTCATCATGTCCCTGACTCATCTTTCTCCTTATGAATTTCTGAGACATTGCTTTCATTGAAGTTAGTAGCGAACTGGGCAGCTTCCAGCAATAATAATTTACTTAGGTTCCAGCATTGGTAGTCTCAAGGCGATCCCTGTATGTCTTTTATGTTTCTGTATGTTTCTGCAGGTAGTACTGCTGGTAAAATCAGGCCGATCTCAAAGAAGTTTTTATCTGAAGCAGAAAAAATGCCATAAGAAATTTATTTTAAGAGAAAAATGGTTTCCCATAGTAAACGATGTCTGTAGGAAACTGAAAGGGTCATCTTGTACCAACCCACTAGTTTGCTATTTTTTAACATTGAAATATTATAGAATACAAGTTATAATGCTTCTATCACAATGCAAGGGGAATGTTCCATTACATACACATTGCAATTTGACTACTTCCTGAAGAAATTAGTCATTGACAATATAGCACGCGCTGAAAGCAAACTCACTCTTTGGACCTATGCTGCGATCAAACACTACAACTATTTAACTGGGGAAGAATTACAATTTGAACAGCCATGCTCTGTCTGGGGGGGATTTTAGTATTTCTTCTGAAGGATATTCAGGGAGACAGCAATAAGAACACAGCAAATCGACTGAAGTTTGTAAATTAATTTAGCAATTGCTATGACAAAAGTACAAGCATAGAGCTAGCTAATAAAATGTGTCAGTCATATAGCCTTTAAATAAAGGTACAAGAGAGCAGTTATTGTAGACTTTAATGGTACTGCAATATTTAATCTTTTCTTCCAGGCATGACCTTGTATCTTAAAACCCAAGTTGTTTTCCTGGTAAAGGAGAACTTATTACAACTACAAAACTGTCATATTTCCAATACTTCCCTTTCTTTTTTACCTTTATGTTAGATCTTTTCAAAATGTTAAAGTTAATATGATGGAAGCACATACATTTAGGCAGAAGATATCAACAAAATCTTATATTTTCTACGAATTGTATTAAGTATATTTAGAATATGGACAAGAAACATACCCACTTAGGAATATGAATAACTCCAAATAAAAAAGTGGAGTAAATTCTCCACAATATTGATTTAGTAATTTAACAAAATAAATACAAATATTTGCTTTGTTTCCACTTCAATAAAATGTACAGAAGTGAGAATTAAGTTATAGCTTGATATTTTCTTTCAATCTAAAATAAGTTTTACTATTTCCTACAATAAATATTATACTTATAGCACAGGAGGTGAGATAAATGCACTGCCACCTGCAAATAATTAAACTTTAAAATAGAGTCGTATAAAAATAAAATATTTAGAATAGTTCCAAAGGAAACATACACCGTAGGAATAATCTTTGAAATTTTGATTAGTGGAGAGAAGTGATTGCGTTACAGAAATTATATATATATATATATATATATATATATATATATATATATATATATATATATATATATATATATATCAGGAGATATGTCATATCCTTTAGGAACAGTTTTATTTTTCAACTCTGAATTTCAGAATTTCAAGGTTTGAAAATTAAATGCCTTTAATGCCTTTTTAAGTAAACGCATTTAATACAGTTCTGTACCTAGTACATGAGTTGTCTCTATCATATTCACATCAGAAATCAACCTGCTTTTCCTGGTCCAGTGCATCCCAGGGTCATGTGTTCCATCTTTGAATATCTCTAAATGTTGGACAATTTTTCCCTTGATATATGCCTCCTCCTCTACATTCTTCATATTAATTAGATTACCATCTGATCACAGCTGATGTCAAATGGCCATCCTCTTTATAATAGATATAAGCTAAGGATAATTAATATATATCTGGAGTTACAGAGCTAGAAAGCAAGACTGCTATCTATCTGTTCTCTGCTGGATTACCACCCATACGCCTCTTTAAGCGATGATTGAAAAGTGTAATGGACACACATTATCTCTGGTTTTTAGGATTGCTATATATATATACATATACACACACACACACACACACACACACACATATACATATATATAGTATATATATGTGTGTGTGTATATATATCTGTGTGTGTATATGTATCCATGTGTACGAGTATACACATACATATAATATCTATTTTATATATATCAGCCCTTTCCCCCAATATTTATTTAGTTTTATTTAGTTTTCAGGATGTGGGTGTAGTACAGAAATATGTAAATCGCTGTCAGCAGAGGAAGAAATTTTTATCTAATGGCCTTAAAACTAATTAGTGATGCCTGTTTGTGTTGTACTCCTATGTTTCTAATCCGTACTTATGCATGTAATTGTGTATAGCCAAAGACTACTAACTTAAGATATCATTTAACTTGAACAGAAAACAAGGGCTCACATTCCCCTTTTATTTTCTTATCTGTTCATTATTTGCATGGTGAGGTTATTGTCTAGGCATGCCCTTACTGTGAATGCCCACTGTGCTCAACAAAGGGAGGAAATTAAACTTTGACCCATAAACGTTGCTGCCACCGTTTTGTTCTGTTTTGTTTTGTTTTGTTTTCTCATGAAGAGCAGTTTAGTGTTGTGGTTGAATTCTTGGCCTCTAATGTTAAACTGCCTGCATTCAAATCCTGGTTCTTAGGATCTATTATTCTTAACTTCACTCTGCCTCAGTTTCCTCAACTGCATAAAAAAACTAATGCTATTGATATCTAACTTAGGTCATTAAGAGGACACAATATGCTGATATAAGAAAAATGACACTCAGAATACAATCTGGCCCGTGGTAACCTCTCAGTAAATGTTGTTTTTCTTGCCTCCTTTAATTTATCTTATATTGATATTTTCTTTTGTGATTTTCAAAGCATTTCCTCAAATACCATCACTTCTGGATATAGGCAGATGAGTTATTTTCTCTACTTCAAATATGATGTAATATTATTTTGTGAAGATGTATTCTGTTTTCTCTTCAAAAAGGGAGAGAATGTTTAAATCACTGGAGATAAAGAGTGAAAGAGGGTATTAGGTTATTAAATAGATGTTTAAATGCCCATTCTTTTGTCATTTATTCAACAAATATTTCTTGAGCAACCACTATGTGCATGGTGGTGTCATAGGTGTAAAGTTGGCAGGTGATTCCCTGTCATTATGCAACTTACATTCTAGAGGTGGGGCGAGAGAGAAATAACTACCGATAATGTAATGTCCTAATGTTGTAATGGGTAAAGAAACACGGTGAAAACAGGCAAAGGGATTAAAGGTAACCACAGAAATTCTGTAGATGGGGGACACCTTGATTAGAAATTTGGATAAGAAGACAACAGTCATGAGGAAATTTAGATTCAGATTTTTCTAGGGAGGGGAAACAAAAACAATTGCAAAAACCACAAAAAGGAAATAAAAACCTTGGTGGTTGTGAGGATCAGAGAGAGGCCCATGGGCTACAGTTGAGTGTCTGACGGGCAGAGGAAGGAGGCTGGTAGGAGAATGTGCCAGGGCCTTCTCTGTACTGTCTTTAGGCTGTGAATATAAGTTTGGGTTTTATTTCAAGGTAACGGAATGCCACTGGGAGGGTTTTTAAGAAAGAAAATAACATAATCTGATTTGTGTGGTAAAATTTCACACAGACTGCTGTATGGAGAATGGATTATAGGAGTGGAAATGAGAAGGCAAAGACAAGCGTTAAGAAACAATTCCAATATCCCGATGTAAGGGAATGGCAACTTGGTTGGAAAATCAGAGGATATATTTGGGAACATCCATTTGCTTAGAAATTTCACTCCAGAAGAAAATTTCATCCTTAGTAATTTAATTAGTGCATGGTGCTAATTAATGAATTATAACATGGTCCTACCGCACAGAATGAAAGGTTAAAGAAGGGGAGGGTTTAAGATAGCATTTAACAATGTGGTATTAGTATATCAGGCTATAGCTATACGACACCCTGTCAAATATCTAAGATTTGAATGGCAGTAATAAACAGCATTTTATGTCCTTTTTTCCTCACATAAATTTATTTTTACTGTTTAAACACACGAGTGGCAGCTGCAACCAGTTTGAAAGTTGTGGCAGTCCTGGGAGAATGGAAAGCAGAACTTTTGGAAATAAACTGAAATATTTTGAATACGCTCACAATGTTAGACGGCTGCCGGGGAAGAAAACCGCCATTTCTTAGGGGAACAATAGATTGGTTACTGATGTATAAATTACGAGACTCCAAATGATGTTCATTAAAATCCTGTTGGTTATATTGATTTGGATATATCATTAGTAACAGCAGTTGATATTATTGTAGGTGAAAGTAATATTCACTTATCCATATGTTACCTAGGAATAACCAGAATTGATAGTTCTATTCGTTTTCATAGACAGTGATTGAGCATTTATTAATTACCAGTACTTGACTATGCTCTAATGGATTTTACAATTCTCTGAGGGAACCTAGGCATATAACAAGATTATTTGAATATAATATAGAAAGTGATTAAAAAAAACAAAAAAAAAAACCCATACACACACACAAAAAAAAAAAAAAAAAAAAAACAACAACAACGAAAAAAAAAACAGTGACAGGCACAAGTAGTACCCCACAGCAGTGATAAGGCAATCATTCCAACCTCCGCATTCCCATGAATGGTCTTAGTAGAATAGATGGTGCCTGAGGTGACTCAAAGAAATGAGCAAGAGTATAACAGGTGCAGAAAAGTGGTAAGGGCTTTCCTGGCAAGGGGATAGTATGAATAAAAGAAGAGTGACCTGAAAAATATGATGTATAAAATTAAATGACAGATGATTATATATTATAAGAGCATGGTGGGGAGCTGGGAGATTTCATGCTATAGAAGTATCTAAGGAAGAACTTGTGTTCAGTGACTTTATTCTATCTGTGATAGGGATTCTCTGAAGAGTTATGAACAGGTGAGGTCTCAGGTATACTTTAGTATCTACCCACAGAGAAAATGAAAAATTTACCTTATCATTCAGTGGTGCTTTTAAATTCATTTAATAGTAATCATGGCTGTATCTACACAAAACATGGAATATGTGTATTAAACAATGACTGAAATATATATGTGTATGCATATATAAACCTATATCCATATATGTATATATGTGTACATATATACACATACATGCAAACATACATTTATTGAGATTATAAATAGATGATAAACTCTGCCCCAAATACTTAACATGTCTCACTTATGTCTCCATTGTAGTTGATGGTCTTTTTATACTATGTTTATACTTTTTATTTACGCTATAGCTAAGTGTAACTCGCTACACAATTCTGAACATAGGACTTTCTAAGTCCACTCTTTCTAAATCTAGCATTTGAAGCTCTATATTTTATCAGTTTACCAGACATTCAATAGACAATACTTAGTGTATTGTTTGCTAGAGTATCTAACAAAGTACCACAAAGTGGGTGGCTTTGGCAATGAAAAATTGCATCAGATAGAGTTAAACAGGTAAGTGAGACTTCATTCAATACTATTGTAGTAAGGACAAGAGATTATGCTCAACTCTGTGGAAACAAAAGGCAGGAGAGCTTTTCAATGCTGGAATGAGCTGGAGGAAAAGTACTGGAGGACAATAGAAGGGGGATGGGTCAGTGCGATGCGGACATCAGTGTTTGCCAATTGATACTTATGAAGAGCCTGGCTCTTATTCTCCTGGAGATATTGGGACCCTATTTTTCCCGGGTCCTTGAGAAAGATATTTCTGGCCTGTGAAACAGGCAAGAGGAAGAGAGAAGACTTACATCTCAAAGTGGTAGAGAAATAATTTATAATTGCAAGTTTTCTAAATTAAATGTACTAGATGATGCTCAGGGGCCTTTAGTCAGGAGGAAACCTGTTTAAAGTTCAGCCAAGCTGAGGGGAACATTAAGGCCCTCTTGGTCAGATTAAAGAACAGAAACTTATTGTCTCACAGTACTAGAGATTGAGGTGTCGGCCGGGTTGGTTCCTTCTGAGGGCTATGAAGGAGAATCTGTTGCAGGTCTCTCTCTTAGTTTCCGTTTGTTTGCTGGCAATCTTTAGCATTCCTTCACTTCTGCTGCATCACCCTGATGTCTGCTTTCATCTTCACATGATATTTTTCCTGTGTGCCTGTCTGTGTCCACGCATCTCTTTATAGTAAGGACACCAGTCTTATAGGATTAGGGGCCTACCCTACTACAGTATAACTTCATCTTAACTAACGATAACGGCAACGATCCTATTTTCAAGTAGTGTCACATTCTGAGGTACTGAGGGTTATGACTTTGATATAGGAAATAATTCAACCCATAACATTTAGTATATTTGAGTTAAAAGACACATTTAATAACTCAGACAGATCCTGACATAGTGAGAATTCAGGCTTAAATGGATTCTCACTGCAATGTAAGACTGAGTTGTTTGGTTTCATTTATCAGGAAATGTAGTGTTTTTTATGACTAATGTTTTTTAACATATTTGTGTGTGTATGTGTAGTGTATATATATATATAGTATATATATATTATATATATATATATATATATTAAGCTCTTACTTCATTTTAGAGACTGCCCACCAATAAGTATTCAGTATTAACCAATATAGTGAAATTTTCCTAGTTCTGTCTCAAATGGAGAGTAATTAGTTTTATCCTGCCATTTACTTAATATTTGCATATTGAATATATTCACCTTATGTGCCATAAAAAACTCCATGACTGGAATTTTACAGGATTTGGCTTATGCAATTAATCCCAATTAATACATATGAGGTACGTTTCCAATTAAAAGCGTAAACTAAATAAAGAAAAAAAATTATGTGTAATTTTCCTAGATAGTTTCTTAGTTAGTCTAATACTGATTAGAAAGGGAATGCCTATGTTATTTCAGGGTAAATCATTGTATCTCTTAGTAAATATTTTTTGTGTTTCCTTGCTAATTTAAGTTTGCACAGGTTTTTATAAAAGAAGATGTGAGTTGTTCTATTATATTTAATTACAATGAAAAGCTGTTACTTAAACCTGTTTTATTTCTCTCTTCTTTGTCTCAAAGGGATACTCAAGTTCAACAGGTGATGAAAGAGGGACAAGGAGATGATGGGAGGGGGAGAGGAGGATGTGACTGATTATGTCAACAACAAAAGCAAACTCGAAGGAGAAACTAAGAACAGAGAAAAGCAGTGAAAGACATATCATACAACCCAGTAGCTGAAAACTGGTTTTATACAAGGTCAAACTGACTGGGAATAAAGGGAGTTTTGTATAACAAAGAAATAGTTCTCTCAAATTTCTTAGAAGCAAGAAAGGAAAGTGAAATATCATGTTTGGAAGCAATTTGTGACAGGATGGTAACTGGATACTCTTTCAAATAGGCAATGACAGTCATGTTTTGACTGTTTTCTTTCTTTTGTTTGTTTTTTTGTGTTTTTTTTTTTTTTTGCATAGGATAATATGGGTATGCCTAATAAAGCTTCCAAAAAATAATTTAAATGACTGAAAAGAAACTTAGAGTCTTGGCTGAAAAACAGTATGTATTAAAATGCAAGCCTTAAGTAGAAAGTGAATGGAAGAATCTTCTAGAAGGAGGCAAAATTGAAGCCAAATAAGAAAGCCAGTAGATTTTGTTCACTCTTGTATTGAAGTTTAAAATATTTGTTTCAAAGTTTGTAACTGAAGTCCTTTGATAAAAAGAAATTAACTTTAACTTTCCTTAGGCTGTGTCTTTTTCAGCAATATAATTTTATGTATATATGTAGTAATATAATATATGCACACATATGTGTGTGTGTATGTATATATATGCATTTATATATTTGTATATATAAAATATAAACAAGTTATACTTCTCCAGCATTATCCTATTTGTCATTATTTGATAATGCTTATAGTCTTTATATTTATAGTCTTTATATACTACTCTTTATATTTAAAGAGCTATATGAATTGTTTTATACCACGTTAGTTCCTGTGCTTTTCTGTGAAGTCTCTTGATATTTCGGAATTTTGTAGAATTATTTTAGAAAAATAATGTAATTGCTGTTCTATCATTCATCATGTGTTTTGTGATGAAGGTTTTACTTCACTTTGAAATTGTCTGAAGATATATATGGAACTTGCTTAGCTTAGCAAATACTGCAATTGAAAAAGCTCAAGTAAGCATTCATTAATAAATGACATGAAACATCTGAGATCACAAACAATTGTGAAACAGAAGCCGATGAAACTACTTTATAGTTACTACTATAATAATATACTTACTACTATAATAATAATAGTGTGAATCCTCCTTAGGGGAAGCGCGGATCAGCAGAAGCTATTTCCTAAATATTTATTTGCAATAATGTGAATTTTGTATAAATGAGGAATACATGACAGTTTTTAGGTGTTGAAGTGGGTGATTTCACCCCTTTGACCACTATGCTATGATACATTAAATGTGTGACACTTATGGGAATCTAAGTGTAGTTTCAGTAGGATGTTTTAAATAATGTTTGGTCATTTGGATAGCATTAGATTCAATATCCAGATTAGATCACTAGATTCCAGGGAATAGAAAAAAATGAATATACGGATTATTTTTGCTTAGTTATATGTGTGATAAATTCATGCTGTAGAAGTCAGTATCTTACTGATTCTCATTAATAATGATTTCATCTTATCACTGAAGCATGTGGTGGTCCACATTTCAAAAAGAAAGAGCAGAGGAATGTAAAGTTTTATAGTTTTATTATGGGAGATGATAACGAATAGGATATTTATTTTAGAGATTGAATTAACTCTATAAAGTCAAACACTAATTTTGCAAAAGTAGATGAAGTCTGTATGCATGATCCATATTTTACAATATATTAGGATTCTTCTTAATAAGAAGACAGTATTAAAGGGCCTATGAAACTCTTAATGAGAAAGATTTCTGTTTTAGTATGTGAGTCTTATGAAGTCTCCTTATCCATCTCTTCAATGTTTTTATTTTTTTTCTTTTATGTCATTTCTCTTCAGCTGTATACTTTGCATAATTAATATAAACTTTCTGCCTGCTCACTTTTTTGTACATTGACTCATAATTCCAAGTATTATTTAAAATGATAACTTAAAATTTTAAAAGAGAATAAAGAATAAATTTAGAGCTTGAAAGATCATGATAATTTTGTATGTTGGGACATCTTAAAATAATAATGAAAACCATCACACTCTATGATTTCAGCTGTATTATAAAGCTATAGTAATCAAAACAATATGGTACTGGCATAAAAGCAGTCATAGAACAATGGAACAGAATCTACAATCCAGAAATAAGCCTATGCATATATGACCATCGATATTGACAAGAATACTGAATAAAGAAAAGACAATCTTTTCAATCAGTGATGCTGGGAAATTAGATAGTCACAATCAAAATAATGAAACTAGACCTCTATCTTATACCACTCAAAAAAATTAATTCAAAATAGATTAAAGACTTAAGTGTTAGACCAGAAACCATAAAATTCCGAGAAGAAAAAATAGGAAACAAGTTCTTTGACATGGATATTGGCAATGATTTTTTTGGACATGACACTTAAACTGCAAGCAACAAAATATAAATAAATAAACAGGTGGGACTGCATCATACAAAAAAGCTTCTATACAGCAAAATAAATTATCAACCAAATGAAAAGAGAACCAATGGAGTGGGGAAAAAATATTTGCAGGCCGTATATTTGATAGGTTGTTAACATAAAAATATAAAAAGAACTTATATAACTCAATAACAAACAAACATACAATTAAAAAATAGGCTAAGGACCTGAGTAGACATTTTTCCAAAGAAGTTATATGAATTGCCAACAGATATATGAAAAAATATTCAGTATCACTAATCATCAAAGAAATGCCAATCAAAACCACAATGATGTAACATCTCACACCTGTTAGAATGGCTAGCATCAAAATGACAATATGACAAATGCTGGAGAGCATATGGAAAAAAGGGAAACCTTGTGCATTGTTAGTGGGATTGTAAATTGTTACGGCCACTATGGAAAACAGTTGGAGATTCCTCAAAACATTAAAAATATTATAGAACTACCTTATGATCCAGCAATTTTATTTCTGACAATTTATCCAAAGAAAACAAAAGTAGTACATCAAAGAGAGACATCTGTGGCTCCATGTTCAGATGTATTATTTAGAATAACAAAGACATGGAGAAAACCTCAATATTCATTGGTGGATGAATGGATAAAGAAGTTATGATGTATATTTATGTAGGGACAATAGAGTTAGGCTTCCCTCCCCCAGCCAGCTGGTGACCCTGACTGGCTTGCTGGTTCGATAAGGTAGAATGTTGTGCAAGCACCGTCCATCCTGAAGATACTGTTTGTGTATATGCTTATATAAGCACCTTGGCTGTGTGTCTCTTTTGTCTCTATATGGTATAAAGGGGTCTAACCATTTTAGGGGGCGGCTGAGGTGGGGAGACAGTGGAGACCATGGGCTATATTGTATGAGGCTGGCTGTGAAAACACCTGCCCAAAGTTTGTGAGGCCTGCTGAGACATGGGCCTGCGGGGCCACTCCCAAGAGCTGGGCTGCTGCTGTGCACTGATGAGTTATGAGGCTGCTGCTGGCTGTAGGTTGTGACCTGAGAATGTCCAGCTGTGTGCAGCCGCGAGAAACCCCTGACTGTGTCCCAGGAAGCCTGTAAATAAAGCATGTCTGCCTTGCCTCCGGCTCCATGTATCTTCTTCCAGCTCCCAGAGTCGCAGACACCTTACCCCTGGGACATCACCCACTTGGACATAGACATGACACCGTATATACATATGGGATAGAGACAGAGATATATGTATATATAGATATACAATGGAATATTATTCAACTGCAAAAAATAGGAAATCCTGCCATTTGACACAATATGTTTGGACATTGAATGTATTATGCTACGTGAAATATGTCAGAGAAAGACAAATATTGTATGATCTCACCTATATGTAGATCTAAAAAAAAAAAAAAAAAAAAACTGTAGAGAAAAGATCAGATTTGTGATTACCAGAGGGCGTGGGTGGTGTGGAATTGGAGAAAGGTAGTCAAAAAGTGCAAACTTCCAGTTATAAATAAGTACCAGGGGTATAGCATGTAGCATAATAATTATACTTAACAAGGCTGTATGGCATATATATGAGAATAAATCCTAAGAGTTCTCATCACATTGTGATTTTTTTTTTTTGGTATTTTTATGACAGAATGGATGTTAACTAAATACTTTTTAAGAAGCAAATTACATGGTTTTGAAAACTTAGCCAGTGTGCCATACAAAAATTATATAGCCACTGTATTCATTCCCAGACATCACTTGTTGAGATGACATCTCAACAGAAATGGGCACTTCAACTACATACACACTGGCCACACTGGGTGTTGTGATTTCTCGTAATGTAAGCGAACTGAAACCTTAATGAATTAGAATGACTACAGGAAATTTTGTTGACTGGATTAAATCAGTAAATTAGTATATATACTAAGCAAGTTGTTATTTTGATACCGATAAGAGTGGTATGACTATTTTCATGGGATTATTTTGCTTTCACAAACATTTTGTAGTTTGACCTTAATCACATCTCTTGCTTTATCATCTGCGAATTGTTTGCAGCAGCATATGATTGAATCAGATGACAATCTCTTGAGATGCCTTGGCTGAGGATAGGAATCTCCATTGTGTATTTTTATGATTGTGCTGGTCATAGACTTTGCTACTGTGTAAATATTGATGTCTACACCTGGGAACACAACTTCTAATCATCCTATTATGGTAGTCAAATATACCTTTTGGTTTCCTGATTCTCTACTTCTGCTCCAGTTTTCTGTTTTGATAGGACTGCTATCCCTCTCCACAGTTCTTCCCTAGGTGAACTCATCTTTTAGTCCATTAATATTGCTCGAAGGAACATATAATTTGTTGAATAAACATGAAAAAAATGAAACAATTTATTTCTCTCATCTAACACAAGTCAGTATGACTTTGATGCTGCAACTGGTGGAATTACATATTTTAGATCAAAATTGCTATTATATGATTGGAGATAGTATTCCCTTTTAGCTGTGTTCATTTTTACTCTCTGCTTTAAAACTCCTGTAACGAGGTACCCTCTGTCAATCAACTCCAGTTCTCTCTAGTTTCCATCGTTTTACTTAGGTCTTCTATTTATTACATTAAATATATCTAAAAGTCTACCTTGGCTGTTTTATATGTGTGTGAGGGAGAAACTGTATGTTCTCCAAGAAGAATCAAGTTGTATGCTATAGTACAAAGCTAAATCCACACACATTTACTGTAGATCAATACAACATTCTCATATGAAAGCAATAGTTAGCATCAGTAACAACTAAATTAACCTTTTGTTCCTTACAAAGACATATATATATATATATATATATATATATATATATATATATATATATATATATATATATATCGTATACATACACACACACACACTGGTGTGTGCTTGTGTGTATATATGTATATGTATATATATGCATATATATATAATTAAATGATATAATCGAGTAAGCATTTCCTTAATTTGTAAAATATTTCATAATAAAAACAAAACAAAACAAAGAACTTCATATATGTATGGCTGGATCTGAGATGTCAGATTATAACTGAATGTGTTTCCATTTTAGTTACCATGTTTCCCCAAAAATAAGACCTAACCAGAAAATAAGCTCTAGCATGATTTTCAGGATGGCATCCCATGAACATAAGCCCTAGTGTGTCTTTTGGAGTGCACCTTAATATAAGACCCGGTCGTATTTTCGGGGTAACATGGGATTTAAAACAAAATAAGCAAGCAAAAACTGAAAATAGAATTATATGGAATGTAAATTCAATAGTGTAGGTTTCATCTTTATGGAATTGCTCACTAATCCTGTCTTCAGTGATACGGTGTTCCATGAGTTCTGTCTAAATTTTATTACCTACAACACTATTTTATATTGACATATTACATTGTCTATGCCTTAGGCACTGCTTTTATTTTCCTGACACTATTACTTAAGACATCCTGTTTTTGAAAAACAGATTTTTACCTCTGTATTTCACAGTACAATGTAATTTCTTTTATTTTGGATCATTTTATATTCTTTAGGAAATTAAATTAGCCTTTGCTTTTCATGTTATCATAATGTTATCAAAATCTTTATTAAATATGAATGTGTTAACTGTTATCAGTGACAAAAATAGGTTGTTTTACGTTGGGTAACATGGAATGCATTTCTCAGAAGTCTTGAGATAGAAACTTTTTCTTTTCTTTTTTTTTTTTGCCACAGTTCAACTTGTCATTATGTTACAGTTGATAAGTATATTAGGATCAAGAAATCTGGTTGATCAATTTTTATGGTAGTCAGCGTAAATTTGCATTATCTGTTTCATGTTTCTGATTATAAATAGAGGATCTCCTTAGATTTTCTATTATGGTAACATGTAACTATGTCTAAGCCAGCCCTGATCAACTAAATATGACATTTTTTCCTTGGTCTGGCACTTGTCATATGTACTTTGTCCACAGTTAATGTTTATTTATCTAACTTGGTTAATAGACTGTGTACTTGTTATTAGTGACTGCCTTATTCTAGTTTGTAACTGCAGCAAAATTAGCTAAGTTCTTATCATGTAATCGATGCTCAATAGATGCAAGTTAGATTGAATTAAATTCGGTGAATGATACCAGAATCAAACAAATCTAAATTGTAACTGTGTCAAAATTTATATAGCATGTTGAAGCACTACAAAAAAAAAAAAGACAAAGTATTAAAGTATATATTACAAATGATTTGAGGCAGGTCTAAGAGAAGCAAGAACATAAGAATGTCTGAAAGTATCATTCAATGTATCAATTCAAAGTATCAATGACAAATAACATGGAAGAAGGATTATTAAATCACCCAGTTTCAGAGGTATATATAAATAATCAGTATTTTGGGAGCCCAAAGAATGAGTTGCTAAACAAAGAACAGCAAGAGTTAAAATTTAAATGCCACATGTCTTAATAAAATAGTTATTCAGAGTATTAACTTCTTTAAGGTTTTAAACTTTAAAGAATAATCTCATCTCAGGGTTTTACCCTCATTAAAATTAAGGTGGTATATGTCCTAAACCCTCTGGTGGAGAGAGGAGGGGAACAACAACAACAAAACAAGGGACATGAAGAAGAATATCAACAGAGTATGCAATGACTTTTTTGGTTACAAATAATTTTAAATTTTTAAATTCAGTGTATAAATGATAGTTTATCATTTCAAAAATGCTTCTGTGCCCCAATATATTACAGTAGGAGTTTTAAAAAGAAGATAAAGTCCAAACACAAAAAGTAACTTACCTTGAAAATAGAAAATCTATCTATGCAATGTATATTATTCTGTTTACATAAAACTTCATGATTTGTGTATTTGTGCATTAGTGACTGGGAAGCTATATTTTTATTGCACACCAGGGATTTCAGAATTCCTGCTAAGATTTAAAGCCTTGTTATTCCCAAATTAATCTTATTCTTTATATTAATTGAAACTCTCTTTAGTGTGTAATTTAGTACGTTGAAAGGTAACTTTGCACTACTCAGTGAAATACGGGTGCAAGGGGGAATTTTCTGTATCAACTGTTTTATATATATATATATTATACATATATATTCAACACATATTATACATATATATTCAACACATATTATACATATATATTATATTATACATATATATTATATTATACATATATAAATATATTCAATTGATGATTATACATGGGTGCGTAATACAGTTTGAATGTTTCTTTAGGCTTTAAATGGTCTCATTCTGTATTGTTGTTGTCACTGCTGATGTTTGTCATTAGTGAGCCACAGAACAATGGGATGTCACAAAAAGCTTTTATCCTTCTGAACCCCCAAGTAAGTACCATATTAACTAAGATATACATATTTTCATTTCACATCATTTGTTTTATATACACGTATAATGACTAATTATACTAAAATTAAGTTTATAAAATGTTTTAAATTAATATTTTAAATACTATACATTAATAAGAAAAAAGGCAGATAAACCTATAGAAAATCAGACAAAAACTTCAGATGGCATATCAAAAGAGGATAAATTAAATACAATATGGAAATGGACAGACGTAATAAGTAGGAGTAGATGGGAAAGATAAAATTAGTAAATGCTATACATGAAGATTGTGTCACTACTAACAAGTTGGTAAATGTGAGTTAAAATAAGATGGTGCCCGAAAGCTATCAATTTGTAAAACTTTGTATATTGGGTAATACACATGTTGTTGATGATGTTGGGAGAATATTACTACTATCCACTGCTGATAAGTATTGAAACTGGTATATATAGCTAAATTTATTGGGAGTAAAATTGGTAGAAAAAATTTATGACAATTTGGTGCTACCATTTCAGGTCAAAGCTGTGAAATACATTTTCTATAATTCCTTTTCCCTGTATTCTAGGTTGGGTTGGAAAAGGAACTACATGAAATTTTGAAGGCAGAAGTAAATCAGAAGCAATTATTTGCGAGATGTCATGTCAGTCAGATATATGGCTTTACCAGGTGTCATTACTTCATCAGATGGGGGACGTCTTTAAAAGATGAATTATCTTTGGAGAACTCTCCCTGAGCTTCCACCTCACAGCCCCTCATGGTGGAGCAGATGCAGGTTGCTTTTCAATTTCCCCACACGTTTTAGCTGCACCACTGGATCCTGTGCGTCAGGTTGAAGTGTTTGTGACTGATGCTCCCATCTTACTCTCCTCCGCTAGATTTTCACTCACCTTGATTCTGCCATATTCCCTTATATTTATACTTAAACCCTAATTTCTTTTGTTAAATCTCTCATGCCTGTAGTACTTATAGTGGCTTTAGTTTCCTGACCAAATCCAGTCTGATAAAATGTCACTTAATTATTTTTTCATTATGTACAGTTATAATAACGCAAGATATATTTTAGACAAGTTATATAAGCAAATCTTAAAATTAGAAAAAAACATAACAATATATTTTAGAATTTAAAATAGGTAATACACTTCAAAAATGGTACAGAAGCCTAACAGCTAAATGAAAAATTTCAAAATGTGACAAATTGAAACCTATAATCCCTGTGCTTCAAAATAGAACATAAAATTAAAGAGAGAATTAGTGTCCTGAATCTATAGAAAACACCTGAAAATCAATAAGGAAAAGAAAACCCCAGTAGAAAAATGGACAGAGGCAGGAAAAATAGGAGTTTCACCTGAGAGAGAGAGAGAAAAAAAAATGATCAACGAATGTGGGAAGTGTGTTATATCACTATTTTTAATGGAAATCCCAATTAAGCCCACCAGGAAATAACATATTACACTGGCCAGATTGGCAACAACCACGAAAAAAGGAAAAAGGAAACACTGACAATACTGAGCATTGACAAAGATGTGAACCAATGGTGAGGATGTAATAAGTACAGTTCATTTATGAAATAACTTGGCAATATTTAGTAAAGATTAAAAACATTCTCCCTGGCCTCATAAATGAACTTGTGTGTATTTGTATAATATGCATGTGTACATTACACACACATACACATATATACATTTATATGTATGTGAATATATGAAATCTCTTTCAATAGTTATATTTTCTCCTCATTAAAAAATGTTAATGTCATTACTGTAAATTCATTGAATTCAAGACGTGTTCATAAATTAGACAAGGATCTATTTATAATTATTGAGACTTACATCCTGGTTTCCTAGGGTAACCTCAATTTACGATTATTGGTATTCCTAATAATTAATAGAAACTTTTTTTCACTCTCAAAACCATGCTTGGTGGGCATTCCTAAAATATTTGCTGAATGTCTAAATTCCATTCTTAAAATTTTTAGATGATTGTTTATTTTAATTTTGAGTTATTATTTTCATAGTCTTCACAGTTAGGGGCAGCATACATTGATTTGTACGTGGTTGACTGGTATGATTTAAATACATAGTAGGAAAATAAGAAAAATACTACTATAGCTGTGATCAGAGAGAAAGATGGATGTTTGATCTCCCAAGAAAATTATTTGTTCTTTCATAAACCAAACATTTTCCTTTTCATAAAAGGCATGTAGTTTTATATGAGAAAATTGTGCTATAAAATTGTATTCCTAGATCTGCTATTATGATATGCTGTGTTTAAAAGTTTAATAAAAGGTTAACAAAGGAGGATATTGCCCGCGCGCGCGCGATTGTGTGTGTGTGTGTGTGTGTGTAAGACAAGAATCTAACGTAGAAGTTCTGGAGATACAGATTTAGGAAGACAAAATATATTCGTATTTTATAAAAAACTTGTCTTTAGATAAAAGAAATCCCCAGATTGGCTGTTGGGAGTATAGAAAATTGAAAATAGGTGCTGTGATACTGAAAGGTTAAGGAGTCAAAATATTAAGAGATATAATAGGAACTGCATAACTGTGTGTTGCTAATCTGTGGGATATTGGTGTTGTCTGAATCATGATGAGAAACTGCAGAGGCAAGAGTGAAAGAGATAGTAGATGGATCTAAGATTGTGTGTCCATTAAGTGAAGTTGTTATTTCTACTCTGATAAGCCAAGCACTTATATAAAAGCAGCTTCGGGATTATTTTAAAATTAGAAACCTATATTAAACTAGATACTAAAGAGTAAACATGGATTGCTGTTATACCATTCTAGAACTTTACAAGATGTAGTCACTGGTGAACGCCAATTAGACAAGTCATCTGGCAGATTCCAAGAACTTAATTCAGCCTATCAAAATTAACCTGGCTGGAAAACTAGACAAGTTGTTGAGATAGTGCTCCAGATTACTCAGAGATTAGAAGAGATTTATTAAAGCAGAAGCATGGGTGGATCATGCCCAGTGAACTGTGCTGCCTGCCAGGAAGACAGAGGACTCTCTCCAGAAGCTTTTGTCTCTAGGATCTCAGTGAAGGATTTTCACCCAAGCTTATGGCTTGTAATAAAAAAAGGAGGATCTGTGGTAGAAAATGTAGAATACATTACGTGCACATAGGAGTAAAATTGAAATGTGAGAGAACTGGGAGCTTGCAAGGGCAGTTTAAGATGTGCACACTGAACCAAGAATTGCAGAAAATGAAGCCAAGGTTTGATATCAGATTAGTCAGAAAAGAGTACACGTAAATCTTACCTATTATGAGATCTCTGATAAGAATATGGATGCAATAGTCAGGATTACTGTTAGAAGTCTTCCTAGTGTAATAAAAGCTTCTTCACAGCAAAAGGGCAATGAAAATACAGTGGATCCTGACACTTTAGTTTTTTAAGAAGACACGAGTTTCGGAAACCGAAACTTATTTAGAAGGAGATGAATGACTATTAAGTTATTAACAGCCAAATGCCCAGATGTCTCTTATGAATCTTGGTTCAAATAGAATTTTCTTTATTGTCTTATAAACTTAGATGTTCTGAATTAAATCAATATCCATAGTCAATTGTTCAGAAAGTCTTGGGATTTGGTTATTTCTGAAATGTTAAATAAGTACTACTCCCACTTGCTCCTACTTGGTATTGACTAGTTAATACAAACATATTTAAATGAACTATCATTTCTCTAATACAAGGTGTCATTAACTGTTAGGTATTCGATTTTATGTGACATTAATGGAAAACTCTACGTATATAATTACGGAAAATATTCTGACCACATTGCATTTTTGTTTTATACTTGTACATAAAACTCATTCACGTTTATTTACACTGAGATATTTAGTATGTGTCATTCTTATGTATACATAAGGAAGTAAAATAGATAACTGGATTAATGTATATCTACAATTTATTTTCAGTCAGCGTCATCAATGTTCATATTTCTCTGTGAAACATCGTCTTCAGGGACATCAAGAGAGTTGGTTTGCCACATTTCTCAAAATGATAGTTTATTATTGTCTCAGTGATTTTGTCCCCAGCTCTTAGTACCTATCCTGAATGTTTTGTTCTCAGGCACACACAATGATAACAAATTTCACTGCTGCCTGGTTTGGAGTGACTGTAAGATGAGCCTTCTAACATACTTGACAGATACTTTGGGGAAAAATGAACTAGAAATTCCTAGCACAATAGCTTTCTCTCTCTCATGCCTGCAGATGACACAGATCCCTCTCTATGCTTCAAGTAAAAGTTTTATTACCGTGTTTCCCCAAAAATAAGACCTAGCTAGACCATCAGCTCTAATGTGACTTTTGGAGCAAAAATTAATATAAGGCCTGGTATTATATTATAATATGTTATATTATATTATATTAATTATATTATACCTGGTCTTATAGCAAAATAAAACAAGGTCTTACATTAATTTTTGCTCCAAAAGATGCATTAGAGCTGATGGTCCGGCTAGGTCTTATTTTTGGGGAAACACGGTAGCAAGGGGGCCCCATAATTCACGTCCACAGTGGAGTTAGTGCGTTATGAAGTTCATTTGCTCACAGATATATGCCATCTTCTTAAATTGATCTTTATATGCAGGATTATTTCCTAATAGGTTTAAAATATGGTCAGGGAGAATATTTTCCTTTAATACTGATGAGGTTAAATAAAATGTATGCATCACTATGAGTGTTTTACAAGACCATTGCCAGCATGATATGTGGTTGCAGTTTTAAAAAGAGGGTAACGGGCTATGGAGAGTGGAGAGATGGTTAGATGGTAAGTATAAAACGCTGAAATGGATGGTTTTTAAAGTTTATAGTAAGAGTAATGTTTTTGGATGGAAATACAATACAGGTGGTTAAACTTTTAATTCACCTTGTCTTATTCTGTTCTTTAAACATACAATCTTTAATTGCCATTTATTGTTAGACATTTGGGAATAAAACATACAGCAAAATAGATTTGAGGACAATCTTCTTTCTAGGGTAAAACACACACAATTAAGCAATAGCTATAAAATGCAGTATATTCTAATACTAGTAATAGGTTGCTTGCTATGGGACCATATACTGCCACAGCAGCATCGTTCTGTCTCCAAATGCACATATATAAGAAGTATAACTTTATTTCCTACAATTAATTTAAGTTTTCCTACAAGCCTTCAGTGGCTCTGGGCCCTTGGGAAATGGTATCTCATTAATTCCAGGCATGTTTGGTCTGGGTTTATAACATGGTACAATCATTAAGTCAAAGAGCATTTCTTGAGTATCTGTAATGAGCACAACTACAGTTCTTTCACCTTCTATAGCCCAAAGACATTTCAGGACATAAGCCATCTTGAGTGTTGCTCTTACTTGAACGATAGTGAAAAACAAAGACCAGATGCTGAGAGCTAGGAATCCAGCTCTCTCTGATTCTCCCTTCCTGGCATATTTTTTTTTTTTTTATTATATACATATACATATATATATATATATATATATATATATATATATATGTAAAATTTTTGGCGGGGCCCATTGTCTTCTACTCTTTCTAATACACAGGTTTTTACTGAAAATCCATTCTTGCTCAGTGATTTTAAGATTTTTGAAGACGAAAGCCCAGAAGTCTTGCTGATTTGGACTTATTTTTTTCCCCTGGCAGACAACTCCCCTGAGGCAGAAAGGAATGAGACCTGCTATTCCAAGAATTTTGGAGAATGAGAAAGAAAATGTGATTAGGCAGGAAGAAAAAAAGCTTCCCAAAGTATATCTAAAAATACTATCTGGCCACATGAGTCTAGGGATGCTCAGGAAAGATTATATTTAATCTGATAACTGAAGTAGAAGGGCCAAAATTGTTTGAGACAGAGGAAATACGCTTGATTGAGAACCCATAGGCTAGAGAAGACATTTTATGCTTGTAGCTGAGAGGTTTCCAAATTACCATAGCTTAGAATATGAGAGAGGTAAGAGGGATGGAGAAAAATAAGACAAGCAAAATAAGCAGGCTATGGCTTCTATAAGACCATATTAAGCAATTTAAGTTTTAAGGGCAATGGGATATTTTGAAAATGTTTAAAGCAAGGAAAAGACAAGGTTGATTTGCATTTTAGAAGTCTCACTCTGGTTTCAAGCCAGAGGAAAATCCTCAAACCTCCCATTTCTAAATGCTTCTTTTTTCCCACAGGTTTTATTTAACTAGAAATCTTTCCACCTGCTATTTATTTTGTAATATGTATGGTGATTCAACCATAAAAAAATAAATATGTTTGCATAATATTTTGGGGATATTAAAACATTTTTTTTCTATCCACAGTTATTTCTAGTTCATACTTGTTCCAGAGTTTTCATATCAAAGTCCATGCCTGATAAATTCTGATCAAACTTTATTCCATACTGGGGAAAAGATATTCTATTCATTTGTAATTCATCATGAGAATTTTAAGCATAAAAACAAATATTTTTGATAAAATTAATTATCCTTCAGTTTTGTTTAAAAACACCTTTAAGAATGTATCCTTCTGTTTAAGGATTACTGTATTCTAAAGAGGGAGATTTTAAAATCTCCTTTTTTTCATTTTAATTGTAATAGCCCTCACTGTAAGGAAACACATCTGTGCTTCTGCTATCAAAGTTAATTCAAGTTTACCTGATTTTGTTCATTCCTTTGAGTATAATTTTTAGTAGCCACTCAGCAAATATTCCTGAGCATTAACATGTTTGCTGCAACATTCGGATATGTTTTCCTGTGGCTGGCACTATCAACAACAGAGATGTTTTATATGCCATATTGTGTAACGTTTTGTACTTTTTTTTATGTCATCAATGCCATTAGATTCTAATTTATACTTTAATTGATGCCACTTAGTATGTTTTGAGTACTTTTTTGCTAAAATTCAATATAATGGTAAATTTATTACCATATAGCAAAGGTTTAAAATAAAAATAATGCCATTTATGTACAAGGCAGCTCATGATGTTGTTATTAAATGTGTAAAATAGTAAAAACATCAACTTTTTAGTTTTTGTCAATTTTTGACACATTTTGGGGGAAAAAATTGAAATCAACTAATGCATTGAAAGTTAATATATAAATTAAATTTGGTTATAGCAATCCGTTCAAAAGAGCTTTTTAGGCACCTATGTATTTCTTCTTTATTTTACTTTTTTAGGGCTAAAGAAAATGTTCCCTTTTTTTTAAGTTCCTGTGAAGCCTAAAGGCCTTATATTATTGGCTCCCTCCCTGCAACTCTTGAGTCTCTGATTTCATGTATCCTTCTCATTCAACACCTCCTGACCCTCCACCCTCACAGAACCTTCCAGACATTCCAGAAAATGCCCCCCCACACTCCTGGCTCAGGGCCTTTGAACTTGCCAGTTCCTCTGCCTGTAGGCAGTGTTTGCCTTCAATTGTCCCCACTGCTTGGTCTTTGATTTTCTTCAAGTCTCAGTTCAAATGCTCCTTTCTTAGTGAGGCATTTTCTAATCATTCAAAATAAAATTACAGCCTTTAATGCACTACTGTAATTCTTATATCCTTTTCTTGATTTTCTAAGTATTTATCACTCAAGTATACTATATCGTGTCCTTTTTTATTGTCTTTGTGGCTCTCTTTAAAATGTACACTTTCATGGGATTAAAAACAATAACTGCTCTGTTGTATCTTCAGGGCTTAGAGAAGTGCTTGAAACTTATGTAGTGAAGAAATATTTGTCGAATGAATGAATGAATCTCTATGTACATCAAGAATTTCTTATATTTAATATCTATCAAGGCTAAAATTTATGTTTATCTTGACTATATATGCAAACACAAATTTTAATCTGTAATTGCATATATAATTTATGTACAATTATGTATCATATATATGATTTACTCATTTAAGAGGTATAATTCATGAGAAGTGCTGAATTAATGCCTATCAAGCATTTATCTTATACATACTTTGGTAAAATTGAAAGGCCTTTAACAAGTAATAATTTAGTCCCTCAGTGTGCGTATACACACACACACACACACACACACACGCACCCATACACACACACCCATACACATACATGTGCATATGTGTTTTATTTTGGCTACTAATTTATGATTAATGTTATGACATTAAAATGAAAGATCAGATAATTCTTAAAGTAAGGAATGGTAAAACAAATATTTTTATTACTTACTATGTTATGTTATTTTATTAAATCTCATTAACACATTAACAGAAACAGACATGTGTACACACACACACACACACACACACAGAGGATTTAGCTTCATCCCACAGATTTTAATATGTTGTATTTTCATTTTCATTCAATTTAGGTATGTTTTCAAATACCGCTTGAGAATTCCTCTTTGATCTAATGGTTCTTTAGATATATGTTAATTTTTTTTTTCAGATGTATAGATAAATTTCTAGATATGTGTTATTAACTTCTAACTTAATTTTGTTGTGTGTCAAACAAAGAACATACTTTGACTTGTTTTGTTTTACGTATGTTAAGTTTTTTTTTTTTTTAATGGCTTAGAGTATGATCTTTCTTAGTGCATGTTCTGTGTTTTATGTTCAGTTTAAAAGAAAGTGTATTATGCTTTTTGAGGAAGGAATATGTTGTAAAAATCAATTAGTACTAGTTACTTGATGGTGTTGTTCAGTTTTTCTGTATCATTCCTAACTATTGGTTTATTGATAACAAAGAGGATGATGTTGAAGTCTCCACATGTAATTGTGTACTTATCTATTTCTCCTTTCATTTCTAACAGCTTTTTGCTTCATGAATTTTGATAATCTATTTTCAGATGCATACACACTTAGGTTTTATGTCTTCTTAGAGATATAATACCTTTTATCATTATGGAATATCCCTCTTTGTCACTAATAGTATTCTTTATTATTAATCCTAATTCTTTGGATATTAATACTGCTCTTCCCTTTTTTAAAAATTGTGTTTACATAGTGTATCTTTCCCCATCATTTAATTTTATATTTAAAGTGAAGATTTTTTAGATAGCATACAGTTGGCTCTTCTTTTTTGATCAAATATGGTAATCTCAGTATTTTACATGAAGTGTTGCACTTAATAACACTTTAATTGACGTAAGAACATTTCACATGAGATCTACCCTCTTAACAAAATGATAAGTGTAGAATATATTGTTGTGGACTGTACATATGATTTTGTACAACAGCTCTCTAAAACTTATCTTGCTTAACTGAAAGTTCATGAATGTTGATTTGTTATTCATCATTTCTTCCACTCCTCGGCCCCTGGCAAACACCACTCCACTATTTGATTCTTAAATTTGAGTATTTTGATACCTTATATAATTAGAATTGAGCTTTCAAAGAAATATCAACATCCCCATGTTCATTGCATTATTCACAACAGCCAAGATGTGCACACAACCTAAATGTTTATCAATATAGCAATGGATAAGGAAAATATGATATATACACACACAATGGCCTACTCTTCAGCCTTAATGAAGACAGAGATTCTGTAATATGGGACAATATGGATGGACCTTGAGAATATCATACATGTGAAATCATTTATTTTTAAGGTGATCTATAATATGATTAGATTAAATCTACCAATTTGTTGGCTGTTTTATACTTGTTCCATCTATTCTTTATTTCTTTTTTCTATTATGCATTTTCCAGTGGTAAGGATATTATCTCATTTTCAGTTGTCTATTGACTTAATTTTAGTGGTTGTCTTAGCATTTATAATAAACTTCTTCATATAATGAGAATCTACCCTCAATATTTATTCAAAAGCTTTATATTTAGTGAAAGAAACTACCATAGCATATCAGCAATTGTTTCCCATCCCTTTGATATTTTTGTCATGGCCTTGACTTTTACCTATCTTGTAAACATGCAATGTAGAGAGTTAAGCAAGTGGAATACTGGGTTACTGGTTTCTTCATTATCTATTCTTATAGCCTTTGTTTTAAAGTCTATTTTTTTCTGGTATAAGCATTGCTAACCCAGCTTTTTTTTTTTTTTTAATTTTTCATTTCCGTTTTCATGAAATAACTTTTTCCATCCCTTAACTTTCAGTCTGTGTGTGTCTTCCAATCTGAAGTGAGTCTTTTGTAGACAGCATATTTAAAAGTTTTGTTTAATTATCCATTTAGCCACCCTATGTTTTTGATTGTAGTATTTAGTCTACTTACATTGAAAGCAATTGTTGACAGATATGTAATTATTTCCATTTTATTATTCATATTTTTTATTTTATTTTTTATTTTTTCATTTTAAAAAAGTCCCTCTGACATTCCTTGTTATACTGGTTTGGTGGTGATGAACTCCTTTACCTTCTTGTCTGGGGATCTCTTCATCTATCATTTGATTTTTAAATGATAGCCTTGTTATGTAGAGTACCCTTGGTTGTAGGTACCTGTTTTTCATCACTTTGAATATTTCATGCCAATGCTTTCTGGCCTGCAAAGTTTCTGTTGAGACATCAGCTGACAGTCTTATGGGTTCTCTCTTGTAGGTAACTAACGGCTTTTCTCTGCTTTTAGGATTCTGTCTTATCTTTAACCTTTGCCTTTTTAATCATGCTGTATCTTGGTGTGGGCCTGCTTGGGTTCTTCTTTTTTGGGACTCTGTGCTTCCTAAGCTTATATGTCTATTATCTTCACCAGTTAAGGAAAGTTTTCAGTTATTATTTCTTCAAATAGATTTGTAATCCCTTGCTTTCTCTCTTCTCCTTCTGGTACCCCTATGATGTAGGTGTTGTTATGCTTGATGTAGTCCCAGAGGTCTTCTAAACTGTCCTTTTTTTTTTAATTCTTTTTCCCTTTTTGTTGTTCCAGTTGGCTGTTTTCTGCTACCTTCTCTTCCAAATCATTGTTTGTATGCTCTGCTTCATCTAGTCTGCTGGTGATTCCTTCTAGTACATTCTTCATCTCAGTTACTGTATTGTTCACTGCTAACTGTCGTTTTTTTAATATAGTTTCTATGTCCTTTTTTATGCTTACTATCTCTTTGTTGAAGTTCTCACTAAGTTACTTGAGCATCCTTATAACCATTGTTTTGAATGAACTCTATCTCTGGTAGGTTGCTTTCCTCTATTTTGTTTAGTTCGTTTTCTGAAGTTTTATCCTGTTCTTTCATTCAGTGTGTATTCTCTGGTTCCTCATTTTCGCCACCTCTGTGTGTTTGTTTCTATATAGTAGGTAGGCCTGTTATGTCTCCCAGTTTTGTTAGGTGACATTAAGTAGTAGGGGTCCTGTGGGGCCCAGTAGCACAGTCTCCCTAGTCACCTGAGCTGTGTGCTCCAGAAGTGTCCCTTGTATGGGTTGTGTGTGCCCTCCTGTTATAGTAGAATCTTGATTGCTTTGTCATTGGGTGGTATTGACTCTCAGTCTGACTGGTTGAGGGATTTGGCCACATCTACAGCTTATGTGTAGTAGCTTATGTGGGCTGCTGTGTGGGGGTCTTACCCCATGAAGTGTGATTCATCCTAGCTGGCTCTGGTGCCTGGTGAGACCGCCCTTTGTGTATGGGGCTTGTGGGACTCATTGGGTGGTGCTCTGCTGTGGTCTGAAGCCAACCTCGAAGTATATTGGTTCTAGGGCTTCTTGTGAGGAGCTCTGGTGCAGTCCCAGGTCACCCACTGCCTGGACTGGCCAGGGAGTACCTGGTAGGAGCTACAGAACAATCCACAGTTGTTCATTGCCTGTGCTGCACCTAGTGGTGTGTAGGAGAGGCCACGCTGCAAACCAAGGATGGCTGCCAACAGTACCGGGTCTGGGGTAACTCTGAAAAAAAAACAGAACCCTCCAAGGCCTGCTGCAACCTGCTGGTTCCCATAAGGTTCAGCCACTAATAAATCCTCCTGACATATACAAGTTGGATGAGGCAGAGTCTCAGTGAGTCAGCAGGATGGAGCAGCACAGCTCACCAGGCCAATTAGATTCAGATTTGGCCTGTGAGGGTGGGCTCAACACAGGAAAGATGGCGCCCATGGGAGGACGACCCCACACAGGTAAATGGGGACTTTTCCTCCAGTCCTTGCCTCCGAGTTACACAACTTGGGCTTTTCTCCTATGTCTCTGATGCCTCCAGAGTCACCTCTCTGCACCAGAGCCCAGGCTGAGTGCCTTCATGGGACCTTTAAGAGGAGATCTAGGTTTCCCAAAGCCTTCCATCCCACCAGGATAGCCAGATATCCCACTGTTTTTCACAGCCAGAAGTTGTGGGGCTTCTCTTCCTGGCACCAGTACTCTGGGCTGGGGAGCCTGGTGTGGGGAGCTTGGGTCCCTCGATCCTTTGTGGAGAACTTTTGTGACCTCGCTATCTCCATTTTCAACCACCACACATGGGTGTGGGACCAGCCCATTTTGTGTCTCCACCCCTCATACCAATCTCAGCGTGGCTGCTGCTTTATATCTTTAGCTATAAAGCTTCTCTTCAGCTAGACTTCAGATGGTTCTCCAGGCTGATTGTTCTATAAATTAGTTGTAATTTTGATGTGTTCATGGGATGAGGAAAGCAAGGTGTTTATCTATCCCTCCATCTTGGATCTCCAGGTCATATTTCATTCTAATGCTGACATCGTATGTAGGAAAGAAGAAGCTGAGGAAATAATGTTTATTTGGAAATGGGTATACCTATGCACTAGGCCTTGAATGCAAAAGGTATGTAACTAGTCAATATAGTTAATGACTGGGCTAGTTTTGTAGTGTTTTTGCTATCGTTATCATCAGTGTTCCACAGCCTTCAAATTTCTGTAGAAAGATCTTGCAATTAGAGTTGGGTTGATTTTTCTAAAGCAATGTCTCTCCAGTGCTGAATTCTAGAACTTCTCCCTGTGGTATGCCTCAGAGAGTATATGTGTGCTCTTTTTCTTTCCTTGTCCCTCTCCCAACAGTGTTCTGCAGTCACTTGTTATTTGAAGCTTCTTCACTTAATGGTTTGCTATGGTCTTAGCAATATGCACTCTCTAATATTCTAATTAAGCCTCAATATGAACCCCAAATAATGCCCCCTCAGTTTGGAGGTTAATCTCCCTTGCTCCTGCTGCCCATCCCCTGGTTGTAGTTGTGGACCCAATGCATAATCCATCTGCTTTCCAAAAAATAGTGTTGGGTTTTTAACCCTGATATATTCCTTCAGTTATAATGAGTTTTCACCAGTGCCCTGAGCACTGCACTTCTTAGTTGTCATTCATTCCCAGAGTGAGGGTTTTGTTCAGCAGTGTATGGGGAAGGAGAATCTAAGTGGAGTATCTTGCCCATCCTGCGCAGTTACTTTCTTCTAGCCCAGCCCAGGTTTGTACCATATGGATGTTTATTAGATTTATTTTTTTTCTTCCAATCTTTCTGTGAATACCCAGTGGGATTCCTGGTGAAGTTATGCAAGAGGATGTGTACTCCAATATCTTCAGTTCCCGGTGGTTTCACACTGCCCTGCCAGCTGACCCCCAGCTTTTATCATTTTACAACTATTCTAACTAAAAACTCTTTCCTTTGCATCTAACCCACATGACTAAATCCCTACATTTCTTCTTTCACTGCATATGTTATTTCTCAAAGATTTTGTACTATTTGGTTGCTTTGTGAACTCTTCCCTTCAGTGGTTTCAGAAAAGTTGTGAATTTAAAATTAGCTCAGCTTCAACTTTTTTTTTTCTTTTTTTTTTACTAAGATCTAGAGTGATACTCCTTCCAGGTCTATAATCTGGATTGGAAACTAAAAGAATGATAGGAATTCAAAAGCATAAGTTTTCTTAGTGTGACTTCCAGAGTAAAATAAAAGACCAAATTCATGTTTTTATAAAATTATTTCATAAGCATATTAAATCGATAGAATAATTATTAGTAAATGTGATTTCATTTAAAGGAGCATGTCAACATGTGAGAAATTTCAACCAATTTGTAGAATTGATGAATGTTAAACTATTTATTGATGAAGTGAAACAGAGAAAATCACAGTCTATATACGTTTGGAGGATGCCAAAAAGAACAAAGAAGCTGAGCTTCTTTTGGAACCAAAGGGACTCTGGACTTGGGAACAGCAGATATAGGAGGGAAGGAGTGAGAGGTGGAGGCAGAAATCAGAAGTACTAACTGAACACTTGAATGTCATTTACATAACAGTATATTATGGATTCACACTTCCCACACCTGCCTTTATTTAGAGATTGCAGGGCATCCAGGAATTTGCCTACCACAAGAAAAAAAGAAAAAAGAAAAAAAAAGAAAGAAAAAAGAGATTATTTTCTGATGTATTATATAATCTTTCTGGGGAAAGACAACAAAAAGTCTGGGTGTAGCTGACTTCAAGAATAGTCTTTCATATTCTGACATTTGGATATCCCCTATAATGTATATAGGTAGTTCCTCTCATGCTTGCTTACTTAAAAGATAATCTCTATGTAACCAAGCTTTTCTTATTACCACAAAAATGAGAATTTTAAAGGACTCCTTGTCACTACTTACTATATACCAATACTTTCCTAAAGTGAGAGCTATGAAAAGACAGAACATTTGTTGGATAATTGAAAAAGCCAGAAATTGAAGGCAACATACCAAGGTTAAAAAGGCAGAAAAGTTGACTGAAAAAAATAGATATGTGATGAGAAGATAAATGTGTGTGTGTGTGTGTATACATATATATATATATATTTAAAAAGATATATATATATATATATATATATATATATTTAAAAAGATATATGTATATGTATTTAAAAAGAGATATATATGTATATATCTTTTAAAATTTAAGAACTCCAAATATTAGGAAAAATTCACAAAGATCTGGGATTCATAGTGAAATGATTATATGAAAATAGAATAGTGTAAAAAGAGAAGGCTTTGGAAATATTAAAACATGATTTCCAGAATTAAAATATAGATTTGTTGGAAAATAGATATGTTAAAATATGTCAAAATATTTAAAAATAATAAAATCACTTAAAATATGTGTAAGCAGTAAGTGAGACAGAGACTCAATTCAGGAGATAGAAAATAAAAATCAATCAAAACATACATATAATATTTTAATATTTTGAGTTGATTTTTTCCTACACCATGACTCCCTTTGAAATGCACATATCTTTCCATTAAAAGTGTTGCCACATCTCAAACATACACGTATGTAGTATATGTATATCTATATATCTCTATATAAACAAACATATGCACACTATACACATGCAAATACACATTATACGTGAAAAGTTTAACCACTAGCATTGCAGAAAATAAACCCATGTACTCAATTGCCACTGGAGAGTCCTACATATGGAGAGGTATGGGTATAACTATTTCTTTTCTCAGTATTAAAACCATGCTATACTAATGTTTATCATTTTAATATATTACTTTGAGCAACACATTAAAAACATAGTATGCTTATTTACATTCTGGAACAAATTCTTTATCTTTTCACCTGTAACATTTTGTAGATCACAATATGATAAACACTGTCATATCATCTTGAGCAGATTTCACAGTCTTCTGATTACATTTGATTATGGTATGTCAGTATATATCATCTAGTACCAGGTTCAAAATTTCAATCTCATATTCAGATATTTACTTGTCACTAGCCAGGCTTCAGTGTTAGGGGTTTA
The DNA here is from genome assembly GCF_004115265.2 of Rhinolophus ferrumequinum. NCBI lineage: Eukaryota > Metazoa > Chordata > Mammalia > Chiroptera > Rhinolophidae > Rhinolophus > Rhinolophus ferrumequinum. The sequence goes on from NC_046287.1 coordinate 36,349,344, forward strand.
AAATGAGAAGAAAAGTTTTGTTTATTTTTTAATGATTTCTCCTGCCTCATCTTAGAGACTATGTCGTATAGGCTCTACATTGCCTGATGTGTTGGGTCAAGGAGATAAAAAGAAAACATGGCAGGTACTTCTGATCTTGGAGAGCATGTCAAGAGATACCTGGGAAAAGCCATGGTACTTTCTGCTAGATCTGTAACACACACACACACACACGCACAGACACACACACACACACACACACACACACACAATTCTGAACCCATAATTTCTCCTCTGTAGATATCACTTATATAATATGAAGTAGACAGTATAAATTGATATAATTCTTAATTATTCTGGGAGGAAATGTCTGGGTTGCAAATGTTTATGATTCTCTTTGTAGGATGAGTATATTGAAGACACTGTATCTTTACTTGGAATCCTAGTAACTGGCATGAGAGCCCAGCTAACCATATTGCTCGTCTGACCTGCTCATTTTGAGAATGTGCTCCTATTGCCAGGGTATGTCCCAGTCACGTTATGATTGTTAAAAAGTTATTTCATCTCTTAGTGCCTCCTTTTGCTCATCTCTGGAACAAGAATATAGACATGTCTGTTTCTTTTTTTTAGCAAGAATTAAATAAGATCAAACATAGGAAAGTGTACAATGTAAAGTCTGACACATAGTGTTTGATAAATATTATGATTGCTATTATTATAATCCCAGCCTTTCTATGCTTGGGTACTTGTGAGTTCTTTTCCCACAGCTCCGACAGAACAAAATAATAGTTTGCTGGAAAAACAATTTTAAAAAATCAAGGAAATTTAGTTGAAATTCTACTTGTCTAAAAATGTGACCTAAAGAAAGTCATTTACCAATTTAGATTTCATTTATCTCATCTGAAAAACTGGGTGGTGGCTGTGATAATCTTGATACCTAATGTGTTTTCCAAATTATAAATAATTGTATTGTATTTGACTATTGTTTCTATTCCAGTAACACTATTTTTTTCCTTTACATTAAGGAATAGTATTAATTTCCCTTCTAAAGGAGTCTAGTAATAGCAGCATTCCACCAGCAAGCTGCCTGAGTTAGTAGTCCACTACCTAACCTGACATTAGTGACAGGTTGTTTCCAAAGAAGTGATAGTGATTTAACCCAGGAAGATAAGGCCAAGGTAAGAGACCTGGCAGTTTCAGTAAAAGTATATGCCTCATAGGCAATACATTAATTGAGCCTAACCTCCCTGCCTTTCTCTCAGTCTCTACAAACTGAGTATTCCAAGAGTGGATGTGGGGAAATGTCCTCTATTCTACACAGGCAAAAACTGTGTGGTTGGAGGAAGGGATGCAGAATGATGTTAAGCCTACATGACTGTAGCACACTGCAAGCTTTTTATTTTCCAGTGAAAATTGTCATAATGTAATATGAGTGTAAAATGCCTACAATGTTTCCAGGACTTCACTGGTTTATAAACTTCGGACTAAATATGTAAAATAATTCTCTTCATCCAATATCAGAGTTCAGATTGCACAAGATACTTTGACGTGCCTTTGTGGGACCAAAACAATGTTTAGGAAATATAAGAATATAGATGTCTGAAGCCCAGGTGTAGGCTGCAGATGTGCATTTGGTGGTGAGCATTTTGTGGGGTTATTAAAGTAGGAACCTATGAGGTTAGTTACAATGGGTATTTGTGGAAAGAGATGAGGGCCTAGTTGAGGCCTTAAAGGCCATTTTACTTGAATATTTTTAGTAAGTGAAAGGAAGAATTCCCGGAGAATGTGGTCTTACGGAAAATGATGTAACGTGTTTTGAAAACAAAACATGGTTCTCTGATATGAATTTTTAGTTCTAGGCAGTCAAGAAAGATAAGGATGTAAAAATGTTTGTTGAATTTCTACCTTGGGGATGCTATAGGTGGAATAGTGTTACTACGTGAATGAAAACCTGATTGGATTTATTAATTTGTTAGCTATTTCAAACAATATTAACTCTGGAACTCCTATGCACTAAGTAGTCATCAAGACTATTGGGGTTAAAGCTGAAAACTGAAAGAAAAAAAAAAGGAAGAATTCTGCCTTATTTAACATGTAATCTAGGGGTAAAAGACAGCTAATAAATGATATGGATAAGTAAAAATATAGTGTCAGAAGTGTGTAAGTGCTATGAAAAAATAAGGCAGAAAAAAACGAATACAAAGTCATATGGGGAGATTGCAGTTTTACATAGCAAGACTAATAGTTTCTATTGTTGCTCTAATAAATTACCAAAACTTAGTGCCATAAACACCAAATCATGGATATAGTACACCTAAAACTAATATATGTCAATTATATCTCAAAAAAACCCTTAATACCTTAATACAGCACAAATTTATTGTCTTTCAGTTCTTCACATCAGAAGTCTGATGTCTTACTGGGCTAAAATTAAGCTGTTGGCAGGATAGCATTAGTTTGTGACAGCTCCAGAAGAGTCCCTTTCCTTCTCCACCTTAATGAATGGTTTTACCAGCCATTTGTTCAGGACTGAGAACTGTGAGGCAACCTTCCTGAGTAGTTAGTTCCATTCCCCATACCTCTTTACAGTTTCCTCTCCTCATTGCTAACATGGTAACAATTTTACAGTACAAATCAAATCATGTTACTCACATGCTTAAAATACATCAATGGATTTTCATTTCAGTTGGAATAAAATGCATATCCCTTTCTGTGATACATAAGACATTACCTCTTCTCTGCCTTCAACTAGCAATACTGTCACCTAGTTCCCCGTCAGCATTACATTTTTTTGTCACCCTCAAACACTCCTAACTTATCCCAGCCTTTGCACTGGTAGTTAATTATGCTCAGAATTCCTTTCCCTTGATCTCTCTGTTGCTAGGTCCTCTCAAATGAGGTGAATTGGTTCTCAACTGATTTCTTCAGATAAAGCACAGATCTTTCCATATATTCACTAGTCATTCTATTGGCTTTTTAATTTTCTGGTCATTGTCTGAAGTCATTTATTTATTGTATGTTTGATACCCTACAAGTTTTAATATCCAAAATGCAGGAATTATTGCATAGTTCTAGGATGAGATATTTCCATGTTATTTATATGTGAATTGTTTGTTGGCAGTGCATTGTGACTTACTTCCAAACTGGAAGTGATAGCGTCTGTCTTATACTTCACTTTAATATTATAATAAGGCCTTAGATTTTGCTGGCACATGGTAGGTCAGATGCTTGCTAATGTGAATGAATAAATAAGAGTTTCTGAAGAAACATTGGTCTTCTTTTCTTAGGTACACTGTGATAATTTTGATAACATTACATGCTCTAAGTTGAAAGTCAACAAGTAAAACTGTGATTTAACCTGGTGTTCATTGATTTATCACATTCACCTAAAGACTCAAACGATGTATTTGGCTCAAGCATACATGTCATCTGTAATATTTCTATTGTAAAATAACTGTGACTATAGTTAAGAGACTTCCTAGAAAAAATATTGAAGGAAAGGATTGACTAAACAGTATTCATTTATTCATTTAACCACAATAATTCTAGTAACCATCTATCATCATACATAGTTATTATGATATTATTGACTCTATTCACTATGTTGAATATTTACTGCATCCCCATGGCTTACTTAATAACTGAAAGTTTGTACTTTTTAATCCCCTTTCTCTTTTTCTGCCCAAACTCCAACCCCCTTCCTGAACTCTGGCAGCCATCAGTTTTTTCTCTGTATCTGTGAGTTTGTTTTTGTTTCATTTGTTTCTTTTTTTAGATCCCACATGTAAGTGAAATTATTCAGTGTTTGTCATTCTCTGACTTATTTCACTTAACATAATACTCTCTAAGTCTAAAGATCCACGTTGTCACAAGTGACAAAATTTCATTCCTTTTTATGGCTAAGTCATATTCCATCTCTTCTTTACATATCGGTTCATCTATCAGTGAGTACCTAGCTTTCTTCCATATCTTGGCTTTTATAAACAATGGTACTAAGAACATAAGGGTACATTTATGTTTTGAAATTATTGTTTTCATTTTCTTTAGATAAATATCCAAAAGTGGAATTGCTGGGTTGTACGGTAGTCTTATTTTTGGTTTTGAGGGAATCTTTGTTTTCCATAGTGACTACACTAATTTACAACTCCACGGTATACAAGGGTTCCCTTTTCTCTATATTGTGATGCAAAAGTCTTAATAAGTTGGATAGTTGTGAAAGACAATCCAAGAGTGGTTAATTTAACCCATAAGAAACAGAAAAAACAAGCAAAAAACACACATGTAAACTATGCCTTAGTTTCTATTTCCTAGAAAACAAACATTGCAATGCTTGGCTTTGATTCAGAACCTTAGGAGTCTTCAGCTTCTGATGGGGCATTCCAAAGGCATTATGCAGCATCTCTGTCCTCCATTGATAACCTAGAGCACTACCAAAAATCCTCCTGTATGACATACATTGTACAGCAACTGGTATAGCAGCTTGACTCTCAGTTCTCTTCTAATATACCATCCTGTTACCCCAGCCGAAACTCTTTTATCTACCACTATTTATTAACTAGCTCCTGAAATTCCTTGGTTTGTTGGCTATTTTCCTTTTCTGATCAGGGCTTGTACTTCCTCACTCAGTCTGTGCTGAGACCTGATTCTTTTAAATCTGGAGGCTAATAGATAGTGGCAGCAAATGTGGAAGAGAACAGCATCACCTTGTCAGGCACTCGCTATAGACGAGGTCACTGCATGGCGCCTTTCTTAGCACAGAAGGAGATGGCTGCTTCTCCTGTCCAACAGGGTGCAGGAAAATATGGCTGATCAATATCCTTAATCCCATTCACACAAATACCCCATAGATCTCAAGGTCCCACACTTCCTTATAAGGGTCATGACATACCAAGGCTGTGTATTTAGTCTTCAGTGCAGCATTTACAACCTTATAATTATTCACTGGGTCTGATTTTCAGCAGTCTTCATTGCAGCTGGCATAGTTAAGAATTGGTTCTAATGTTGTTAAAGAATTCTTGAGATTTTCATAGCATGCTTAAGTTTAGTGACAATCTTTCCTGAGCCTGTGTGTGTGTGTGTGTGTGTGTGTGTTCGCGCGTGCGCACACATGCATACGGTTTCCCAAGTCTGGCAAAAACAGACATCTCACATTTCTTATAATGATCATTGCCTATATACTAATCAAGTGCAGTTACTTGCCAGCTCCTTACCTTGTATCTAAGCTTCTTCCTAATTAAACACTGCTGAAAGCCTTAATAAATATGATGCCAGTGCATGCCAGGGATCATTACTCATCATAGTTATCCACAAAAAAATGTATCTCTGTTGACTTAAGATCAGTGAAAATGCAAGCCTGAAATCTCATTCTGGGGGGGAATTTGTAGGGTCACTGTTGTAACCAATTTTTTTACCCAAATTTTCTTGAAAATCCAGCCAGAGGTATAGCATATGTGGTAAGACATTTTATTGGAGTCGGTTGAGGGTGGGGGAGGTTGCTGAATTACCAGGGTAACAAGACTGAGGAAACAAGTGTAAGGGATGCTCTAGGGAAGGAGAGAAAGAAATGTGTGAATAACATGTCAGCCACAAATTCACAATGGAATATAAGCACAGAGTGCATCTATGGAAACGGTGTGCAGAATTACTGGTCTGGAATTGTCCATTCAAGTAGAAGAGAAGGACGGTCAAACTATTTGGCTACTCCTTTATGTCATCTGTCTTTCATTGTTCAAAGTTTACCCCATAGGGTTTAACAACTCTCCATTTCTAGACTATGTTAAGTTGCCCTACCTGGCAGTTACTGGGGAAGCCAGGACCTGTGTCATTCTAACTGAACAGGACCATGGTGCTAGAGCCACCTCAGCTGCTGCCTTAGTAGGTGCGATGTTGACCATGACAAAGGTCAGTCCTTATTCTGAGGAGAGGTTGAGATAACCAGTTAGGGTGGAGGAAACGGTGGACTTGAACAGATAAGGGAAGGAAAATAACCAGGACACTCAGTCTGTTAATATTATATCACCACTTTATTTACAAATATTTTTATTAGACTCTGTGTTTGTGGGAATACATCAATGACACCCCAGTATTCAAAATACATTTTTTTTTTTTTTTACAGAAAAAATGTGTTTTGTTTGTTTGTTTTGGTAGGTTTGGTCAGAATTAGGATAGTAGACTTGGGATTTGTTTCCACTTTATATTCTGCATGTAAGAGAATTTTTCCAGTGCTGCTCAGGCGATTGCACTAATGTGATCACATTCACAGCGGTAACTGACATTCCTGGAACCATGCCTCCAACTACATAATTTAGGAATTGTAAGCCTGCCCAAAAGTCTCATTCAGTTTTTGGTGGCATGTATTCAATATGACCTCACAAACAGTATTCCTTCACTCTGTATCTATCTCATACACAAATTTCCAGTGTCCAAGTCCTAGTTCCCTTGAAGTTCTTAAGCAAACTCTGTCTTTGAAATTGGGGCTGCCAGTGGGAAATATGTCTATGCCACGGTAACAAGCTCTGGATTATCTAGTTGTCTAAGTTGCAGTGGAGCCCTCATTTCAGCCAAAATGTACTGTGTCAAGTGGAAGTGGGAAAAAAAATCACTATCTATCCTGATTTTGCTATTATATTTAAGAAGCTCTTTGTACTCCCTTTGTCTCAGTGATTGCATTGCAGGAGTTCTTAAACTTAGTCCAGGAAACTTTTGACTCTGTACTGAGCCAAGAAGTTATATCTTAAAAACCTTCCTAAGATATGCATTGTGTCGTGTTTCCTCTCAGAAGATATTTTCAAATCCCTCCTTCTTTTTAAAGGAAAACCAGCTGTATGGACTGCATGCCTGACCCTCAAATCCATATGTTGAAACTCTAACCTACAATGTGATAGCATTGGGAGATGGAGCCTTTGGGAGGTTATTAGGATTAGGTGAGATAAAGAGGGCTGAGCCTTCTCGATGGGATTTGTGGCTTTGTAAGAAGAGGAAGATATATTATAGAGATCATTCTGCTTGCTATGAAAGGACATAGGGACAAGGCACAGATATGCTTGACTCATGTTTAGGCACACATTTATATTACTGCTTCCCACAGTTCCTTAAACCTGCTTATACAGTAATTTTTGACTCTTCTGCTGAAAGAGCTGTGTGGCTCAGTCACATCTCAAAAGATTGACAATAACTTTAGTGGAAGGTCAATTCTATTAGACAAGTATAGATCCAGGCAACTAATAAGAGAAATCTCCAGAGTAAAAAAAAAATGTCAAGATTAGATTGCTGTCTACTTATATAATGCATTTCAAAAGAACTTTGATTACAAAATAAACAGTTTACTCTGGTTTACCATTTTTCCTTTTTTTTTTTTTCCTTTTCAGTATGAAAAAATTCAAATGTATATACCAGTAGTTAGAAGAATATAATAAAACATCATATTTGAATCATCTGGCTTTAAAAACTGTGAACTTATGGCTAAACTTGTTTCACCTGTAGTCTCACTAACTTCCCCTCTAGCCCCTTTGCATCTATACAAAATGTAGAACATGTTGCTAAAAGACAGTTTTCTTTTTAAAAACATAAGCACAATATTATTAGCACAATTTACAAAATCTTCTTCTTATCAAATATCAAGTCAGTGTTCAAAATTTTAAGTGTAAACCTTGATCAAGTAAATACATAGTGATTTGTAATTCATAAAAAGGATAATTTTATTTGCTTTACTTTTAGTAGTCACTATTTTTAACTTACATCCAAGTGAGTTAGCTTCATTGCACACAAAAATGTTTCATTTTATATATATATTTTATATATATAAATATATATATTTTATATATATAAATTTTATATATATAAATTAAAAAATATATATATAATATATATATAATATATATATATTATATATATATTTATCCTTGCATGTATCGGAATATTTTGAATTTAAATTACTTAACTTTCTTTCACATGTCATTGAAAGAAACGTGTTACTAAATTATAACTTTTCTTCATATGAAAATGCTAAAAATATGGGATTTTGGTCTTTGGGACAATTTTATTTGCATGAAATGCAAAGTTTAAGTTTATATATTGAAAGTTGAACTTCATGTAGGCAGTCGTACAATTTAGAAATATAAGCATATATTGTGTAATAATATTTTAAAAACTTTTCATGTATTCTGTAATATTAGTAAATAATAAATAACTAATGGTCTGATGTCAACTGCAATATTACATTCTTGGGGGGGGCAATTGTATCCTTCAGAAGTAGAATTTAAGAAAATGAATTTCTCTCTAATCCTCCTCCTCCAATCTCTCACAAACACCTTATTTTTTCTAACTACTGGTATATATATTTGAATTTTTTCTTTGGCTTTTTATATGTATTTAGTCTTCTATAGCTGCTTTTTCATGATGGTAAGATCTGTTATAAGGAAGTAGAGAAGATTGAAGGGTGACTCCATGTGATGCTTAATCAATACATAGAACTGTATTAAAAATTGACAGGAAGATACTATTTTATTTCTTAATATTTGCTGTTTTTGAAAAAGATCTTAGAGATTATTTACAGCTTAAAGACATGAAAATGTATCAGTTGACATAGACACAGACAACAGTTTAGTGGTTGCCAGAGGGAAAGGGGGAATAGGTAAAAAAAAGAGTAAAGGGGTCAAATATATGGCGACAGAAGGAGAACTGACTCTGGGTGGTGAACAAACAGTCCAATATACAGATGATACATTATAGTAATGTACATTTGAAACCTGTATATTTATTAACCAATGTCATCCTAAAACATTTAAAAAATGTATGTTGACAGAGCAAAGTAAGTAATTATTAAGGAAAAATATTAACAATTAAAAAAGCACCCAGAAGTATAATTTCCCTCAACTATTGTTCTTTAACCTTTGTATCATAGAGTAGAAATTCTACATGGAGATATAACTTATTTATACTATTTCCATCTTTAGAAAAAATCACAATAATTCTATCTATAGAAATGAATATTATCTGTAGATAGATAGGTAGATAGATAGATAAATAGATAGATACACATGTATGATGGAATATATGCTGTCAATAAATTATATAGTTTAAATATTGGAGAAGAGATATATCAGAGATAAAATAAATAATCAATTAATTACAGCTAGTATATATAGGTATGTAGAGCTCTCAAAAAAAGCTAAATGATAAGTATTGTGATCACAGCCGTCTTTCACAAGCAGTGACTAAGTGCAGCTGGAAGTTGACTTAACTAGTAAGCATACTGCATATTGGTTGAAGTGAAACCTGGATTAGAGAAGACGTACTTTTTACAATGTCTTTCAGCTCCAAGGAGATGCGTAATTAAGCACATATTTATATATGTATGTGTGTATTTAAATATAGTCCTAGTAAGCACACACAGAAATTAGCTCTTAAAGATCATTGGATTGTGGCCTCATACACCCTTTTTGAAAATGATTAGGATTCCAGAGACCTGTGTTTTGTACTTTTATGTATCTTCCAAAAAACACTTTTGTGTTACTGAGAAATTCAGCCTACGTCAATCAACGAACATTTTTCATTTGTCTAATCTATGACAGACACTAAGTTAGATTATTGGACTCAGTAGTGAAATAAAAAGGTAGTATTAGATAAAAACTAGGGACAATGCCAACTCTAATTTTTCGTTATTCTCTAACTTCGTAAAGAATGAAAAAAAAAGCTGATCTCAGTCCTTGAGTAGTGATGCAACAAATTAAAAATAAGTAGCTTGTGTACAGTCTTTCTTCTAACTGTCCTTTTAATGATAGGGTATTTTACATACACAGATGTATACCATACAGAAACAATTTCTTTACACGTCAGTATTTTGTCAATGTCTTGTAATAAATATCAGTATGATTTGTGGTAACTCATGACAGATGCATTTTGTATTTGAGTGTTGTATTGTAAACATTTTAAAAGAGACCACAGTTAAATACATGTTTGTACCAAACATAGTTATAAACTGCATTAGTACTTAGAATCTGCGTTGCTACCCTGTTTCCCCGAAAATAAGACCTAGCCAGACAATAAGCTCTAATAAATAAGACCGGGTCTTATATTAATTTTTGTTCCAAAAGACGCATTAGTGCTGGTTGTCCGGCTAGGTCTTATTTTCAGGGAAACATGGTGTCTTTAAAAAAATAACACACAAAAAAACTTGGGATCATTCTACTTTTTGAGAAACTTCAAGAAGCATTTCTGTAAGTGTCAAATTTAATTGCCTATGATTTATTTTTTGACAAATCATGTACTTAAACCAATGTGTCTTAGTTCTTTCCTTTTTAATTGTTGGCAGCCAAACACCTCATCTTACTCATAGCCTTGTAAATGAAATGTTTGCAATATTACTGACATATTTTTATATTAAAGATTCTGTGTTGTGGAAAACCACATGCTGAAGATGTGGTAGATTCCATCAATCTACATATACAGGTGATAAATAAAGGAGCTGGTAACTCAAAGATTTTTGGATGGAAATTGAGAAAAGATGAAAGTAGGTTTAAAATAATGAATGATTAGCTTTCAAAAGCTGAATGGCAGATATGAAAAAGAGGGTCCAAATTCATATATATATATATATATATATATATATATATGAACATATATATATATTCATATATATATTCATATATATATATATGAACATATATATATATATATATATATATATATATATCTGGATAAGTGCAAAAAAGTTTTTAAGTATCCAATGCATTTGCTAGTAAAAAGGATATTTTATAGCAAGTGTATTGACTTCTGAATATACACAAAACTATGGGGGTGTGGTAGAAGAGAGAAAAGGGGGTCAGATATATGGTGATAAAGAATTGACTCTGGGTGGTAAACACACAATGCAATATATAGGTGGCATATTGTAGAAATATACATGTGAAACCTGTATAATTTTACTAACCAATGTCACCCTGATAAATTTAATAAATAAAAAATAAAACTACATAGTTTACTGAAATTGTAAATTTTGAAAGTAACAGTGTTAAATTAGCTCCCAACTATAACTAATTTGTAAGCTGAGAGTAAAACTTACATTTCTGAAATTCAGACACCTAATCATAAATAGTCATCACACTGTGGCAACTGGATGATATGTTTTATTTTCTTTCTCAGATATATATATTTGAGGTCTAAAGAGGTTGTATTTACTTTGCATGATTAGGCTTTCATATATATTTCAAAGCAGAGACAAATTTTAAATCAGCCCATATTTGCTGCATTTGGCAGTGACTTTATTTAATAGCATTAAACACAACAAAATCAGTAATTGCTGACTTACATGTTTATTACTATGTGCCAGTCAGTATTCTAACACACAGCACTCATTTAATCATTACACCAGTGTTATGAAGTAGGTACTATTAATGTTCCAAATGTAGAAAGGAGACAACTAGAGCACTGAGATGTTAAGTAACTCTGTGCAGGATGGAGGGAAAGAATTTGTCCTTTGGGTAGTTTGAGTCCAGACAGTTAACACCTGTGCTTATCTGTCTTCCCAAAATAACATCAGGATATTTTGATTGAAAGGCAGCCTGATGTTCAGGGACTACAAAGTCGTGTTAACTACTTAAAAAAAGAAATAATGTTTCTTTCTAATACTTAACATTTGGGAGATGAGGTAAAGATTTACAGATGTAAAAGCAAACAAAAAACAACTACAAATATAATTTTAAGACAAAATCAAATGTTGAAACATTACAATTCTTAGATAACTTTAGTGAATATCTCAGGAATGCTCTCTAAGATTATGCAAGAATCTATAATGTTATATTTAGTTCTAAGTTTTAAGCTCTGGTGAAGGCTGAAAAGCCACCAGTGGTAATAGTTCATTCAATAAAGAAACGGCAATAAGTATATACATTTTTAAATTTTAGTTAACTCATTGTCCATTTGTTCATTCTTAGAATATAGACATAAGTTATAACAACAAAATATGTATCTTTCAAAGTACCAATATCATACAATCAGGTGGTAGTTTGCTGACTATAGATATCAACATGTTTTCTTTACTGACAATTTACAAAACGAGTTCTGCTATTTCCTGTCACAATTCTGGGTCAAGTTAACAAGATAACATAATAGAAAATTAATTTACAGCCAAAATCTCTAAAGGATAATTTTAATAAAAATATATTGTAACGCCTAATTAAAACAAATTATACCAGGATGGACTAGAAGCTGAATAATATATAATGGAAGTGAGTATGTGTATGTGAAATTTATAACAACACACCTTTACTGACAGTGAAATAGAATGTGCAAATATATTTTAACTTTTCAGATTTGTTAAAAGTGATATCATTTTGCTTGTGTTTTCTGTGAATTTCAGTGAGTGCTGCAGTAGGCATAACTTATTTTTAACACATTATCCATAGTGTACATAGTCATAGTTACTTGGATCTATTTCCTTGATAAGAGAGAAATTGTAAATGGAAATAAAAATGTAAATTTATAGTTGAAAATATTTAATTATAAAGCCAAACAAACAAACACAAAATCCAATGAGCTCAGAATTATTTTGGTGTGCTTTTTTAAAATTAGCATGTTAAGCAAGCATAAAATAGAAAAGTGGATAATATGTACATCTATATTATCTATACTTACATATTATCACTTATTTTTTAATGAATTTTCAAAATAACTATTACTGCCACTTTCAAATAAATAGATTGAAGTTTATAGACTGTAATCATTTTCTCAAAGTTGTATTGCTAACAGGTATAATTATTATATTTGTGATAAAAATGTTAAAAGCCTGCACAGGATATTTTTATGCAAAGAACTGTTTTGTCTACAGATTTATCCTCATAGCACTTTGAATCAAGTATATTATTATTTCCTATTAACTTTTATATTACAATGATAATAATAACAATTGTTCTTATTATTCTTATTTCCTCATCAATGGAAAAGACTAGAAAAATAGATTTAAGTATAATTCCGGTCTTTTACTATATGTCTTAGATAGTATTTAATAGAGAAGTTGTCATGTATTTGATAAATTGTGATAGTAATTTGGTTATTTATCTGGAAGAGTATAAGTATATTGAAGTATTACACAGGTGCCTAAAATAAAGATTTAAATAACTGCTGGTCTAAATTTTCCAAAATCTGGTAAGAAATGCAAAATAGGATTTAGGATAATAAGGTCTTGTTAATACAAAGGAAAAAATGACAAATCCCGTTACCAAATATGTATATGTGTGTGTGCATGCCTAGGACGTCAGAATAAGTCCGCGAACACATCTTAAAAAAAGTGCTACATACTTCACTGATGAATATCACTACGGTCACCTTTGAAGTACTCCTCTTGGGGAGCTATGCACTGATGCCAGAGCCTACTCCACCCTGCAATAAAATTTTGGATCTCTTTTTCTGGAATGGCCATCAGAGCTGTCATCCTATTACCCTTGATGTCCTGAATGTCATCAAAATGTCTTTCTTTCAATATTTCCTTTATCTTTGGATAAATAAATAAATCATTGGGGGCCAAATCAGATGAGTAGGGAGGGTGTACCAGTACAGTTATTTGTTTACTGACTAAATGCTCCCTCACAGACAGTTCTGTGTGAGCTGGTGCATTGTCATGATGCAAGAGCCATGGATTGTTGGTGAAAAGTTCAGTACGTCTAACTTTTTCATGCAGCCTTCTCAGCACTTCCAAATAGTAAACTTGGTAAACTCTTTGTCCAGTTGGTAAAAATTCATAATGAATAATCCCTCTGACATCAAAAAAGGTTAGCAACATCATTGCAACTAGTTCACTGTCACGTCCCACGTGACGAGAGTTGTGGGCAGTGAGGAGGGCGGCGCTGGGTTAAGAAAAGACAACAGCCAATATTAGATTATAAGCAGGGCCAAGGGACCCCCAGTCTCAAGGACTGGACACCCCGAATTGGGCCTATGCATTAGCTTTTATTAGTTAGGTAGGGGAGTAAAGGAGATAAAGCTTGTCAATCTCAAGATCTGAGAATTCCACACATCATAATAGGAACCTGATTCAAGCCAATCACACTTGCCTACAGGCAGCAGAACCATATGTCTCAAGATGTTTGTACTTCCCCAAGGGACAAAACCTATATGCATATGAATAAATGGAGAGCACATCAATGAATCACTTCCCTTGCAGGTTTTGTGAAGGAATGCAACCACAGAGGCAGAGGCTTTCCTTAGCCTGGGGAAGGTGGGATGTTATGCCCACCTCGATGAACCCTGTGGGTTCTTCTGTTGGTACCCACTAGACTGTGCCTGGCTTGAGTTGTCACCTTCCCCCCAACCCCCGTGGGGAATATTACTCGTCATTGGCTGACCAGCCATCCTTTGGGGGCCAAACAGGGAGACATGAGGTGCAAACACCAAAGTCCCTGAAAGGATCCATCTCACAGACTCTCCTTTCTTTGGGGGCAGGTACAAGGAGACAGACGGGTAGGCTGCTGGGTGGCAACAGTTCACGAACTTAATTGTCAGACTCATATATTTGACCCTCTTTACCCTCATCTGCCACTTCTCCACCATCTTTCCCTCTGGTGACCACAATACTGATGTCTGTGTCTGTGAGTCTCAAAGTATATTTTTCAACATTTACGTTTTTTTCATTATAGTGTTTAATGTTTAATTGCCTAAGTTTGTACATATAGCAGTGAAAAAGAATTGTTTCATAAACATGGATATGGAAACAATGTTATTTTGTCTTTTAATAAATGAATCTGAATTCTATCTAGAAACTCTTCTCCCTGTATCTTAGAAATTTAGTCTCAGTGAATTCAGATTCCTCCCTCATCTAATTCTTGATGGAGCATAATCTAGGACTCTTTAAGAAGAATAAAATTGCATTTTTTTTTTTGTTTGGTTGTTTTTTTCATTTTGTTTTTGAAGGCCAGGGTATGTATGGATCTTTGTCCTTGTCTGCCATCTAATGATACTGGTGTGACATCCTTTTTGTAGATAGTCTTCATTGCCTGTACAGACAGCTGTACATCCTCTTCCCCGTAAGTCCTCCCCTAATGCATTTACCTTCCTCCCTGAGAAATTGCTACTCTCATGTACGACATCTCTACCATCTCAACATGACTGCTTCTGCTGTTTGAGTCAATGAGTTCACAGCCATGCTACTTCCCCATGATCTACGCAGGAGTGCAGCACTGTCGTATTGCAATATACGAGTACATTCCCTCCCAAATTTCTTTTTTCTTTTTCCTGATACATATTTTCTAAGACTCCTTTCTGCAAGTTATACACATTAGCTTTGGAGCAAGTGGAGGTGAGAGGGATGATGGGAAATTTCCGCTGTCTTTATCAAGGACATACACCCATTTCCCACCAAAGCATTCTTTTGACTTTCTTCCCATTTGTGCTGTTATCCCTATTTGTTATGTATAGTATGAAAATTATTTACAGGCATACCATGTTTTGTTGTGCTTCAAAGATACTGTGTTTTCACAAGTTGAAGGTTTGTGACAACCCTGCATCAAGTAGGTCTGTTGGCACCATTCTTCCAGTAGCATTTGCTCACTTTGCGTCTCCGTGTCACACTTTGGTAATTCTGCAGTATTTCAAACTCTCTCTTCATTATTGTATTTGGTATGGTGATCTGTGATCAGTGATCTTTGGTATCACTAGGGAAAGACCCACCACCAGCAAAAGATTATGACTTGCTAAAGGCTCACATTTTTTAGCAATAAAGTATTTCTAATTAAGGTATGTACATTTTTAGACATACTGCTATTGCATACTTAATAGGCTACAATGTAGTGTAATCATAACTTTTAAATGCACTGGAAAACCCCAAAATTCCTGTCACTTACCTTATTGTGATATTCACTTCATTGTGGTGATCTGTAACTTAACCCACAATATTTCCAAGGAATGCCTGTACTTTTAGATCAGTATGTTGGTTTTGATACTGAGAAAACTTTTTTTTTTAACCAAATTATTCCTTCAGAAAAACAAAATCAAGAAGGAACTGTTTTTTTTATTCTCGTGCTATCCATTCACTGACCTATTGAAAGACAAAAAGATACAAACTAACTGAATATGGAAGAGGAAATTAAAAGGATATTCAAAGAAAAATAATCAGTTATATGACACATACTATCCTACTAAAAATCAGTGCTTTGTTATCAGCCAGTGAAGTAATCTGAAGAGAATAGAGATTAATTTTGTGCAGTGGAATTGTAGTGAGAGTGAAATAAAGACTGATACCATGGTAAATGATTGTGTGAAACATTGCCTAAGAGATTAATTTCAAATCTAAAGTGAGTCAAACTCATCCTTGATAAAAAGTCTAAATTTCAGACCAAAAACAATATATATTTGCAATCAGGTATGTTTTTTTGCATATGTTTTTAACTTGCTGTCTCAAAGTTGGAAATGCGGTACAACTGAAACTACTCCTTTTTTATGTCTTTACAAACTTGCTCTGGAAACAGCTGTGCCTCACTTAATATAAAGAATCTTTCTGGAGACAGGATAGAGTTAGGTAGCACAAAGCTAAAATAAAGAGAAAATGTGTGATGGGACAAAGAAAGATTTGAAATTTGTACCAATATGTGAAATATAGGAAAGGACAAACATAGCACTGGTGTCATTCCAAATGATGTATCCACTTCACCTCAATTGTAGGAATAGTTTTAAATGCCTAATTCATACATTTCAAGTAACAGTAATTTTATGTTTCAATACTTTAAAATGATACTACCCATCTTCTATATTCAATGTTTTATGTTTTCAGCTCATATATTGTATCTGAGTTTGACTATGGGGTGATACATACAATGGAAATACTAAATAAGAATATGTAAAATATGTCATAAAGTGGATATGCACCTGCCACATAGTGATTCTTTCTGCCATATATGCACATATATATTTCCATACATTAATGTCTGTTTATTGATTCTAAACTAATTTACCTTTTAGTTTTTGAAAATGTTGACAGCTTCCATCAAATAATTTAAACCTACTTGAGAGTTAAACTTCTAATTGAAAGCCATTCGGATGGTGTTTTGGTTTTTCCTGAAACAAAATTCCTTACTTTATATAAATTTAAAAGGATGAAAATTTGAAGTTAACGTAAAACTATAAAATCATAGAAGAAAAATATAAACAGTGTAACTAAAAGTATTCTTTAGGTTTTTCTTATTACCATATTCCTCTTAACTACCCCAAATGCGTTTCCTAATACAAATATTTAAGTCATCATCTCTAAAAAATGTATCAGGCCCTAGAAATAATTTACAAAATCTCTTATGCATTGGACTCTAATAAGCCGTTCATCTACTTAGGAATGCAACCTCATTTATATCGCCCCTTTGTGTATGATTCCTATCAGTCCAGTCTGGCTCAGAGCCTTTCTTCTCACACATTACTTCTGTGACAAAGGTAGGTGGGGGATTTAGAACCAAGTTTACTGAAGGAATTGGGAAACTACTAATTATACTTTATCTCTTTGTAATCTATAGGCTTTCTCTGTCTTTATAACCCATATCTTTCTACCTAAGTGTATTTTAATATTTTATAAATTAAAATAATAAAATCTAAGTCTGCCAAGGCTACGAGTATTTCCCATAAATATAAAATGCCGGCTAAGATGCCAGTGTTCTTGCTAACATAGCTGAAAAAGAACACAGAACAAAAAATGTTGCACATTTGGGATTCTCCTTTTTTTTTTTTTTAAAGAAATCATCCTAGCAAAACATGAATTAAATAGGACAAATTACCAGACTGAATATTAAATTACGTACATTACTATTACTATTATTGTTATTGTTTTAGCTCTTGACATTTTTTTGGGGGTAGGGAGGGAGTGATCACTTTTTTAAAAATGTAAATTCCAAATCATTCAAAGATAAATTGCAAATGGCCCTTGCCGACAAGGAGTTCATACACAGTGTATTTGAAAATAATTGGCATAAAACAATATTTATTAGTTTTAGGTGTACAAAACAATGTAATAGACATTTTACACCCCTGACAAAGTGATAACCCCTCTCTCCCAATCTACTACCCCTCTGAGATCGTATATAGCTGTTAATACCACTTCATGGACTATGTATGTGCCTGACCACTGTGCTGTACACCTGAAGCTGAATAATATTGAATGCCAACTATAATTATATATATATATATATATATATATATATATATATGTGTGTGTGTGTGTGTGTATATATATGTATACACATATATATATATACATATGACTATATGTATACATGTATATAGTCATGGAATGTGGAGTACAGCATAGGGAATAGAATCAATGGAATTGTAAGAGCCATATACTATAAAACAATATTTTATGTAAATAATATGTAAAACAATATTTTATGTAAACAATATTCAATGTAAATAAGGACAATTGAACACATTTGCACACATAATATCTCTATATATTTGTCTTTACTTATTACTATATGTCTTAATATCTATCTATCTATCTATCTATCTATCTATCTATCTATCTATCTGTCATCTATCTACTTAACTACCTGTATATGTATCTGTCTTTCGCCTAGAATGGCAATGGAATATCAGTAACCAAATATAAATTATAATATACAAAACAAAGAGAAGAAGCAGCTGATCATGAATTGGAGTTGTCAACAAAATATTGGAAAATGAGAAAGTCGATGTTATCCTTGGTTCTCTATAAAGCAGAGTCTGAGACAAAGGCTTGCATGCAGGTAGTGTATTGCAGAATTTGATCTCAACAGTGGATGCAGATGGCAAGGGAATTAGTTATGGAAGGAGGAAAAGTCTAAGTAAGGATGTATTATGGATTTAGCCACTGTAATAGGTGACTTGTTCTTGATCCCATCAGAACAGTACAAGGTGTGGTTTGAAATACATGTCAAAATTCTTAGCCTGGAGGATTAAGAGGGCATCATTTATATATCACAAACTCCTATTCATCAAGAATGGTACCCTTGTTGGTAATACTTTTGAATTCTGGAGTTGAGTATGCATTATTGTAGAGTACTTTCCTGCTGGAATCCTATGTTCTAATGATAGAAAATTCAGCAGAACAGATAACTTGAAATACACAGCAATGATATCAGACAAAAGATGTCCGGATTCCACTCACATGAAGCCAGTATGACCCTGCATCATGTGATCGAGGAAGAGGATTTTAAAGTGTTGCATAATAGGATTCAATATATTCCTACTCCTTGAACCATCAAAATCAACTTTTGCCCACTAATAAGCTTTCTAGAACCTTGTCTAGGAAATTCTCAAGCATGATTTCTGTAAGAACCTAATACAAATGGTCTAGTACTACATGCAACAGTTTCTGTTGCTGGAGCTGGTCTTGGAAATGGCATCCTCTTCCTTCTTTAATGCATTCTTTGATTTCCTTCACCAAGAATCTGACATGTCTAGGTTCTTGGCTGATATGTTCACTAGGATGTTTATCAGAGCCCTAACTTACTCTACTTTGTGATACGACATATTCACTGATATTAGTTATTCATCATTATCACAAACATGGAAGCACCTAGAGGCAGCCCAGTGAATCTGGTTTCCAAACATACTACTACCTACTATAACTGTGTAAACGTCCCTTAGACCCTCCTGCTTACTCCATATGGACTTAGAGTACATTTCCCCCCTACGGATTCTCTTCCATGAGGAGCCCAAGAGACTAGTAGTTATTCATAACTTTAAGTCTATAGTAATACTTACAATGCCATTTATTAAATGTATAATTGAATATTTTAAATTTGCAGACCCAAAGTTTGTGGGGATGAGAAGAACACATTCTAGAGGTGAATCACAGAGAGTGAGCATGAGAGGGGCCAATATTACTTCTGCCCCTTGTTTTCTGGACCCGCCTATGTTAGCTATTTGGGAGACATTATACATCCACTTATATACAGCATCTTGGAGAAAAATCCCAGACTCACAGGGTGTTTTCCTAAGCTGACAAATTAATCCAGTGTTTATAAAAACATTCTGCCATTCTATTAGGCTGGAAACTTTTGAATGGTGAGATATATAATATGTCCCAAGACCATGCATCCTTACTCATACCTTCTCTGCTATAGAGTCCAAATCATCTAAATCTTTTCCTGATTGACATCTGGTGGCTTTTACTGGCTTTCAGTTGTGCCCTCAGTTTCTCTCCACTTGGGCTTCTCCATGTTTCTCTCCCTATAACATAATCTTGGGTTTCTTATAGCACATTGATTGGTTCCAAGAGTATGCGTCCTAAGAGAAAGTAAGCCAAGCAAAAGCTGTAGTATTTTTGTGACCTTGCTTTGGACACTGTTACTTCTATTGTAGTCTACTCATTTGATATGAGAAACTAAGACTGTACTCTATATTTGAGGAGAGATAAATTATACTCAAATATTTGTTGGAGAATTGATTTGAAAAGAAAGATGCAAACATGTTTTAAAGCCATTACTCTGACTTCTAGCTGCACAATATATATTACATTATTTCTATATGAAAAAATATACTTCTTTTTTCTGCCTGTATGATCATATACTGGGAACTCATCAGCCATGCTGAGATGTTCTCCGACATCTATAAGATCCGGTGGATTTTGCCTGGGCTGTGCCTGGAGGTGGAGGGAAAGAGGGTCAATAGGACAGAGAGTAACATTGATTACTCACTCATTGGTGGAAATGCCTGTGTGAAGGCAAAGGAACCGAAGCACAGTCACCACTGATGTTGATATTGTCATGAACCATCATTGGCAGGAAACCAGCTTCACAAAAGAAGGCTACATGAAGTACATGAAAGAAAACATTTCAAATCTGGCTCCCCACATATGTCTTCAGTTTGGCTCAAATAAACTCCTATAAAAAATTCAAAAAAAATGTACATCAAAGATTACATGAAATCAATCAAAGGGAAACTTAAAGAACAGAGACCAGAAAGAGTAAAACCTTTTATATGATGGGGCTGCAGAACTAATCAAGTCCATCCTTGCTAATTTTAAAAACTACCAGTTCTTTATTGGTGAAAAAATGAATCCAGGTGACATGTTTGCTCTCCTGGACTGGTGAGGATGGTGTGACCCCATTTACATTTTCTTTAAGGATGGTTTAGAAATGGAAAAAATGTTAACAAGTGTGGCAGTTGGGCTCTATCACTTGTCAACGGGCTGCTGATTTTCTTCCATGACTAGGACAAATGGGACTGATGTTATCTTGAGCTCTTCATTTATTTTGACCTTGATTTATTTGGAGTGGAGGCGTTGTTTTTAAGAAAAACATGGCATGTACATTGTCTAAAAATAAAATGGATTTAAACTCAAAAGAAAAAAGAAAAGAAAAGAAAATACACTTACCACTGCCTAAGGCCCATCTCCACAGATCATCTATGCAACAATAAACAATTTTTAGCATTGTATAACGTATGGTCTCTGTCCAGAATTCTCAACTCTGCCATTATTGCTTGAAAGTATTCATAAACAAAGTGTAAATGCACTTATATAGCTGTGTTCTAATATGCTTTCTCCCCAAAATCATGTAGGCCATAATTGCCCTGCTGCCTCTAGTTTGTTGACCTTTGATCTCCTGCATCACACTCCTGCTTGAGGTCCAGGATCTGCTCACCTGAATCAGGTCCTCAGAAGTGGTTCCTTATGTAAAACTGTGCATTTAGTTTTTCTCAGTCTTAGGACCCTAGAACTAAAAGAAACATTCTCTGACTAACACAAGTCAAATACAATGGCGCAATAGGAGTAAAATAATCACTATAGCCACATTCACTCTGACAGGGGGGAAGTGGGAGGCATCTCTGCGACACAGATTGACAGTGATTCTGAAACACAGCTGGGCAGAGGTTGCCAGCTGAGTAATTTTCTGAGCCTGCTGCTATCCTTTAGACGTTTGAGGGTCCAAAGTTCTCTTTTCACTTGGCCCTGTCAGTGTCTCTTTTAGTTCAAACTGAAATAACTCTATAAAATTTTGTGGATTTCCTGTGAATCAATTGGTAATCCACTCTGTTAGAAAAAAGTCACATCAAAATTTCTCTCCAATGTCAGAAGTTTCTTCTGTGGCCTTCCGGCAAGATTGCTGAAAGACAGCTGTCAAGATTTTCAGAAGCTGTAAAATTGTATTGAAAAATATGAGGCATGTCTGCAACATCATCACTCGTGGGTGTTTTGTCTAATTGTACACTTTTCTGAGGCATTTCTTTAGATGTTTCTCAGCTTTTTACTGATTTTATATTTACATTCTGAGTTTAATGTTTGCTCTAAAGCCCTTTCTTTATTTGAAAAACTCGAGTAGGTAGGAATGATATAATTTAAATTTTGAACTCAGAAATCCCTATCACCTTTCTATTTCTTTTGTCTAAATACTGATTTTTTTTTGGATGTTATTATGTTAAACTTCTTTCTCTCCTTAATTTTATGAAGGGCAGTTAGATGAAGCCAGGTAGAAACTCCACTGCTCTGCCTAGAATTACGTGAAACACTGAGCACATTATTAACATCTTACATTAGTATTATGCATCTGTCACAGTTAATGAACCAATATTGAGTTATATTGATTTACAAAGTTATAGTGATTTACAACCTAATTTTGGTAGTATAAGTGCCTTTATATGTTTATAAGAGATTAGACAAAAAAAATTTAGGTGGTACGTGCCTGAATATGTCTTTATTTTGCCATCATATTTGATTTATGGTTTTTCTGGGTACAGAATTTTAGTTTGATAATCATTTTTCCTCAGAAATTTCAAGGCGTTTGCATATTATTTTTAAGACCATGGATAAGTTTTATGCCATTCAGATTCTTAAACCTTTGAAATAACTTATTCAGATCCCTAATCTTTTGTAAGTTACCCAAATTCTTCTCCCGTTTTTTTTCCAAATCTTCCTTTGATGCCCAGTTTTCTAAATTTTTAGAGCTCTGGGTGTGTGTGAGGGTGTGACTTTTGTAGACCCCTAATCATTTATTTTACTTAGCTTTAAGTAAGTGAGCTCTCTAGGGATACAAGACTGAGGGAAGAGAATCTCTAGTATCTCCATCATTAGTATTGGTGAAGCATAAAAGAAAGGTCTGAAAGAAATAGGAGACATTTTTGGAAAGATAGCATTCAGATCACCCTTGTGCCATTGAAGGCTTTATAAAGTGGTATATGTATTAAGGTGCTGTATCTAATATAATCTCTCTTATAAATAACATGGAAAACTGTAATATTAGTATCATCAGAATGTTTAGAAGAGATGGCTTGTCTTGAAATTATGTGCTCTTTTTTTCTCAGTAATAAAAATATGATTCTCAAATTCATGAAGAACAGAATGGATGTCTCAGAGATACTTATGGACATTTTGATCATGGGATTAAATTCTTACTAGTAGCATGCAAAAATAGTTCTGATAAGTATTCTTAAAAGGAAAGGACGAGTATCTCATTTCTCTTATTTTTTCTTGCTGTTTGAAATGCAAACATAAAGGCTGAATTTTTAGCTATTATGCTATACCATGTAGTGATCTTGAGAGCAGAAATCAGGGAAAGTAGGGGACCACAGGAGAAAGTAATTTATCCTTCTCAACATCAAGTGGTTTAGAAGCTGGATTCACTACTTCTGTACTTGTTGACCATGAGTAACAAATATCCTTCTATCATCGTTACAATAATGATGTGCTGAATATTCCCATAACTCACATCCAAACCCAAGACGTAGTAGTACATACATATTAAAAGTGGGTATAACCAGAGAAATTATGTAAGATCAATAAGTGAATACAAACTTGTACCAGCACAATATAGCTGCCTCCTTCAGCTCTGTGTTTAAGATCAAAGTAGTAAATTTACTTCTTTAATAATTATTCCATTATTGTATTTTTGTATTTGTTACTTCTAGGGCCTCTTTTCTATACTGATTATATATGTGTGTGTGTGAGTGTGTGTTTGTTGTGTGTGTGTGTGTGTTTTGTTTGTTTTTTGTTTTCTAATGTCCCTCTTTTGATGCTTTCAAATAATGATATAAGAAATAAAAGTCAAATTTTATAAATTTGTAACCTGTGAAAATCTAACTTAATTTTTAACAATGAACTATTATTTATTAATTCAGGGTTATCCAATGAATTATATACTGTTTTAAGAAAAGTTAGAGTGAAATAGTGAACTTATCATCAGTTCTCTAGGGAGTAATTTTCTGTCTATTGGGAATAGGAGACTTTTTGAAATACCCACTTCATAATATTCTCTCAGATCCAGTTTACTAGGCTCCATCAATTAAAGCACCTTATCTAAAACTCTTTGCTTGTATTGCTGCTGATTTTGACAGTTGTTGGCATGACTGTTTAATGCATCAACTCTTGCCTCCAGGAGATTCCCCTTCTGCCCCCTTCTGTCTATGTATACATCTAAGGAATGCGAAAGTAAGGCAGTCACAAACACTGCTATGCTCTCCTTCAGCACGATGGAAGATAGTATTAACAGGACACCTACGTTCTCCCTCACTGATCCATGCCAATTCACCAACATCTTTAATGACTTACTGTTGAATTCATTGGTTATAAACCTGAGGGGAGTAAAACACAATATGAAAAATGTACTTGTAATATTTCTGTAATAATTCTTATTCTGTTGTAGTCTCTCTACTGTTAATTGTTGAGAAGAAAGTCATATATATGTATATTTTTCCCCTACAATTCCTATTCAGTCTCATGCTACAAACACCAGACACCACATTGAGGTTACCAGGCAATATTTATTTCTATTCCTGCTCCAAGTATTACATGTTTTCTTTCCTAATGTTTTTATATTGTATTTTGATTTTCACGTTTTCTATGTTCTGCACTGCATTCTTTAATATATTTAGAATTTTATGTAGCTTTCTCTCAAAGCATTTCCATGTTGTAAATATGTCATTTTCCAAGTGAATAAGATTAAACTCTTTTTATTCTTCTAACCTATGTTGATACATTATGCTTTTGTGATAAACTCATCTCTTTTCCATTTTAAGGTATAATCACTCACTGATTCTAAGATATCTGCAGCATTTTATACCAAATTGAATAATCAGTATGTTCCAAAAAGAAGATAAGATAGGAAAATGATAAATGTCTTAGGCTGTATGGCTTTCCAGTAATGGATAATGAGGATTGACCCAAAGTAACCTAATTAGATCAGATACATTTGTTTTTGATGTGATCTGCTTTTGGCCTCACCTCCCCACTCCATTTGAAAGCCTTTGGCCCTCTCAATGTGTATATCAGTATCCAGTGCTATTTACCTCAGCGTTCACATTCTACACATAAACTACTTTTAGCTAATGCAACTAGAAAGATGAGATTAAACAATAAATTGTAGTGGTCAATACCCATCACACCCAAGCTTTATCCCTGCCAGTCATTTGTATTTTGACAAGAAAAATGCCCAAAGTAAGTAAAGCTGCAATTACAAAAGATGATACTGTTGTTGGAAGCACATTGGAAAAAAGACTTTTTGTTTTAAGTGTGTGTGTGTGTGTGTGTGTGTGTGTGTTTAAATAAAGGAAGAGAACCCTTTCCGTATTCTTTGCCAGTGTGCATCTATGTCTCCTAAAGGGATAGACCTAGAGAAGAAAGTTCAAAATCTAATTCTAGCTAGACAAGCATGACCTACTTCAGAAATAGAGTAATCTGGCCTTTTTGTTAAAATATTTACACAAGTTTTCCACCTACATTCTGGCTTACCTGTATAAAATGCTAGGAAATGTCTGCTAAAAAAAAAAAAAAAGTGGTCAATACAAAGAAATTTAAAAAACAAAAGAATTGTTACTCCCTTTGTCCATTAGCAAAACATTCCTGATTTTATCAGTAATCATGTCACAATATATTTTATATTTTCTGTCTATTTTGAAAGGGCATAAAATCTATTGGCAGTATGTCAATTAAAATAACACTAGGCAAAACCAATAGGAAAAATGCTTCAAATATATTTTAGCTTATCTAAATTAAGTATATTTAAGTACCTCATTATCTTACAATTTAGTCAGATTATGAAAATATGGAATTATTTTTGTGTCTGAAGATGGTTCTAAAGAACAAACTTTTCTTTTTGTATTCCATTATGTGTTGTGCCTAAGCTAAAATGCATTATTTTGTTTTTATTATTTTCTCTAATATAGTTAATTAATGTATTACACAGTACAGTGTGAACACTATTAAAATTGTTTGCTTAAAAAAAACAATTGATTTGAACAGACAACAATACCATATGCCAATAGAGTCAACATATAAATAAAGTTTAAAAAACTAATTCATAACAGAATTCTAGATAGAATCATTTTTGGACCTAAAAGAAGTTACAAAGATAGGTAGCAACAGCCTCAAGACTCAAACCATGATCTTTTAATTCCTGGATCATTGCTTTTTTTCACTATTCAGATTTTGTGTTTAAGATTAAAGTGACTATTATAAATTCACATTTATTATCAGTTTTACAAAACTTGTAATATGACAGTCATTTGGCAAAGAAGATAAACTATGTAAAATATAATGCATTTGAAAATATGATTAAGTTTTGATGAATATAATATTATGGCTGTCCATGAATATGAAGAATGTAATCATATTGGATTTTCACAGGCTGTAAATTCAATGACTGGTGTCCTTAATAAAGGCAGAGACTTTTGGAGAAAGACAGATACACAGAGGAAAGACACACACAGGGAAGACTATGTGATAACGAAGGCAGAGATTGGAGTGATGCTGATGCAAGCCAAGAACACCAAAAATTATTGGCAAACACCAAAGGCAAAGGCTATTGCCAGCAAATGGACTAATACAGAAACCAATCTGAATTTATTTTCTGTAATAAATCAACATATAGAATGCCTTTAATTTTTGTAAAAATTCTACAGATATGTTAGAGGAGTAAAGGTGATCCATGCTTTATGCTTTTCAAAGATGTATTAATAATTCCTGTCTGAGTGAATATAATGTTGTACAAATTACAATTTTAATTTAAAAAGAGAAGCCATGTTCTTTAGTTCTAGCCTTTATTTAAATATATAACAAACAAAAATCAGTGAGGTATAGCTAACTGCTGCGCTTCAAACGATTCTCATAGAAAGATACATAAGTAATATTGGACAAATAGTTGGTTATATAACTTGGTAATCACTGATAATCCAATGTAACAATATTTAAAGTAGTATTAAATTCAGGTTAAACATGAATAGAAATATCCTTAATCTTAGACTACATGACATCAAAGAAACTCATTGAAAAATAAAACATTGAAACAGTTATTGTAAGTCATAAAATTTTAAAGCCCCCAAATGGTTATTTGAATTCTATTGCACAAATTGGATGTTTTTCCTACCACACTGCTCTTATCGATATGATTTCAGATTTCAGAATAATATGATGGTTATTGATTGTTATTTAAATATTAAAATAACTATATTATTGTTGTTATGTTGATCATTTAAATAAATTGTAATAAAAATTATACAGAAGCTCCTTGACTTACCATGGAGTTACATCCTGGTAAACCCTTCAAAAGCTGAAAATGCATTTAATACACATAAGCTTCCGAAGATCATAGGTTAGCCTAGCCTACCTTAAATATGCTTGGAACACTTATATTTGCCTACAGTTGGGCAGTTATCTTGAATTTCATCTCAAGAGTAATCACCTTCTTCTTCCTCTCAACAGAAGCAGGAGACACAGATGGGCATTTTGTAGACAGATTGGATGCAAACACACAGAACGCCATATCCAAAAATCTCTTGCCACACAGTATACTGTAGAGTATCAGTTGTTTGCCCTCATGAGCACATGGCTGAGTGGGAGCTGTGGCTCACTGTAGCTTCCTGGCATCAGGAAAGTATCATACCTAGCACATCACTAGCCTAGGGAAAGATCAATATTCAAAATCTGAAATACGGTTTTTACTAAGTGCATATTGCTTTTGCACCATTATCAGTCAAAAACTCATGAGCTGAACTATTGTCAGTGAGGGACTGTCTGTACTGAAATGAAAATCTACAGTCATTGCTTATCTAGATAAATAGATGTAGGCTTAAATATATTGGCTTATTAATTACTTTTTTTCTATTACTATATTTAATCGTAAATGCTTGATTAAAAATATTTTTCCAATTATAAATAAATATACTACACTATGAAAAACTACTTAATTTTCAGTCTGAATAAAGCAATAAAGGAGCATTTGCATTTATATTTTTAAAATAGTATGTTTGATCTGCAGATGTACACTAAAACAAACTATTTTATGAAACTTTGTAATTATTGCTCATTGGTTTGTATTTAGGAAGCTATATACAGTTTTATATGCAGTGTTATACGCTATGTATGCAGTTTTGTTCTGTTTTTTTCTTTCTACGTTCTACTGGATCTGATATCTCGGATATCCTTGGCAGCAAATGATGCATAAACTTTTGCTCTTCAACCATGTAGACCTCTAACAACTGTCTCTTTTTTTAAAAGACATGAAAGAGGACTGGAGGCTTAAAGATTGAAATAATAGTCTTCCTGAATCCCTAAAATGCTAACAGTTCTTTTATGGAAAAATATAAGAAACATTGCAAAAGGCATTTTACCAGGCATCAAAATGGAGGTACAGTGCTTTCTGCATTTTAATAAACCTAATCAAGCTAATCAAATTGATTCTATACCAGTTTATTAAATACATGTCATTCTCACTGGAGGAAAATTATGTTTGCTAGAGTAAATAACTAACAGTCATAACAAAATGGAAATATGTTTATTAATTTTTGTAGCCTTATATCAGCACTTCTTAAGCACTTGGGAATTTTCTTTTTGAGGTGGTATCCCAGCAACTGTGTCCCCATGGTGTCTTTGCTCAAGCCCACATCTATATTATTCTTCAACATAATCTCAGTGTCTTTAACAGTGGCTAGCGCACCGTTAGTCAGTAAAAGTATGTTTAGTGAACATACTCAGGCATAAAGTTGTGATGTTTGTAGACACCTTACACATACAATAAACCAAGAAAATCCTGGAACAATGAGTATTGCAAAATACCTTTTGCAGCAAACATGAACAAGAATGCAAGTTTAAAATTTGTAAAGGAAACGAGAAGATACTCATCGGTGAGTTAAACCATAACTCAAGTAAGCACCATTAATCATGTATAATGAAAAACTGTCAATAACTTGTTATACGTGAAGTTAAAATGTCATTATTTAGTACTGTTAAATGGAGGTAAAACTAAGAATCAAAGAGCCCTCTGAGTTTCAATGCAAAAAGCTTAAAATGTGAAGTTTCAATAATAAACCAAAGTTTTGAAGCAATATTAATATTAACTGGCAGTATTTTTGAATGGTAAGATTTCATTTTTCTGTATGGCTGAGTGAATACCTACGCCATTGTATACATGTACCACAGTTTCTTTATCTAATCATCTATCAATGGACATTTCTGTTTCCGTGTCTTGGCTATTGTGAATAGTGCTGCAGGAAACATGGGGGTGCATATATATTTTTTTAAATTAGTGTTTTGGATTTCTTTGGATAGATACCCAAGAGTAGAATTGCTGGGTCATAAGTAATTCCATTTTCAATTTTTTGAGGTACTTCCATACTGTTTTCCATAGTGGTTGCACCAATCTACAATCCCACCAACAGTGCACGAGGGTACTCTTTTCTCCGCATCCTCACCAGATCTGGTTGTTTGTTGGTTTATTGATGATAGCCATTCTGACAGGGGTGAGATGGTGTCTCATTGTGGTTTTTATTTGCATTTTTCTAATGATTAGTGATGTTGCGTTTTTTTCATATGTCTGTTGGCCATCTGTATGCCCTCTTTAGAGAAATATCTCTTCATGTCCTCTGACAATTTTTTAATTGGGTTCTTTGGTTATTTTGGTGTTGAGTTATATGAGTCATTTATAAATTTTGGATATTAACCCCTTATCAGATGTATCATTAGCAAATATCTTCTCCCATTCAGTAGAATGCCTTTTTGTTTTATTAAGGTTTCCATTGCTGTGAAAAATTTTTTTAATTTCATGTAATTTCATACGCTTATTTTTTCTTTGGCTTCCCTTGCCCGGGAGGATGTATTAGTAAAAATATCACTAAGGTTAATGTCTGCAAATTTACTTTCTATATTTTCTTCTAGTACTTTTATGGTTTCAGGTCGTACATTTAAGTCTTTATCCATTTTAAATTTATTCTCGTATATGGCATAAGGATGTAGTCCAGCTTCGTTTTTTGTTGTTGTTGTTTGTTTGTTTGTTTCATGTGTCCAGTTTTCCCGGCACAATTTATTAAATACACTGTCTTTACCTCAATGTCAATTCTTGCTTCCATTGTCATAGATGAAATGACCATGTAAATATGGATTTATTTCCGGGCTCTCTAGTCTGTTCCATTGATTTATGTGTTTGTTTTTATGCCAATTCCATGCTGTTTTGATTACTATAGCCTTGTAGTATGACTTCATGTTAGGTAACATGATACCTACCAGTTTGTTCTTATTTCTCAAGATTGCCATGGCTATTTGGGGTCTTTATGGTTCCATGTAAATTTTAGGATTATATGTTATAGTTCCATGAAAAATGTCATTGGTAATTTGTTAGGGATTGTGTTGAATCTATATATTGCATTAGGTATGAACATTTAACTACACTCTTCCTATCCATGAGCATGGTATGTATTTCCATTTATTTGTATCTTCTTTAAGTTATCTCTTCAATGTGTTACTGTTTTCTGTGTACAGGTCTGTTACTTCCTAGATTAAATTTATTGCTAAGTATTGTATTGTTTTTGAAGCAATTGTAAATGGGATTGTTTCCTTAATTCCCCCTTCAGGTAGTTTGTTATTGGTGTATACAAATGCAACTGATTTCTGATTATTATTTTGTACCTTTCTACTTTACTAAATTCATTTATCAGTTCTAATAGTTTTTTGGTGGAGTCTTTAGGGTTGTCTATATATAGTATCATGTTGTCTGCCTATAGTGAAAGTTTTACTTCCTTCTTTCCAATCTGAATGACTCTTATTTTTCTTGTCTGATTCCGGTGGCTGAAACTTCCCAAACTATGTTGAATGAAAGTGGTAAAAGTGGGCAACCTTGTTTTGTTCCTGATCTTAAGGGCAATACTTTTAGCATTTCCGAACTGAGTATGATGTTAGCTGTGGGTTTAGCATATATGGCCTTTATTATGCTTATATATGGTCACTCTGTTCTGATTTTATTAAGAGTTTTTATCACAAATGGATGCTGGATTTTGTCAAATCTTTTTCTGCATCTGTTGATGTGACCATATGATATTTATTTTTCATTTTGTTAATGTAGTGCATCACGTTAATTGATTTACGGATACTGAACCAACCTTGCATACCAGGAGTGAATCCCTCTTGATCATGGTGTATGATCTTTTTAATGTATTGCTGAATTTGGTTTGCTAATATTCTGTTAAGGATTTTTGCATCTATATTCATTAGGGATATCAACCTGTAGTTTTCTCTTTTTTTGGAATGTCTTTGTCTGGTTTTGGGATCAGGGTGATAGTGACCTTGTAAAACGAACTTGGGAGGCTTCTCGCCTTCTGTATTTTTTTTTTTTTAATAGTTTGAGGAGAATAGGTGATAATAATTTTTTGAATGTTTTGTAAAATTCACCTGTAAAGTCATCTGGTCCATGGTTTATTGGGAGCTTGTTGATTACTGATTCAATGTTGTTGGTAGTAATTGGTCTTTTCAGATTTTCTGTTTCTTCTTGATTCAGCCTTGGCATATTGTATGCTTCTAGAAATTTATCCACTTCTTCCAGTTTGTCTAATTTATGGCATATAGTTGCTTGCAGTATTTTCTTAAATTGTTTTGTATTTCTGTGGTGTCTCTTTTCACTTCTTGTCTTTCACTTCTGATTTTATTAATTTGGGTTCTCTCTCTCTTTTTCTTGATGAGTCTGGCTCAAGGTTTGTCGATTATATTTATCTTTTCAAAACACCACCTCTTCATTTCATTGATCTTTTGTATTGCTTTTTGGTCTCTATTTTCTTTTTTATTTCCACTCTGATCTTTATGATTTCCTGCCTTGTACTCCCTTTGGGTTTATTTTGCTGTTCTTTTTCAAGTTCCCTTAGGTGTAAAGATAGAGTGTTGATTTGACATTTTTATTGTTTCCTTAGGTAGGCTTGCATTGCTATGAATTTCCCTCTTAGGAATGCTTTTGCTGCATCCCATAGATTTTGGGTTGTTTTATTTACATTTTTGTTTGTCTCAGGTATTTTTTATTTCTTCCTCGATCTCATTGTTGAGATCTTATTCATTATTCAGTAACATGTTATTCATCCTCCATGTGTTTTCCTATTTTCTTCTTATAATTGATTTTAGTTTCATAGCTCTGTGGTCAGAGAAAATGTATGATATGATATGAGTCTTCTTAAATTTACTGAGACTAGTTTTTGGCTTAGCATGTCATCTATCTTAGAAAATGTTCCATGTGTACTAGAGAAGAATGTATATTCTGCTGCTTTGGTGTGAAATGTTCTACAAATATTGATTAAATCCAACTAGTCTAATGTGTCATTTAAGGCCACTGTTTCTGTGTTTATTTTCTGTTAGAGGATCTGTCCATTGGTATCAGTGGGGTTTGAAGTCCCCTACTATGATAGTGTTACTGTTGATCTCTGTCTTTATGTCATCAAGTGTCTGTTTTTTATATTTAGGTGCTCCTATGTTGGATGCATAGATGTTTATTATGATTATGTCCTCTTGTTGAATTGATCCTTTTATCATTATGTAATTCCCTTCTTTGTCTTTTATTATAGTCTTTGTTTTGAAGTCTACTTTGTCCAATATAAGTATTGCTATCCCAACTTTTTTCTCATTTCCATTTGTGTGAAATATCTTATTCCTTCCCTTTACTTACAGTCTGTGTGTGCCTTTTGATCTGAGGTGAGTCTCTTGTATACAGCACATGTAAAGTCTTGTTTTCTTATCCATTCAGCCACCCTATGTCTTTTGATTGGGGTATTTAATCCGTTTATATTTAAAGTGATTATTGAGAAGTACATAGTTATTACCATTTTATTATTAGTATTTCTGGTCTTCGTTAGTTTGTTTTCATCTTTCTTCTGCTTAACAAAGCCCTTTTAACATTTCCTTCAATACTGGCTTGGTGGTAATGG
Source organism: Rhinolophus ferrumequinum (assembly GCF_004115265.2). Taxonomy (NCBI): domain Eukaryota; kingdom Metazoa; phylum Chordata; class Mammalia; order Chiroptera; family Rhinolophidae; genus Rhinolophus; species Rhinolophus ferrumequinum. The sequence goes on from NC_046287.1 coordinate 36,382,437, forward strand.
ATTCCTTTAGCTTATTCTTTTCTGGGAAGCTCTTTGTCTCACCTTCAATTTTAAATGACAGACAGCCTTGCTGGGTAGAGCAATCTTAGTTGTAGGCCTTTGATTTTCATCACTTTGAATATTTCCTGCAGCTCCCTCTGGCCTGCAAAAATTTTTGTTGAAAAGTCAGCTGATAGTCTTATGGGAGCTCCCTTGTAAGTAACTAGCTGTCTTTCTCTTGCTGCTTTTAGAATTCTCTCTTTGTCTTTAACATTTGCCATTTTAACTATGATATGTCTTGGTGTGGGCCTGTTTGAGTTCATCTTGTTTGGAACTCTCTGTGCTTCCTGGGCTTCTATGTCATGTTCCTTCACCAGGTTAGGGAAGTTTTCAGTTATTATTTCTTCAAATATATTCTTGATTGCTTGTTCCATCTCTACTCCTTCTCCTGTTCCTATAATGCAAATGTTGTTGTGCTTGATGTTATCTCACAGGTCTCTTAAACTGTTTTCTTTATTTATTTTATTTTTTCTTTTTGTTGTTCCAATTGGGTGAATTCTGCATTCGATCCTTGGCTTCATCTAATCTGCTGGTGATTCCTTCTAATGTATTCTTCACTTCAGTTATTGTATTCTTTATTTCTGACTGGTTATGTTTCATGGTTTGTCCTTCTTTATGCTTGTTATCTCTTTGTTGAAATTCTCACTAATTTCTTCATCATTCTTATCATCAGTATTTTGAACTCTTTATCTTGTAGGTTGACTGCCTCCATTTCATTTAGTTCCATTTCTGGAGGTTTCTTCTTTTATTTGGGCCATGTTTCTTTGTTTCTTCATTCTAACTGTTGCTTTGTGTTTGCTTCTGTCTATTTAGTAGATCATCTTTGTCTCTCATTCTTTGCTGGGTGACCTTATGTAGTATGTCTCCTTTTTAGTCAAATTGTTCAGTCTCCCTAATCTCCTGTGTGTTTGTTCCAGAGGTATCCCTTGTGCTGTGTGTGTTCTCCTGTTGTAGTTGAGCCTTGATTGCTGAGGGCTGACTTCTCAGCAGAGGCTTCAGTCCTGTAGGCTCTTGTGCCTGTTGAGAATTCCCTTTGGGTGTGCTGCTTGTAGGTCAAACCAGGTAATGCTCCTGTTTGGTCTGAAGCTGGCCTCTAAGTGTGTTGATTCTGGGTCATATTGGGCCAGGCTCTCTTACAGGGCAATTTCAGAACAAAAAACAAACAAACAAACAAAACCAACACCCATAACAACAACAACAACAAAACCCAAACACACTCACACATAACAACAAACACTGAAAACAAACAAAAATACAAAAAACAAAACAATCAAAAAGAAAACAGAAGAACAAAGAAAAAGAAAAGAAAGGAAAAGAAGAGAAAAAAGGGAAAAAGAAGGGAAAATAAATAAATATATATTTTAAATAAATATATACATATATATATAACAAAAAAACAAACAAACAAACAAAAAAACAGTGCTCGTCTTGGCTAGCCCCACCAGCTATCTCCAGGTTGTCTATTACTGTAAAAATCTTCGTCTTGTGGAGGTGGGGCTGGCCACCAGATTCCCGGAGTGCCCCTGGCAGTGCAGCTCTAGGTGGACAGGGCTATGGGGTATGGTCAGTGGTTTCTACAAAGTCAGTGCAGTTTCTCCTCTCACCCACCCAAGGACCTGCTGAGAACACCACAGCCAGCCACTGGAATGTAGGTTTCTTCTCTGTGAGCAGATAACCTGGGTCTTAGTGTACTACTTCCATGGGAGGACGTGGAGGGCAAAAGTGTTCTGAGCTTCTTAAAACCCAGAGCTGCCTCTGCAACCCAATGTTAAACCTGTGTGTGTCTCAGCGGTTCTAGTTGCCCTGCCAGCATCCGCCCAGAAAGATGTGGGCTGGGTGGGCGACCAGCTCAGCACTACCACACCCCCTCAGCTCATTCTTCCCACTTGAGTGCGGATCAGCACCCGAGGAAACGGTCCTGCCTGTTCTCAGTGGCTGCTGCTGTTCTGTTCTGTTTGGTAATCTGACACTGTTCCTGTTTCTTCTGTAGTCAGCTTCTAACTCTGGGAGGATATGTGTGGGGGGAAGTGTTTCCAGGCTCTGTGTCTTTTTTATTTATTTTTTTTTTCCTGTTTTTTGCCTAGCTGTGAGGGCTTAAGCCGTAGTTCTCAACCGAGTTTTCTGCCTCTAATGCTGAGTACCGCCATCTTATAGGTAGATCCCTCAGGTAGGACTGTGGGGTACAGGGAGACAGTCTGCAGCCTGGCTTTTGTGATCTCTGATCTGCATCCTGGGACCCCACTGGCCACGTCTCTGTACTTCCCTCCTCCCCACATATTGGGTGGGCTTGCCCAATATGCCCACCTTCAAGTGATTCTATGTGTTTGTATCCTAGCTTTTCCTGTGTGATGAGCAGAGAATTCTTTGTTGAATTACAGCTGTTCGATTTGTAGTAACTTCCAGGGAAGATTCAAGAAGTACCCCTCATGCCGCCAATTCTGTGATGTCACAACCTCTCTTTTGGCTTTTTAAAATGACTTGAACATATGATGCATTTTTTTAATACGCCAACAATTTTCTATTAGCTTCTAAGTGATTTCTCACCTGTTTTAAGTATGAATTGCTTATTTCAGATTTCTTATTGATAGTTTAATTTCTTCAGAAATAATAGCATGAGGTATATTTACACAATATCATAGCATTGTTCACATTCTGAGACAGTTGCTTACTGAAGTTCTATTAAGAAAGGAGTAGATGATGCCTTTTGCATAGAAATACATTGTAGTAAATATTTTAGGAATTATGTGTACTTGTTAAAGAAATGTTGAATCCTAGAATTATACATATTCCAATATTGACCCATTTTAGAACAATATGCAAAACACATAAATACATTCTATGGCAATTATACAAACATTATGTAGGAGTTTCAAAGAGATTTATATTAGCCATTTGTCAAAAAGCTATTTACAGAAATAGTAATTATCACACTGTGACTATGAGACTCATGAAGAAACATATCTTACAGGAACCATTGTTGATCAATTGGCCAAATCAAAATATATTTCTAATGACATGCCATAGAGCTATATTAGTTTTTTAAACTCAATTCAACAGTCACCATAAAACACCTACTATAAATAAAGTATTTTGCTGCATGAATAGTAATGCAAAGTATAGAATTTTGCTTTTCACAAATTGAATATTCCAGGGGTAAATCAAATAGTCACAACAAAATATGATAGATATTTTAATAAATATTTTATTATATAGAATTTAATTGGCTTTTCTGTTTAGTAAGATGAGAGACATCTTAAAAATTGTCTGCTATTTTGCATACAAGTATGCTAAATATATTAATAATAATGCCCCTTTATATTATTAGTGAGTCTAAAAGGCCATATGAACCAGAAGAGAGTTCTTATGTCCAAATAGTGACAACTGCTGAAGCTACCAGATACCAAGGGGCATGCATAGATGATAGTGCCATAGAAATTTAGCCTTGCAGGACATTTGGTCTTGTCCAAAATATTCCTGGAGACATTTGCTCAAAAAAAACAAAAACAAGATGGAAGTAAGATATGTAAATCATTTTATATGAATAGGTCTGCCTGTAATTGATGCATTCTAGATTCATTTGCAATTCAGGAGAAGAGTAAACCATTGGTTTGTGTTAGTATATGATAAATTGTCTATATTTATTCCAGTGTCAAGTGTAAACATTAAAATAACAGAAACAGATTTTGAAGATATATTTTACAATCTGCAAAATCAGTGGATGTGGGAAAAGGAAACGAATGAGGAAAATAACAGAACAAACAAAAGGATGAAGAAAACTTGTGTTGTGAAAAAAAAACACAAACAACAGAAAATATGGGATAAATAAAAAGCAGGGAGACCCACATGGTGGGAAAAATAAAAAATCCAAATATATTGTATTCACAAGATAAATTACTGTGTTGAACTAGATTTGATTGGATTAAAAATACTACATGCTGTTTATATGGGACATGCCAAAGCATAAGGTGCAAAGAAAAAGGATGCTGTATTACTTTGCTAGAGCTGCCATAATAAAGTGCCACACACTGGGTGTCTTATACAACAGAAATTTATTTTATCACAGTTAAAGTGGCGAAAAGTCTAAGATTGAAGTGTTATTTTCTATTGATTTTTTTATGCTACTATATAATTTGATAATTTAAATATTCAAAGTGTATCTGTATCTATTATCATAATTACATTTGTCAAGTCTCTTTTCCTTTTTATGCACTTCTTTTCTTTGTGAATTGATTATTGTCTAAGGGCAAAAGAATGGTTTTGAAATGCTTTGAGTTTGCGTTCCTTGGTGTACAACCAAACAGAATCCAATAAAATACAAATTCCTTTCTCGAGGTTCCCTGATCAGCATAGGCCAGTGTATCAGGGTAAGAGTTTCTATGTTGGTAATCTGTGGCCACAGTTATTAGGAATCCCTCCCATCTCGCAACTTTACTGTTTTTTTTTGTTTGTTTGTTTGCTTTTGTTTTTGTTTTTTGTTTTCTAACCGATCAGCACCAACTCAGTTTTATCGTGGGTATGGTAGGACAGATTATTTCTCCTTTGTGACTTAGCATGACATTTCCATAGCTTCCACTATTTGAAAAATCATTCTGCATTGATGTGCCATATTTGAAAAGAAGACAATAGCATTTGGGCCTAGGATAAGCATTATTTTCATGAAGCCTAAGAACAGTATCGAAATCAGTGCATAGTAATGTCTAAAACATGTAGATCATTTTTTTCAGTCTTTCCTAAACTGATGTTGGTCACAGCCAATATATTTATGCACACATTTGACCAATCATCTTAATTTTATTTGCCTTACGATATAACACCGTATCTATATTACATAAATATAAGAAGGAGGATACTTTATTAGGGGAAAATTCTGAATGAATTTTTATATAGCATCAGTTAAAATTATTGATTTTGGTAGGGAATGAACTAGAAGCAAGGGGATTGATAATGGGATTATTGCATTTGCCTTGTGCTGCTAATACTACTGCTGCTTGTTTAGAGGCTGTTTAACATCAGCTTCAAAATGGAAATTTCCTTGTCATAGCATATGCCAGAAGAATATTGAACATAAGTGAACATGTATATCCTAGTCCCGACTTAGGTTTCCGTATTTGAAATAAGCATCTTCAGATGAATTTCTTGAAATTTCACATGAAACACATTCAGAGTAATTACAGACTCTTCTATGGTATTGCTAACTACTGAGAAATTGAATATACAGGCCCAGACAAGGGTGTCAACCTTATCTCTATTACAGACATTCATGTACTTTGAAAGAACAGAATAGTGTTTTTAGGGAAGGTGAAAGAAAAATATGAGCATGAGATAACTAACAATATTGCAGTGAGATTCAAAATAGATATAGAACTTACTATTGTATGCTTATAGATTTTACTAATAAAAAGTATATTGAAACATTTAGTGGTTTGTGAAATTTCAGAACACTTGGATAAATGATTTAGCTAAAGGTATTTGACTAATCTATTTCAGGTATTCCATTAAATTATAGGTCAAAAATACATCATCATAAGTAAAGCCATATTCACACTCAGAACTTAAGATACATTTTTGAAGTGACCACTTTACCAGTTGAAGAGGATCAAAAATCTAAATAGCTAAGCAATTGTCCTTTAAACCTAATTCAGGCAATTAGTTACCTTTTGATAATTTAAAAATGAACTATACAAACATTCACTTAGCGAAACCAGTCAGGTGATGGAATTTTTATCAGAGGAAGTTTGACTGCAGAGAAGGTAGGAGAAAAATGCAGAGAGAAGCAGAGATGAGAGATTTGATGAAGGAAAGAAAAATGAGAATGAGAGAGCAATAGCATGACAACAAATGTGAACACAAGATACTTTGAAAAATGACTACCTGATAATTTATTCTTTCCAGTGGTGATAAGTTAAATTTACTATAATCGGATTCCCTGGCACTCTCTAATTGAATGCTGATTATAAGCACACATAAACTTCTGTCAACTAGTTTTTGGCTGTTATAACATAAACAAATTACTAAAATGTCTGAGTCTTAGTTATCAAAAGTGTAAACTGAGCACAGTGATAGGGTTTTTGTGAGAATTCAGGTAAGTAATCCTTGTCAAATTATCAGCTCAGTGGCTACTCTTTGGTTAGTGCAAAAAGTAATAACTTTTAACTGTATTGATATTATTTATTACATATATATATACATAGATTACACATAGATTATGTATTTAAATACATGTATGTATAAAAATAATTACTTTTCTGGCTAATTTGGAATGAGTTTCTCTTTTATAAGCAGTCTTATCTAGGGTATAAATGAATGTTCTTGAATAGATTCAGTAGCAGCCAATTCTTACTGACTGTAGAGTCTTGGCACGATGCCTGGTAGTTCGTTCTTCCACTATGCGGTGACTAAATTGTAGACCATGGCATTACAAAGTATTAGCATTACAAAGTATCAGATTGGACTATTAGTACTGGGACTTGTAGTACTTTCATAATTACTCCATACACCCACTAGGGCTGGCTTGGAAGGATTTGTAGCCCAATGTGTGTACATCAGAAGATGGTCATTGGATTTAAAGAAAGTTAAAAGTGTGAAAGTCAGTTCTAACTATCCTCCCTAGAGTGAGAGCTGGACAAGTGCGGTGATTGCGTTCCTCAGATGTGACTTTCCTGTCTTTTTGTTACTTAGTTCTCTAAAATTTCTAAGGTAGGGGTTGAGACTAAAACATTAATGTTGCCAAACACAGCCACTTGTTTTTTGGCATTACCTCTGGTTTCACAAATAAGTCAATGTTCTTATTGTCAAATGTAAGGATTCTAACCTCTATATTGAGGTGTTTGTAAAACTGGGGACTCTAATGAGAGATGAATGTGAATTCATAGCAAGAGTTGATTAGCAGGCACTTAGGAAGGCAGACTGTGCTTAAAGGCTTTTTACTCACTAGTCATACCAAGTTTTGGTTTTCCCTTTACTGTCTGGTTTAGAGAAGAAGACTAAGAGTGAGCGTTTGGGGTAATATGATGCCTTCTGTGTCCTCCAAGGTCAGCAGAAATAAAAATCAGACAATCTAGTAAATGCATTAATGAAAGGGTTAATGGGACTGGTGTGAGAAAATTAGCCCCTAAAAGTTTAGAAAGGAATCTTACTGCGTCAGCAAGCTGCACACTTAAGTTAAAAAAAAAAAAAAAAAAAAGTCACCTGCTTAATATTCATAAGCCCAGTCTCAAGTGCATTTTATTGTACAAAGACTTTACTTGATAACTTGGAACAACCTTTGACTTTCAAATGGTTTGTTTTTGTTTTGTTTTGTTTTTCTTTTCTTTTTAAACTGAGCCCACTGTATCTGTATTCTTTTTGTGGAGATCTGAGCTTTACTCCACTGACATAATCGTCTATTGAGATGATAAGAAAGAATGTTCATCTTTCTTCTAGGCAAACTCAAATTGTATCCAGTTTATGTACAATAACTCTGTAAAGCTTTAACTTGTCAACAATGGGTGAACACAATTGATTTTCATCTATTTTGTTGCAAAATAAATTGTGTTCACCACCCTGAGTGAATTCTCCTTCCATCACCGTATGTTTGACTCCCTTTACCTTCTTCTACCATAACCCTTCTACAAAATGCAGTATATTTAAAAAGACCATACTGAGTTCAGAAAACCTCATAAAATTAAGATTTATGTTAATAGCCAAGTTAATCTTACCAATTCTGCTTTGGTGAAATATGAATAAGCTGGATATGATAGAAAATTCTAAAAATCACATAAAACAAACGTGCTGCCCTGTATAATCTTGGAAAAAAGAGAGATGAAATTGTATATCTTTAAAATCTTTGGCCTCTTCATTTGCAGTTTCTTTTGTTTCTCTCATATTCTAGACAATTGGGATCATACTAGTAAAATATATTTTAAAAAATTTGAGCATACTATAAAAACGTGTATCTATAGCCTTGCTGTTTTACATTTAAGTGTAGTAATGATACTAAATTTATACTTAGTGCTCTGCTTATTTGAGGATATAAAGTTGGTATCTTTATATGTACTATAATTACAACAAAAACAACTGCCTATCAGTTATGTCACCTAGGGAAAAAAAGAAAGTACAGATAGAAATTATTTTGATTTATTAATTTGCCTACAAATATACCGGGGGTGCCAACTAGATGGATACAAGTGGACACTTTGGTCGACGTTGCTTAAGCAGTAGTTCATTATAATCAGAATTGTCTGTACGGTCATGGTAACCACTTTGAGCACTTCTTGTAATTGCAGAAGTCAAATGTGACTTGTATTTGTTATTAGTATATATTCATATTGCAATTTTAATATAGTTTTCTCTTCTTAAAATGTGTGTACATTTTTTGTCATCCTCTGTATATTTCATTGCTATAGAACCAAAAAAAAAAATCATTCATGACACAACACATTTTTCAGTACACTTATCACTTTTTATGTTTGATTGATTTAAAGGACAGGAAAGCAAAATAAAAGAGATGAAAGGAGAGCAATGGGAAAGAAAGGGAAAGGAAATGGAGGAAAGAAACCGAAAGGAAGGAAAGGAAAGGGAAATAAGGGAAAGGAATGAGAAAGGAAGGAAAGGGACGGAAAGAAAAAGGGAAGAAAGGGAAGGGAAGGAAAGGAAAGAGAAGGAAAAGAAGACAGAAAGGTAGGGAAAAAGGAAGGGGTAGGATTTCTTTGGGAGCAATGGACAAAATAGATATTCTAGTCACTTACCTGTTCTTATATTCTGGATCTCCAATCAGGATGTTTTTGTAAACCAGGAACTTTTTCTCAGATTAAGATGGTAAATGAGGTAAATGCTTTTTCTTGCCCCACCATTTGAGTGCAGCTTGAAGCTGGGCCTGTATTTTTTCTGTCATTTCTTTTTTCTTTCCCATTTTTTTTTTGTTTGTTTGTTGATTTGTTTGCCAATTCTGATGTCAGTAAATATGTTCTCTGATACCACGTTTTATCTTATACCTTGAGTCAGGCATTGGAATGAACGAACCCCCCTTTCCCATCTGCTGACATGTTCTTATTCAGGTTAACAAGGCTATTCCTAATCACTCTCCCCCAAGTTACATCCAAAAAGGGAACTCATCTTTCCTTGAATCATTTTATTCTCCTAAGATAGTCTCAGAGTGGTATGTCATCCAGTTGGCATTAGATCACATTTTATCTTACTACAGAAGATAGAGTTTGGTAAAGTCAGAATTCAAATAATTTTCAGTCAGGTCTTGCAGATGTTTGGACACTTATCTACTACTTTCTAAGTATACTCCTTAATTTCTCCTTTGTCATGGTAATTTGCTCCTGATAATTTGATAAAATGAGGTGGGGCATGCAAGCCTCTCACTTTGTTATTTAACACTATTCACCTGTATTTATTAGAAAATTGACACAATAAATTGTATTTATTAGAAAAATCTTTGATTTCAAATTACTTTTATTGGGATTTGATGTGGATTTTCTTCAAATTTCATCTGGTGAATATAGTGTCATTGTCATGAGAAAAATGAGAAAATGACTAACCACTATTAATGCAGAAAAGAGTGAAACTTATGATACGAGGTTCACTTGAAAGTCTGGACATTGCCTTTTTTCTATTACATTAGTTGGTCAGCAATGTCAGTCTTAGAAAAAGTATACGTGAAAATAATGTTAATGATAAGAATGTAAGGATATAGGCCAAGTTAGCTGTGAGTCCAAACCCGTTCTTTAAGTTTGGAAGGTCATGTCACAGTGAATATTGTAAAGAGGCTCAGAGCACTTGTCATTGAAATGAGAAGAATTTTTTAATGTAGCTCCTTTCTGTCTCAAATAAGGTGGGCAGATGTACAAAAATAAACATCTCTGAAGGTCATGGATTAGAATACCAGGTCCACTAAGAGACCAATAATTATTTGGAAGAATGTAGAATGGATCCCCTCCCTTGCACCCTATGACCATGACGATAAGACTCCAGAATAATATTAGTGGATTGGAAAGAATTTTAGTACATAGACTATCTAAGAGGAATAGTTAGGGTACCCAGAAGTAAAGATAGGAAGAAAAACAAACAAACAAGCAAACAGCACTAGAATTTTGAAGGCTCTAGTGTCTATAGCAACAGCAAATATTAAACAAAATCCAACTACTTGGTAGTTTAACATAAATACACAGGAGGGTCATTTCCAGGTTTATGGATCAGAAGATTCTATATTGTTAAGATGTCAGTCCTTTTCAACTTGATCTAAAGATTCGGCACATGGTATTTGTCTTTCTCAGTCTGACTTATTTCACTTAGCATGACATTCTCTAAGTCCATCCATGTTGTTGCAAATGGTAAGATTTCATTCTTTTTTTATGCCAGAGTACTACTCCATTGTATAAATGCACCACAATTTCTTTATCTAATGGTCTGTCTATTGATGGGGGAGAAAATGAAGGATTAGACAGTACAAACTAGTAATCACAAAACAGACACAGGGATATGAAATACAGTATGGGGAATATAATCAATAATGTTGTATAGATTATGTAGGGTGCCAGATGGGCACTGGACTTATCAGGAGGATCGCTTCATAGATTATGTAGATGCCTGACCACTGCACTGTATACCTGAAACTGATGTAGAGTTATACAGAATGCCAACTATAATTATATAGATAGGTAGATAGATAGATAGATAGATAGATAGATAGATAGATAGATAGGTGGATAGATAGAGATATAGATAGATACATATATATAGATAGATAGATAGGTAGATAGATATATAGATATATAACTATATATGTATATAGCTATATCTATATCTATTTATCTAGATATAGATATAGCTATATAGATACACACACACACACACACATATTCAAGGGATGTGAAGTACAGCATAGGGAATATAGTCAATGGTATCATTACAACTATATTTGATGTCAGAGGGGTAGTAGATTGGGAGGGGCGTTATCACTTTGTGAGGGGTATAAATGTCTAATCATTATGTTGTTTTGTACACCTAAAACTAATTAAAAAATAAAATAAAATAAAGATTCAACACAATCCCAATCAAAATCACAGCAAACTATTTTGTAGATATAAACAGTTTCAGATTCAGATGATTAATTGGAAAGACAAACTGTCTCAGATAATTAACTAATATATCTAACACAGCATTAATGAAGGACAAAGTTGCATGTACACTACCTGATTTCAAGTTTTATTGTAAGGCAACAGTAATCAAAACAGCATGGTAGAGAAAAACAACAGACAAATAGATCCATAGAATAACATAGATAGCCTAGAAAATGGCATATAAAAATATACACAGCTGATCTTTGACGAAGGAGTAAAGCAAAGGCAATTCAATGAAGGAAAAGTCTTTTTTTTTTTAATAGAAATGGTGTTGTAACAATTGAGCATCCAAAATGGGGGTGGAGGGAGCCGGTGGGGATGGACCTTGAAACAGACCCATCTTACACAAATGATAATTCAAAATTGATCAAAAACCTAAATGTGACATGCTAAACTCTTAAATTTCTTAGCGAAAACATAAGAGAAAATCTACATGAACATGAGTTTTATGATGAGTTTTAAAATTCAACACCAAATCATGATCAATTCAAGCAATATATAACAAGTTTAACCTTATTAAAGTTAAAACTTTTACTCTGTGAAAGACACTGTTAAGAGAATTAAAAGAAAATGCCACAAACTGGGAGGTACTATTTGCAAAACACATATCTGCAAAACACGTATTTCCAAAATACACAAAAATTCAATGAGCAAACAACCACATGTTAAAAGTGGGCCAAAAATCTAAACAGAGATCTCCTCAAATAAGATATATAGGTGGCAAATATGATTATGAAAATATGCTTAAGACTCTTTGTCATCAGGGAATTTCACATTAAAACAACAATTCTAATACCTATCAATGGCCAACACCCCCCCCAAAAAAATAAAAACTCACACGGCTAATTTGTGGAAAGATTTTGGAATAATAATAACTCTCATTTATCGATGGTGGTAGTGAAATATGTTATAGCCAGTATGGAAGACAGTTTAGCATATTCTTATAGGACAAAAATTGTTTTATCATATGATCTGGAATTTGCATTTCTAACTGTTTACCCAGCTGTTTTGAAAATTTTATTCAAAATCTTCATGTGATGTTCATAGCAACTTTATTCATATTTTCCCAAACCTGGAAGCAATTAAGGTACACTTCAGTAGTAAATGGACAAATAAATTTGATACATCCATTAATGGAGTTTTATTGAGTTATTACTATAAAAAAATGAGCAATCAAGCCTTGAAAAGATGTAGATGTATCTTAGAGGTTGAAGGACTAAGTGAGCAAATATACTCTTTAACACTGAAAACAATAAAAGGATACTGAAATAAAATATATAAGCAATTTGAATAAAGCCAAATGATGGTTTGCAGATGTCTGAGTGAGGAGTCTTGTTGTTCCTTACATTTACAAAAGCCTACATTTTTCTAACAGAGACTAAAGAGGATCCTCAAAGTTCAGGCCTCAGGAAAGACCAAATTTGCATGCTATGTCATAAGTTACAGTCTTTTTACTGGTGGTATAACATAGCAAGGTTATCATACCGAAGTCCGTGTGTTATCCAAAGAGGGAAAAATAAAATATTAAGTATTCAGTATCTTTTTATTCATATTAAGTGTTGTTAAATTTGGGATCCTGAAAGAAATGTTTGCACAATTGATAGGGAGCGACTTATAAACCTGCATGAAAATAGCTCTATAAAGAACAGGCAGTATCTTATTTTAAATGTATCAAACAATCTATCTGGAAGTTGTTCCTCCTCTTCAGACACATCATACAAATTGAACAGTCAAGTTACCATCTCCCTGTGTTAATGAATGAATCACAGTTCCTGGACCTGTAAATCTGAATATCAGTACAGCCTTCATTAAAGTTATCAATAACCTGCAAAGTCTCTCTTGAAGTCAGAAAACAAACTAAAATGGAATATCTTCCAAAGAGGCTTCAAGTAAAGACCTTTAGTCATACATATTTAAATTTTCAAAAGGATATTTAGGTTTTTCCAAACCAAATGTTGTTTAATACAAATGAACATTTACTAAAAGTTATTCATATGTATACCTTCACATATAATATGTACGGTATTTATGCATTTATATACTTTTTTTCTCCATCGAGAAAGTAAGTTCAAGGAGGGCAGATTATTACTTTTTTCTGCTTTGTTTTATTTTGTTTTTCACTTCCAGATACTTAGCGCCTAGAATGTGTCTCATGTAGAAGGTGTTCAGAAAATATCAGTTGTTGGAATGACTTAATGAATGAATGAATCCTAACTTGTTAGCCTGTATCCTTCTGAATGCATTCTTATTTAATATTCTTAGTTAATATTGTTAAAGTGTAATTCTCACCTAATTCGGTGATTCAGAGTCTTCTATCCTGGAAGACAGAATAAGTAATCGCTTTACTATTATACATTTGCATTTATTACTTATGAGTTGATAAGGAAACATTTGAAAATGCTGAAATGGAATTATTCACAAGTAGTTTATCATGTCTTGATTCATATTTAATTTACTTTATTACACTGTGTTTCCAAACTGTCAAAAATGTAAATATGGATTGATTATCCATCATCAAAACCATATTAAGGAAACAAATGCTTACCAATGCTTCAGCGCTCTCATTGATGCTACACCACTATGAAGAAGTATTTTTAAAATGATATTCTTACAATTTCTACACACAAAATAACTGAGAAGGAACTTGAAAGAGTGAATAAAAATGATGTTTAATTTAATTTGGTGTTAATATTATAGTTGACTTGTCATTAGTATGGTATGATGGTACCTCCCTCAGGAAGCTTTTCTTAAACTTCACAGTTTGCTGAAGTACTCCACAGCATTCTGTACATAAAGCTACCACTGTCCTTCAATATAATAATCATATTATTTTGCAAAAGTTCACCGGAGGTGTCTGTTTGCCCCAAACCTAGAAACTACTTAAGGATGGAGAGTATGATTATCTTCAGTACATTGGAACAGTAGTCACTCAGCAACATTGATTGATTTGAAGTGATGAAAGAAAATTGAAACCATTATGATTTTCAGTCTCTAAATATATGCAAGGTTGTTACAAATTCTCAGGAGTAAAACTCACAATAGATTAATGCAAAAGGACAAGTCTAAGGTATTCCTTGTTTAAAAAATATATATGATCTAGAAGCACCAGAGATGATGAATATAGTTGATTGTCCCTGTAGCAGTGGATTCAAAAGTATGATTTGCCATTTTGGAGGCATAAGCAATACTATCCTTTAAGCAATGTACTCTTGACTGTAATTTTAATTGGGAAGTATATATCATTACGCAGACTACTTTAAAATGTAGACAAGTTGCTACTTGCATTTGTCAGTAAAAAGAGAATATATATTCCATTAAGAATTTGTTAAGGTTGAACAGAAATATATAATATTAGTTTAGAACATATGTTCAGATATAACAACTTTAATATCCTTATTTCTGAAGTTATACACTTATATTTTCATTTACTGTGTCTGATTGTTATTTTTCATATGCTGAATGCTAGTATAGGGAGAAAGAATGTCTAAGTCTCACCACCTAAAGCATGGTATATCATAAAAGCATATGGGTTAAAGAGGAAATTAGTGTTTAGTTTCAATTAAAAAGTTATACATACTAAGTGTAATGGACTGGGCTCACTTGGCTATCAGGAACTGAGAATATCAAGTGATTCCAGCTAATGGTGTTAAGATAATCAGAAATGTCATATAAACCCGGTGACAACTCTTCCTTTGGCGACTACAGCACAGGTGGGATGTACAAAGATCTTTGACAACTCTGTTATCTCTTCTAGCCCCCAACAACTGGAATTATTAATCTTTCAATATTATAATGAGTAAGCTTCACTCCTTGTTGCTGTGGTAACTACCACTGTGTATGCATTGTTCCATGACATTTTGCCATTTTATATGGGACTTGAGCATTTGTGGTTTTTGATATCTGTGGGGATCCTGAAATTGATCTCCTATGAATACCGAGAGAGGACAGAAGTTGTTAGGGAGTCAGAAGTTATATAAGGATTTTTGACTGTGCTGGGGTTGGAACCCTTAACCTCCACATTGTTTAAAGGTCAACTGTACTAATGTTTGATTTGATTCAGTTCTACCTATAACTATATATATGTAACTATTTTATACACATTTATTAGCATATATATGGAATATAAAATATATACACATACATAGTAAATAAACACACATACATATATACATACACATATACACAAATATATATATATATAAATATGTATATATATATAGTAATACTTTATCCTACTCTCTTCTTCTCTGTTCCATTTTTTTTTTTTTTACTTTTTAAATGACGTTCTTTCTAAATGACAGGATTTAAAAATAAATTCTAAATTACATTATTTGTTTTTCTTTCTAAGTGACTTAGGTTTAAAATATGATATTCTATTTCCTGGACTGAATGTTTCTGTTCCCCAGAATTCACATATTGAAATCTGATACCCAGTGATGGTTTTTGGAGGTGGGGCCTTTAGGAGATAATTAGATCCTGAGAGTGGATCCCTCTGAATGAATGGGACTAGTTCCTTTTAAGAAGAGACATTACAGAGATGATCTCTCTCTGTCATGTGAGGGTACAACAAGAAAATGGCTGTCTAAAAACCAGAAGGAGGGCTCTTACCAGAACCTGACTCTGCTGGCTTGCTGATCTCAGACTTCCCTACCTCCATAACTATGAAGAATAAATTTCTGTTGTTAAGCCACCTAGTCTATGGTTTTACGTTACAGCAGCCTGAACTAAATAAAGTTTCCCTCAAACTCTTATTTTCAGAGAATCAGTATTGTATAGAGCTGTGTTCTTTCTTATAGGAGCCATAAGCTACATTTGGCTATCTCAATACCTATCTAAACAAATTAAAGTTTAATTAAAAATTAAGTTCTTCAGTCACACTAGCCACATTTCAAGTACTCAATAGCCACATATGGTCATGGGTTATCATATTAGTCAGCATAGATTGTGAGTATTTCCATCATCACAGAAAGTTCTATACAGATTAAGAGTAATGCATTAGAGCATTCAAATCATATCACAGTCCCTTCTTAGCTGAGTGTTTCTAGAAAAAAAGTTTCTTAACTTTCTAGGCTTTAATTTCCCCATGTTTAGAATAAGGACAAAGCAGTACTTGTATTCACTAGGATAAATTACTACACTAAATTGCTAAAATCCTTTGCAGAGAGACTAATAAGTAGAGAAAATGAACGTACAAATGGACATTACCAGGTCTATATAAAAATAGAACTCTGACCCACAATCTGTAGCAACCAGTCCAAGAAGCCAACCCACTCTCTGCAGTAACCAGTTCAGGAAGTGAAACTACTAACTTTAACAACCGGTTCAGGAAGCTAAACAATAACCCCTGTGGCACTTTGCCCCAAATACCCAGGATGTATGGATAACTTACGGTTTCCCTAACTTTTGCCCTTGTCCCACTTTTTAAAACTCTTTTCCCTCTTCCAACTTAGAATCAAATGAAGGGAGCTAAACATGCACCCTTAACCATCCACACAGGATGCCCTGCGTCTAGGCAACCTGCCTAGGGCTTCCTCATGTCAGCAGCCTCGGAGCAAGGCGTATCTGGAACTTTCCTTTTTTCTGTTATAAAGCTTTCCCACTCCTCTGTGTTTCTTTGAGTCTCTGGCAAAATGCAAGTGATATTTAGAATTTAATAAAGTCCCTGGATTATTGTACTCTGTATCCTGCTGAAGGGGATTCAGAATAGACATCCCAGAGGCTATACTGAAATCCAACCTTTACAAAGTACAATACCACCGAGTTTCTGCATGCGACTTTCAGATTTAAGAAACAAGGTATGATTCCATGCATTTTTTTTTATAAATCTTCTGGAAAAAAACCCACAATGTTAACCATTAAAAGGTATTGCAGTCCAAAACAAGTACAGTGATTTACAGTGACACATATGTCATTTATAGACTTAACTATGTTTGGGCTGACTCTTGATATGTATGCTATTTAATTTCTGTTTTGTATCAACCTTCAACCCTCTCTAAGGAAAAGTCCAACAGCACCCATGACTTTGTAATAAAGCACTAAGTTTGGGCACATAACACTCTCTTTTGATGGCGTAGCAGTCTATTTGAGAGATCAAGTACTTGCACATGTTTTAGAACAAGTCGATAATATAGGATCCCAGTTCTATGTAGGCTTCCGTCTCCTTATAACTGATTTCTATTCGAACTATGGACTTACAGAGTTAAATAGCTTTTCAGTGCAAAGGAAAGGGAGAGTTGCCCTCATTAACAACGCATGCTGCTTCTGGTTTCAAACAAATACAAATATTTATGAATTTCCAAACCACATCCAACAGGAAAATTCTACAGTTTACAAGATGGACATCCATAATCTACTCACATTGGCAGGTCACCTTTGCAGGCATTTAGTCAGTAAAATTGTACAATGCATATTAGTGATGCTGGAAATAATGATTAGAAGTAAGCAGTAATTCTTCTAAAATGTGACCTAAATTGAAGCCTTAATTTAGTGAACTGCCCCACCACCTAACCGACCTGGATATTAAATGAGTAAACTAAGAATATACTTTAAATTATCAGAAAAACAAGAGACAAAGTTGTAGAAAGATGGGCATTTAAGGAAAATATTTCTTAAATAGCGAACCAAAGTAGAGACGAGTCTCATGTTCCATTTGTTAAAATTATTTCCCTCGTTTTCTCCTCCGTATTATACAAGGTCTGATAATTAAGTTCACAAACTTGTTGCAGTGATGTTGCTAACCTTTTCTGATATCAAAGGGATTATTCATTATGTATTTGTACCAACTGGACAAACAGTTCACCACATTTACTATTTGGAAGTGCTGAAAAGGCTGCGTGAAAAGGTTAGACGACCTGAACTTTTTGCCAACAATTAATTCGTGGCTCTTGCATCATGACAATGCACCGGCTTACACTGCAATGTCTGTAAGGGAGTTTTTAGCCAGTAAAAACTGTATCGTAACACCCTCCCTTCTCATCTGATCCAGCCCACAAAGACTTCTTTCTCTACCCCAACAAAAAGGAAATATTGAAAGGAAGACATTTGGATAACAGGACATCAAGGGTAATACAATGGCAGCTCTGATGGCCATTCCAGAAAAAGAGTTCCAAAATTGCTTTGAAGGGTGGACTAGGTGCTGGCGTCGGAGCATAGCTTCCTAAGGGGAGTACTTCGAAGGTGGCCATAGTGATATTCAGCAATGAGGTATGTAACACTTTTTCTAGGACGAGTTCGCAAACTTAATTATCAGACCTTGTATGTTTAGAGAGCTTCAGATGTTTTAGCCTAGTTTTGGAGCTAAGTAAAAAAATTCCAGTATTCAACTTTGGAATTTTATACTATTCTAACCACTAATAAAGAAATCTCAGCAAGACTAGAAGGAGAAAAACGCTTTTTCCCCTTACCATAGCAAAAAAGCAGTTGAGAGGCTTCTCTGAGAAGTACATAAAATTATTCTCCTAAATTAGAGAATTTAGACTCATTTGCTTACATTGTAATTTATGCCCTGATAATAATTACAGTGGCATCTCTGTTTTCTAAAAAGTATATATAAACTTTGTCTCTAAAGCAAGAAGGGAATGACTATATTTCATTCAGCCCAATGGGCGCTTAGAAGAAAAAGAATTGCTGAATTTATTATTTAAGCAACCATTTTCTTTTGACATTTACATCACTTCTTTTTACAACTTTTTAATGACTACATTTATTTCATTGTAAGAATAAACAGGCAATGCTTTAAAATCTCTTATTTGGGCATTTGCATGCATTCATTTATAGAATTAGCATATAAACTTATAGTATTGTCAAAAGATTTTACTTCTGTCTTTATATTATCCTGTGTTCAGTGGTTGTGAAGTTTAGGGTGTGTGTGTGTGTGTGTGTGTGTGTGTGTGTGTGTTTAATGTGAGCAGTTTATTTCCTGTGTTTTTACTTCTCTGTAAATATATTTCTACTACTTACCCAGATGAATTAAAAATTAAAATAAATTAAAATCCTTTGGCTTTTGCTGGGTCTTCTGGAACTCATTGCTTCACTTTTTCTTTGGTCTGATTTTGTCATTTACTCTTGCAGGTGAAGTCTAAATGAGCATAAATTATTTAATTTCCTATTTGCAATTGTCTCAATTGTAATGATGCTCTTAGGAACTGCTGTTTATGCTTGTTCATATTTATTTTATAATTCTAAACATTCTCTGAGATAGATAAGAAATTGATCTTTTCATTAATTTGCAGACTCATTTTTTAATTCATTGTAGTTTTTTGTTCAGAATTTTAAAAATGATTCCTCAGTCTTTCATTATTTTCTGTCTTTATTCTTATTCATATGAACTGGGCTTTCCTTCTATTCTTTCCTCATTTCATCTCTCTATCCTTTTCTCGTACATTCTATTAGAAATTCAGGAGTCTGCTTCAATTTTCTCAACAGCCCCGGGCTCTGTTTTGGATTATTTATACTGCTTTATTAAATACAGTTTGTTTTTTTTCATTTCAAGCCATTTATCCCAATTCCCAGGTTTGTTCTCATCTCTCTACTAGCTTCATAGTTGTATAATCTTTTGAATTTTTTCACACACAAAAAATGTATGTGTTCCTTTCAAATTATCTTGGGCTTAGTTTCTTACATCGATTCTACTTTAAAAAAAAAGAAATGTACATAAACCCATGGAGTTGTTCAACTGTTTGTGGTATTACATTTTATGCTCAGTGCTGTGACTTTTGCCTCTGTTTATCTTCAAGGAGAGATTCTTTTATTTTGTCTACAATTGGAACTTTGATTTAGAGAATCGTATAGGCTTTCCTATCTGAATATTTTAAAACCTGACAAAGGCTTAAATTCATCACTTCAAAAAATTTCCTATGAAGAAAGCCAGATATGGAAGACATTTTGGTAGGAAGCTTTGACTTTGTGATTACTAGGGCTTCTTTCCGTTTTGTGCTGGCATCAAGGAGATACCTGTATGGTGACTCTGCTCTTTGTCCTCCTTCTCATTTAGCTGAAACAATGCTTCTTAATCTAGCAAATGATTCTTTGCTGATGGGCCTGAAAGTTTTTGTGTTTTTCCAATTTGTTCTCATCAATGATTTGCTGGCAAAGTTCCTTGAAATCTCATTTTTCCATGCTACCCTCAAAAAAAGGTTGGACATTTTGCACCTATTTACCTTCTTGTAATTCAGTCTTGGATGAACTTCAACATCTGGGGTAGGTTCTTTAAGATGAACCATTGAAATAGGTTTCTAACCCAAGCCTGTGTTTTGTTCAGTTCTTCTCATACACAGTTGTAAAATCCAGAATATTTGAATCCTCCTATTTTTTGTTTTTTACACCAGGTACCTAAAGCCATTGCCAAATTTTATTTTTTTCATATTTAAAATTTGTCAACTTTTTTTTTCCCATCTCATATCATCTTTTTTTAGATTCTTTCTCAAATAAGATCTTGAGCAATATCTAAGATCAGTTTTGGCCTCACTTTTGATTTAAGTCACAGTTAGAGGAAGAGAATAGTTCCTCAAAGTTTTGGCACACTCCCTGCTTTGAGTTCCACTTTAGCAGCTGCCACACTTCTTTGGCTTCTGCCTGGAACTTCTTGGTGATGCCACTTGGGATGTCTGCAGCGGCCCTACTGACACTCATACTTGTGCCTTCCAAGGGCAACAGAGCCAGTGCCCAGGGGAGCCTCCAAACAGGCAGAATAGAAACAAAATGATTAAAACTTCTCTGTTTCCTCCCTCAGTGGACTATGGTGAGGCACATTTGTAGGATTCCCCAGAAGTTTCTGGAGGATTAGAACACTGGTACCCCCCAGGGGTTGCCAACACAAAAATGCATCCTTGTATTGGCCTTTCCTCCATCCTCGTTTCCCTCTATTCTCACTCCCCTCCAGATCACACTCTAAATAAATGGCCTGTAAGAAAGAATATATATGATATATCATAATTTCTTTATCCAATCATCTATTAAAGGACTCTTCAGTTGCTTCCATGTCTTGGCCACTGTGAATAATGTTGTAGTGAACATAGGGGTACATATGTCTTTATGAATAAATGTTTTCATATTTTTTGGGTTGATACCCAGAAGAGAGATTGCTGGGTCATATGGTAATTCTATTCATAATTTTTTGAGGACCCTTCATATTGTTTTTCATAGTGGCTCCACCCATTCACATTCCCACCAACAGTGTATGGGGGTTCTTATGGTTTTGATTTGCATTTCCCTAATAGCTAGTGAGCATCTTTTCATATATCTATCAGCCATGTCTTCCAAGTCAATGTTTGAGATAATATGTAGCCTGGGATTGACCTTAATTGTTGTTGCCATGGAGGTACAGTCCTTGGTATTAATGGAAATTATATTTGTTTTAAATCACAGAGACTATATAATAATACTTCAGGGTTGTAATTACAATGATGAACAGCAGATCTGGTGTGGCAAACAGGATACTTTAACCTGCAGATTTCCCATAGACAAAGTAGTGTGGTAGATTAAAGACTGACCCAGATTCTTTTATACTATTCCCAACAAAAGGTACGGTCTAACCCTTCTCCCTTTGCAACTGTGTGGCCTCTGTGCCTTCCTTGACCAACAGAATATGGTAAATGTCTCACCGTGCCGATTTCCAGTTCCAGGCCTTGAGATACTGACAGCTTCTATCCCCTGTATCTTGGCAGATTTGCTATGGAAATGTTTGCTGGAGAGGAGTGGGGAAACAGTGTGTGACATAACCATCATATAAGTCTGCCAACCTTGAGCCCTGTGATATGAGAAATCTAACCATGTAGAGATGCCAGGAAATAAGATGCCATGTGGAAAGAGAAAGACAGAGAGAGCAGAGAGATTTAGACAGAGAAGCCAGTGAGCCACATTTACTGGAAATGTGAGTAAAAGCCATCTTGGCTAAAAATTTTCCAGGACCAGATGGAACGTGGATCAGAAACAGATGAACCAGCTGAGCTTTTCCTGAATTTCTGACCCACAATATTATAAGCAAAATTAAAACATTTGTTTTAAGCCAGTTAGTTTTGGACTGTTTTGTTAAACAGAAATAAATAATTAGAACAGATGAATGGACAAATATAGTTTAAGTTATGTACTTGGTCGTTCTACTTTACTGTAAATATATTTATTTTTCTGATAATATCAAGAGGTGGCAAACGAAAGCAAAAAAATGCCAGATGATGTGATGGAAAAATCTGGCACTTTGCTTAGTTTCTACATCTAACTCAGTCCACGGATTGAAGGGAATGCTCTGTCTTTTTGAGGAAAGTCTCTACTGTGTCACCTCACTTATATGAAATAAATATTTCTCCAATCTTCCTAAACTACAAATAGACATTTACCAGGGAGCTATGCATTGAAGGAAGAAAAATTATAAAATCATGTAAAAGCTATTAAATATGGGATCTGAAATACCAGGGAATCCAAATGATATCCTGGTCTTCTCATAAAGGAGAGGACTTATTTGGCAAGTGAAAAGTTTTATCTATCTGTCTATCTATCTATCTATCTATCTCTACCTGCCATCTATTTATCATCTGTCTATCCTATGAATTACTGGCACAAGTTCTTCTTGCCTGAGACTAATGGATTTGTGGACTCACACCACAGTTATTTCTTTAGTTATAGAGTGTCTAATTGGGACAAATATGCATAGTAGCTAAAAGAACTCCCATCCTTGTTTTCTGACTGTGGAGTAAGATTTGTCATGGTAGGTAGAAAGGGGTTTATAGATAATCCCAAACCTGATCCCCAGCTCAGACAAGAAAGTAAATCAGAAGTGATAAGCAATACTTCCTCCCAAGGAAAATTCTGAAATTAGGACCTCTTTGAAAGACTTAAAGGATTCAGAGGTGTTGGTGGCTGACTTTTCCCCATTCAACTTTTCTGTTTGTTCCTGAAAGAAATTTGCAACAGATGGGTCGTGGTGTAAAACACTAGACAAGTATAAATTAAACCAAGAAATTATAACTCTTCTCATAGTTGCTAGGTTAGATGTCACATTTTTGTTGATAAGAATGTAAAGCATATTATGGGCTACTCATCTGACAATTGTCCTTTCGATTCCTTCAGTAAGAGGGATTAAATGGGAGTTCACATTCACTGTTTTACCCTAGGGCTTTCCATATTTCAGTGACTATATACACCATAGGAAACTAAATTATCTGAATTTAGTAGTCTTAACTCTATTGATGGCATTTTGTTAATTGGACCTGGCAAACACTCTTGATACCCTTTCAGTAAAAGTCTTTTCCCAAATTTGAAAGGAAAAAGAAATCTCCGAAGATTCAGAGGTCTACTATATCTGTGAAATATTTAGGTCCAGTGATTTGGGAATTTCCGGGACATCTCCCCTAAAGTAAAGGTTAAATTATTACCACTTTCTTTCCTTTCTTCCCGCAATCCGTGTCTCTTCCACCTGTAAGTAGGAGACATGATACTGAGTATATCCATTTGGAATTTTAAGACAATATATGCCATACTTTGGAATCTTGCTTCTTCTCATTATTAGGTGACCCAGAGTTTTTCAGTTTGGAGTAGTGACTAGAATAGTAGCAGACTTTTTTACAGCACCAGTTTGAGGAACCTTTCTCTGCCTCTGAAGACATGGGACTCAGCATGTTTGTTGGTGGTAGAGACATCTATGGTGGGACAGGATACTGCTGTGTAAAGTCTCTGGGAAGACTCAAGAGGTAATTTTAATATCATACTTTTAGGATCCTGACACAAGCTATGCTTTGTGTAGCAGAGAAGTACTCCCTCTGTGAAAAGCAACCTCTAGGATGCTATTGGAAACTAATAGGGAATGAACACCTGACCATGAGACAACAAATGGCCATGTAATGACAAATGCTTATTACGAATTGAGTGTTTTCAGGTCGATAAAATAATAAAGGTTGAGAAGGCACTGCAGCAATAAAACATCATAAAATGGAAATGGTACATACAGAGTCAGCGTCAACCAAGTAAACATCACATAGTAGAAATAGTATATTCAGGGTAGGCCTATAAAAGTCAAGAAGGCCTAGAATGGTCCCACCCTTGCAGAGCCATTGGTCAGAGTCCATTCCTCCACACCTGGCTGCGCCTTAGGTCCAGGTGCCAAAGCACTATGACTCTGAGGGGGGAGAGGGGTGGAACCACTGAGGAGGACGAGGATTTGTGTCATAAGGTGGTATGAGCCAGACTCCTTAGGGATGAGTCTGGGTGGAGGGGACTCCAGCACCCAGGTGTTTCTTATCTCAGCACTCCCTGTCACCTGGCAGAATTCCCAGATCAGCCTTCCTCTAGGAATAGAGCTTGTGGTACCAAAGCCTCGAGCCTGAACAACAGCAACAAAGTGTCCATGAAAAGCGTCTTCTGTACTAATCAAACTGCACAAGTTGTGAGGACAGGTGGCCAGACTCCCCCATGTCACATACATCTTACAACATCTCTCTTTCAATGTACACCTGTAGTCTCCTGTAATATTCCTTATGATTTTCATATGGAGGAAGAAATAGTCTTCCCTAGTTCATATGTGCAGCAACATATGATATGTTTGTGAAAACTGAAATGGACTATTGGTGCTTTAGGGACCCACTCAGTGGTGCCTCTACAAGTAGTATAAAAGGGTAGCTGTCTATGGGGAAACCTGGGAGGAGTTAACTTAGTCATTCATTTTGTAAATGAGGGCAGTTGAGTTTAAGTGCATATGGGTACTTCTGGACAATAGCTAGAGATTGGATTAATTGGACAGGAGCTAGAAACCATTGAGAATAGAATATTGAAAACAAACAAATGTGGAGAAAGAGGCATGTGAATTTACTTACGGGACTGAACACAAAGCATATAAATTTTATCCCACTAGAGAGTATCAATCCATTACAAATAAAACATTCAATATAGACTGGAGAGAATGGATAATTTCTTTCTTCTAACATCCCAGTGTTTAGTCAAAAAATTGAAAAATGGGATATCAATCGTAGCAAGGAGAAAGGACATGCGGGAGCAACAAAGGTGCCCTCTTTTTCAAAGCTGATCTAACTATTGCCATTGTTGAAAGTCCAATTTGCCAGAAGCAGAGATTAGCACTGAGCCATAGGTATTATGTAATCTCTCAACAAGTGGGACTAAAAACTCAGTGCTAAATTGAAAGATATATACTCCTGCACCCCGGAATTGCAGCAATTTACTTTTACAGAAATTTATACATACTCTGGACCCAAACAAGTTTTCCCTGCTAACATTGCCTCCATGAACACTATACTTGGAATGTCTGCAATATGCTTGACTTATCAGTATGATACCTTATTAAATATCACACCAGATCCAGAAGACACAGTTAACACAATTGAAATATAGAATGATGATATAATATATTAAATATTTAGTTCAATCTCCAGCTTGGGAAACACTCTGTGAGGTAAGAGAGCTTTCATTCAGGATGAAATATATGTCCTACACTAATGGCCAATATGTGATCCTACACCCACACCCCCAGCCTAGAGGACTTTAGAACCTGACCATAGAGTAAAAGTAGTATTGGTTCCTAATTATGCCATTTTCACAAGTTACCTGCTTGTGGAGTATATGCATCTTGTTTCTACTAAGATGAGCTCTGCCAAGTCTGAGGCCCTAGTTCACAGGGGAAAGACACCACTTAGCCAGTGTGGGCTCCTCTTGCCAATGGGTCAGAGGTAAACAAAAAATTTACTGCAATGGCTGGTGTTATTGATTCTGATATCCTTGGAACGCTGGGTAGTTAGTCACACACTTAAGAGTTTCTCTGCAGGGTCTCTTGATGCTGGGTGTCTGGTGATAACTGCAAATAGAACATTGCAGTAACCCTAGCCCAACAAAAGCAAGGCCACAAAGGGCTCAGAATTTACAGGAATAAAACTATTTGGCACTATAGCAGGCAAGAATCATAGTCCAGTGTAAGTACAGGCTGAGGGTGAAATATCTGGAATTAGAGGTGTAGGACAGAGCTGATAGATAATAGTTATGACAAACCTTTGTTTTATTTTTTGTCAGAGGAATACCTACACACTGCATATGATTCTTACATTGTCCATAGATTAATAATCTACCTCATTTTTCCCTAATTACATGGTGTGATGGAAACTAAACATCTATTGTAATTGTTTCATCTATCATGGAGTATCCTGAAAAATCTGGAAAATTAATGAAATTCTGAGTTATATTCATTTTCACTAATGTCATGTATATATCACATGTAACAACAGAAAGCATAGAATATAATTGCTATTTAATTTTATCATAATGTATACAGAAGGGTAAAGTTTGGTATATGTTAATTATCACTCAGTTCTTGTACCTAAAATAGGCTTGGAGTAATTTGTACCTTGTTTCTCAATTAATTATTCACTTGTATCATTTTCTTCCTTTAGCATTTGCATTTGCATCAAATATCATTTCCTTAATATTTTTGTGATTAATAATTTTAAAAACATATAGTATCTATATTTAATATATGCTATTTTAAATTTACCTTATTTTATCAGTTATTTTCTACTAAAAACTACTGCTATCTTTCAGTATTTTGAGCTATTGAATATTCAATATTTTTCACATGTATGCTGTCATTTTACTTTGGATTTTACTAGAACAAGTTAGTCATAAAATGTTGTCTAGGAAATATTATTGAATGTACGATGAGCTTTCTGATTTTCCAGTTCACTGGCTTAATCTTCACTCCTTCCCTCTGTGGTTAAAAACATTAATATCTTCCTTTAGATATACAAAGATACAATATTAAATTATAAAAATAATTCACTGCATTTTATTGGTCAATTCTCATTGCATACTGGCAAATGCTGGAAAAATCTTTGGGCATACAGTGTTCTTTTGCTTCTCAAGGGGCATATGATTATCTCGTGAAAGAATTCTGTTTTATTTTTTTTTAAGTACACCAAGATTCTAGTCAAAATTAAGCATATACATTACCTTAGACAAATCATCAAACATGTTACAGTAAAAGTGTCCATTATGCACTCTGTCAAAATATGTTGGAGAGTCAAGGTAATAATGTATAAAAACATTTTCATCATTATTTAAAGCTGTGTTTGAAAAAAATAAATAGCCCAGCTCTACAACATTTAGCAAATCAATCTACCTTTTTTCTTTCTTTTTTTCATTAAATTTATTGGGGTGACAATGGTTAGTAAATTTACATAGGTTTCAAATGTACATCATCTATATACCCCACTGTGTGTTCACCACCCAGAGTCAGTTTTCCTTCCATCACCATATATATGTGATTCCCTTTTCCCTCTTCTACCATTCCCCACCCCTTTACCCTCTGGTAACCACTAAACTATTGTCTGTGTCTATGAGTTTTTGTTTCTTTGTTTATTTGTCTTGTTCCTTTGTTGCTTTCAGTTTTATATCCTATATATGAGTGAAATCATATGGTTTTTGACTTTTTCTGTCTGACTTATTTTGCTTAGCATAATAATCTCAAGATCCATCTATGTTGTTGCAAACAGCAGTATTTCATCTTTTCTTATGGCTGAGTAGTATTCCACATGTATATATACCACCTTTTTTCATAGTATGAATAGGGAAAAATTTTGTAGATGGGAGAGTACTGGCCTTGGAGTGGAAAGCCTCAGTTACTTTGAATGACCCCGAGAAAATAATTGTCTTTAAATATCTGAACCTTAATTTCATACTCAGATGCAAAATGGAGATAAAAAAGTATGCATCTGAAAGATCTGTAGTGGAGAAACTATATGTAAAATGCTATATAAACAATGAATTCCTACCATTAATATAGCCATGGGTAGATTCAGGTTTTGTGGGCCTTGAAGCTTATATAATATAAAATAAATGATACATGTTATGAATAATATTGGATATGCACATTAATGTTCTTTTGGAATGAGTAAAGTTACAATAAATTACAAAATTATTAAAACTGGAAATTACCACAAATATCACAAAATCCAGAGAAAATACTCTTTATACTCTTTATAATTTATTTCCTGACACCTCTACATTTTTCCCTATATATTATTTGGGTGAATACTGCATGATCACATCTTCTATAGAAAATAATTTCTATAGAGATAATTCAGTCTTTGAAAGATCTTTTTTCTTTGACATCTACATGTTTCGATTGCTACCTGCTAGTGACTACATTCAAATAGTGAACAAATCCTCTGTGCCAACACTCAGTTCATGTTGCCAGGAAAGTTGTCACAGTGCCCCTGGAATGAGAACCAGAAGAAATGGTCATAAATGTATTGCAAGGTGAGCAAAGAAACAAAGTAAGACATGTCAGTGAGGTGTTATGTCTCTTTAGTTCATCATTATATTCCTAGATCCTAGCACCATTCCTGACCCATGATAGGTACTTAATAAATAATTGTTGAATGAATTAGAAAGTTCATGAATAAACATATCTGGAATCCCTGCATGCTAATTCCTAGAAGCCATTTCCAAACTGAGGGTTTTAGTAATAACTGTGAGCGGACAGGACCATCACTCTTTGAGTATATCTCATGAAAATTAAATGTATTCCCTACTCCCCTTCACAATATATTTATTCTGTGTCCACACTTATGCGAATGAACTACAGATTAAGTCTGATGGAGGGGTAGAGGCAGAGTAAAACGGACTCCCTCTTAATTTTACAGGTTTTACAAAAGTGTGAAAAGCAAAGTGAACGCACTGATAAAGGCCTTTAAAGAGACCTATTCATTGAGGAGCTGTGAAACTTTAACTTCATTAGCTTCATGGTAAATTCAACTCTGAATGTATACTTTCATGAAAAAGATCCTTCTCAAGTAGAATATCAGATTTTTTTTTTTCTATGTAACTAAGCAAGTAATGATTTGGGGGAAAAGCCTGACCTTCTTCATTCACTTTTAGTTGATAGTACCTCCGCTAACGTGAGGTAGTGACAGATGGCTTTCAGAATTAGTAGTGTGTGTTCATTAATAGCACTCAGCACTATGTTTGCGCTGGTGAAAATTCTTCATGGAATCCACCTAGTCACAGCCAGCTCCAATCCCCTTTCTTTGTTGCGAGGTTGAGGCCTAAGTGCACACTTCTATACATTGGACTTAGTCTGTAATGCTATATGCCCTCTCTGCACTGCAGAGATTGTGTCCAGTTCATCTTTGTATTTTCAATGCGAAGATATTCTTTGACAAAGTATAATCTTAATAAGTAGAATCTTAATAAGCATTTGTAGAATTCATTCGTAAAACAGTGCATGTGTAGGTTCATAGATTTTCTCTCAGCATAAAAAAAAAAAAATGTCTAATAGTACACACACATAGTTCCCTAGGATGCTACCATAGCTTCACAACTGAACACTCTGCTTCCTCTTATCTATTTTTTCACAGACTATCCATTTCCATGCAGCATTCATATATTATGTGTATGTAAGCCATATAATGTTACTTTTTAATACATTGTCTCCCATTCCACATCTAATTCACCTTATAATAAGAGACATGCCCCTATTTCTTGATAGCATGGTCCTGCATAACCCCTGTCTCTCCCTTTATGGTTCTTTCTATCCATCTTTACCTTGTATAGACCATGCAACTTCATTGACTGGTTTGCTCTTCTGTACACTTAGTATATGTATTCTCACATTAACTTGATTTACCCTCTTTCTGGTTTAGAATGACACCCTGTGAACCTAAGTGTTCTTTGTCTTCAGGATTGAGCAAGCAGAATATTCCCCCCACCCCCCATGGAGACATTTCCTGAAAATAATAGCTGAGGTATTTTACATCTCTGTAGTCACTTAATCTTATTCACTTTTCATGATAGCATTTTTCTCTGTCTCTGAAATTATCTTCTTCATTTAAATACCTGCAGGTATTTTTCAACCCCTTATGGAAATCAACTCCTTAGTGCAGGAACCATTTAATTTTTCCTTTATGCACACTGTGTTCCCATTATTTAGAAGACTGACTTCCAAAGAATGTTTCACAATGAATATTTGTAGAATGAATGAGTAAATGATTCAGTGGCCAAATAGCCATGAAATATATAATTTATTTTCAGGTAGAATGTTATTCTGAGGCAGATTGCCACTTTAATCTTAAATTCTAAATTCAATTTAGACACTTGGATCATATTACCTAAGATATTGTGTTGATGTAAAAAGTTTGAAACTAAAAATGCCAGATTTTGTAATTGTACAGTGATATTATTTTAAATTTATGTACTTATAAAGTATTGAATAATATGTTTATTTATGTTATACAATTTAAAAAGAATCCCAGGGGTACAAATGAGCTTAGTATTAAATTAGGCTACATCACCATTTAATCATCTCCCACAAAAAGTGATCTTAGACCTTTTCCACAATATGAAAGAAAGCTCTATATCATTTTGCTGTCACACACTTTTAAAAACATAAAAAAAGAAATGATGGATCTACAACCCTGTTGACAGTTGCTACTAAATATTAAAGTATTAAAATAAATAAACAATAAATAATTAACTTTAGAATTATAATCAAATCATTTAAAAATATTAGCTGGATGCATGCCGAAAAACAAGATGTATTTCTTTTTCTTTTTCTTAAAAATACTTCGTCAAGCATTATGGTGAATGATTTTTTTCCCCAATTTTAAAGACAATTTTTAATGAAAGCATGGTTTTCAAAGGACATAGGCTGTTTATATAAAGAGCAGCATTTATAAAAATACTGAGAGACTTAGTCAATAAATATATCTCCAACATTCTCTTAAACCTTCTGTCATATGTTGAGGGCACTTTAAATCAAATTTTATATTTCTGTCTAAATTGGCATTGGACTTAATTGTATTGTGACTCAAATAGAAACTAGGTCAGTGATAAACCACAAGATCTTGACATTATCAAAGAATGATGATGATGATAAAGTTTATGCAGAGATATTAAGTCTCCCCTCCTTTATTTTTGTTAAAGGCACATATGAAAAATAAAATATATATATACACACATACACACACACATACATATATATGTGTGTGTGTATGTATATATATACATATGTATATGTATATATGAGTTAAAAATTGACTATATAGAAGCAATTTTAAAATTCATTATTTTACACCACTTTTCTGTTATCTTTAAAATGTCAATATTTAACTCATATGTCTTGAGCACTATTATAGGCTATTCAAAAAACTAAGTGTTTTCTGTTTAGTTCAATACGGATTTATTACACTAATCACTATTACTTAGGTTTATAAATATGAATAAATTATCTTTTCTGCCCTCAAAAATCTTACAATCACCATGAAAACCAGACTTATCAAAATATCATATAAGGTGCTTGGATTAGCACTTGAGAAAAAGAATATATAATATAGTATTTCAAAATGATTTGGTGAAGGGTGATTAGTTTTAGGTGGTTCTATAGGGGTGCATTTACTAAGGGCATGAAAACTGAGAACTCATAAAGCATTTGAATAATTAGATCACTGATAACTAGAAATAGAAACACGTCCCCCAACACACACACACACACACACACACACACACACACACACACACACATATACGTCAGATAACAAGGAACATAAAGACACTGGATGTGAGACGAAAATAAAGACACTAGTGTACATAGAAAGACACAGGTTTAGACACAGGAAAGACACAGCTCATGGATTTTTGTACATGCCATTGCCCACAAAATTTGAGTCAAAACCCTAATGAAGCAGTTATTGCTTGGACATTAAGATGAATTTTGGTGTAATCACCTTTACATTTTGATAGACTGTTCTAGAGCATTAAGGTACATCTACAATATGTAAGTCTCAAAGGAAAGGTCTAGTTAGGAAAGTTTTAAAGGGTAAGGGAGCATACAAGAGCCTGCAAATTTAAACATTTTCATTTAATCCTCACAATAACCTCTTCAAAAAAAATACATACATACATATATATATATATTCCCCACCACCACCATTTTACAGATGAAGACATTTAGATTCAGATTTAGATTTTTTTTTTACCTGATTTAGTTATCCCAGCCATACATAAATAATTGTCAGTTCAACTGTCCTTTTCTAGGAAGTTAAAATAACACTTCTCCAGCAATGAATACAAGTCCTTATCCGGGGCTGATTTCAGTTATTCTGCTCGGTAGATGATAACTTCTTATAACCAAAAATTGCTAACTTGTTATGAGAACATGCAGTCTTATGTGCCTCTGGTAACTCAACTCATAGGTTGCAAATGGTGCACTACAATTTGTTCCTGATCACCTATTCCAAGAAGTGGCAGTTCCAGCCATCTTGATAAGTGTTCATTTTTTTACTGAATAAAAAATAGAATCTTATAGTCCTTTTTTTCTTTGGCTTTCTCTTTGAAAGAGTGTTTTACAAAGACATTTTCCCCTAAATATGAAAATATTCTTAACCTCAGGCAAGTATAGAACTCTAAGTCACAATTTTAACAACACAGGAAAAAAAATAAATTTTACTTTCAAGCTTTCCAGAGTAAAAGATTCTAATCTTCCTCTTCTCCCATCATACCACTTCTCCCTTCATCACAAACTTTTCCAACCATTATTTTGATTATACCAACAAGATCCCTGGTTATATACACCCATGCATTCATTCCTTAGGACTCTACAATGGAAACATTTCAGGGGTGAATGTTTAAAGGCCATATTATAATTTAGTCTTTTTTTTTTTTTTTTTGGAGAGAAAAATCATTCTATATGTTTATCCACTTTTAGCAGAAAAGATACAAAAATTCGGAAGGGAATAATAATACATAGTTATTTTATTTAAATACATTTTTCCAAATATTAATTACCCTTGAAAAAATGTATAAATAAAATTCTTATTATGCATACTGTAAGTCTTATACATACTAAGTCTTGGAGGTTTTCCTGGTTCAACTATTATATGAAAAAGTCACGTAATGAATTTATTTTAAATCATTTTCAGGGTTAGTGATGATTAAATATATGCCAAAAGTCAGGAGAGACTTAGGAGCTCTATGAAGATTGGAAATTAGAAATAGAACATATAGATTCTGCTTGGAACATTAACTTTATCTAATTATACATCTCTAGGAATATGGTGCAATGTCAACTTTCAATTTCTTTTTCCACCTCAGAAAAATCAATTCATGGTTTCTCATTTTAACAAGTCTATGAACAAAAGTAAGCTGCAAGATTATTATTTTGTCTTTCATTCCTTAATGATAAAGCTACATATATTAAATTTTAATTACTTCACCTTTTGAATTTATAGAGGAAAACTATCCATTTTTATATATAATTGAAACTGCTACTAATGAAACAAAGGACCAGTTAAAAGAAAAAAGAAAAAAAAAAGGAGGGGAAAGGGAAATGTTTTTACAAGACTGGAAATATGGAGAGGAAATTTTAGGGCATGTTGACCTTTATGGAATACTTTCTAGGTACTTGGATATATTAACATAGAAATTTCCATATTCTTGATTCCACATACTCTTTTTGACAGGCTGCCTATTTCAATTAAAAGAGCTTTGAAAAAATCTCTGAACATATTTTATAATTTTTTTGTAATTTATAATAATGTATTTATATTTGTAATAATGTATTTGATATATTTTTCAAAGAGGACACGCAAGAGGCCAATGGACACATGAAAAGATGCTCAACATCACTAATCATCATCAGAGAAATACAAATCAAAGTCAGGATGAGATACCACCTCATACCTGTGGCAATCATAAAAAAGACAACAAAGGATACGTGTTGGTGAAGATGTGGAGGGAAAAGAACCCCCGTGCACTGTTGGTGAGATTGTAAACTGGTACTGCCACTATGAAAAGCAGTATGGAGATTCCTCAAAAATTAGAAAAGAACAAAAAGAACTTCCATGTGACTCAGT
Organism: Rhinolophus ferrumequinum; assembly: GCF_004115265.2. Classification (NCBI taxonomy): domain Eukaryota; kingdom Metazoa; phylum Chordata; class Mammalia; order Chiroptera; family Rhinolophidae; genus Rhinolophus; species Rhinolophus ferrumequinum. The sequence continues at coordinate 36,416,419 of NC_046287.1, forward strand.
AATCACACTTCTGGGTATTTATCCGTAGAAATCGAAAACACTGATTCAAAAAGATATATAACGCTGTATTTATTGCAACATTACTTATAATAGCCAAATATGAAGGCAATCTAGGTGTCAATCTATAGATTAATTGATAAAGAAGACATGACAGGTACACACACACACACACAAACACACACACACACACACGATGGAATAATACTCAGCCACAAAAATAATGAAATATAGCCATTTGTAACAACATGGATGGACCAAGAGGATATTATCATTGCAATGAGTCAGACAGAGAAAAACAAATACCAGGTAATTTCACTTATATGTGGAATCTAAAAAAAAGCAAATGAACAAGCAAAACAAAAGAAAATAACTCATACATACACAGAACAAACTGATGGTTGCCAGATACTTTCCAAGGAGAGGAGTTGGGAGATTAGCACATGGGTAAAGAGGTGAAGGGGGTTAAGTACAAACTGCCAATTATAAACTTAATCAAGGGGATATAAAGTACAGCATAGAAAACATGGTCAATAATATTGTCATAACTAGGCATGGTGCCAGATGACACTAGACTTACCATGATAATCACTTTGTAAGGTATGTAAATGTCTAATCACTATGTTGTACATCTGATACTAAAGTAATATTGTTTGTCAACTATAATTTAAAAAAATATAAGAAAGGTAATAGGTGTTACATTTTTTTATAATTGATCCTCACTAATTTGTCTTTGATAGATTTTTACGTCATGAAGATACCATGAAAATATCCTTTATGTATTTCCTTAAATAAGGGTTTGGAAAACTCGTGTAAAAAGCCAAATAGTAAATAGGATTTGTGGACCATATAGTTTCTGTTGCAACTATTCAACTGTTTATTGTAGCATGAAAGCAGCCATGCACAATAAGTAAACAAATGGATTTAGTTTTACTTGTTTTATTTACTTTAACTTTACTTACAAAAAAAGATGGCAGGCCAGATTTCGCTCAGGGGCCATAATTTGTATACACTTGCCTTAAATTATTTCATTGTATACACAGTGACAAAATACAAAATAGAAAAAAATATACTGCCAATAAATTTAGTAAGTAAAGATAACAATCATTTGCTTGAATCAAAGAACATTTCAGTTAGACTGAGAATTTACTTATACTCTATCCTTCATGATAGGAAAGCATAGATACCACAAAAATAATCTGAAGTAGACAACTGGTTTTCAACCTTGTGAATTCAATACCTTCAAGTAACCACTACACAGAAAAAGATCTGGGAGCTGTAAAGCTATGAATTTCCTTTGAGCACAAATTTGATTTATCCCTGATTTTAATATTTAGCATTCTTATTTTTAAATTTCTAAGTAATATAATATCGGAATCTAGTTTTCGAGCTGACACAAAAATACCTGGGTGCCAAAAAAAATGTATACAAGTGGATACTTTGGTCAACATTGCTCAAGCAGTAGTTCGCCCTAATCAGAAGTGTCTGGAGGCTGATGGCAACCACTTTGAGCACCTCTTGTAATTGCAGAAGTCAAATGTGACTTGTATTTATCTTTTGTTATTGGTATAGATTCAGTATTACAGTTTTAATTGTTCTTTCTTAAAAGGTGCATACATTTTTTAGGCACGCTCTGTATATAAGAAAAATTAGTGTTTTACAAATTTGGGTTTTACTAATTTTTTGGTAATTTTTTTTGTTGCATCATACCAGATTATAATACAATCATTGTTTAAATATATGTGTAATATACAAATACTAGTGTATTTGATTTTTATTTTGGCCTTAACAAAATACATTTAGTGGCTTAAAACAAAAACAAAACTGTAAGATATATTATCTCACAGTTCTTTGGGTCAGAAGAGTTACTACAGCGTATCTCAGTTGTTTCTGCTGCTTAAAATTTCACAAGGTCAAATCATGGTATTGGCCAAACCCTGTTCCTTTCTGAAGACTGTGGGGATGACTCTGCTGCCAATCTCGTTCAGTTGTCCAGCCAGATTTAGTTTTTTGCAGATGTAGGGCTGAGGTCTCCATTTTCTGGCAGTCTGTCAGTCAAGGCTCTGTCTTTGCTCATGGAGGCTGTCTGTATCACTTACCAAGCTTTCCCTGTGTTCCCCTCCAGCAATGGTGGGTGGAGGCCCACTCACACTTTGAATCTTCTGCTGCCACATCTGTTTCATTCCAGTTGAAAAAAAGTTGTGCTTTTAATGGCTCATGTGATTAGGTTTGGCTCAATGAAATAATACAGGATAATCTTGCTGTTTTGAAACCTTAACCTCAATTATATCTGAGAAGCTCATTTTATCATGTTACATGAAGTATTAACAGGTGCCTGGGATTAGGGATTGAGCATTTTTGGGGAATCATTCTGCCTTCCACAATTACATATAGGATGAACACCAGTGTATGTACTAACCAGTTTATGAAACAGATCTTTTCTCTTAACTTCAAAATATCATCTACCTCATTCTTTATCTCCAGCTTCAGAAGTAACCGTTATTCTGAATTTTGTGTTTATCATTCGTAATAACAATGGGATTTCTCTTTAGTAGGTGGTGTACATTTTCAGCTTTAGTAGGTGATTGGAAATGGAGGATGTTTTCTAGTGTATGCATGTATACTACAAAAAAAAGCACTGTATCTGTATTTCTATTATACCATATACTCACCAAAAATCAGTATTTCACTTATTTTTGTAAATAAGTAGGGATGATATGGTATGTGATTAACTTAAATATTATGGAGGTTATGAGCCACTTTTTATATGGTTATTGGATATTCAAATTTTTCTTCAGATAAATCACGATTTTTTTACTAGTTTACTGACTTTTCTTATTTATTTCTTAAAATTCCTTATGAACTTCAATCACATATACGTATTCTAGATGTTCTGCTACAGTTTATGATATCCTTTAAACTCCCTTTCATGTTCATGCAGATCAAAAAAGTGGGAAGGACAAGGAGTGATAAGAATGGAGTATAAGAGTTGCATAGAGGGACATTCTCTAAGACTATCTTTTGGACAGATCCAATTGTAGAATTATGTTAACCTTTCAAGTAGTCGAATAATTTAGTGAAATGAAAAGGATGAGGGAAAACAAAAAATTGGTTTGAAAACTAATTATTTCTCTCACTTCACATTCACAAAGATATTCTTTATATTGTCTTCTATGAATTTTATAGTTTTGTTTTGAGTATTTAAAAATTTAGTGTTTTTAAGTTCCATTGTTTTTGTTAAAGGAGGTATCCAGTCATGTTTCTTCATGAAGGGAGCTAGTTGTTTAACTTCATCTATTAAATAAATGCTTCTTGCCCTGTTGATTTGTTTTACTTGTGGCAGACCTTGAGGTCTCTATTCTTTTTCCATTGCTGTGTCTGTTCTTGTGACAGTGACATGCCATTTTATTATTTTTCCTCTAAGTTCAGACAACCCTCACTTTGCATGGTTCTGATTTGCATGAGGTTCAGTTACCACGGTTTAGTTCAATAGCACCAGTTTCCAAAAACACAATTCAAAGTTTAGTTACAAGGGAAATTTTTTTCACAAATAAAAAGAATGCTTAAATCCTTAATATATCTGTTTTACATTAAAGTGCAATAAATATTATTTTTTTTCATTCTGTATACATTTATACCCGGCACTAAGAGGATTTAATATTTTGGAAAAAAATTTAAAAGTTCTGAAACAATAGTAATTTTTCCTATTGATTAGATTATTTTGTATGACTTTTGGCCTGCATGGTCATTTGTGTGTATGTGTGTGTGTGTGTGTGTGTGTGTGTGTGTTGTCTTGTGCCACTGTGAAACTTGAGGACTGCCTGCATATATTAATATTTGGTAGAGCAACTTCTCACTTTTTTTTTTTTTAATATGAGTGACTAGTTTTATAGTTTTGTTTTTGTTTTTTTACATTTGAAATTTAATTCCAGTTTGTCAACTTTTTGAAAGAGCCTGTTTACTTAGAATTAGGATGGCATCCACTCTGTAGCTTACTTTAGGGAGAATTTTTATAATAAGTCATCTCATCCAAAATAATTTAATATATGTCCACATATTCAGATCATCTTATATCCTTTACCATGATTCACTGAATCTAAGATGTTATCAATTTGCAGATATACCATTATTTTATGTACAATTAAGAAAATAGGAAAAGGAAATATTGTTAATTAAATTATGGCCTTTTTTCATATTTCACCGATTATAAGACATTCCAAATTTGAAGATGTTGTAAAATGGGAAAATTTAGAACACAAAGCATAAATTTCAGTTTTAAGCTTTCTTGTTAGAGATGCTATTAATTCTTCATTATGTTAATTCTGTGATATACACGTATTATAACATAGGCTTTAGTGGGTGATATCTTCATTTTTCTACCTTTTATGGTATTAACCATAAGTGCCATACATCTATTAAATATAATTGTGATATGGGTGATCCTTGTAATAGTATTAGTGATAACATTTGGCTGCAATTGAAACCATCTACTTGAGGGAGGGAAGGGTATCCAGATTTCTAAATGGTCCTGAAACTATGAGTTTGTAACAAATGGGAACCAGTAAGAGAAGTTATAATATAGTTTCCTAATGGTTTTCAATAGTTTATAATATTTGTTTAGAATTTCCTCAGTTAACCTCATCTGTAATAGGAATTTAATCTTTATGTCTGGCATTAAATGGTCCAGAAATTTTTATTTTAATTATAATTGTGATTTGTGTGTTTCTTTTACTGTTCTGTATCTTATCTTTTATTATTGCTTTCTGTTGCTTGAAAACTAAATATTGAAACGATGTCAATTTTTGTTATATTTAATTTTATATTAAATAAAATTTAATCCCAGTGATGCAGGGTTGGGGTTACATTATTTGATAGAATTTACTAAATTATTCTCTAGGAGAAAAACAAATACAGAATAAACCAAAGGTGTATAGACAGATGATTGTTACATAACAAAAATTTTATTATATTAATTAGCCAACGTAGTAACTTAGGATGATTTAGAATTTCACCACATAGCATATAATAACTACAAAAATACAGATGGAATGGAGGTCATTGTATTAATATAAAAATGTTAAAAAGAAGACTGTTCTAGGGAAGACCATCTAAAACATAAAATATAAGACGGAATTATTGGGTTCATAAAATACAAATCTTTATATGTCAAATTGCATTATAAATGAAATTTAAACAGCATAAAAATTTCCCTACACTAATATTTATACTAATGTGGGTAAAATTCTGAATGTTCACAATATTTGTAAAGAGGTTAAGCATATCGTAATATGTCCACTTAAAGATGAAACCATTAAGCGTTGTGATTATATAAAATTTAGTAACATGGAAAATGGTGAAAAATATAGAATACCAAGATATATAAAAATATGCACTAATAATTAAATCAAATAATCATGTTATTCCTCACTATTACTCTTTGGTAAATATCTCCATCTGTTTATTTTACATATTTTTATATTGTATTTAAGGCATTTTCTACAATTAATATATACTTATTTTATAATGTAAAAATCAGTTAAAAATATAAAGATCTTTTGGCCTCCTAGTTTGCTTTTCATAATCATCTTTAATTTATATTAGCCTATGCCTTTAAATTCTGGACTTTTTTCCCTGTTTATTATTGCCTACTATTAATTCTTATTAATCCAGTCATCTCATTTCTTTTTTCTGATTATTTTAGTCATTGTTAGTTTTGTTGCTTATTTTCAACATCCTGCTAATGATACATGTTCCACAACTAGAAAACCAGTCCAGCAGTTTTAATCACCTAGACTTTTTAAGATGAAGATATCAAAATTAGTAAAAAAAAAATGGAATTCACTGAATTTTCACTGAACTGTATATTTTCTGAGATAAAAATAGACTATCTGAATAATTCATTGGTACATTTTACACAAATCCAGATTCTATGCTTCAATTAAGATTAAATAACCTAGACGTATAAATATCCACTATAGTCCCAACTGCCCTAACAAGCAGTGGAGGCCTGCTAAATCTTAGTTTCATCTATGTAATGTAAATGGAAACAACAGTTATGATTAAAAAATGTATAAAACTAATTTATTAGATTTATGATTTCTTAGATGTTGTCAGAGTGCCATTAATTAACTATCAACTAACAGGAGATTTTCATGTACACTGTCATTCAAGTAAAAAATACATGTTTTTTTTAAAAATATGGACAAATACAAACATCCACATTTTGATTTGGAAATAAAGATATTATCTTATTAAAATTATAGTTTCAACAACAGGCAAGGAATAGGCACAATATTAAGAATGAAATTATTTATGTTGTTTTTAAACATTGGTTGATAAATTCACAAACATAAATTGTTTCTATTTCAATCATAAAACACAGCTTACAAAGTATTTTGCCAATAACTTTTTACTTGAGGTGTATTTTAATTTTCTAATTTTTGAATTTTCAGACTGGAAATTGAAAATATTATCATGATCTCACATTTTTTCTTCATTGCTCCCAACATCTACAACCAAATGGTGCTTTACTGTACTCTTGATAATTTCAGTTTTCCATGAAAGTATCACTTTCATGTCTTCTAATATTTGCTGTTATGTGGGAAATACCAAGACTGTATTATATCTTCCTTCCTAGTACTAAAAATATCTTTTTTAACCTGTATAAATAATCTTCACACACAACTAAGATTTCCATAGGAAAATATACTGTGATTTTTACTTGGAGCATAACCAAAATTTGAAACAAGAGTAAGCAAAAAATCTGAATCCTTAATAAGAGTGCCCTGCTTCTATTTGTACATTTATTTATTTATGTACAATAATAATTAGATTAAATTCCTATTATACTTGTTATGCATAGCCCTAAATATTATTAATTATATCTATTGGCATGGCTATATTTGTTAATTATGTTATGTTTTATAACATGAAATGGAATTAAAACAGTTTTACTTCAATTATCTAGACTTTCTAAAATGAGGACATCCTAGATTAAAAATAAAAGTCACTGAATTTCAACAACATACAAGAAAAGACATGTTTAAAGTAAAGGAAATATAAATAATAGAACATGATACATAATACATTATAATAATATTATATAATATTAATATATCATATATAATGATAATATATAATAATATACATATTAATGTATGAAATTAAAGGTGCAAAACATAATGTCCCATTTTTGTGCCTTAAACGTATATTTCTGTTTTGCCCTTCTTGTTATCTAAATTATAGAATATCACTGAAATACATTTATTGTCAGATATCTTCTGAATATAATTCTCCTTTGAGTATATTTATTACATTTTTTACTATTTGATTTTAGACAAATGGAACAATGAAATTTTTATAAAGGATTTATATAGGCTGTCTTTTTATTGTATATTTTGCCATTTTTATGAAGAGACATCTATAGGGGGTTTTGGTCATACTCTTATATTTTTACTTAGCAATTAATTGCTCAAAATATTTATTATTATTATAAATTCCCCAAAATGAAAATGTGGAACTATTTATTTCCAAGGAAAAATGAACAAAGGAGAAGAAATTACAGTTCCATAACTTATTAGCAATGGGGTATAGTGCTTAAAATCTGTCAAACTTCTATCTTCCTCAATATTCATTTAATAATTATTGCCTAGAGTATTGTTAACAATTTAGTCAGTTAAAAAAACAAAACACAAACACACACACACACACACACAAAAAAAAGCAACTAAGTGCTACTCAATTATCAAGAAACATTATCAACCTTGAAATTTATTAGTTGAATATCTTAAATACTGTAAATTATGTTCAAGTATCCTTAACAATTAAATATTTTGACTTACTGAGTTTAAACAGAGTAAATATAGCCAATACAATTAACATAAAAGTGAATGTTTTTGAAGGCTAAGTTAGGTTATAACATGCATTATCTTTGAATAGCTTCCAAAAAAGTATTTCAAATCACTACTGTTTGAGAAGGTTCCCATTTGTCTAAAGAAACACTGAGTACTCTAATAAAGTCATCTCCTTCTATTCAGAATGATATATGTGCCTAAAAACATAAAACATACTATACTTATGAAAGTCACAAGGTTTGTGGTATTTTTAAATGGTTGAATATTTACATATTCACAAAAATTATATGACCTTCCAAATATAGGTACACTGTGCATACGTTTTTATTCATCAGTATTTAATTATCTTTTCACAAACCTCTCAAAATTTGGAACTTAATGGATGGCATTATTATCACTTTGAATTACATATACATCTTCCAATTTGCCATAAACCTCTTTTGATTAAACAAGCAAGTCATTGATAATCTACCAAATAGTGTCACTGTCTTTCAATAATGTTTATTCTACTTTATTCAATTAAAAATGTATGTATGCACGTATGTATGTATGTATAGTTTGACTAAAGCCTAAAAACAGCAATATTAGAAAACAATATAAAATATTATATGCATATAAATTTGGAATAAGAAAGTTTAAAGAAAATGGGCTAAAGTTGCTTGTTGATTCAGTTTTCTCTATCAAAATATTTGAAGCATTGTAAAATAAAATATACAATTAACTAAACTAAAAGACATGAAATGGTCATGGAGAACGTGTTTTTAACATGCATATATTAGGATTAAGTAAAGCTGAGAATGACAGAATGTGTACTTAATAGCTGTGTAAACAAGGTAGAAGTTTATTTCTCCATCACGTACATTATGTCCAGAAGTAATCAGCCCAGGACTGAATTGGCTGATCAGATCTTTATTTGGGACCTGTCTTCTACAATCATTGTTGCTCTGACTTCCTTATTTTAGAACATAGACCTCATGGTCTAGCAATTATGCCAAGGTTTTAGCAAGCAGGAAAGACGGGGTGACAAAGAAGGGCAGACCTCTTCCCTTTGAAGACTTTTTCAGATGTCCTACCCAACATTTCTCCTCATAAGCCATTGGGCAGAATTTAGTCTGATGATCATACCTGCATGATTGAGAAGTGCCATGACTATATGCGTATGTATAATACAAGCTGGAAAGAGTTATATTAAGGGAAGAACAGAAAGGGATCTCAAATTTATTAGTAAAATTCAATTTTTTAGCATATTGGTGATTATTTTCTTTCACACTGTATTTTATATGTTATTTGCATGTGTGATATATTTTTCAGGACATTTGTTTATTAGGAAGATCATTGAATGGCTTTATAAAAACTGTGTTTATGCCCCTTTTACCTAAAAAATATTTTCAAGTTATTTCTCTTTTCCTCTAGAAGATATATAATCTTCATATAATTTAATTCTACTCCATAGATAATGTAAGTAATAAAAATATATTTAATTCTAATATTTGATGCTTTTACATTAGTTGTACTAATAGTCACTGTTATGGAATTAGTATTTTTGGCTAGTAAGAAGCAAATATATTGTAAACAAAAAAGTAAGCAGTCATTGTAAAGTGAGCAGTTATATTTGGAGGATTATGAAAATATTTGACAAATCTATCTTTTAATAGAGCCTAGATTTAATGGAAATTTAATTTGCTTAATGGAAACAGTTAAGTAGGGCATTAACAATGTAGGCCATTAAACCAAAAGTTATCTCTTTTCTTTATATGGCATAATTCAAATAAACAAGATATTAAGGGCTTTTTTGGTGATGCTTAACGATCAAATCACTTCAGTTTATGTTTTTACTTCTTTTGAGTTTTTGGACCATGCCTTCTTGTCACGATATTTTCCTTTACAGAAATTTATTTCTTAATTTCCAACTAACGCTTACATATCTTCTGATCCTTGTGTTACAAAATATCCACCTGGTTTATTCAATACAGTTATTTTTCTGCAAATTATACTTTCTGCTATTGGACTCTACTATCTTGGCTCTTGTATTGCTTCACCCAAAGTTGACACACTTGCTTAACCCACCTCCCCAGGGAGAGTTCACTCTAGAAGGGAAACTCTAACAAGAATTTACTGGACAGTAACCAATGTTCGACAGTAACTAAAAATAATTTTGATGCTGAATGAATTCTTTAAACATGAGCCTAAATGTGTTTTCTCCTAATGACTTTATAAAGAGTTTTTTAAATGGATCCCTCATTGGGAGCTTCTTTCCCTAACCCTATTCTTGATAACAAATAAAACTCAAGGAATCTTAGCATCAAGAGGTACCTATGCACTTAGGCAAGTTTTGAGTCCTCTCCTTGTGCAAGATTCAGAGTCCTGCACTCTCTTGCCAACTGCACAATCATAGTTTAACTTAATTAGTAGATGTCCAAGGACTGCAGGAAAGTTTGGCTTTTAGAATTGTCTTGGCTTGAAAAAAAAGACTGTTCAATAAATACAATTACAGAAAAATTGTTAAATGAGCTCATCCCCAGGTCAGAAAGTACTGCCCATTATCAGTTCTTCCTGATTAAAACATTGTATTTCAGATGGGAAATTACAGTCCTCTGTTGAAAGGAGACTATTTAACAGGCTTGATTGCCATATATATATATATATATATGTATATTCTAATATATACATATATATATTCGTATTCAATATATATATTCTAATACATGAATATTTATATACATGTGTATATATACACATATATATGTATTTTAAAGATATATCTTAAAGATATATATATATATATATATATATATATATATATCTTTGCAATAAATGTTTATATATATATATATATCTTTGCAAATAAATGTTTTCAGATTTTTGGGGTAGATACCAAGAAGAGGGATTTCTGGGTCATATGGTAATTATATTCTTAATTGTTTTGAGGAACCTCCATACTGTTTTTCATAGAGGCTGTACCAATTTAGAATACCACCAGCAGTGTATGAGGGTTTCTTTTTCTCCACAGCCTCTCCAACACTTGTTATTATTTGTCTTGTTGATGATAGCCATTCTAACAGGTGTAAGGTGGTATCTCCTTGTGGTTTTGATTTGCATTTTTCTAATAGCTAGTGAAGTTGAACATCTTTTCATAGATCTGGTGGTCTTCTGTACGTCTTCTTGGAAGTGTCTGTTCACGTCCTCTGCCTATTTTTTTTAAATTGGATTGCTTTTGTTGTTGTTGAGTTGTATGACTTATTTATATTTACTTGGATATTAGCTCCTTATTGAAGGTATTTTCACACAATGCCATATATATATATTACAATGTATATATGATGTATTATAGAATTGTACACTTGAAACCTATATAATTTTACTAACCAATGTCACCCGAATAAATTTAATAAGAATTTTAAAAAATAAAAGAAAATATACAAATGAATTTATGCTATACATTTTCACAATCATACAAAGGAAAGAAGCAGGGTAATATAAGAGTATTAATAGTGGTGACTTAACTTTAGAATGCATGAATAAGCAAGTCACAACATTTTTTATTTAAAAAATATTTCTTTATTTTTTATTTTTAGAGAATTTATTGCACAGCGTAAAAAAGTAGATGTAGAACATTGAGAAAAAGAAAAGAATACTAATCCTGGGAACATCCATCATTAAAGTTAGAGAGGCAGGTGGCTTTAAATATGTATATTTACTCATTCTACAGTCTTGCTTAAAACTGGATTTCTACCACACATATCTTATCATGCCCCGTGCTTCAGTTGATCCCACTCTGCCTCAACCATAGTATTTATATTGGTTGTCTATTACTGTGTAACAAATTATCCCAACAATTAGAAATTCAAAATATAATATTGATCTCACATTTTATGTGAGTCAGAAATCTGGATATGCCTTACCTGGATAATGCTGGCTTAGTTTCTCACACAAGGTTGCAATCAAAGTGTTGTCCAAGACTATGGCCTCAACTGAAGCATTGAGTGAGGGAGGATCCACTCCATGTTTACTCAGGAATTTTTGGAAGCCTTCAGATCCTTGCTGGCTGTGTACTGGAGTCCTCCCCCACGTCCTTCTTTGTTGGATACACAATAAGGTAACTCCAGTGTGGTGTCTGACTTCTCTCAGAGTAAGAGTAAAAGAAGACAAGTTAGAAGGAGAGCAGAGATTTTCTTGTAAACTAATCTCAGCGGTAACATCTCTTTTACTGTGTTCTTTTTGTTAGAGGCAAATTACTAGTTCCAGACCACTCTAAAAAGTCAAGATTATGCAAGGGTGTGAATAACAAGGATCAGAATTGTTGGGGGCCATATATAGAGATAGCAATACCACACCATGATAGATCCTTTTTTTTTTCTTTCTAAATTTACAACTCAATTTTAGGGTGAGCAATTGTTTCAGTTTGACTGTGACTGTCCATCCCAGTTTCAGCACTAAAATTATATAACACTATAAAACCCTTCAGTCCTGGACTACTGGGGATAGTTGGTTAGTGTACTTACACTGTCAAAATCAAGGATTCTTTATAGAGACTTCTACTTATATTTTCTCAGTAGCCTTTTTTTTTTCCTTCCCTACTAGCTTACAACTGCTCAAACTCCATGACTCTGCTTAAATATTTTCTCCTCAGACAGTCCTCCCTATCTTCAATTCAAGGTTGATAGTTCCTTCCCACCTGCCAAAAAAAAAAAAAAAAAGAAAGAAAAAAAAGTGGTTTGTAACATACTCCTTTTCATCCCCTTCTATCAAGACTTGTGCACTCTTCCTCCTATCCCCACCAAGACTGATCCTCAAGGGGGTTGGGCAGAGATGGTAGTTGATTCACCTTTGGGTTTATGGTACCTAGCTAAGTGATTAATAATTTTATTTATAGAAGAGAAAGTATGACCTCAGAAAGGGGAAAGAAAATGTCCAAATTAATTCAGACCATAAATGGAGAAAAGAAAACCTGGAATTGTGCTGATATCTACCACAGATATTAATGATAAGTTATGTGCCAAGTTTATACATACAACTCACCCATTATAAGCAATAACCTATCCAAAATCGTATAGTAAACAATAAAAAACATCTGTATATTTTTATGCAAGGAACATGACACCTGAAGGATAATTAAAATAGTCCTCTTTTTTCCCCCAGAAAATGCAGACATTTCACAATTAATGTTGTCACACTATATTTGGAGAACTCAAATTACTAGGATGACACTTATAGAGCATCTTTAACTCTGTGCATAAACACTGGTAGGTTAGAATTATAGGTGCTTTAGGATTAGGTAAATAGCTTTCAAAACTGCATTATCTAATTCAAGGAACAGGAGTCATCTGGAGTTACACATTTCTCCCAGGTTATTATATATTATTCTGATTTTTGAGCAACTCTTTATCTACTTAATTAAAATAGTAGGCCTGGAATAGGGAGTGTAACTTAAATGTAAGGCTGGACAATGATTGTTTAGTTTTTATAGATAGATAATAAGGATTATATAATGCCAGAGCATCGGGGCCGCTCAGAGGAAGAGAAAATTTCCCAAAATAAACAGACTCTCAAGGTAGGGGAATGGGATTCCTGCCTTCCCCTTAATTAAACTTAATAATTCAGAAGTATGTTAATAAATGGGAGGAGGTTGGAGGTAACTTAAAGTTTGTTTTCTTATTAAAGTTATGTAAACCTACTCTTTCACTATTTCTTGACCTGGTCTGTGACTCATACTTTTGATTGTCTATCCTTTGGTTATATTGTTTAATTTTTGTTGTTTGAATACCAGTAAAAAAAAAAAATCCTGATTAATATAAACTACTGTGGTGATCATATTTCCTTTTGCCAGATAATGCATTGGGCTGTTCATGCAACTTATATTGGAATAATGAGTGTTCTAAGAAAGATTTTGTTCCCTCATTAAAAGAGAGAACGAGGTGATTAAAAGCAATTTTGTTATATTGCTAAAAATCAAGAATGTGATATTCAAAGTTAGGCTACAATCTTCCCTATCATGAAGGCTTGGATTCATGAATTCTTCAATAAATCAAATGAATTAGTGCCCAGAATCTAGACCTAAATTCCTTTGGCCTCTTCTTAAATGTTTTCTTTATGATTTCAAGTTGCAAGTTTTTGGATATTCTGTTCTAGCAACTGAGTACATCCGAACTCAATAAAATAATTATATAGTAAAATTATTAATGATTTAGGTAGCAAAAACTTTTTCAATAAAATTGAAAATTAATTTACTTATATTATCACAGTTTTGAAGATCAGTGAATTAAAAAAAAAACACAAAAAATCAGTCCAGACTTGCTAGTAATTTAGCATTTAAAGTGTGAACAACTGTAAGTTTTAATGGCAGAACAAAGCCAAAATAGGTTAGTTATGAGAAGAGAAACCTCCTTTTATCCTGAATATGCCAACATTTGGTACACATATACATACACACACACATACTTGTATATAATATCTGTTTTATGTATGTATTTCTAGTAATATTTTAATGTACTTAAATGTATAATACAAATATTTAACAAATAGCGGAGCTTATTGGCCTCTGATTTTAGGTAAAAAAAGTTACTACATATTGTTCCAGTGATAATGGAATAAAATTAGAGTAATTTTTTTCTTTGTCATCTCATCAACAATAAAAATGACTTTATCAAACTATATTTATGTATATATATTTTCCTAAATAGTCTCACTTTGTTGTTAGATCAACAGATAGGAAATCAAGACAGCACCTTCACTCACTAATTTTCACTGTGGTTAATCATTGAAACTATTAAACCTGTTGTGCTTCTTTGGCTGTGTCTAACTTGAACTTGTTCAGCAAATTCTGTCTGCATTAGTAGCCATGGCAACTTCAGAATAAATATTGAGTGCTGGCCTTCCAACTGTTAAAAACCTTTAAGTCTCCTTTAAGTCCATAGAATGTCTCCACAGAGACATAGGCATGCAAAACAATAGAAACTTTTCATGTTCCAAGAAAAAAGGTAAAATGCCACAATCAATTTAATTTATTATAAAGTTATATAGACGATAAAGTGCAAATATTAACAAAACACTTTTTCCCCTGAGGTGGTAAAACAAATGGCAAATTTCATAGCAATTATATAAAGCTCTTATGTAAACAGATCATTAGCACAGTTACATACTTAGCTACTACTGGTAGAGGAGCTATTGAAGAAAGAATGGGAAAACAGGGTGGCTCAAGACCAGTGTCATCTAAAAACTTCATTGCCCTATTTAGGTACATATTTATAATAATATTTATAATATATGGTTTTATGAAATGTCCTCTTAATTGAGACTAAAAGACAATCTGTCCAAACCTTCTAAAGCGATATACTTGTTACTAGAAACTTATTGACCACTCTGCAGACTATGTTGATATCTACAGACAACCTCGTGTTGACTCAAAGCTCCACGTATGGTATCTAATTCATATTGTTGATACACTGGGTAGACAGCCTGCTGTGCCTATCTCACATATGTTGATAGAGCCTTGTTGTTGTTTTTTTAAGAATACTCAAATGTGTGTCATTAAATATTATTAAAATATAAGTCCTGTGGCATATTGTATTTTCCACAGATGAGCACAATGATATCTCCCAATGTAAACTTCACATTCCTCCCAAGTGTCTCTTCCCTTGGACAGCATGGACTCAACTGTCTCAGGTGACAAATTATGATAGAAATAACACTATGTAATTTCTGAGGCTAGGCCATCAAATTAGCATGTACTTTTCTTGCTCCTTTGGGGCATGTGCTTTTGGAACTCAGCTGTGGCCATCTTTCAAGGAAGCCCGAAGTAAACCACATAAAGGAATCACATGGAGAGGCCACATTTCAGCTGAGAGTCCAGTAGATGTTCCACATCATCAATTGACAGATATGTGAATTAAGATGTTTCTAGATGATCTCAGCCTTTATATGGAAAGTCCCATCAGACTTAGTGTTTGTTTACTGAGGGCCAAGACATCAATTAGTAGAGCAAGGCATCACTGTCCTGTTCTTGATTTCTAAGCCTCAGTGTTACCAAACACAATGAAGTTACTGTTTTATGCCTCAAAATTCAGGTAAATTCTTATACAATGTGAGTAACTAGAACAGGGACCAACTACTCATCTCCTTAATCATATCAACTAAGTCTTCAGGTAGTAAATTCCTATTAAAATTTCTAAATCTGTTAAAACAATATTTCAATGATATCTAGGATATCTTTATTCAAGGGAAGATCATTAAATAAATATTTTTATTCAAAAAGTGATAGCAGTTGAATTTCAACAAAGAAGCACCTAAGAAACATAGTTTTCAATAAATGCATAAGTAGGATTTGCTTCAGTCAAAAATTGAAGAAAGTTTATCAGTTGGATATGTAGATTAGAGAACCTGATTTTAACATTGTCAGTAGTCATTTCCTTTCAACAAAAATATTAAGAAAAACTTCCCTTTGCCAAAGGGAAACATTGATTTAGAAGATATCAGTAATCTATCCCCTGTGGATTTGAAATGTAAAACCAGTTTATTTCAGGCTTTGTTGTGTGTTGCAAATCAGAGTTAACATAATGTTGGAAAATGTTTAGACAGAGAGAGTCATAGTCAGTCAGTCTTTGGTGGTACTTTTTTTTTTTTTCACTCTACTGGATTTTATTTCTTGTTCTAGTCTCCTTGGAGGTACAACTGCATATGTTGATACCCCTACATCCTTGTAAAACTAAGTGTTCAGCTGAGGTTACCTGAAAATATGTATTAGTTAGAATGCCTCTGACTGCAAGTTGCAGTAACAATAGCTGTAGAGAAACTGGAATCTTTCCATGTTCTGAAGTTTTATCTTACTGAAGGTCCCTCTTATTGTTATAGGCTGGTAACAAAGTGTAAAGTACATATTTCTTCATTCAGTACAAGTGGTAGGTACCATCTCTTTTGCTAATCCTTCCCAACCTTTTCCTCTCACTTGACTCTTCAGAGCCCTTTAATTTTTGATTTTTCCCAATATTTGGAAATCCCAACATTTGCATCTTGATGAAATCTGCTAAAGAAAGGACATTCTTCTCTGGCTCTCATCCTTTTACATAATCAGTGGCTGGATTTTACCATTTATTTTCCTCACAAGTTTCTACACGGAGTGGGGGGCAATAATCAGAGTTATCATAAGAATAACTTGAAATTTATAATATTTTCAGAAGGCATAGATACAGTTTTTTTTAACACTCTTTTCCTCAGTTTCACTGCACTTTGTTTATCGTTTTGCTTATTTAAGATCTATAGATTATCAGTTGGAAATTAACACATTAATGGAAGTATTTATAGCAAATTTCTTACAGGAATCATTTGTTAATAAAAATTGTTCTTTATTCTAAAGCATATTTTTTTAACTGAATGGGCATTTAACTTATGTCGAATATAAATGGCTGAAGCATACAGAAATGACTCAGAAAAAAGAAAATAAATTATTCCAAATAACATTACCAGAAATTAAACACTATGAACATGTGTTGCTTTCAAGATTTTGTTTAAAATCGCTGGTATAAATCTACCCACAAATAGGAGCATACTCAGTGTAGAGTTTTGTCTTATTATGTATTTCTTAGCCTTATGCACAGAATAATTTTCTGATGTTATTGAATATTTTTAAAATACTACTATAATATCTGTGCTAAAATAATAAAAGAATAAATGTAATGTTAACCATTTCTGTTTTCATTTTTTCAGATTATGCATTCTCCTTTTGGTATTAAAATATTACTGTTATGTGGTACATAACTTCTTTGCATAAATTTATGTACACAGTATTTATTAATAGTATATTTTAAAATTTATTCTAGTCAATGGAATTACTGGGTAAAATAGTGTGTGATTTCTTAAGTTTTGTCACACAAATGAATATAATTATTAAAAATATATAATTTAAATTTTTTCTTTGGCCATTGATGATATTCCTGAAAATGATTTCATGCTAGTTTTCATATATTTATCATTTAATTCTATCAGTTTGCATAGTGAATCCTAATAAATATTCCATGATATCAACTACTGAAAATTGTATATTGCTTTACAGTCTACAGAATGCAATATAGTTTTCTTCATTTTTCGTCTGTAACATGGTTGCATAATTTTGCAGTATATACACAAAAGTTTTGTTTTTTTGCAAGTAGAAATTGTTTACATAAGACCAGTAATAATAACATAACTTTACCATTCATTACAAAAACAGGGGAGCAACTGTATTTAAGTGGCAAGTTTTAATATTGAAGGTTAATCCTATGGAAATCTACTTTGATGTAATAAGTTCAATTTTGATAATTACAGAGGTATTCTTTAAGGTATGAAATTCAGGTGAACTCAAACTGAAGCTTTTGGATGTCATAGAAAGGTAAAATGGTAAATTCTCTAAAATTAAACAGAGCCACTTAAATATTTTTTTATTGTTTATGTATGTAGGTCCTGTATGTATATATGTATGTGATATTCATATCAATATGAATATTGAATATCACAATATAATTCACAATATGAATATCACAATATAATATCACAATATGATTATCACAATATAATTCTTTAAAGATCATTTGTTTGATATGCTTTTATATTTTTAATCTAAGAATAGTGATTTTAGGCCGAAGTGAAGAGACAGTTAAATTCAAGTCATTCAATATTATTCTCCCCTTCACCCAAAGTAGCAAAATGTATTCCCTTAAGTATATTCCAATAGGAAAAGAAAACAAAAAAAACTTATAAACATGAGATATCAAGTAAACAATTTAACGATTTCAGTTGAATCAGCACAAAATTCTTTATAACAAAACATCAGAGGTGTTTATAGATATTTCTAATATAGGCTTTTGCTTTCAAAGATTTCATATGCGTGGGGTAAAAATTCTCTCTGGAGGAAATGGTCCCAAATATTATAGCCATAGAGAGAATTTTTATTCCTCCCTATCTAAAAGTATTGATTGGAAGCTTGAGTTACAGAACTTCATGCTTTAAAAGCACACCCTAGGCTTTTTAAAGTTTCTGTTTTAGGGTATGTTTTGGAAAGGACCTACAAATCTATGTGTGTTATTGAAAATACTAGATTTGTTTCTTGTTAACATATGCTACCTGTCCCTCCTCATTTATTAGGGTCCAGCCTTAGCGAAGACTTTCTTGCTCACATTTCAGCCGTGCTATAAACACCTTATCTGCAACCTTATCTTTTCTTGAAATTCTTTTTACAAATCTCTTCAGGCAATTTATGAAATTTTCTCATACAAAAACAAAACAAAACAAAAACAAACCAAAGAAACAACTGCTTAATTATAAAACTATGGACTATGATTGGTTCATTGTTACCAGCATAGAAAATCCCTTTCCAAAGTAAAGAAATCTGTTTATAAATAAAGAAAAGTGAGTTTTATCAACTCTGCAGCAAGGGAGAATGCCACACATAATTCTGGAAGACAAATTGTCAGGAAAAGTTCGTGCAGATTTAATCGTGTATGGGTTGGGCCTGGATATTCCTATGGTGGCATATCAAAGGCATGTTGAGTCTTCATATTGGTTGGTTACTGAAGGAAGGAGAGATTCTGGGTGAAGATGAAAACATATGAGTCATCAGACATTCTTTAGTCATTATGGCATAAATAATAAGGGTGAGAGCTCTGGTCCTGGGGAGCTATCTTAGGAGAAAACGGAGAAAAAGAGAGTTTTGATTTTTAATGATTTATCTTAAATGATGCACTCTCACTGTATTTGGAAAAGTCAGTAATTCTTTCAAGTTATCTCTGAAGCTATTTATTTCTTTATGGTAAATTAATAAGAGATGCATAGGTTTGTCTTTAGCTCTTTGAAAATCATAAATATTCATAACACATATGTAGAGAGTGTCATAGACCTTATAATAATAGTGAACATTTACAAAGCACCTCCTGAGTACAAGGCTCTGTTCTGAGCATTTTACAAGGATTAAATGACTTAATTTTACAATGGCCCCATAAGCAGGTATTATCAGAATTCTCATTTTACACATGAGGAAACTGAGGCACGGGGTGTTTAAGAAACTTGCCCACATTCACATGTATGCTGCGTTCCTGAGTCAGCCTTCAAACCCAGTCAGTCTAGCTCCAGAGTATGTGGTCCATAGAAACAGGAGGGAAAGAAAACAAAGAGAGAAACTGAGAAATCGATCATAAATTAAGGTCAAGAAAAAGAGGGCATGGGTACAAAAGTCAAGAGCCCATGAGAACCAGATTTGATGGGGAGTTTAGAGATATTCGACAGAAGGAGAAAAAATATTGGTTGTTGATGCAGTTGTTGCATAGATTCATTTAAAGAGAGATGAAGAAAGCGGCTTGCAAGATTATTCTATGTGCTGCAAACAAGCTTTCACTTTGGCTCTTTGTGAAAAACTTCAGTAAATTGTCTTAATGACTTTTGGTTTTGGAATAATATTTCTTTAAATAAAAATGATTATTTAGGGCTGGCCTCAAGTCAAGAGAGAAAGAGTCAGGTACAAGGTGAAATTTTGCAAGGGTGGTTCTTGGATTATTTCTTTCTTCCCTGCTATTATTTAGTACCCTGAACCTACTAAATCATCTGTAGGTACTAAACTAACCATATGTAGCCAGGAGAATTCTTGGTGGTAATTTCAGAAACCACTGCTACATGCCATTTGAGACTTGAAACAGCCATATGAAACACTTATTACTAGTACGGTTTTATAAGATACGGCAGCTTTCTAGTGAAATTATGGTGTGAAGCAGTGTTATGTAAAGTGGACCATGGACCAACAGAATAGGTCAGTGTCACCTGGGAGCTTATTAGACATGCAGATTATCTGACTTCATTCCAGGCCTATGGGGTCAGAAATTTCTGGGAATGCAGTCCAGGATCCTCTAGTTTAAGAAGGTAATTACTGTGCACATTTAAAAGGGACAATCACTGGTGTGAGGACTGCAGTTGTCCAGATGTAGGCTATGATGGTACTTGCATTACCACCAAATGAAAGAATAAAATGTTTGTTATTACTTGGCGATATGGAATATCAGCCTGGGAAACGTGCGTTGTTTGAGACAGGTTATTTACAGAGGATGAAATATATGCAAACTTATCAAGTTTACTTCATCACAAAATGTAAAATTCAAACTTACAATTTAACCAAAAGGCTATGGACTCCCAATTTCATAAGATTTTCTGAACCTGATAAGGTATGTAGGAGAAAAAAAAAAGTTGTTTAGCCCTGCATTTGTTGTTGTTGCTTTACAAAATGAGTTACACCGTGTATCTACTGGTAGCTCTCCTTTTACTGTCTATATAAAACATTTTAACTAGAGATCAAACCTCAAGCAAAGCAATGATCACTTCCTTTGTCTGTCAGTTTCTAGATGCACATTTTACATTCTAATACGGGGTCTCTTGTGCGGCCCCACATCCGCTGTGCAGTTTGTTTTTCTCTATGCCTGTGATGATGTTTCCCTTCTGCTTGAAATGTCTTTCAAGCTTCATCTCTCACAATTTCTTTTTTCATCTCCTCTTTCCCAGCCCATTCCCCCCATAGACCCCAGGATGGATTAGGTTCCTAGTTCAGTACTGTCACACATGAGCCTTTTCCATCATACTTCCTGTGGTATATTGACATGTTCTGTTTATGTGTGACTTTCTATCACTGAACTCTAAGAGCCTTAAGGGTTAATATTGTCTTCTTCACATTTGTAAATCCAGCTCAGATACAGTGCCTACCATTTAGCAGGCACTCCTTATAAATTTGATAAACCCAACTAATCAAATCACACAAAGTCATGAACCTGAAAATCAACAAATACATGTCTCTTAGCGGCCTCAACAGACATAAATGTGACATAGTTTGTGAACCAAAAGCCAAACACTTTCTTCATAGAAAAATCCCACAGGTCCTACACATTCTTATTTTAGACACTATTAAAAAAGTAAGTGCTTGCTTATTTGATTTCCCAGCACACAGAAAATTAAAAGCAGCAATTGGGAGTCAGTCAGAGGGTGATTCTAGAGGCAAGCATACTGACAAAAAGAAGTTATAATTGCTGACTCAAGGTTATACAAAGGTGAAACCAAATGTACACATGAAGCACTATTTTTTCAAAATTAAATTATGTATATCAACTATGTTCTTTGGTAGGATGAATTAAATTATAAATCAATTGTTTAAAAAAGACAACTATAAAATTGTATGTGTTTGGACTTTAACCCATGTACTTCTAAATAACCCTCATGTTAATGGAACAATCAAAAAAAAAAAAAAGGAAATATTTTGAACTAAAGAATAATAAAAAATATGACATAGTAGGGATGTTGAATATAGTTATAGCAGGGCATAGGGAGAAATGCACAGTTTTAAATACACACATTTGAAAATAGAACAAAACTAGAAAAAGAAAATAAAACAAGAAGAAATGAGGAATGATAAAGAAAAGATGTAGGATCAATGAAATAAGTAAGGTACTCAGTATGGACGAAATGAAGAAAACCTAAAATAGTTTTCTTACAATTGCTAAAATTAACTTTACTAATTAAGCTGGTGGCATTGCATCAGTTACAGAAATCTGGATTCTATATACTAAAAACTATTTCAAAAAGAATACCTTTCACTTATTTATTCACTATTTACTTATTACCTCCTCTGAACCAGTGAATGAAAAGAGAAAGAGTCCTGACTTTAAGAAGCTTATATTATTAAAGCAAAGCAAAGCAAATAAACAATTAAAAAGCAAATATGTAACCATCAGACAAATATAAAAATCAGATAAAATAGAAAACATACCAACTAGCAATGAGTTGTTTGCAGGGAGTGTGGCCACAGTATCTGTGAACAATCTTAAGTCAAGTAAGACTAAAGTAGTGAAGATTGGATTGCAGATCAGTGGTACCTTCACTGTCAAGCAGCAGATGGAAAATGGATGTATAGTCAGGGAATGGAGACATTATCTAAATAGAAGGAATTCCCAGTATGACTCTCTGTAGATCAGAAATACGAGGTGAGGGGGAATTTATGTCTTCTTCCATAAGGGAATACTAGGAATTGTTCTAGTGAAAGAGTGAAAAATTATCCAACAGAGAGATGTAGTGAAGTCCTTGAGAAGATGAAAAGAAAGGAGGAAGAGAACAGGACTGACATTCTAAGCAGAATGGTTTAAAATGGTCAGAAACCGGCTTCCTTATTTTTCTTTCATTTTATTTGCCCCCTAGTAAACTGAATTTGAATGCCGCTGCTGATATCTGGATATCAAATGTATTGACGACACTTGTTAAGAAGGTTATAAATTGGTCAGAATCGTGTTTGGATATATATTTGGATCTAAATGACATAATTACCTTCACTTTTGAGGGTATAAGGGTAACAAGGAATCTGTTCATCACCTGTTTGCAATATCAAATGATGAAACAAGTTCTTTAAACAAAAATTAAAAAAAAAAAGCTTTCAGGGAAAGAAAAAAAAAAGAAATTTACAACAGGCATCTTCTTCTTCTGATATGCTTATTTCTGTACAATTCCCCCTATCCCAGCCCTGCTCTACAACTTTACCATTTGCTATGAACAGTACTAGTTTGTGTTGGGAGTAGATAAATTAGTAAGGTATAGCATCTAAATTTAGGACCGTATATCATGCTTGCGCATTTTTTCTCTGAGTTGAAGGTGGACTGGGGCATGAACTTATTCCATCAAATTTGGAATGTGTCTTCCTCACAGACACTTGAATAATACGTGCTATCCCAACAGCTTAAGATATACAGAACTAGAGTTGCCTTAGAACATAATTTCATATTATTGGAAGAAAAAATTCCAAACGCTTTAGCTTCATGTCAGAGAGCCTCTGGACCCACCTATTCTTCTACTCTTTCTCATGTTCTTAAAACATTGAGGAGTGTTTTCAAAGATGATGTACATGGCTGGGAGGTTTAAGACCTCAAGTTTCAAACATTGAATTTTCTAAGAGTAAAATGTATTTACTTAAAAACGTATTTTCTTAGGATAAAAAACAAATCTGTGGATTCCCATCTCTCCTCCTACAAATACCCTTCTCTATCTTTACAGAAAATGACATGCCTCACATCTGTTTTTAATATTTTCTTTCACTGACATTTATGTGCTGGGTTTGCCAGTAGCAGTCTGGACTATGTTTTTATTGCTTACTTATTAATATTGCCCACATTTATTCTCAATTTTGATGATAAACTGTGGTCACCCTAACTATGGTGCATTGCCTCAGGGGGCAAATACCTGAGGCACCCTCAAATATAAATAGAAGATTGACGTTGGTATTGTGAAAGTGAGTGACATTAATGACTAGGTAATAAATCCTCTTGTTCAGGTTTTTCATTATTTACTTTCAACATAATGGAAGGAAAACCTAATAGAGTTGTCAGATGATAGATTATTAAAAAATAATTTTGAAGATAAATAGCTTTGTAATTTTTGGCATATAACTATTAAGACGTTCATAGAGCTGAGACACCTTGATATAGTTTCTCAACACATAACTGAAAAAATAAATGGAAGAAAATATAGACGTAAAATTGATGCTGCATTCTGTCTGTCTCATTCTAGTAATAGATAGTAATCATTCACATACATGTGACAAAAACAACCCTATGAATCTTACTATAGGATTTATTTGAAGAAAATGTAAAATTATTAATAAATATTTAACAAAACTTGTAACATAATTACATTGGATTAACTCATCATGTACTACAAATAATTATAACTGAATTCCAAATAACTTTTTAAAACGTAGACTCTTCTAATCATAGAAAATTGAAATAAAAATAAGTTTCAGTTTATATATGAATTTTATTGACTATCATTTTAACATGATCATTAATAAAAGACTTTAAAGCACAAGCATGTATTATTTAAGGATGTCAGTCTATGGAGGAAATGGAATGGACTTGTACGGTCAGGAGTAAAAGGATTATGTAATAATACCTAACGATGAAAAGCATGAGTTCATTATTTTTTTTTTAAATGGAAGATAGTATTGTCAAACTTCTAAGGTATTTAGAGTTGATTAAATATATTTAAATAAATGATGTAATTTAATTTTAAATGTTTATATTCAAAAGATGATGAAAGGTACAGATGTCAATTTAAAAATGACCAAGGTGATACACAGTTTTGAAAAATTGTAGGGGTGATATGAGAACAAAAAGGCATGAAGATCACTGATACTGATTTTCCATACTTCCTTGATCACACTTCCATATTCTTCCCTGAGTCTTCATGTCACTCTTTACTTGGTCTGGGCAAACCTCTCTACAAAAGTCACTCATACAGTGATTTCCTATTCGTTCACTAAATTCACATCGAAATTTTTTTCTAGGAAGGCTGTTCCAATATTTTCTTGCTTTAAAGCAGAGCCATACTGACCCATATCTCAAAATACTATACTTTCTTACCATTGTTTCCTTACATATATTAATTACATAAGATTGTGAGAATCCTGAGGGCAGTGTCCAATAGATCTGTGACATCTCAACATCTTGTATAACTCATCCTTTAGAACATAAGATTTACTCAGTAAGTGAAGTTTGTAAAGAAAATATTGTAAAACTTACAAATAGGTTTTCATTGCAGAGAATCGAGCATTTTAAGCTACAGGTTTCTTTTAAGTTTATAAACTTTAAAAATCTCAAATTGGGAAAGAATAAAATTGTTAAAGTAATCTCCTCTAATTACCATCAGTTATCTTATTTTGGTCTTATCACATTTTACCTAAATGGTTATTCTATATAAAACACAGTAATTTTAAGCATGTGACATATAATATATTCTTAAATAGCCTAAAGATAAGTTAAAATGTGTTTCACCATGGTGTATCAAAATTTATTTTTTATTATCGATGATTTATACAAGTATCTTTTAGCTTCACGTGTTGTATTAGTCATATAAACATATAGGATTATTATTGGTGTCAACTTTTGGAAGACATTGATCATTTTTCTTATATGAATTGAATGCTTTTGGTTATTCCCTCTATGCGTGAGCAGTGACAAGTGCAAACACATTTGAGTTTAATATATTCATTGTAATCATTTTGGTTTTTGGTATCCTTATTTTTCTGGTATATTTTAATATATTTATCAATATCAATATTTGTGCCCAATTAACATGAATTGCAATTTCTAATGTATTTCACTAATCAGTAGTTTTCATAAATTGACATCAATAATCAAAGTAATTTTTCATCATTTCAATTCAAAGCTCATATTTTTTCTCAATAAATTTTTGCTTTTATTGAAATCTGAAAATGTCAGAATTTGTTTTTTGATGTCAGAAAAAATTATCATTTTAGACATCAAAATATTACTATTTTACAACTTATGTCAGCTTTGTGTTATATTCTTATTAAATTTATCTAAAATTTTTCTTTTTAATACAGAAATTTAAAGTTAGTATAATAGGTACACTTCCTGTTCTCCCAAGTTAGATTTCAATTTTTTCTCACTTGTTTTATTGACATGCAAAGATATTTTTTTCCAAGTGGCTATAAAAATTGTATAGTTCCAACTCTGTCTCTCAGACAGATTCCAAAAACTTATTCTGTCTCTCCATTTCATGAGATCCAAGGAGAATCGTGATGGAAGGAAAGTCAGAGGACAGGGTACTGCCTTGAATAGCTGTACTTACTTAGTTTCATGGTCTATCTGCTCCTGACAAGTGTGTACAGAAGTTCCCCCTTATCCACGGGGGATACATTCCAAGACCCCCTGTGGATGTTTGGAACCGTAGTTGTACTGAACCCTACATGTACTTAAAAAAAAAAAAAGTCCCTATATGTGCATACCCTTTCACTTAAAGGAAGCATTCTACACTTTTTCTTTGTCATTTTCAAATTGTCCGCATTGCTACTCTTGAATTTGGGGGCCAGTATTAAGTAAAATATGGGATACTTGAACATAAGCACTGCAATATCATGACAGTCAATATGGTAACTGAAAAGGCTACTAAGAGGCTAACAGTTAGGCAATGTACACAGTGTGGATACACTGGACAGAGGGTTGATTCACATCCTGGGTGGGGTGTAGCAGGGTGACCCAAGACTTCATCATGCTACTCAGAACAGCATGGAATTCAAGACTTAAAAATTATTTATTTCTGGAGTTTTCCATTTAATATTTTCAGACTGCGGTTTACCTCAAATAACTGAAACTCTGGAAAGCAAAACTGCAAATAAGAAGGGACTACTATACTCATTTGTGTTATCCCCTATGAGTATACTATGAACTACTAGCATATGAATTTAAGATTTTTTTAAAAAATTGTATGTATATATGATTTTGCAATACAAACAGTGTCTGTTTAAGATCTGTCCAGCTTCTTCCTGGATTAAGATTGCAAGCACAGTAATAAAACATCAAACTTTTATGAGATGCACCAAGAAGACCTCTTGAAAAATTATGCTTTCCCCTTTTTCTAACTCCATATTTTTAAACTTATTGATGAAAAGTATATTGATCATATGTATCAAATTAATTTACACTCTCACAATGTCATATATTCCACAAGAGAATTTAATCTGAATAAAAATCTGGGACAGTATATGACAATGCAAAAGATGGAACAGTGATAGTAAAATATATTGAAGCTCAAAAAAAAAATTATTCTGACCTACAATTCATGGCTCTGCCTCTTGAATGAATGATTTCCACAGTGATGAAGGATGGTGGTTATCCACCCACATTGTCGTACTTCAGTTCTGTTTTTTTTTAACTATCTTGCTGGAGTTGGAGTTTTAATGTTGATGAGGGAGAAACTATCTTACCTCATGAAGATGAAATAACTTGAATTACACTGTTATCTAATCTACAAAATATCTGCATATTCTTAATGAAATTGCTATTTTTGAATTCAAAGAAAAAATCCTCAGCATAGCAGTCTTTTGAGATTTTTGTCTTACATTTCAAAATACTTTTCTTACAAACAGTAATTAGAAATTGTGACAAACCTAAGCTTTAGTTTATGTGAAAATTTAGGATATTTGCCAGAAAGTTGATGACATTTATAGAGAAGTCTACTAAAAGAAATATTTTATTCATTATGTATTTAGAGAATAAGTAACCAGTACCCTGTCTTTAAGGGTCATACATCTAACTGAGGAGAGAAAATACGTTCTTATGATAACATTAGATAAGTTTTATAATACAAAATAATGAGAAGACCCAATAAGCACTTCTGATTAAATTTATGTTAGTATCTCTTATAATTGAGCAGTATACCACTAAGTATAATGCTACTTTTATTATTTATGAAAGTGGCATATTCATTAATAAATATGCTCATAATTTGTGCTAATGAAAGATATTACAATAGTTTTCACATATTCATTAATGAACTATTGGCAAAAAAATATTGATTCTTGGGAAAAAAAACTTCAAAATGTTCCCAGCCTATGATATTCAACTTAAAATTGTGTAACTGAATCATACAGCAGTCAGAAATATAATATTGTACATTTAATTATTTATCGAAATTTTAAAGTTCACTGGGTATTTTATGATTGTATTAGCTAAATTTACAACTGTATTTAGTTTCTGTTAAGGAATTAATAAATGTGTATATTTTTCACAAACCGTATATAGTGTGCCTGTGTTTTCAAGTTAATGATATGGAGTTATTTTAATATCTAATAATATAATTTTACTTCATTATTTAACTGTTGACTTTCATGTGATAGCATTAATATAACTCTGTTTATTTAAAAATTTCTCTAAGCCACTTTGAGTTTGCAGAGATTGTACTACTACACAGTAAGAAAAATCTGCAAGACTCTTTTTGCACATGTTCCTTCGGGTATATGACAAATATATTTCTGAAGTAAATATTAGAAGGGGAAGGTTAGTCAAAATTCAGACCTGTTTCATTTGAATAAGTACTGACTTTCTTTGCAGAATGGTTAACCAATATTTATTAACAATTACAGATTCAATCTATTTTCATTTTAGATTTAGTTGGTAAAAAAAAACAATTTGTTTTAATTTGCATTATTTTGTCTTATCTTTATGGATTTTGCATGCTATTTTGAGAAAGAAGGTGCCTGTGGCAGGCTGAATAACGATGCCCAAAGACCGCCATGTCCTAATTCCCAAAATCTTTAAAAGTGTTTCCTTAAATATCCAAAGAGATTTGGTGATGTGATTAAATTAAGGATCTTGAGATGTGAAGAATACCCTGGATTATCTGGGTGGGTCTGATGTAATCACAAGGGTCTTTATTAGTGTGAAGGCAGGTGGTACATTGCAGGGTGAGATTTGAAGATGTTAACACTCCTGGTTTTGAAGAGGGAGGAAGGTACCAATAAAAGCGGGATGCAGTTCTAAGAGCTGAAAAGGCAACGAAAGGGATTTTTTTCACCGGAGCCTCTGGAGGGGAGTACGTGCAGTCTGCAGGCACTTTGATGTCAGATCAATAAAACACATTTTGGACTTCGACCTCCAGAATGGAAAGATATAAATTTATGTTGTTTTTAGCCGCAAAATTTGTGATAATTTGTTATAGCTTCAATAGGAAGCTAATACAACACCTAAAGTGAAAAAAAAAAAATTCTATGTGTTTAAACAGTTCTATATTTTTGTTGTTTTAAATCAATTTAAGGTAGCTGTCAGTTTTGTAAACAATGTTTTTGTAACCTACATTTTCACAAATAAATAGACCTTGCTCATTAGTACTTATTGAAAAATTCCTTTTCTTCTCCAAATATACTTTCCTCTATTTAATTAGCAGATATAATCATGAAATTGTCCATATTCTCTGTGTTACTCCTTGGGTCTACATGTACATCATTGTGATAATAGTACATTTTATACATATGTCTTTTCACTGGCAAAAATCCCCTCATTGATGTTCTTTGACAAGTGCTCTTAGTCTTGTGTACTTACATCAGAAAAAAAAAGTATCAATTATATATAAATTCCTATTAGAGTTCTAATCATTTTAACTCCTTCTTTCAAAGAAAGGACATTTGTCTTCTTAATTTTGGAAGGACCATCTGTACCTCAAATATTTCCTCCTCTTTTTCTGTTTTTGGAACTCCTATTAACTCATCATTAGAACCCTGGATGTAACTGGAAGTCTTCTCAACTTTAATATATGTTTTTAATTTCTTAAAGTTGTATACTATGTTCTTAAAGACTTTATGAGATTAATTTGTCATTTAAAATTTTTGGATTTTTCAGAATGTATATTTATGGCATGTCAGATGGAGCTGGGTTTATGGCTTCCGGTGTCAGCCTGACCATCTTGAGCACACAGGAACCAGGAACCAGCACTCGGACTGTCCCTGGGAAGAGTCATCCTCACTGGTGAGTCTTTTCTTGGTTTCCCTTTTCGAAACACTTTTAACACAGAGAATTCTCCAGTACACAGAGAATTTCCTTAATCGACTTACACTGAGACTATATATGAACTTTTATAGTTGTAACATAATTTTACTGTAGTATATATATATTTTTCTTTTTTTTCTATAAACTATAACATGTTCTGCAGTTTTTAAACTGGGATTAATATGCCATAAAATTAAATAAGCCATGAAATTTTGATATGATTCTTACTTAGATATTATGTATGATGCAGTATTTTAAAAATGTTCTGCCTTTTATTAAGTGACACTTTTAGTGTTTTTTTTTTTAAATATATGATTCTTGTTTAATTTTGAAGCTACATTAACCTAAATTTACAAAATGAATTAATGAGTTACAGAAGTCATGTGAACCCAGGGAATTTTAGGGTTTTTTGAACTTGTGTTGCCTTTCCATTTTGCTTTAGGTCTATTTTCTATTGTCTTCATTTTGTTTGAGTTCATTATTGTGGATAATAATTTAGTATAAAATAATACGAGTGATATATTATCACTTATGTATTGAAGCCCAAGTGTACACAGTATTATCTTAAATTCAAAATACACGCCTTATAAATTTATGTTGTATTTATTCATGTATATTATCTATTTTTCTCAAGTTTAATAAAGTTGTGTATATATATATATATATATATATATATATATATATATATATATTATCTTTTCAAAGAGCCAACTTAAGTTTTAAGTATGACACTACAATTTTGGTTGGTTGTATATCCTTCAGTTTGTCATTGTATCTTTGCAAATTTGTTATTTCTACATTTTAGTTTGTTTTATTTTATTACTGTTTTCATAGATTTCTAATATTAAAGTTATTCTTCATTTGCTTTGTAGTCACATTTTTATGGTATGTACTCAATTTCTATTGGAATTTTATTAGCTACATTTTCTATTTTCTAATTGTATTCCTACTTTTTCTGTTTTTATCTTTTATAAATCAAATATTATAATTTTTTAATGTTCTCAAGTATATTTGGGTAGTTCATTGTTATTATATCCTATTTATATTGCATCAATGCATTGAGGCCATGGGTTTGACCTAATTTATCTTATTTTTAATTTCTTGAGATATTCTCTGCAGTCTGGACATATTTTCTAGGTTTTGTTTTTCAGAATTTGATCATAGGCCTCATACTTAAAAGAGAGTTAAGCGTGGTGTAGAATTCTTTCATGTCATTTTGTTGTCTTGCATATATTTGCCAATGGAAATTCTGATGACAACTATTCTTGTTTATTTCAAGGTGATGATTCTTACTATTTGCGAACTTTAGATTTGCATTTTGTTTTAGATGTTCTGAACATCATGTTTCAGATTTCTCTGTTTTTACTTAGCAAAGCTGATTGTGGGGAGGCTTGCTATATCTTTTTTCCTCTCTAAAGGGAGGAATCAGATTTTACTGCTTGACTTGGTGTTTTTTCATATTTCTTGGCTGACTCTCTGTGTTGCCAGTCTTGAGAATGAAAGGACAGTACCAAGAACTTTTCTCAAGGACATTTATCAATCTCACTGTTTTGCTTCTACTCCAATTCTTTCCTATATGTAAGAGAATTTTATCTTTCCAGAAGTGAAGAATACAAAATCAAGAAATGTTTCAAATTTATTATTTTAGGCATACATTTTGTACATATCAGACCTTTATGTTTTGAAACTCAGAGATCGTGCCTTATAGGTGATGTCTTATCAGTTTCTTTATTTTTATCAAATTCTTCAGTAGAAAAGAGGTAACTGCACATAAAATTAAGGACTGATAATTTCTAATGTTTGTTTAGCAATGAAGGCTTTGATAACACAGTGTCTTAAACCATGTATGTCCAAAGTATTTGATGTATTATAGTCTACTGTATCTGTTTAATGATGAGAAAGGTTCCTTTGAAGTTTCTACTTGGTTATAAAATCTAATATCTTATATATTGAGACAGATAAATGGTTGTATCTGTATTAACCCAATTATACTATACTCTCAGAAACTTAAACTTGCAATTCAGTGATTTTGTAAATCTTCGTTTATGTCTGCAATCAAGATAATGTACACTGCAGAACTGTGTTTGTCTGTTGAGGAGTAGAGAAAATCAGTCTGCAGAGAGAAGAATGAAGCAGACATACAAAGTGGTACAGAGATGAGAGGTCATGTGGCTCCAGGGCGGGGTGGGGGAGGGGGGAGACTGATGATGTGGAAGCTTAGATCCTTGATACATTTCCACATTTCAGTTCTCAGCCCCAAGGAGGTCTGAGTGTATGGCCTGCACTTGTGCCCCATGAAATACTGCTGCATGCTTACATTCTTTAAATAAATTTCTTTTTTGTTGTTCTTTTATTCAATTTTTTTTACTTAAAGCATTTTAAATTCAGTTCCCTAATGAGGCAAGATTAACCTTGACTAACATGAATATTATTTGCAATAGAGTGGTTAATTTAAGAGGTTGTGTATACCATACTACAGAGGTACAAGAAATAAATGATAACGTAGGGAAAAATAGCAGATTTTAGTTGTCTTTCAGGCGCTGCCATATCAATTTTACTTTTTGTTCCACCTGTTTAATTGTATTTCTAATTTCCATTGAGTACAATTGATTATAGACTATCAACAATTCCTGAAATCAGTCATTACTGATAGCAGGATAATTTCCTACTATTGGAAGAAAAACAAACAGACAAAATATCCTGAGGGTGAAATTTCTGAATCAGGTAAATGTTATGATGGTACCTTTATATTGACCACATGCATTTTAATATTTTAATCACTTTTGCTATCAAAATGAAAATGCTCTCGCTAAGGGCATAAAGTTGCATTTCATTTTATTTAAAGATATACAATTCCATATTTTATACCAAAAAAAGTACCAAAGACATGTTCAAAAAAAAAAAAACCTCTGTAAATATTTATTACAATTCTATGACATAAATCTGATTAAGGAATATGAGTGATATTAAGAATTTAAATATGAACACATTTTAATATATATATCAGCACACCAATTTTATCATATATCTATGAATATGCAATACATTGTTATTAATTTGTTCATATTAATAAGAATATAAACTATTTTGGAGAATTTAGTATCTTTGAATTATTCAAATATTACAGTCTCAAAGCTTCAAATTATGATTTACTGCTTACTAGTTCATGGTTCTGGGCAAGTTACTTACATCCTCTAAATTTCAGTTTCTACATTGAGTTCTTGGAGTTATTTTGCTGGTTTTATAATATAATATTTTTGAAACATGTAGCACAAGGCCTGCCATATAATATACAATTGGTAACTTGTATATTATTATAAATATTACATATTATATAATATATTATAAATTAGAAAAACACATGCACAAATTAATATATACATAAATGAATAATAACTACTGCTTCCTTAGGTTAAAAAAAAATCTCATGTGAGATTTCTCTCAGGTTTTCTCTCCTAACTCAAAGTGTTTTCCTTACACTTGGGGAAGTTGCAACTGCCTCTGGGAAGATGTCTCAATCTTCTGCTCTGAGCCCCATTTTTTGTCATACTGCCCCCAATCACTTGGTGACGGGCCTAGGAAAATATTTCCGGGTTGTTTCAACTCACTCTGGCTAGAGAACCTTGGAATTCTGTCATACATACATACATGCAGCCGTTAAAAGTTCAACCATGTCTCTCTGGTTTCTTATTGCGACCAATACATTGATTCTCTCGTTGCTCTGCCAGGGTGAAGAGAAGTCATCAGTCTATTCTCTCCTGCAGGACTTCTCACTTCTAGTATTTAGTTCTCTTAAACTTCTTTTTTATCGTCAGCTCTCTGAGAAACACTGCTTTTGTAGCTTAGCAAACCTGGTTTGGATTTTAGGATGGGAGTAATGGCCCCTTGTGACTGACTATAGCCTGTATCTTAACTGGAGACATTTCTGTATCTTAAGTAGAAATTTCCTAAATAATTCAAGGTAATTTGGTGAAAATAATCAGCCTATGGACCTCAAGTTATAATTATTTCTGTGTATAATGTTATCCTGGAGGAGCATAGAAGTTGATGCAAGAATTTGAGGTCAAGTTTCAGACCTGACTTTCACTAGTTGTATCACACTAACTGCATTTTTGTGTGTTTAGCAAGGATATTTGCCCTGTAAATATTCCCCAGCTTTGCAAATACCAATAAAGAGAAATATTTTGATAGGGGTGTAAAGCTGTTAGGCAAATTATTATACATCCTCAATCCCAACTTCTTTACCAATGAAGGAGGAATAAGAATTTTAACTTTATAAAATTGAAGTGGATTAAAAAATAGCAGTAATTTATATCGCAATATTTGCATGTTAAGTAAGGCTGTGTTCCACTTTGCTCTATAGCTGTGATAGGTTTTGGAAGATATTTTGGAACTAAAGAATATTAAAAAAGACATCGATGATTGAGAATACTAGTGTCTAGGAAAATCATCGTATTTATAACAGAATGAGTAGCTCCTTTTTGTCTGTAATTTCAGGCAGGATAGAGACCCTCTCAATACTTTGAAATTATAAAACAGTTTAGTAAGACCTGCCAGATGGAAGAGATGTGACAGATCAGAAGGTACAAGACCCTGTTGTTGACTGCCTACACCAGCAAATATATCCTTCCCCTCTCAGTCAAGCCATAATTATGTTGTTTTGTTTTGTTTTGTTTTGTTTTGTTTTGTTTTGTTTTGTTTTGTTTTAAGAATCTACCTTAGTCCATGTAGCCACAGTCTTCCAGTGAAGTGGAACTTAGTCCATGAAATAAAATCCTCTTGTTCTAAGCTAAATATGATGGTCCCATTACTCTCATGATGGATTGGTATATGAATGAAACTATGACATAACCACCACCCCCCCTTAGTATAGGGAGAATGCAGTTGGCAAATTTTTAAAGTGTTTCCTCACTGATAAGATGACAGAGAAACTTTGGAAGAGTGTTCTTCTCCTCACCCTATTTCTCCTCCCATTAATATTTTCCTGAAACCACAGTAGTCATGTTTGGACATGACAGCAGCAAAGCTTCTGACAGAATAGATGAAGAAAACTGAGACTTCAGTGATAATGCTAAGTAGTTAAGAACTCTGGCGACACCTACCTTGGAACTTCTTGCTGTGCTAGAATATTTCCTTACTTTTAAAATTCAGTTGAGACAGGTTTATATTATGTGTACCTGAAAGCATTCCAATGACTAGAAAGATGAGTGCAGTATGAGCCATGAAGTTCCATCAGCTGTGAAACAATGGTTAGTGAGTTCAACGTGATAATTTAAAACAGAAAATGTGAAAATTGATGCCATTGCTCTGTGAACAGTGGGATACTTTATTAGAAAACACATTGTCAAAAATAAAATTATTGAGAGCATTTCCTTCTGAATTGGATATAATTCATTGGAGATATTAGAGATCAGTAATCGTCCTTAGTTTTGTACATCCAGAACATACCAAAAACAAAAAACTAAGAATTCAATAAATATATGCTGAATAATAATAAAAGAATGACTTTGAAATAATCAGTTTGAAAAAAATATATTTATTGCACAAAGAACTACAAAAGGTATTGTTTATAATTGATGATGGAAGAAGCAATAATTATTGGAATACATTGCTAAATTAATTGCTGTAGTTGAGATAAGATGTTATAAGACTCATAGCATGAAGGAATAGAAAAACGAAACAGATTAATGATATGGTATATATAAGGAAAGCTGGAATCTGGAACTTTATAAATTATGATAACATTTCATTAAGACTTAATTAATTTAACATCTTAAGTGACAGATTTATATATTGAAAATTATAGATAGGCCTTACGCAAAAATTTGATTTTACTAAATTTTATATATTTGAAATAAAAATGAAGTAATTTAAAAATGAAGGCCTGGTTTGAAAAGGTAAAGTCTAAATTTAGTGAGGCTACACATTGCAAAACTACAACTTTTATTTTTACTTAAAGTTTATTGGGATGACAATGGTTAGTTACATAGTTACAAAGTTACATAGGTTTCAGGTGTGCAATTCTGTAATACAGCATCTGTATATCACATTGTGTGCTCACCACCCGGAGTCAGTTCTCCTTCCATCACCATATATTGGATCCCCCCGCCCCCCGCATCTACCACCCACATCCCCTTTACCCTCTGGTAACCAGCAAACTATTCTCTGTGTCTATGAGTTTTTGTTTCTTTATTTGTTTGTCTTGTTCCTTTGTTGCTTTCAGTTTTATATACTACATATCTGTGAAATCTTATGGTTCTTGACTTTTTCTGAGTATAACAATCTCAACATCCATCTATGTTGTCGCTAATGGCACTATTTCATCTTTTCTTATGGCAGAATAGTATCCCATTGTGTATATATGCCACCTCTTCTTTATCCAATCATCTATCGAAGGACACTGATTGTTTCTATGTCTTGGCCTCTATATACATAGCTGCAATGAATCTCAGAGCACATATATCTTTACAGATAAATATTTTCAGATTTTTTGGGGTAGATACCCAGGAGAGGGATTGCTGGGTCATGTGGTAATTCTATTCTTAATATTTTGAGGAATCACCACACTGCTTTTCATAGCAGCTACACCAATCTGCATTCCCATCGACACTGATGGTTCCTTTTTCTCCACAGCCTCTCCAACACTTGTTATTTGCCTTGTAGATGATAGCCATTCTAACTTGTGTGAGATGATATCTCGTGGTTTTTATTTGCATTTCTCTGATGATTAGTGATGTTGAGTATATTTTCATATGTCTATTGGCCATTTGTATGTCCTCGTTGGAGAAATGTCTATGTAGGTCCTCTGCCCAATTTTTAATTGGATTGTTTGTTTTTTTGTTATTGAGTTGTATGAGTTCCTTATATATTTTGGATATTAAACCCTCATCAGAAGCGTTGTTTGCAAAAATCGTCTCCCATTCAGTTGGTTGCCTCTTTATTTTGTCGATGGTTTATTTTTCTGTGCAGAAGCATTTTAGGTTGATATAGTCCATTGGGTTCAAAGAGGATTTTATGAATTTGGTCTCAAAGGCAAAGAAAGTAAAAGCTAAAATAAATGAATGGGGCTATATCAATCCAACTTTTTTATTTTTTTAATCTTATTTTGTCCTTCTTTTCTTTCCCTCTACTTTCTTTACTAGTTATCCTATCACTACTCAGGGCTCCCTATTTTATTATCATTTCTAACATGTTCTCCTGAAGCAGTATTCAGTGTTTTAGACTAATCTCTCTAGGCTACTCTTCAAGCTAAATTTGCTTCAACCTAATTTTGTTGGAGAGTTCATTACATATTTCACCTTGGTGTAGAATTGAAACATATATTACATAAAGGCAGAATGTAAGACATTCTTTGGAGTTATTTAGGAGCTCTTCAAATTGTACTATAAATGGACCCATGAGTATGTTTGGTATAAACCAATAGGGGAAATGAGGAATCAACCTAGTCATTCAGATCAGCAGAATCAACTCGAGATAAATTGGATAACAAACTCCCATACTAACAGTTCTCAAGCCACAATATGTGGGGAAAAAAAACACTTTATTTTTTATAACATTTTATCTGAGAAAATTAATTGTAAATAGGAGACAAAATAAAAATAATATGGGAAATAAATTTTCCCTACTATGAATAATGTTAAGAAATGGCAATTTTCTAAACCAAGGTTATAGTCAGTGTGTGTATTTGTGTGTGTGTGTGTGTGTGTGTGTGTGTGTGTGAGTGTGTGTGTGTAGAGCTGGGTGCATTCCTTAGAACTAAATATAGCCTGTATTTATATAAGATTAAATGATCAATGCAGAATATTATCCATTTCTGAAAGCTATATTCGGATATTTTTGGAATGCAAAATATGTATACTCTACTGGCTTGAACAATTTAATGCAAACTCAGAAAATTCTCTCATGATTAATTACTTGTATATTCAAAAATGTGGATCCAGAAAAATATCTAGATGTGGTCTTCTATTTCTAAAATGATTGGGGAGATTTGTGCTATAAAAAAAGAAAATTTTAATATTCAATTTTCTTTTAGTTCTGTTTCTCTTGTATATGAACCCTGATACATTTGAAAAGCAACAGCTAGGGAGACACAAGCAACTTTAGAAACTGTGGGTTGTTTTACAAAACTGTATCTAAACTCAGATTAATAGTATTCCTTTTATTTTCTAGAATTAATAATTGATATAGATAAGTTAACTTATTTTGAGAAATTACATATTTAATGTATGTGTTTAATGCATGTAATTTTGGGTAAGTTTTAAAAATACTTTGTAGATAACTTTGATTACATTCAATATTATTAAATATAAAAAGCTTTCACTTTTGCAGTGCTTTTAGAAATATTGACCTATAGAACACATGGGCATATATGAGAATATGAAAATTAAACTGATATATTTTCCTAATGTTTTCAAATGTTTCCTAGTAAATACTGTAATAACGATTTATAGATTGCATTTTTTGAGTAATTTCTTAATTATTTCCCATACTGGATGTCAATATTTTAGTTGCTTAAAATAATCCATATTAAAACTATCGTGACCTTGAACAATGCTATTCAAGAGAATTTTCTGTCATAAAGAGACAGACAGATGGAGGGAGAGAGGCAGGGAGGGAAGGAAGGAAAGAGAGAGAGTTGGAGAGAGAGAGAGAGAGAGAGAGAGAGAGAGATGCTTTTTCTTAATTTATTAGTTCAAAATTGAATAATAATTCCGCACATCATATGGCCTAATGGAGTGTAGGTATGAAGTCAAAATGAAGAATAGTGGTATATATGATTAGATCAATATGGCTTATAGAAATGTTTGTCTTCACAATGATTTAGGGGAGGACAGTGTTTGGCATTTGTTCTCCACTCTGCCCTTCCTCTCCCTATTTCTCTCCCAGCATAGATGCCCCATGTTCACAATTACAAATCTGGCCTATATAATTAGGATCTATTTTTATTGACCTTACCTTCCGTTAAAGAAATTATTTTTCTATCTTAAAGGTTTAGGTAAAGTTTTATGAAAAGCATTTTGTATTAAAGGATTAGGGAAAACAATTCTTTCTTTCTTTTTTTTTTTTTGAATAATTTGTACATTACAGATCAAATAACATCCATTGTAGTCCGTATCACTAAGCCTCTAAATTCAAATAGCAGTGCCAATGAATAAGGAAGAATACAACAACAATTTCTGAAACACTGCCTTCGCAGTGGTTGGGCCCTTTACAAATCACTGCTTTACACACACTTCTGTAGCAATCACATCCATGTCTCTTACCTAACACATTCTCTTCCTGTTACAATTGATGTTTAAAATGTTGGCAACTACTATAGTCACTTTCCAAAGTGACATGTTTAAGAACCTGGACAGGATAAATGAGAAGATGTTGAAAAACAGGTTTTGAGACCAAGCTGACCAAAATACCTCCAGGCTCTGGAAGGGACTGAAGCAATGGAGGAGTTGTTGTAAATTAGGAAGAGGTTCTTTGTTGGGCTGAGTTCCACCTTTATCATGGTTCCTTCTCCCTGCAAGCCTAATAAGAAAAGCTCAAGAAGAGCATTTAAAAATTTTCATTTGAATTCACTGAAGTTTTTGGAATATATTGGTATGATAGCCAACATACCAAATAAATATTTTCTGTAAGCTACAGAAATAGAGGGCTATTGTGTTTGTGGCAATAGAGTAGAAAGCTGCCTCTTGGAAAATAAATGGACTCCCTCTGATATTTCCAGATGTGTTTATTGTTTATCTTAGTCACTGAAATACAAACTTATCAAGGTTAGAATTCTTCTGCTTTGTTCACTTCTACAGTTCCACCATCTAGAGCATTGCTCAGAAAAGACCAAGTTGACAAATAAATATTTTGAATGACCAAATGAATAAATTAATGATATGTAATTTATAACACGTGATGCCACCTATGTGGATGGATGTATCATTTATTATTTATCAGACTAGAGAACACAGGGGGGAAAATACATTTAGAGGGGTGGAATAAGAAAGATGGGTATAATACTGGGAAAGTTAAGTTTTACGTCTGTAGTACATCCAAATGTAGATGCCCAGTAGGCGCTTGGATATATATGTGCACCTAGATTTCATGAGACCCATTTGGGCTATAGATTTTTTTAAAAATGGGTTTCAAAATGACTGACGCCAACTGTTGAGCAAATAATGTTAGATTACATCATAATAAACACACCAGGCTTTCAGAACGACTGTAGTAGGTGTGAGATTTCTGCATTGCCTTATGCATTCAGGGGCAGAGCAGATATAATAGCAGAGCTGGATGTCAAATTTTGTACTATGGCCTTATAGAAAGCATGATTCAGGAACCATCAATTCTTCTGGCATGATCAAGAGCTAGGGCTGATATCCAATGTTACTTGTTACAGCAATATAAATTGGCAGAGTGAAGATAACCTGACAAAAGGTTGCAAAGATATGAGGGTAGTAGCTGGCAAGAGGAGTTTTTTTGTTTGTTTGTTTTTTTCAGTTTTGTTTTTAAGATGGCAGTAAAAGCAGAATCATTGTATATTGATGGAGATCATCCTGTCTAATGAAAAATAGTGGTTACACAGAAGACAGAGAGGAAGATATGATTTGTAGGTGAGAGAGGATGGGGCCTGGTGCAACAATCAAGGAGATGGCTTCAACGATGTGTTTGGATAATTAGTCTTGGGGGATGAGAAGAAAGACATAGTACATGGGTGCAGAATCCAGTACATCCAAGATCTGTTGATTGTATTTCTAAAATTTGATGACTTCTTCCTAATCCCTCATAGAGACCCTGTGATAACCCATTCCCTGTTTTATCCCTCTGTCCCCATGAATACCATTCACACAGTCACTCAACATGCATTTAAGACTGAATGCTGCTTCCCTGCTGTGTTCTTTTGCACCTATTATCCTTGGATGATGCTATGTCGTCTTAGAACACTCCTCCTTCAGATCTCAGTTCAAACTTGGTTACACAGATATGGCCTTCAGATATCCACTTAAAGATAATTTGTTTTGTTTCCCCTGTGATTTGAGACACTAACTCCCAAAGCCTCATTTGAGTGTCTATATGTGTCTGCTCATTGACCCTCTGACTTATCACTGTCAAAGTACTTATTATACTGTATAGTAATTCATCCATTACCTGTACGTATGCTCCACTAACTGCATAGTAATGTACCTATTACCTAGTTGTATGCTCTACTAGACCATAAGCTTCCTAAAGACAGCATGTCACAACCTAGCATTTTTGAGGAGCTCAATAAACTTGTATTCGATGAATACTCAAATTCCTATTTTCCAGCTCCTGGGGCAGAGTCTTTTCAAACCTTTATAAAAGAATTAATATAAAAAAAATGGTCTTTTATCAGTTTATGACCTAAGTACTGGGATGTAAAAATTGCGGCATAAGGAACCAGCTGTTATAATATATATTTAATTCTGATTTTTGGAAATGTGATTTTTGTTTTACACCAAATAATGGTGGTGAATGGTAGTCCCAGTAATAGTCACAGTAATTAGAGAGCACCAGAACTTTATTCAGGTATATACTGGAGTGTGTCTACCACAAACAGAGAATAAATAATACTGAATGTCACAACAAATTGCCCAAACATGGAAACTACAGAGAGGTCATTCAGATCACAAAACTCATTGATCTCCTTTGGTCTTTAGCACAACTAGTAATAATACACCAAGACTTCAGTGGTGTCTGGGTCCAGTGTCCTGTCTGAATTCCAAAAGTAATCTTGTGGACACGATAACAATTTTAAAGCTGTGTGCTAGTTAGTAACCAAAACGGCATTTCCATTAGTGTCTGTGAACTTTTAAGTATCTCCTTTGGGATTCTCCACAGGGATTCAATTTCATTTGGAAAAAAAAAAATGCTTTTGAGTACAGATTGCATAAATAAAGGCATGCCCTTAAAATATTTGAAAGAAATATCAGAGTTGTGTCAAAATCCTTGTTGATTGTAAATATTTAAAATCCATATTTTCTTAACGTTGGATCTTGACACAAAGCCAGATACATCAGACAGATTTTTAAATTATCCAATGTTGTCATAGGTAAAAGTCATAATTTAATAAAACTTTGTTAAATAACTTTATCTCTAGGTGAGAGAAGTTATTTGTACTTTTGCCTATATATCAGAAATATATTATCTAATCTTATCATTTTGCTGCGTTTGCTTCAGATTATATTTTAGAAATTAAATATTCCAGATGCCATTCAAGCCAACATCCCCCTCTTCAGTTCTGTTTGCCTCAGAACGTCCCTAGAGATATTGACTAACATTTTTTTACAGTAACTCACAAAAGTATTTTTATAGTCACTAAATATGTTTATACCCATAAAAAGTTATAACAAAGTATTGCAATTTTATTTTAAATATTTTATAAATAATATCAGCCTATATCCTGCTTTAAAGAAAAAAGAAAACGTAATGCTTTTGGAATATGTTCATATTGATACATTTAGTTCTAACTTATCCATTTTAATAATTACATATTATGCAGTTTTACTCCAATTTATTTTCCACTTTTAAATTTATGGATGAGTAGTTATTTGTTTCTTTTCTCTAAATATCTTATACTAACTACAGAATGTTTCAGTGAACATTCCTGTGCATATTTCCATGTGCAATATGCACAGACTTCAGTGAGACATATAGATAGAAGTAGAATTTCAAAGTTCTCATACTTGTACATTTTCAATTGATATGTTTCTAAATTTCTTTCAAAAGTGGTGTAATAATTTGTGCATGTTCCAGCAGTACAAGAATATTTCTGTTTTTGCAAATACTTGCCACAATTTTGCATTAGCACTCTTTTAAAATGTAGTTAATCAGATAGAAATGAAATTGTCTAACAACAAGTTTTGCAGTCAATGACTTTTCTTAAATTACACCAAATGTAGAGTAGTGTACAGAGCTGCATAGCTTGATGAATTTTCATAAATTGAAATCATGCTTTTAACCAGCACCAAAATAAAATACAGAATATTGCCACATTGCCTGATCCCCAGAAACCCCATGTTCACGCTTTCATTCGTTGTCTCTTCCCAAGAGTAAATTGATATCCTGATTTCTAAAATCCCAGATTAGTTTTGCCTGTTTGGGAATAAGACCTTATAGGAATAACACAATATGCACTATTTTATGTCTGAATTCTTTTGTTCAACATCATGGTCGTGAGTTTCTCCCATAGTGTTGTGCACAGTTATATTTTAGTGTTATACACAGTTATACTTTTCATATTTTATTGAATGACTCTATGACAGCTTGTTTATACATTCTACTGTGAGTGGATATATAGGTGATTTACTGCTGCATCAGGCCCCCAAAGTTGGTGCCTTCAAACAACTGTTGGATTATGTCTTACAATCTGTGCATAGACCCAGCTGCCCTGAGTCTTCCCTGCCACCTCCCAGCCCACTGGCTGGGGCTGCAGTCTCCTGCAGACATCAGAGTGCTGATAAGTGCAAGGTGATTTACTCACATGCCTAGGGGCTGCTGCTGGTGTTCCTTTGGGAGCTCCACCGGCCCTGTGGATCAGACTGCCTCTGCTTCTTGCTATGTTCCTTCTCCATGTGGTGTGGTTCCAAGAGGAGCCTCCCAAGATAAAGTTTTCCAGATGAAAATAAGCAGATTCTTCCTATCATTTTAAAGTCTGAAACCTGAAGTCTGTGAATATCACTTTTGTTCCAATTTCTTCATCCAGTTATCACAGGACAATCTTGGATCCTAGGGATTATTCAGGGAAGGAAGGACTTTTGGGGATATTGTTTTTAAAAACTAGCTAACACTGTTGATCTTAATAATACCTTTTCATGTAAAAAAATATACTTCTCTCTCGCTTCTAATTATGTCATTATTTAAAAATTCAAGATGTCATCATTTAAATGAGGTCAAGGTGTGGATGGGCTTATTGGGTTCATCATTTCAGGTGCATTTGCTTGGACTCAAAGGCCTGTGAAGTTAAAAATATCCAATATACAATATTGAGGAAAAAAAACAAATAAACAGGATAACTGTAACAAATACCTGCATTTAAAGGGATTACAGGTGGGGAAGACACTGATTCATAGCAATTCAGATCTCCTGCCAGCCATATTTTATCAATACTCATGTTTCCTAGATGTGGTTTTCCTCAAGTCTTTGCTCGGCCCTCTGAGTCATTCTTCCTTTTCCCTGAGAATGCAGTTAATGGTTGGGCAGCTTTCTAAGCCTGCTAACTGACTGGGCTAATTTCAGAACTCAGAGGCCCCATTTCATTTTATTATTATTGTTTTTTAATTCAATTAATGTTTTATTATGTTAAGAAGACTTAACATAATATCCATTCTTTTAATTTTTAAGCGTACGATATAGTATTGTTAACTGTAAGACAA
Source organism: Rhinolophus ferrumequinum (assembly GCF_004115265.2). Taxonomy (NCBI): domain Eukaryota; kingdom Metazoa; phylum Chordata; class Mammalia; order Chiroptera; family Rhinolophidae; genus Rhinolophus; species Rhinolophus ferrumequinum. The sequence goes on from NC_046287.1 coordinate 36,460,966, forward strand.
TGTTGTACTGCGGATCTCTAAAACTTAATTGCGTCTGTTTTTTAGCAGATATAATTTGTTTGAAAACTGAATGAGTTTTGTGTGTATTAAATTATTATGTACTTAGACAAATACTGTACCGACATAACTTTTCAGTACCAGCCTTTTTATACAAAGGCTGAAAGTCAGGTTTGCCAGGCCGAGACCACTCAGGATTCCTAGAAGATTTCATGTCTAATAAGAAGATTACAGCAAGGCGATTTGAAGAGGGATGTGCTAAGATTCTACAATTTTTTTCTGAAATGATCTATGAATTTAAACCTTTCATTTTTATGAGGTATTATTTTTTAAAAAAAGGTCATATGACAACTTGAAAATGAGACTTTTTTTCTTTTCTTTACTGGTAGGATCCCTAGGTTCCTCTTTTTCTTGAGGACACATATTTAAAAAGAAAAAAAAAATGTTGACTGGAAAGACTGTTTAGTAATCTTAATGTTTCTAAATCATTCTAAAACCTTTAAAAGTCCTTTTATTTTATGTTTCTTTTCTCATTTTTTACCTTAGACAGCTAGAAAAAAAAAAAACAATTACACTTTCTACGTTTGTTGTGCTAACATATCTAAATATCTCTGAAAATATTTAGCCACAGTGACAAGTTCATTATGTAAACTATTTACCATGTTACTATAGGCAACAGTGTTGTCAAACTTTCACCTCTTCACAGTATGGGTCACCTTTTTCCCAGCTTTTAATAACACTTTTTCTGCTGTGCTTCCTGCCTCCAGGAGCCATACTCTCGAGGCTCTTCAGGCATCAGCACATGGCCCAGTTACATATATACCCATATCTACCTATATCTATCTATCTGTCTGCCTATCTATCTATCTATCTATATATCTATCTATAAATATATAAATAGATAGATAGATAGATATAGATATATACAGAGGGTGCCAAAAAATGTATAGTATACACATTTTAAGAAAGGAAAAAAACTATTAAAATTACAGTGATGGTGACCACTCTGAGCACCTCTTGTAATTGCAGAAGTCAAACGTGACTTGTATTCCTCTTTTGTTATTGGTATATATTGAGGATTGCAATTTTAATACGGTTTTCCTTTCTTAAAATGTGTATACATTTTTTTGGTACCCTTTGTATACCCCCATATATATATACATATATGGGTATATATATAAAGATAGAGATAGATAGATATGGATAAGTATTGAATTCCATATATGTGTATATTTATATGTGTGTGTGTGTTATTTTAGATGAAACAAGCATTTGCTTGTTTTAAGTAAAAACATAAAGTTCACCATTTTAACCATTTTCAAGTATATAGTTCAGTGGATTTGGGTATATTTACAGTATTGTGCATTGTTAAAACTATCTAATTTGAGAATTTTTCTGTCACCCCTCAAAGATACTCCAAAGTTTCCAGTCCCCTCCTCCCCCACCCCATCCCAAGGCAACTGTTAATCTACTTTCCATCTTTATGGGTTTTCCCATTCTGAGCATTTCATCTTTTATTTCAGGAGAGTAAAAGTGTGTGTGTGTGTGTGTGTGTGTGTGTGTGTACATATTTATTTATTTTTTAGTCTGGTTGGTTGAACTTAGTTACAATAACTGTTGAGGTGTCAGAAGCATAGAAGGCCTGGGAAGGAACATTTAGAAAGATTAAAAAAAACACAAAAAACAATGACATGCCCAGAGAGAAAGGAACTTACACTCGTGGTTGAGACAGAGCAGTCAGTAATGTTACAGGTAAATCACAGATGCTAAGGGCACTAGTAGTAAAAAAACAAAAAATAAATGTAAAAAAAATCAGCTATAGGCAAATTTATCGATCAAGAGAACAAATAATAGTAAGATTAAAATAATGTTCACTTAGCAGAGTGAAGGAATCGTTTGCTATCACAATGACAACAGTTTTTGTGAAATGAATTGGGCAGAATCAAATTTCTGAGGGCTCAAGTGTGAATATATCATCCATGAGCATCAAATGTTTTTGATTCATGATTATGAAAAGGAAAGTTTCCGGTTCCTGTAATTTTAAAATTATTTTATGAAGGTGAGACACTATGAAAATTAGAAAATGTTTGACATTGAGCATTCTGTATCCTTTAGCATCATTAGTTGTTTGCTCTTATTTGGCTTCTGGAACTTAACTTGAACTAAGCAAATTGATGTCTGATGATCAAAAATGTTTTTGTTTTTTTTCCTAAGCAAAGCTGTTTATGGATAGTAATGGCATAATGTAGTATCACTTGCAGATAATCCTTGGATCTTAATAGGTATTTTAATTTCTGAAATGATACGTACATCTAATGCATAAATATCAAGATCTGTGAAAGAGGTAGATATTTTAAGGGATTTTTACATTCCTCACAATTTACTGTTTATCTTAGATTATTTTACCAGCACAGAAGAACAGGTATAATCCCTGCAGCGTGGAAAATTGTCTTTATTATAAAACATCCATTCCAGGCCGGCCTGGTGGCTCAGGCGGTTAGAGCTTCATGCTCCTAACTCCGAAGGCTGCCGGTTCGATTCCCACATGGGCCAGTGGGCTTTCAACCACAAGGTTGCCAGTTCAACTCCTCGACTCCCGCAAGGATGGTGGGCTGTGCCCCCTGCAACTAGATAAAAAAGGCAACTGGACCTGGAGCTGAGCTCCGCCCTCCACAACTAAGACTGAAAAGACAGCAACTTGAAGCTGAACGGCACCCTCCACAACTAAGATTGAAAGGACAACAACTTGACTTGGAAAAAAGGCCTGGAAGTACACACTGTTCCCCAATAAAGTCCTGTTCCCCTTCCCCAATAAAATCTTTAAAAAAAAAAATATCCTTTCCAAAATGAAGTCATAAAATGGTGACTGATTTAGAGGATTATATTAATCAAACCCTCAATTTCGTAGATACAGAATCCATTGCCAATGGAAATTAAATGTAGTGTGGTCGCAGTGAAAGGTCACAGTGAAAGAGTTAGTTCACTAACCTGAGTTTTCTGATTAACGATGTAGAGCTGTATCAGACACAATATATTCCCTCCGTGGACAGATCAGGATCAATTCTTAGCTCAACCTTCCCAGTTGGCTTCCAAAGTCCTCATTAACCTAACATCGTCTATTCCCACCTATACCATTTGTAAGTCTCCCATACATACCTTTGCCTAAGCATTCCCAACATGGTATAAAGCCTATTGACTGACGTTTCAATCCTGACATTCAGGTTCCTGTGATGTAGATAAATAATATAACTCGTATAAAAATGTTTGGCCAGTTGTAAAATGAGGATAATAAATACATCTTCTTCCCAGCGTTGTTGTGAGAACAAAATGAAATGCATTGGGACATGCTCTATAAATTATAAATGCATAGAGTTATGAGTTATGATTCTTTTGTTTCCTATAGTGTGGAAAATCATAGATGCATATTTATTCCACTTTAAACATATATGTACTGTTAGTGAACATAGTCCTACTCTGATAGTGAAAACATAAATTTAATGTGTTCAAAATGAAAAACATGAATAGAAAACACGCAAACATTGACTCACTCAGATCTTTCTGACAAATACTGTGTTGGTTAGAAAACACCTGTTTAAAAGTGATTTTGAAGATTTCAGTGGAATTCGTATAAATCGAATACTACTTATAATCACAGGTGGAAAAATATCAAGCTCAGGAGTGTAGAAACAGAGTGTTCCATGTAATCAAGCAAGTTTTGAATTTGAATAATTCTGAGAATTTTTTTAACAAAACCTTTAATATTAAGTACAACAAGATATATTAATATATTGATGTTTCTGTTTCCTCCATAGCATGTGTGATAGCTTCACAAATAAAGCATTGTCTGTCATGTGGTACCTCTCATGAAAATGCCTGACAATTCACTTGGAATTTTTTATTGTTGTTAGTTTTGTTTTATTTTGTGTTGTTTGCTTATGTCTCTGTGTCTCTGAGCTCTGCTGGATTAAATTTTTTAATACATCAGTGAACACTGTTTCTTAAGAGAAAGCAGTAGTTCTATTGAATTTGAACCTGAGACTATCATGGGGAGCTCCACGTGTCACAGGATGCATGTGTTCAAAATGGAATCAAGACGATGCCTAGAGAAATTGTTCTTACCCATTAGTACTGGCATAGGGAGCTTTATGTAAACAGAACTAACAAGATTTAAGATTTTTTAGGAATAAAATTTGGGTTAAAAAAAAAAAAAAGAATCCTAATTGGCCAAAGTCCTACCTGAAGAAAAAGAAACATTTTTGACTTGGTAATTTGAAATAGACTAACCAGCCAGAACAAAATAAATAAAAAAGGAAAAAAGATACCGCATGAATTTATTTACTTAATTTGTATTTTATATATATATATACACACACATATGTATACACACACATATATATATAATATATCAGTAGATATTATATATTATTATATTCTATATTCTATTAATATATGACAATATATTATGTATAAAAGTATTTTCTCTGTCCATTAGACCATGACTACTTGTACTATAAAAATATGGGACTGAGACGGTATTAAAGTAGAAATAGGAATTATAGTATGGGTATCCTAACTTGTGAATTAATGCAGAAATTAATAATGTTTTGGGTTGCTTCTCCTGGGATCGAATGTGAGTTTGGTAGCTGTTTTCGAGTTTATTAGGGCAAAGAGAGATGTGAAACTTCAACCCCCTTTCAAAAAATGGCATACTGCCTATCTGCTAAGACTATCTTTAGTTGGCTGAGGTTCCAGCTGTTAGATTTTTTAGGACCTACCTCAGTTTACAAACATCCTGCTCTTCTCCAGGGAGCTCCCAGCCAATTAAAGAACAATGAGGTTAAGCAAGGGCCTAGTCCTATTGGTGCAATGAGGTACTCCTCTGATAGGCACTCTGGAGCTCCCAGGGGTACTGGGAGAGACATGTTCAGATTGCTACAATGGCTAATGCTTTCTTCTGGCCAGTCCTGCTCTCTTCTTTGTTTCCTTCAAAGTTTTACTCCCTGCAAATTTTTTATACTTCTAGAGCATTTAATTATCTACTTCACTGGAAATACATTTGTCATAATTATTTATTTAAATCTGGAATTTAGAAGGATGGTGTAAATGGTTACTGGTTTACTGGACAGAAAAAGGATCCGAGAATAATGTACATTTAAATATGTAATATTTATATATTACATATAAATATGTAATTTGAATTAAGAAAAAATATTTTTAAAATATATGTGTTTATATGCATTTATTTGTTTTTGTGTGTATATTTTTAAAGGACTGATAAAAATGCAACCCCACAGCTACTTTGGGGAAAATTTTAAAATATTTACTGTTTTCACTATTACTGTAATGAAGTGACCACACTTTTATAAAGCGAAACCTATGTAATTTGACTAACCATTGTCACCTCAATACATTTTAATTAAAAAAAATTGAAAAGGGAAAGGTTATCATTCTCCACCCCATCCAACTTCCTGCAGGCAGGGTACTAGCCTAGGACCTAAGCTTAGAAAAGTCCATGTTCCTGGAGAACATAAAATTGAATCTGCAGTAGGTAGCACATGGAAACAAATTATTAGAATGTATTAAATGCTACTGCAACACCATGTAAGTGCAGTACCATGTGTCATTAGCTATTTCCAGCTGTGATGTAGTCCACCAGCAGTGACAGCAGCAGCCAAGCTAGACTCTTCTGGCTAAAGCATGGTTGTTGGAGATATTTCTCTTCTTCCTCAGGAGTTACCTTGATATCTACCCATTTTTCAAACTCCTGCTCTCATGATTTTGTGCATCCCTGATGTTCTTCCAATAAATCGTTTCTCTTATTTTTGTAAGTAACTACAGGTTTCTGTTGCATGCAAACAAGAGATCATATTGATACAAATGTAAATATCAGTTTATTTCCACCATTATCAAATTCCACAGAGAAATTTAAGTACGAATTGAAGTACGAAATTTTCCTGGTACGATAAAGTAAATGGGTATTAGGTTCAAAAAGCTTTAATCTTCAATCAACTTTGTGTCCTCAGTTTCTGCAGCCCGAATTGTCTATTATGACAATGGGACAGTTTATGTAAAACCTCAAAATTGAAGTTCTTTGCTACCAAGACTCTCAAAAGCCCCACACTTTAGATTCCCAATCAAATCTATCAAAGCATCGCCCCAAACCTATGATACTCGTATTGAGAAAACTCCAGGAAGAATGACTAGAGTCTTTGTTTCAAACAAGATGATGTTTGCAGAACCAAGACATAGAACAATACAGAAATATTCTACTTTTTAAAAGTTGATAGGGGCAGAGACTCAATAAAATCTGGCAAAAGCAATAGATAGGAGACTCGTGAGATTTGGGAAAATGTTCATTTTAGTTTCAAGAGCCTATGACAGTTTGTATAAGTTTGTGATCTGGAAAATTTAACCTTACTAGATTTACCTGTAATCAGTAAGGTAAGTGTGGGAATTCACTTATCATATAAAGGAGTTGTGTTTTTTTTTTGTTTGTTTTGTTTTATTTTAATCCTTCTGTCTATAGGAATTCTAGCTATTTGATATATTTGTGTTTTCTAAAAATTTAAGAAATGTGCAATGGTGAACTCTGGCATTATTCTCCACTTTGCATATTTAGAACTTCTAAACTTCCATTTCTATTTGAGTCTGTTGTTTCAGATACTTCAATGTTAAATCGCGTGAATTCTGTCAGGTGACATTTTCTTTTCTCCCTCTGTCTATACAGGATAAATTGAATCTGTAGCAGGTAACTCTGCACTTGCAGAGTGTTTTTGTTACATATCCCATATCCTGTATTTTCTTCCATTTTTCTGTTTCCCCAGAGACCCAATGTATTTTTAGCTCTGCTATAGTATCTGTTGGCTTGTTTTTTTTTTGAGTTGAGTTTCTTAGCTATATATGTATGATAAGATAGTCCTCCCTTGAAAATCTGTATTTGATTCAGCATAAGACTTATTCTCAGGACATTTTTTGAAAGAAACTGCTGTTAGTACCTATGCCACAGGACCAAGGACATAGTAGAGATTTTCACTTCTGCCACATGCTCCTTCTTGATACTTTGCCTTTCCATTTATTTTGATTACCTAAGCCTTTAGAAATCTTTGGCAATTCAGAAACAGTAGAAAGATTCCTTTCTACCATATAATTTTCTGTGTTCCATTTTCATTCATTTTTTTCCCTCTACTCTTTGTATTTAGGCATAACAGTATTTTAAAAATCTGTATCTTTTTTTTTAAGCCGCTCACATTTTCATCCCACTTTGTTTGTTGGATGGAATTGTAGTATCTTTATTACTCTTCTTTCACATTGTTTTCTGGTCCAGAGATTCTTTTTATTTTCTTCTCTTTTTCTTAAACTGAGCAATTTTGTTTTTCTATCCTACCAGTCTTGGATTTGATTTAACTGTTTTGTCCTCTGTTCTGTACCTCAGTGTTTCTCTTACTTCCTGTAATTCTCTAGCATATTGTAGGCCAAATCTCTAGAAACAAAATGACTATTATCACCATCTAACACTAACTGTGTCACCTTGTACCTGACACGATAATGCTAGAAATATTGTACATACATTTTCCTGGTATTGTTATCTCCAGTTAGTCTCCCTCCTTTTTCTTGTAAACATCTACTATAGCTGTTTATAAATTTTCTTATTATGGATGATGATTATGATGATGATTATATGAGAAGCTTTCAAAAGGTTCTTTTCAATAATTTCCTGGAATCCAAACTGTCTTTGAGAAAATTAGTCCAGCATTTTTTTTTTCTTTGCATTATTGCCTCCCTTCTTTTGTTAGATGTACTCACGTTTTAATCACTACCCATAACCCAGTAAAAGAAAAACTGTCCTCTTTTTCAAGTCTCATTTCCCCAACATATATATTAGCATTGGTGTTTTATGCAAAAATGGAATTACTATTAAAAGAAACATACTTTAAAAATCACTGTATAGATGTATGACCAATGTACTGTACACCTAAATCTGAGGTAGAATAATACTGTGTGTCAACTATAATTAAATATATAAATATAAATATATATGTATGTATGTGTGTGTGTGTGTGTGTGTCACAGGATGTGAAGTGTAGCATAAGAAAGATAGTCAATGGTATTATAACAACTATATAAGATGTCAGAGGTGTAGTAGCTTGGGGGAGGGGGTTATCACTTTGTGAGGGGTGTAAATGTCTAACTGTTATGTTGCTTTGTGCACCTGAAACTAATACCAAAAAAAAGTTAAAAAGAATTTCAGAACAATCAATTTTTGCATCTAGCCTTTTCTTCAGCTTGACATATCTAAAACACATTTTATAAAAATGAAAAGGCTTAATAAGCCAAGGCTGACACCAACAGGTTCTTAACAGCTACTTGTCCTCTTCTCCTGTTCCTGCCTCTCCCTGATCCCCTGTCCTTCCTTTATTTCCCCTCCCCCTTTCTTCTGTCTTACAGAAAATGTCACCTTCCCCCGCCCCCTGCAGTGGTTATTTGAAGAGCATCTCTAATTCAGCATCAATTATTAGTCAGGTTCTTGGCTTGTCTCTTTATCTCTTCATGGAACTAATAACACTAAACTTCTAAGGCTTGGGTCACTAATAGATAATGTTAGGGCAGCTTCAATCTCACGGTTAAACTCTCTGTACACACATGTTCTCTTTATTTTTAAGGATTTCTCTTACTTTATTGCCATCTCAAGCATTTATAATAGCTATCTCTCCAAATGTGTTTTCCATGTACTTAAGTTGTTTTTTAACTTATTAAAGAAAATTAGTAGACAAAATATGTATTATTTAATTTGAGAAATATGAGAATAATATAGGGTTAGTTGTTTTTTTACAAAGTATATGGAATAATTAAGTGCTTTGTAGACTTCAGGTTTCTGTAAGCAGATACGAGGATAGAAGTCATTCTCAGAAATAATGACAACATACTCTAGGGATATAGGAATTAAATCACTTAAGGTAGGCTGTGAAGAGATTAGTATGACTTAATCGAATTTGTTTCTGAATTGTGGATAAAATCTTGGATGTGGAGTAGACAATAGCTACAGGGATTTGAATGTCAAATAGAGAAGTATGGAACTAATTTGCTGAGCAAAAAGTAGCCATGGACCAGATATGAATGTTATTTTATAAGAAAGCAATAGCAGGTGGACAATATGGATGTATTAGAGTAACTCTGCAGGAAATGTTAACAATGTGGTCTTTTAACTGACAGTAGCAGTAGAATGAAATGTTAATATATGTGAGATTATTTTATTGCAATAAAATTCACATCACAAAAAAATGCACCATTTTAACCTCTTTAAATTGCACAATTCTTTCTCTTGCATGATTGCTCTGACTAATACTTCCGATACTATGCTGACTAACAGTGGTGACAGGGGCATTCCAGTCTTATTCCTGATTGAAGAGGGAAAGCTTTCAGTTTTTCACCATTAAGTATGATATTAGCTGAGGGTTTGTCGGATACGGACTTTATTATGTTGAGGGTACTTCTATACCTATCTTATTAAGTGTTTTAATAAGTGGGTGTTGTATCTTGTCAAATGCTTTTTCTGCATCTATTGATATGATCATATGATTTTTATCCTTTATTTTGTTTACATGGTTTGTCACATTGAGCAATTAGCATATGCTGAACCATCCTCACACCCCAAAATGAACCCCACTTGATCGTGATGTGTAAGCTTTTTAATGTGTTGTTGTATTCAATTTGCTTGTATTTTGTTTAGGATGTTTACATCTGCGTTCATTAGAGATATTGGTCTGTATCAAGAGTGGGACTGAAGAAGGCAAATTATCACTTTTTGTAGATGACATGATTCTTTATATAGAAAACCCTAAATACTCCACCAAAAAACTATCAGAAACAATAAATACAGTAAAGTTTTGTACAAAATGTACACAAATCCATTGTGTTCCTGTCTACTAACAATGACCTTTTAGAAAAAGAAGTAAAAAAAAAATATATTTTGTAATTGCAATTAAAAGAATAACATACATAGGAATAAACTTAACAAAGATTGTGAAGGACCTATACACTGAAAAACAATAAGATGTTATTAAAAGAAATTGAAGATACAAAGAAATGAAAAGATATTCCGTGTTTATGAATTGGAAGAATTGACATAGTTAAAATAGCCATGTTACCAAGTGGAATATGCAGATTTAATGCAATCCCCATCAAAATCACCATGGCATTTTTTTCAAGAAATAGAACAAAAAATCAACAGATTTGTATGGAATCACAAAAGACCACAAATAGCCAAAGCAATCCTAAAGAAAAAAAAAAAAAAAACAAGATTGGAGGTAGCACATTCCCTGACTTCAACTTACACTACGGAGAAACAATAATCAAAACATCATGGTATCGGTAGATAAACAGACACACAGATCAATGGAATAGAATTGAAAACCCAGAAATAAACCCACATCCATATAGGGAGATAATTTTCAACAAAGAAGCCAAAAAGATAACAATGGAGAAAGAAAGCCCCTTCAATAAATGGTGGTGGGGAAAATGGAAAGCCACATGCAAAAGAATGAAACTAGACTGCTGTTATCATGTATCAATATTAACTCAAAATGGATCAAAGACCTAAAAATAAAACCTAAAACGATAAATTGCATAGAAGAAAGCATAGGTACTAAGCTAATGGAGTTTGGATTCAATGAGGATTTTATGCCTTTTACCTCAAAGTGAAATAGAAGCAAAAGTAAATGAATGGGACTATATCAAACTAAAAGCTTCTGCACAACATAAAAAACCATCAACACAACAAAGAGGCAATCAACAGAATGGGAGAAGATATTTTCAAACAGCACCTCTGATAATGGGCTAATATCCAAAATATATAAGGAACTCATACAACTCAACAACCAAAAAACAATCCAATTAAAAACTAGGCAGAAGACCTCAACAGACACTTCTCCCAAGAAGACAGGTCAACAGATATATGAAAAAATGCTCAACTTCACTAGCGATTAGGGAAATGTAAATCAAACTACAATGAGATACCACTTCACATCTGTTAGAATGGCTATCATCAGCAAGTAGTAACAAGTGTTGGAGAGGCTGTGAAGAAAAAGGAACCCTTGTACACTGCTGATGGGAATGTAAATTCTTAAAAACACTATGGAGGTTCCTCAAAAAGTAACAATAGAATTCCTATACCACCCAGCAATTCCTCCTCTGGGTATCTACACAAAAAAAATCTGAAAACATTTATCCATAAATCTATCTATCTATCTATCTATCTATCTATCTATCTATCTATCTATCTATCAATCATCTATCTATCTATCTATCTATCTATCATCTATCTATCTATCTATCTATCTACCTATCTATCTATCTCCCTATGTTTATTGCAGCATTATTTGTGGTGTCCAAGACATGGAAACAATTGAAGTGTCTCTCAATAACTGGTTGGTTAAAGAAAAAGAATGTACAATTCGTTAATTTTTAGTGTATTTCCAAAATCTTAGAACCATCACCAGTATCGAATTTAAAGGATTCCCAGAAAATGCCAGAGAAAACCTGTGTCATACCCATTAGCAGTCACTGACCACTAGCCACCTTCCCCAGACACTGCCAACCACTAATCCCCTTTCTGCGTATATAAATATGCCGATTCTGGACCTTTCATCAAAATGGAATCATCATACTCTATGTAGCCTTTTGTGTCTGGCTTCCTTCACATTATCTTGAAAATAATGTTTTCAAGATTGATTCATATTGTGACATGTATCAATACTTCATCCCTTTTTATGGTTGGATACTATTCCATTTGTTGTTTATGCATTCATAAGTTGATGGACATTTAAGTGGCTTCCATACCTTGTTTTACTGTGCTGCACTTTATTGCACTTCAAAGATACTGTTTGTTTTTTTTTAACAAATTGAAAGTTTGTGGTACTCTCCATCAAGCAAGGGTATCGGCACCATTTTGCCAAAAGCATTTGCTCACTTTGTGTCTCTGTGTCACATTTTAGTAATTCTCTTAATATTTTAAAGTTTGCATTATTATTATATTTGTTATGGTGATCGTAACTTTTGGTCAGTGATATGTTGTAATGTTTTGGGGTTCCATGAACCATGCCCACATGAGATGGTGAGATAAATTGATAAATGTGTGTGTTCTCCCTGATCCAACAACTATCTGTCCTCCATCTCTCTCCATCGCCTCAAGCCTCCCTATTCCAGAGACAACAATATTGAAATTAGGTCAGTTAATAACCTTACAATGGCCTCTAGGTGTGCAAGTGAAAAGAAGAGTCACACACCTCTCATTACAAATCAAAAGCTAGAAATGGCTAAGCTCAGTAAGGAAGATGTGTTAAAAGCTGACATATGCCAAAATCTAGGCCTTTTGAGCTCGGCCTCTTGAGTTAGCCAAGTGTGAATGCGAAGGAGAAGTTCTTGAAAGAAATTAAAAGTGCTACTCCAGGGAACACGTTAATGATAAGAAAGCAAAATGACCTTATTGCTGAGATAGAGAAAGTGTTAGTGGTCTGGATAGAAGACCAAACAGTGACTCCATTCCCTTAAGCCATTCCCTTAAGACCAGTATGGTCTTAATTCTCTTCAATTCTATGAAGGCTAAGAGAGGTGAGGAAGCTGCAGAAGAAAGGTTTGAAGCCAGTAGTTGTTGGTTCATGAGGTTAAAGGAAAGAAGCCATTTCCATAAAATAAAAGTTCAAGGTAAAGCAGCAAGTGCTGATGTAGAAGCTAAAGCAAGTGATCTGCAAGGTCTAGTTAAGATAATGAAGGTGCTACACCAAACAACAGATTGTCAGTGTAGATGAAATGGCTTTATATTGTAAGAAGAAGCTATCTATGACAATCACAACTGGAGAAAAAGCAATGCCTGTGCTCTATAAATGGAACAACAAAACCTGGATAACAGCACATCTGTTCACAAGATGGTTTTAAGCCCACTCTTGAGACCTACTGTTCAAAAGAAAGATTTGTTTCAGAATATTACTACTCATTGACAATACACCTGGTCACCCAAGAGGTCTGATGGAAAGGTACAATGAGATTCATGTTGTTTTCATGCCTGCTAACACAACATTTATCCCGTAGCCCGTGGATCAAGGAATAATTTTAACTCTCAAGTCTCATTATTCAAGATATGCATTTTGTAAGGTTATATAGCTGCCATAGATAGCAAGTCCTCTGATAGGTCTGGGCAAAGTGAGTTAAAAACCTTCTGGAAAGTATTCACCATTGTATTTTTCATTAAGAATATCCATGATTCATGGAAGAGGTCAAAATATCTACATCAATAGAAGTTTGAAAGAAATTGATGCCAACAATCATGAATGACTTTGAGGGATTCAAGGCTTCAGTTGAGAGAGTAACTATAGAAGTAAAAATAGTAAGATAACTAGAATTATAAATAGAGCTTGAAGATGTAACTGAATGGCTGCAATCTCATGATAAAACTTTAATAGATGAGGAATTGCTTCTTATGGGTTCACAAAGAAAGTGGTTTCTCGGGATGGTATTTACTCCAAGAGAAGATGCTGTGAAGATTGTTAAAATGACAACAAAGGATTTAGAATATTATGTATTATTAATTGATAAAGCAGCAGCAGGATTTGAGATGATTGATTCCAATTTTGAAAGTTCTGTGGGTAAAATGCTATCAAACAGCATCGTGTGCTGCAGAGCAATCATATGTAAAAGGAAGAGTCAATCTATGAAGCAAAATTCATTGTTGTGTAATTTTAAAAAATCACCACAGCCACACCAGCCTTCAGCAACCAACACATTAATCAGTCAGCAGCTCATATCCAGGCAAGACTCTCCACCAGCAAAGTGATTATAAGGCTCAGGTGATGGTTAGTATTTTGTAGGAATAAAGTATTTTTAATTAAGATATGTATATTGTTTTTTTCAGACATAATACTGTTGTGCACTTAATAGACTACAGTATAGTGTAAACAACTTATATGTACTGAGAAACCAAAATATTCCTATGACTTTATTGTGATAATCACTTTATTGTGATGGTCTGGAACCAAACCTACAATATCTCTCAGGTATGTCTGTATTACGAAAAGTTGCTATAGATATTTATGTACAGGTAACCTCCATATAATATGGCACTTCTACAGCGTGGCTTCACTCTAACAGGGTTTGAGAATTGGGGAAAACACTCGTATAACACAGCATCCTAGAACACGGTTTCATTCTAACACGGTTTGAGGACTAGAGAAATCCCCGAACAGCATGGAGAGTGATAAGAGCTTTTAAGACCAAAAATTGTCTCATTCAAAATTAGGCAAATCCTCAAACACAGAACATAATAAGAGCTTTTAAGAGCAAAAAATATCTTATTCTAAATTAGGGAATTCCCCAAACAACACGGAACACGATAAAAGCTTATTAGTGATGATGAAGAAAACATTATTTAATACATATTAATATGTTATACTTTTGGTGAAAATTGCTTTAAGAAAGATATTTCTCTTAATTATAAAAATACAATAGTATGTTGTTTTTGTTTTTTTTTTAATTTTTGGAATCTAACGCCCTGTTTTGTACTAGTTCTTTGTTTTGTATAACACAAATTCGCATAACACGGCATTTTGAGGAACCTAACAATTGTGTTATAAAGGGGTTACCTGTATTAGTGTTTGTGTGAGCATCTGTTTTTAATTCTGATAAGTTGTATGTATACCGTGTTTCCCCGAAAATAAGACCTAGCCAGACAATCACCTCTAATGCATCTTTTGGAGCAAAAATTAATATAAGACCCAGTCTTATTTTACTATAAGACCGGGTAAAATATAATATAATATAATATAATATAATATAATATAATATAATATAATATAATACCAGGTCTTATATTAATTTTTGCTCCAAAAGACACATTAGAGCTGATTGTCTAGCTAGGTCTTATTTTCGGGGAAACACAGTTAGAGTGGTGTTTCTGGGTCACATGGTAACTCTGTTTAACTTTTGAGGAACTGCCAAACTGTTTTCCAAAGTTACTGCACCATTTTATATTCCCACCAGAAATGTGTGATAGTTCCAGTTTTTCAACATCCTTACCAACACTTCTTAATTTCATCATCATTATTATTGTCAAGCTAGTGGGTGTGAGGTGCTATCTCATTGTAATTTTGGTTTTTATTTTCTTATGTTCAGTGAATATGAACGTCTTTTCATGTCCCTGTTGGCCATTTACATATTTTGCTTGCAGAAATGTTTAAGTCCATTATTTAGTCAGGTCATTTGTCTTTGTATTGTCTACTTGTAAGAATTCTTTATATATTCTCATATTCTGAACGTAAAACATATACCAGTTAAAAGAGTTTTAAAAATTTCTCCTAATCTTTCAACAATGCTTTCCAGTTTTAATGTACAACTCATAAACTTCCTTGGTTTACTCCTAAAAAAGTTATTATTTTTGATGCTATTGCAAATGGAAGTGTTACTTCCTTTCATTTTTTATTGTTCAGTGCTCATCTATAGAAATAAACTGATTTTTGTATATTAATCACATATCTTTCAATTTTGCTTAATTTGTTCATTAATTAAAATGTTTTTTGGTAGATTCTTTAGGGATAAATATTTACATCGCAATTATGTCATCTGTAAATTAAAATAATTGTCCTTTTTTCCAACTTGCATACCTTTATTTTTCTTGTTGAACTGCTCTGGCTGGAACTTCCACTACAATGTTGAATAGCAGTGGCAAAAGTGGGCATATTTGTCTTGTTCTTTTAAGATGCCACTGGACTCAGTTTGCTTGTATTTTGTTGAGAATTTTTGCATCTATACTTATAATGGATATTTTTCTATATATTGTTTGTTCTTATAAAATCTTTATCTCTGGCATCAGGGTAAATTTGCCCTCATGGAATGAGTTAGGAAGTTTTCTCTCTTCTATTCATTAGAGTTTAAGAAGAGCAGCTGTTAATTTTTCAGTTTGGTAGATTGTATCTTTCTAGAATTTTATCCATTTATTCAAGGTTATCTAATTTGTTAGTGTACAGTTGTTCATAATATCTCCTTATAATCCTTTCTACTACTGTCAAATCACTAGTAAATACCCCTCTTGTATACCTCATTTTAAAGCATTAGAGTTTTCTCTTTTTTTGTGATCAGTCTAGCTAGCAGTTTTGCAACTTTATTGATCTTTCCAAAGAAATAACTTTTTTGTTGATTCTTTCTATTGTTTTTGTATTATTAATTTAGTTTATATCTGCTCTCATCATTCTTTCTTTCCTTCTGCTTGCTGTAGTTAAGTTTGCTTTTTTTTTCCTAGAAATTCAGGTGAAAACATAGGTTATTGACTTGATGTCTTTCTTCATTCATTGATAGCTACAAATCTCCTTTCAGCACTACTTTTAGGGATTCCCATAAGTTTTGTTATGATGCATTTTTGTTTTGATAATTTGAAAGTATTTTCTAATTTCCCAATTTCACTTTTGATTTCTTACATGACCCATTCATTCTGTTAACATATGTGCTGTTGAAAATCTGCATATGTGTAAAGATGCAACACTTCTTTCTGTTATTAATGTTTAGGTTTTGTTTCATAATTATCAAGGAACATGCTCTATATATTTCAGTCATTTTGCATTTATTTTTACTTGTTTGACCTAACATGTCCTTGAGATTGTTCTGTGTGCTCTTTATAAAAATATGTGTTCTGCTCTTTTTGACTGGAGTGTACTATTTATGTTTGTTAAGTTTATTTGATTTATATTTTCTTCATGTCTTTTTTGTTTTTGTTTTTGCTGATTTTTGGTCTATTTGTGCAAGTGGGATAATGAAGTCTCCAACTTTTATTTTTGAATGGATATGTCTCTCTTCAGTTCTCTCAGTCCTTGCTTCATGTATTTTCGGGCTCTGGTGTTACCTGTATATATTTTTTTATCTTCTCCATAGATTGAACCTTTTATCATTATATAATGTCTGTGTTTGGTCATTAAGATAAAAATAATGCCTTAAAATCAATTTTGTCTAATATTAGTATAGCCAGTTATCTTTATTTTAGTTACTCTTTTTGTAGAATAACTTTCTTTTATCCTTTTCCTTTTAACCTATTTGTGTTTTGAATCTCAAGTGTTCTTTAGACACCATATAATTCAAGTTTTATCCATTCTGCTAATCCAAGACTTAATTGAAAAGTTTGATCCAGTTACACTTAAAGTAATTATTGCTTAGGAAGGATTTACACCTACCATTTGTCATATATTTTGTATGTATGTCTTGCATTTTTTCTTCTTTAAGTTGCCATTAATGCATTCTCTTGTGTGAAATATATGCTTTTTACTATACCAGTTTACTTCCTTATAGTTCTTTAACCTTATACTTTTGAGTTTTTTTTAATTAGTGGTCACCATAGACATTACAATTAACTTGTTCATTAGTCCATTGGGAAATAACACGAGTGGCTAGGGAGAGTTGCTGACTGGTATCTACAAAATGAATTGTATCATTCACTTAATTATTAACATCCTCCTCTGTTGAGTTCACATTTTGTTGAGTATTCATATAAGACACAGATTTCTTTAGTTTTTTTTTTTTCAATTTTTGTTTTGTTTTTTCACCTAGTCAGAGAAGTCTATCCACATGTCACCCAAATCTCCCTGTTACCCATTTTCCAATCATGTTCTTTTCAAGTCCTTGACCAGTCAGTCAAACCATTGGCCGCAGCCCAGGAATCAGTATACAATCTTATTTCTGGCCATTTTTTGATCCAAGCAAAATGACCAACCAGAGGAACTGCCTAAAGTTCTGTCTACTGGGAAGAAATTCTGTCACCAGCTTCCTCAGTGATGTCCGAGAAAGAGGCCGTTGTGTTGCAACTGTCCACTTTCAGATGATGCCTGTATGTTGTATAGAGTTATATGTAAACCGAGCCCCAGTTCTCTCTTCCTCTGTCAACTGATTTTGTGGTACTCCCATGAGGCCACAGTTGCAAGCTAGATGAGAAGGTAATGTAGAAGGATTAGGGATCAT
Organism: Rhinolophus ferrumequinum; assembly: GCF_004115265.2. Lineage (NCBI taxonomy): Eukaryota > Metazoa > Chordata > Mammalia > Chiroptera > Rhinolophidae > Rhinolophus > Rhinolophus ferrumequinum. Next base: position 36,478,948 of record NC_046287.1, read on the forward strand.
GGATATTTAGTCTATCTCCTCATGTAACTTATGCCTTCAGGACCTGCTTGAGCTCCATCTCATATAAATAACTTTTATTTCACGATGGAGTGCTACTGTAAATGTCCAATTTTATGGGTTAATCATTTAGAAAACATTGAGTTAAGGATGGCCGTATGAATTTGTATAGTAACTTGGTGGTTCATATCTAAGTACTCAGTCTCCACTAAGACCCAATAAACAAGCAAAAAGCTATTTCTCTAGCTATTCTGCAGAGGATGGCAAGGCTTTTCTCCAAAATCCTTAGTGTCTGAGCTGACTCACCTATAGGGGTCTTTCAGAGCTCCAAATACATCCCCATCTGCTACTGACACATCAACCACCACTGGATATGTTGGATCGTGTGGCTTCAGTAGCATAACAGCTTTCAAGATATCCTGGACCTGTTGCACAAATCTTCATTTGTTCCAGTCTGCAATCAAAACTAGTAAATGGGCTAGAAGACCACACTCAAATGAGAAATATGTTGCCTCTAAATTTAAAGAGGATGACTAAGAGTTCTCTCTCTCTCTCTCTCTCTCTCTCTCTCTGTCTCTGCTTGTAGCAGTGGCCAAATGTAGTGACTTATCCGCCACTTTTGAAGGTTTATATCAACATGCCTCATACCACTGGACCCCTAGAAATGTCACTTAAAGAAAAGGCCCCTGATTTCTTTTTTCTTTTTTTTTTTTCAGATTTATTTCCCATATTCTAGCATGAAACTATCACGTTAATTAATCTAGAGAAGTTTCTACTTCTTTCTCATAGGTTTAGTCAGCATAATGTCACTAACACATGTAATGGACCAGTGTGATGTCTTATGGAAGGGAAAGGTTACCAAGTTACCTGTGGACTAAATTATGACATAGGCCTGGAGAGTTGTTATTATACCCCTGAGGTAGTACTGTGAAGGTGTATTACTGGCTTTGCCAGCTGAATTAAATTGCTTCTGGTGGTCTTTAATAAAGCGTATGGAGAAAAAAGCATTTGTTGGATCAAGCATACCAGGTACCAGGGAATATGTTCATTTGCTCATTCAATGAAACCATATCTGGTACAGTAGCTGCAAATGAAGTTGTCACCTAGTTCAGCACAATAATTTACTATCATTTTCCAAGATTTATGGTTTTCTGCATAGGTCAAATAGATGTGTGTAAAGGGGATGAGGTGGGAATTACCACTCTGTATCCTTCAAGTCCTTGGTTGTGGCACTAATCTCTACAATCCCTCCAGAAATGTAGTATTGCCTTTGGTTTATGTCTTCCGTAGGTGGAGACAGTTCTGGCTTCCACTCAGCATTTGTTACCATAAAGCCCTCAGAGGTCAGGGAACAAATGTGGAGGTTCTGCCAGCTACTAAAAATGCTTATTCCAATTATAAATTTTCAAACTGGGGAAATAAACACAGGGTGCATTTGGGTACGCACTGAACTCACTGTGAGACAAATCTGAACCAAAACCCCGTTGGTCACCTGATCTCCATAAGCTGCTACTCTGATCACTGGACCACAGTGATGTTTCGGGTTTTCTGGATCAATGTCAGTTCACAGTTAGTGTCCAATAATTATTATTTCCTTTTCCCTAGTGCATAGTCACCCTGATAAAAGGCTGTAGATCCCTTTGAAGAAAGCTAAAGAAAGGTAATTTAAAAGTTTGGCAATGTGACAGAATTCTTCAAGGATGCCTGATCTTCCTGCCTTCATGTAGTTCTGGGGCTGTAAACTGGCTCATGTCTGGGAATTTCATTGAGGAGCCATGACCCTTTGTTTTTACGAATCCAGTAAGACTGTTTCACTTGATCTAGAACTTCCATTTATATTGATTAAGTAAGAATTTTGTATACTTCCAATCTATTTCACTTCTAGGAACACCATTGGCTGGGATCAAATAGCCAATGTCATAGGTCTCTGAGAGTCATACTATTCTGATTACTGCTTAGATTCAGCTGTTCATTATTACAATGACCATGCCCTTCTTTCCCTTGGAGATTAAATGACACCACTTGGTCCCTTCTGCTCAAGGATCTAATTGTATTGCATTTAAGTTTCCCAACCCAGTGGCAGCAGTTCCTATTCTAATTTCTCAAGTACAGCGAAGAGTGATCACAGAGCTTTTCATGGATGCTGGGTCTCTTCTCACAAATTTGTTTTTCACAGTCATGATAAAATTGTGTCCTTTGGCCCTTCCCTGGTAGGTGACCAGGTCTTAAATGCTAAGAACACTTTAACATTCCAAATTCCCTCAGCCTTGCATTGCTTTCTCTATAGTATACCAAGGCTGTTTTGGAATTTCAATTTCGTTTAATAAAGGCCAGTTTTCAGTCCATGTTTCAAGCAACCCACCAAATGAATTGTTAGAGGCCTTCCTAACTCTCTGAACTGCAACATTGAATCCAGAAGCTGTGCTTAGTGGGTACATATCAAATATTTGGCCTGGTCCAACTTCATGTCCCTTCCACCATTGCCCCTCATCCTTCAGATCCATCCCTAGACGTGTGCCCTAGATTTCTGTCTGTATAAACTGGAATAATCGTGTAGTTCTTTTGGAGTGTAGTATATCTCCTCAGTCACATTTTGTACTTCTCCTTTCAGTGACTGTGGTATTTGTGTCTGGCTCTAGGTACAGAAAACAAAGGGGGTTTGTGGTTATGGTTACTGAGGAGACTCAGTGGTGTCTTTCAAGATAGCTGTCTCAGATAAGGCACTTACAGTTTCCTCAGGCAAAGGAGGGTTACTCTCCTCGGACTGGGTGAGGTGTGGAATAGGGTGGAGCTACTGTTTCTACTGGCAAACAAGACTCAGTAGAAAATACGGGCTTAATGTCTCCAGCTTCATCAGTACCTTCCCAACTGTCCCATTGCAATTTTCAGGATCCCATCCCTTGACATTCAATCCCTTCACTGTAACAGCAGATGATTTGCAAGATTTGGAATGCAATTTGCATTTTAATTCCAACGCTCACAGGATGAGACTCTGCACCTGGTTTTTTAGCAATTTCAGCTCTGTAGCCATAGAGGAGATGATTTCTGTCATGGCAGATATAGATGCCATCAGGGGAGGTATGAGGCACTTGAATTAAGAATTTGAATCTCTAAGCGGGCCCTTTTCCCACTTTGTCCAGTGCAATTAGGAGCAAGAAGCCAATCTCATTATATCTGTTAATTTGACAAAAAGTGTTCTAAGATATTAAATAGGTGGCAACTCAGAACCCGTTAAAATTATTTAATTTGGAGTACTCAGTGGTGGTAGTTTGTGTATCTCTATTGCCACAACATGTCATAGATTGTTAGTGTTCTCTTTACTACTAGAAAGAGTTATTAGAACTTTTGAATATAATCAGATTAGAAAACCTACTCCAGAAACCTTAGAACCAATTCATAAAACTCATCCCTAAGGATTCTGTTTTTGTAGGACAACTCGTGGTACCAAAATCTGTGTCTGGAGAGCGAGGGAAAGAGAGAGAGAGAGAGAGAGAGAGAGAGAGAGAGAGAGAGAGAGAGAGAGAGAGAGATTTTGAAGGAATTGACTCAGGCGATTGTGGAGACTAGCAAGCCTCAGATCTTCAGGGCAGGCCAGCAGTCTGAAAATTCCAGTAAGGGTTTATGTTACAATCTCAAGACAAAAATAGCCTAAGGCAGAATTCCTTCTACTTCAGGGGACCACAGTGTTTTCTCTTAACACCTTCAACAAATTGGATGGGACCCATTCATGTTACAGAGGGTAATTAATCTGTTTTACTCAATGTCACTAATTTAAATATAAATCTCATCTAATAAATACCTTCACAGCAATATCTAGACTGATGTTTAACCAAAAACTTGGACACCACTGCCTACCTAAGTTAACACATAAAATTAACTATTACATGTGGACGCAGAAATCTATTCAGAGATTTATTGTTGTGGAAGGAACTCGGGATAAATCTGTAAAAGAGTGAAGTCAGCAGGATTGGGGAGAAGAAGCTGAAAGGCAGTGTGGTTGTAGTCTTAGAAATTGTCAATCCCATAGAGAGTTCTAGAGCCGCAAGGCTCCATCAAGTGTGTCTCAAATTGAAGCATGGGGACTGGTACTTATATCCTTCCATTGATCAATAATTTGCCACTGGCTTCCCCCGAATAACTTTAAGTGAGATAGATTTTTCTATATTCAAAGGCAATTCACAAGGATGGGTACAGATGCAAACATTCCCAGCAGACAGTGCAGGCGTTTGTTGGCCTTCGATAGAACATCAGATGGAGCAACATAGCATACACTATAAAAGATAAAGACAAAAACCTGGTTAGTAATCACAGGATTATATTAAATAACACTTATGAAGTTTGAAGAAGCCAATTCTAGAGAATGTATATTTTAGTCAAGATCAGTAAAATTCATATGTTTATTTGTTATATGATATTCTTCCTATGACAAGTTATTTGAGAAAATGTAGTCCATGATTCATGGGAAATTTTTGCATATTATTTTATATATTATTGTGCTTGTACTTAATCTATAGTTTTATCACTTTGCCATTTTAATATTAATTTAGCTAGTTCATCCCTCTCCATACCAGGAATGAGGGAGGGATATTAAGCGGGATAGACTACAGTGACTATTATTTTGGAAATAACATTACAATTGATTACAGTTAGCTTCCTTTAATATAATGTTTATGTGCAGCTTCTGAATATAATAGCAAGTTGGCCAGATTCCTTGTCATCCCACATATTAGAAAATATGTCATTTTAGAAAATAAATAGCAATGATATTTTCCGTTCCTTAGAAACAGAAAATAGTTATGCTGCATTTCAAATCACAGTTCCCTTTAATCAACATTGCAACATGGAGGAAAAACGTGGTGAAAGATCAATGAATAACATCCAGTTAGAGAAAATTGAAATCCACAAATAATACGTTCAATGAGTGTCCCTGAGTAAATTTACTTTCTAGTATTTGTAAGATAGAGATAGAATCAATATTGCAGAATTATCATATAATTGTGGCACTTAAAACAGCCACACATTAACTCTAGCTTAAAGTGAACAATTACAATGGGGAGCATTTGAAAACTATTTGAAAGAACTGTGAGTTCTTTATGTGATCATTTTTCTATAGCCAGACTCTTCATATGAAGACTCCCGGAAAGTGAGATACTTTCTAGAAAGGCAGCTTAATCATAAGTTTTTAGCATACTGATTTCTTTTCATATGGATGTGCTTGCTAGATGTACACTGTGAGTAAAGCGTGCTGTAAAAAATATAAAATATTTACTAACTTATCTTCATTTCTCTTTTTCTGCTCCTTCTACTATGCCTCCTTCTCGCAAACTAGCCAATCCACATTAGCATATTTAATGAATGTGTGAATAAATGAATGGAAAATGTGAATAATATTTTCAAGAATACTTAAATTTCAATACAGCATATAATATTTGGCTTACTGAAAAAATAGCTAATTATGAATACAGGTCATTAGTACAGTGAGGAATTATATTAGGCACATGACTCCCCTGCCCTCCCCATATTCATTCAATCAAATGCATAAGCAGCTGCTCTACTAAGAGGTGAATTCTGCACTTATATACTAGAATATTTCTCTGGTCTCCATCTCTATGATTTTGTTGGATTTATGAGCATAAACCACAGTGTCCAGAATTTTCTCTCTTGCTTTCAGTTATTTTTATTTTCAAATCAAGGGATAATAATCTAAAACACAACTATTTTATTTATTTATGTATGTATTTATTTAATTTATTTATTTACATAGGGAAATGACTACACTTACTGTTTACTGAAGAGAGGAGAAGCAAATCTTCTAATAAAGACCTAGACCATATAAGAAAACTTTACTATGGTGTAGAAATATCACTGTTATTATTAAGCATTGGTTATATTTTATCCATTCTTTAAAACTAATTGTATCACTTTTAAATTTTTTCCAAAATATTTGAGAACATGCAGTCAGAATATTAGAATTATATAATGTTCTGTCTTGTATACCATGTGATGAATTAAGGAATTCAAGTAAACATCTAATTTGCATTATATATACATTTATATATATATATACACACATATATATGTATGTATGTATATATACACATGCATATACATACATATGTATGTATATATACATATATGCATATATGCATTATATATATGTATGTATATATACATATATGTGTGTGTATATATATATATATATATATATGTAGTTATGTGTTACATACTCTCAGTTGCTATGTTATAAAGCTTCTTTTACTATTGGTGTGTTCCCTAAATTGGCCTGAAATATCAACTCGATCAATGATTGATTACACACACACATACACATACTACACAATACATATAAACAAAAACATTTTTAAATTTTATTTCTCTTTCAAACAGTCAGTGCTGTGGTTAAAGACTGTGTTGATTGAGATATCATTGAACTATATTTCCCAGCATTCTCTTCAGTGTATGATTTTTGTTTAAGTTTGGTTGTAAGAGAAACATGCATGAGAAAGAAGCAGTCAGAATATCTGCTGACTGTTTTTGATTAGAATCTGTGAAGAATAGGTGCAGAGTGGCCTGCCAACTCTAGTTTATTCTTGGCTTTTGCTTCAACACATCATGTTCTAATTCCTCACAGCTGGTCTTGCTGATCAACAGTGATTCAGGCCTACACCAGATATTTTACAGTCAAACTCACCAAGGGAGTAGCGACAGAGAACAGGACAAACTCCATAGACTTCTACAACAGCTTTCTTTACATTTCCATTTCAGCAGCTATAGCGTCTTGTATAGTTCCATGCTGATAAAGGCTTTCCTCATATCCCTTTCAGAACTTTATATCCCCAGCATATCCATCAATGGCATGAGGCCTAATTTCAATTAAAAAATACATATTTTTTTCCATTTAATATTCCACGAAACTCAGTGCCCTACGTCCCTGTTTGAACCCTAACTGATCAATGAAGTAAAGTGCAGGTTTGTTACAATTTAACAAAGATCTATTGAATTTCACACAATGGGTGTGTCTGTTGAAGGGAGAGGAGGTAGATAAGTGAGCTAGTCCTGAGATATCTAGAGCTGGTATCTCAGGATGGTGAATTTAGTTTTGTGACTCAGCGAAACCCTGAAAAATCCAATTGAAGCTTATCTGGAAATTTCTGTAAGTCCCAGTTTCTAGAATATTTAAATATATGTGAAAGAGCCCCAGTTTTCATCTATAGATTAGCATGTGGATCTTAATATGATAGACCTAATATCAACACAATGGTTATTGTTGGTTAATCAGCAGTGTGGCTAAGTCAATGGTGGTTCATCCAGCAGGCTGATAGAAATGCACGGGCAGGCAGCCTTGTCTCCAGGCTTCTCTGAAAGCTTCCCTCTAATGCTTTCAGTATATATTTTCAGCTTTATGGGTCATGCCGTTTCTTTTGTAATTACTTAATTCTGCCGCTGTAGCATGGGAAATGGCCATAAGCCATGCCTAAACTTCCTTAATACAACTTTAAGAAATAGCTATATGATTCAACAATAATACCTTTTATATGATACAACTTTAAGGAATAGCTATTATGATTGTTGGCCTAGGCCAGATTTGGCTGACGTAGACCTCTGCTCTAAAAGATCATTTAAGATGTTCAAACATTTTAGTCTTGGAACATTATAATTTTTTTCATGAGTTTCAATTGTCTAACCATCTGGTGACATTCAAATACTCATAGAATGTAGAGGCCAACAAAATGATCACATTTATTGAAAATGTAAAATAAGCCAAGTTTTCTCCCATAGCTTGTTTTTCCTGATAGTGTGATGACTAATGTCTGAGATGAGGCCTTAAATTAGGAAGGGTGTATTAAAGGCGAGGAAAAAGAAAATGCATGAGCAAAACCTATTGCCTTCCCATTGATCAACCGGAGACCAAAATGAATTTTAAAAATCTGAAGTTAGCCACAAAATATGTTTTGTGGAAAAGACATAAAACACAAACTTCCAAATTAAGAAGTATATTAAATGGTTACTATCATTCTAGGAAAAACAAAAGAAATCCATGATTATAGTCTTATGATTCCGTTCATCTACTATTTGAATAAAATTTTCTAAAACTTATTTTAGCTAAAAATTCCCAAATAATGTAGTGATTTCATTTAATTTTATATCTATTCACTGCTTATTGGCTTTATTTACATATATTGTTGAGCATAAGGTTTTTTATTCTTCCAGCATTGCTTTTATTTTATTTATTTATTTATTTATTTATTTATTTATTTATTTATTTATTTAGAGCAGTTACAGGTTCACAGCAAAATTGGGGTGGAGGTATAAAGATTTCCCATAAACTCCCTGCGCCACACACGCACAACCTCCCCATTGTCTACACCCCCTGCCAGTGTGGTACTTTATTATAATTGATGAACCTACATTGACACATCACAATCACCCAAAGTCCATAATTTACATTATGGTTCACTCTTGGTACTATACCACTGACTCTTAAAATTTAAAGATTCCTTTAACTTATTTGAGATTCTCGTTTGGTTTTCATTATTGTTGAATTATATTAATCTCTTGAATAGCCATTTGTTTAAGCTTTTTAAGTGTTAAATAAATAGGCTACTGTTTTTACTTGTGTAGTGACTGTGTTTTAAATAACACTCTTTTGTGATTCAAAGGAAACTTAAGATTATGCAGTTCAATTTCTGCATAATTTAAGAATCCCTTTGATATAATACAGCTTTAAGAAATAGCTATGCAGGGCTTCATTTTTAACTTTAAATATAGGCAGTTCATTGTTTATCTGTGTGTAAGCAATGGTAAGACTGTGAGCAAGAAGCCCGTCTTTTTATGTTTATGTACTTCCTATTATTTCTACTTTTTTTTGTAGAACTGTTCTTTGAAATAAAGTAATATTAATCTTATCCTGTTCACACAACTTTTACACATCTATCTTTCAATCATATCATTTTTCAGTCTATGTATCCATTATAATTTTCATGAAAAAAGACATTTTCCATGATGACTTTTACTATCCTACCTCTTTTCTTTCTCTGATATTTATATCTTTGGAAAGCAAAACTTATAATTCTTTATCTATCTGAGCAGACCTCTTTTCCTAAATGTCCTGAATGGACATTCTTTAGAGATATGTACCTAAAATTCAATTAAACCCTCTAAGATCTAAAAAAGAATATTTGGTGTTATTTCTGATAATTTTGTAGGACATTTATGCCTTTCATAAGAACATGATTTCATTCTTGATATTATTCTTGCCCAAAACTTCTCTGCTTTTTTATGGCTGATACTCATACAAGATTCTTAATGCTGACAAAAATACCTCATTGTAAACTTTGCTTAAAAAAATAAGAAATTGTTTTATGCTTTCGGTTGGGGATCACAGACGAGGAATTGTAGGGAAAATCTTGGCTTCAGATGATTTCAAACAAACAAAAACAAACAAACAAACAAACACCTAGAAGTTTCATGAACCCACTGTAGCACCAAAGTCCCTGCAACTCTTATGTTAATTCTGGGCTCATTTCATTATTTGACTGTTTTGCCATATGTGCTCTTGAATGTCACATGTATGGCTTAGTTGTTTAATACAATTATTCCTAGATTCTTAAGTATCATTAGAAAATTCCCAGAATTGCATAAATAAACTCCATTTATTAAGGAATTATATATGGAATCTGTTAGGGAGGAAATGTTTCTGTTCACCACACCGTATCCCCATAATGTATCAGAAGGTGGGGCCTTAGTAAGAAAATTAGTATTAGATGAAGTCATGAGGGTGGAGACTTATGAATAGGATTAGTGTTCTTATAAGAGTTAGTAGAGGGCTTGCTGTCTTTCTACTTGACATCTGAGGATTGAAGAAGTAGGCAGTCTGTAACCTGAAGAGGGTTCTCACCAGCATCTGACCATGCTGTAACCCTGATCTCAGACTGCCATGCCTGTGATAAATAAATTGCTGTTGTTTATAAGCCACCCAATTTGTGGTATTTTGTTACAGCAGACCCATCAGAACAAGGCAGTATCCTAGGCTGTATCATAGATTTACTGTGCTTCACAGTGTTTGTGATCTTACTTCTGTTAGTGGTCTGATAGATTATATAATAAACTTTTATCATATGTAATTTCTGAGGACACATAAATGTGAGATTAATGAAAATAGGTGTCCCTGGTACAGTATGTAGACCATAAGCAATGCATTTTTTTGTGTTATTTTTACATTTGCATTTGATACAAAAAACATCAACACATCAGTGCCAGTCACAAATAATTCAGTGTTTTCCTTTTTTGTCATATATATATATATATATATATATATATATATATATATGACTATATATATATATATATATATATATATATATGCGCTTGTCAAGAGTTTATTGAATGGGAGCATAATCTTGGATATGCATCAGTTACCAGGCAAAATGTTGAATTTGTTTGTTTGTTTTATATTCTAAGTTAAACTTATTCCTCTTGTGATCATTATATTTACTTGTGTATTCTTCTATTTTTCATATTAAATTGGTCTTGATTGATTTGGATTTTTTTTAAATGGGATATCGTTGAAATAATTTAACCAAATACTCAAGAATGCTGCCTTAAATAATCAATTTGTCAAAGAGGACCTTCACTCCTGCCAGACTTTCCTGAATCTAAATAATTGTTCAGGGAATACCATCCAACATATTGCTGAATGATGTCCACCTGCCAAACAATGAAATGAGGTAACATATCTTGGCAAACTTTGAAAGGAGAAAGCTTCAAAAATTTCTAAATGTATTTTATTATTTGATGATACTTGGCACCTGTCATTTTTGTGTTATTTCTTTTGTTGTAAAAAAGAAGAAATTCCTTTCAAGTTTGGCAGCTTTCTCAAGGTCAGTGGAGTGATTCTTTTTACAGAAGAACTTGGTATATTATGGTTACTAAGGATGGGAGGCGGAATTCAAGCCTCAGTGTGTATGCACAGTATTCTTTTGTAATGACTGCATTTTCATGTCTGCACATCCATGGCTTAGTCATTTAATGCAGTTATTCTTATGTTCTTACCCTG